>NW_021167119.1:0-600000 GCF_003942205.1 Apiotrichum porosum | reverse complement strand
GCCACCCACCGTCCACTCAGACAATGGTATGCACTGGAGGTAATCTCGGCCAGAACAGAGGCAGTAAGTGCCATGCTGATCCATGTGGATGGCCGCTGATCTCATCAATTCTCAGACACCTGCGTCTCAATCTCACCATTCTTTCCATGTCGTTATTGCGGTATGATGAAGCCAACCGCCGCCAACAGCCCCCAGGCTCCCGTCGGTCCGGCCACCAACACCACCTACTGGCCGACTAACCAGTCTTACGGTGCTGTGCCGTATCAATCGGTTGCCGTTCCAGGTGTGGCCAGTGGGTATGCTCCCCCCCAGAACAACAATTCGACTTTCCAGGCGAGTAACACGGTGTCCTCCGCCCAGCACACCTATCCCTGTGCTGGAGATGCAACTGGCAAGAACTTTGGGGGTACGTGACCTCATTTCACTTTCATGTACGCATAATTCAAGCTGAATAAATGTAGGGACGTGCCTGCGGGGCCCGACTAATGGTGTCTGGTTCTGCATTTACTGTGGCAGGTGGTAAGCGGGGGTTTTGTAGTGTAAACCCGATGGTGTAGGTGGGTAGCTGCACAAAAGTGCTCGTTACAGCAGTCTCATGATATGAATGGTGTGCATAATAGGAGGGGAAGGACGACAAAAGGTCTGTGTCAACCTCAGAATTTGGACCACACCTCACGAGGCAGAGCTGTCACTCGCTGATCGCTGATGGCAGACTCGCTGCTGTCTACTCAATCACTGGCAGTACCACCCAATGTTTTACTGCTGATGGCAGTGTGCCAGGCCATCACTCTTGTGGTAGGACATGGTTAAAACATTCCGGTTCCATCCAACAAGTTGTTCTTCTCACCAAATACCTCATCCTTCAAGAATGGTCTGCACCGGCGATTTCCACGGACGCAACTTTGGCAGTACGTCCGCTCCAATACATAGACATCTGACATGTGCTGACTTTTCCAGACGGCTGCCGCATTGGTGGCCCGCCCGGTTCTCCCTACTGCGTCTACTGCCTTTGCAAGCCGTTTATCCCGGGGCAACCCTACTATACCGCTCCGGAAATCGCGAAGGCGCACGGTTTGACTCCGCACTGGAACGCAGGTGCCCGCATCGGATCCCAGTACTGTTGCGGCTCCAACACTGGCCAAAACTTTGGCAGTAAGTCTGTCTCCCCAGCGCCGGGTCCGTTCTAATGAATTACAGACTTTTGCCATCCCACCGTTGCTGGCGGAGTGAGCTCCTGCATTTATTGCGGCAGGAGGTAATAGGGTGGTTCTAGCCCGCTGCCTCATACACACTCATATACAATGATGAACTGGATGAGAATTATCTCGGGCATACCCGCACGTCCCTGTGTAAATCTGTTTGAAAAGGCAGGCGTGCTGGCTAGGACGAAAGGCGGAGATGCTGAAGCCTCCACGCAAAGTAATAGGCAGGGCATATGTTTTTTATTCTTTTTATTTTTTTTGAGGTCGCCACTCCACTCAAAAAAGAATTTTGGGGAGCAGCCGTCAGGCTTGTGGAGGTGATGGTTCATCAACAGACCTGGTTTTTAAGTTCTATCCCAGACATTCCAGGGTGCACCAGTCACTACTCCTCTGTGACCTACAAAGGGTGCGAGTCGACCATGGTTGGGACACGCAGGGGGCGAAATTTCGGATTGCTGATGATCAATCAGCACTTCATTTGCTCTTGACGAAGGAAGGGTTTTCACTGCAGTTAACCCTTCACTCTCTTCTCAACTGTGATCATGTTGCATTGCCCCGGCTCACCAGACGGCAGGAACAAGGGCTGTGAGTTGCATCTAAACAATAACAGGACGTGAGCTGCACTGCCCTCTGATACATTTTCAGACCCTTGCATGTGGTGTTCCCCGGCCTCCGCCTGCGCATTCTGTGGCAAGCCTTATGAACCTTGGCCCACTTCGTTCTTCAACCGCTACCTCGGCCCTCAAGGTCATCTTGCTCAAGCTCACACAGCTGTAGCAACATCGGGGGCCAGCTATCCCACTCCCCAGTCCGCACCACAGTCGTTTGTTCCACTCACCAGCCCGACACATTCTCCGTCGCAAGCCACCCAACCAGCTCTGTCAAATACTGGTCTCTGTACCGGTGACTTGCTGTCGATGAACAGGGGCTGTGAGCAGGCTTAGGGGGCAGCGAAGCCATCAAGCTGATTCGACCACGACAGAACATTGTGCGCCGGTGGCTGTCATTGGGGCCTCTGTTTGCAGGTTTTGCGGGAGGATAGTGGGACTGGTCTCCATAATGTTTATAAGTGCCCGATGGCCAGCCACGTATTGTACAGGGCTGTGGGGCAGGGCCCAATTGGTCAGAGCGGGAAAGCAACTTTGACCAGTTGTCTCGCAGTCCGGGGACAGCGTTCGATCCCCTTGGGTGTCGGCCGGCACTACTTGGCATTGGAGTTGTCTTTATGCCAGTCAAGCCCGCGGCCCCTACGGCGGTCGCCATATCCCAATTGCAGCCGCAGCCGACTGTTGCCAATGCATCTGCGCCGAACCTTCCTTGAAGAAGGGGTACAGGCTTCCTGCGATGACCGCGCTACCTGGGTTTGGGCGCGCGTGCATGTCACCTGGGGGGATGCAATGCCCAGGCTGAACGACCGTCCTGGCACTGTCACGTGACCGCCTTCGTTCTGTTGACGACTGGGGTCCCCGCGTAGCATCGGGAGATTCCACTCCGGCCACTCCTTCCTCCGTTCTCTCCTGCCCAACGCCACTGCACCTATACGACTGCTCCATCTCGCTGGACAACATTGGATTGCCTTCCCCGTCCCCACTCCTTCTCCCAACCAGTGGTGCAACGGTCATATGCAGCATGACGCCATGTCAAGCTCAGCGCCAGCCCCATCACACTACCTCGCCATTGACACAAATGTCCTCATCTCTCGTCTCTCGCTCGTCCGCGAGCTTCATCAGTTGCTCCTCCGGACGGACGCGTGGCTGCTCATCCCTACAACTGTTGTCAAGGGTAGGTTATACCCATATTCCACCATGGTGTCTCCAAGCCCTGCCCCAGCTAATGCCTGCAGAACTCGACGGGCTCAAGTCGTCCATCAAGCCGCTGGACTCCCTCACAGACATGACCGTAGGCGACGCCGCGCGCTCTGCTACAACATGGCTCCTCGAGCGTGCACGAGGGAACAGAATCGGAGTCACTTCCCGTGTACGCCTTGAGCGATGGAGCGAGAACGCCGTCACCCGACCGGGCGGCAACAGTGCCGACGACAGTATCCTCGCGTGTTGCCTCCATTTCCATCAAGAGGCGCCGGTCAGCCTCTGGACTGATGATCGCAATCTCGCACTTTTGAGCGAGTCCAATGGTGTACCCACAGTTGTGGGAAAAGTGGGACTCGGCGTGCTCAAGAGAGCGCTCGAGCTGGAGGTGGACGATGGGGAGGACGCCATGGAAATCGACGCCATGATTGTGAGCTAAGATGTGATCGAATACCTAAGCTGACCGATCAGGTGGACGAGGATGAGCGGGATGTCCCCCTCCTCTGGCATGCACGGTCTGAGACGCGCAACCACATGTCGGGTACGCGATCTGCGCCTCCAGAAACGCAGCCAGTACTGCCCATTCCAACCAGCCCTTCGGCCATGGTCATCGACCTGCCCTCGCCTGCTGTACCGACCTCGCCACTGCCAACTGGATCTGGATCGCTGGTGCCCACCAGTGTCACTAATGGACTCCGGATGGGGTTCGCTGCCGGCTCGCTCGCCGAGGCCATCGCCAACATCGATCCCAACCTCCTTCCGCCGCGGATGCGACGTCGACACAGCTCCTTCTCCGCACCCGACTCGACCCCCAACGGCAACGGTAACGGCCACCCGACCTCGAACTCGATCCCTCCCTTCCGCCACCGACAACAACCACCCGCCCTTTCCCCGACACCTCTCGCCCCCATCTCCCGACCGCTCCCCGACACCGTCGCGGCCCAGCTCGTCTCCGCCATCGGCCCCGTCCTCCTCGCCCTCGCCGCTCACGGTGCACGCCCGCCAGCCGTTTCCGCCGACCCGGTTATTGCCATCGCCACCCTCGCCGATCAACTGGACGACATTGACCGGTGTATCCCGACCCAACCCTTCCCGTCCGATGTGGGCGTGCCTCCGACCCAAGAGGCCCAGCTGCGCGACATGCGCCGCACGTTGGCCATGTGTATGGCAGCTGCGCGGACGGTGAAGGAGTTTCTGGTGCCCGGGTCAGGAAAGGGCCGGACACCAAGGAGTGGCGAGGCGGCCGACGCTCTCATGGTGCTTGCCACGCAGCTGAGGAAGCTGCGCGTGGCTATCAATGAGGCCAACTGGCGGGCACTGGCCGACGCCGTGCGACAACTGTAGGCGGTCGGCCACCTATGGGCCTTCGTCAGTAGACTAACGTAGAACTGTATTACTTTCCATAGCACTTTTTGTCATAGTTTTTTTCCCGTCATGAACATGTCCGCGCTTATCTACAATGGCTGCATTTTGGATTCTATCTATAGGCACAAGAGATGCGGCTTGGAAGCCATCTAAACATGGACAACGGGGGGGAGATCCGAATGTACATGTGGAGGGATGACGGGTCTGATGTCCTGTGGCACAGGATCTACTTGTGCTGGTGGTGGGCGTGGTGGTGAGGCGTCTGCTTGTTCCTCTTGTGCTTCTTGTGCTTCTTGTGGTCGCCGTGCTTGTGGTGCTGCTCGGCACCCTCAGCCGCGCCGGGCGAAGGCGAGCGCGACGTGTTCGCAGACGAACGGCCTTGGTCCGTGCCCATCTCGGGCGCGAGGCGGAGCGAGTCGTCGGCCGTATCGTCGTCTTGCTCGTCCTCGGCGCTGGCGTCAACAACCGGAGCGAGGGTGTAGGGCGCCTGGGAGGACTGGGTTGACCTAGGGGCAGACGCCGGGAGGTCGCTCGTCTTCCTGGCGGACGCGGGGGACGACTTCTCGCTGGGGGTGTTGACGTCAGTGGTGGTGCCAAGGGAACTAATGTGTGTCAGCTCAGCGACTCCTAGCATCAGTTAGCTCACTCTTCGCAGACGTCCGTGGTGGGCTTGTGTTGGCGGCCCAGGTGGATGCCGAGGAAGTGCAAGACGCCAGCAAAGAACCACTGGGCCATCTCGTAGACAGCAGCAAAGGTCACCGAGACGATACCGTCCGAGAGCGGGTGACGCTCAAAGAACTTGAGCAGCGTGATGAAGGCTGGGAGCAAGTAGGGGACGATGAGGCGGACAAAGTACATTCTAAACGAACGTCAGAGTTCGTTGGGCGGACTGCAACTCACACGACGTGGTACGCAAACTGCAGAATGCGGTGGCGAGGCGGGCGCTGTGGCGTGGCGACCTTGGTGACATGGTACTTGGCGTGGGCCTCGGTAGCGTCCGAGGGAGCCGGGACACGGCGGTCGGGAGCAAGGTGGACTTGGATGTCGTCCCACTCCACATTGAAGCGGAGGAGGCCGGCCGCAGAGATGGGCCAGGGAGCCTTGTCCAGCGGAAGAGCGTACGTCGTCTTCACCCAGACGTGTGCAGTCTTGGTCCTGGAAACAAGTCGTTTTAGCGTCTACTTCGTCCAACATGACAACGTGCAGCGACAGTCCTCCTACTCACGCCTCGTCCCAAACGAGGTCACCAAGGGTGTTGTCGGATAGAGCGGCGTGGAGAGCAAGAAGGTTGTGAATGTTCTCAGTGCCCTGTGTCGAGTGCGCCGGCGTCTGGAGGATTGCGTCCGGCGCAACGTTGGCGTGGATGATGCGACCGTACAGGCGCCTGTTGCGTGAGCTGGATGAACGTTGTTGTCTGCGGCTAGGGGTGGTTCAGTTTTGTCCTGAAAAGGTGATGTCATGGTAGCGATGGTCGAGGCCATCGTTGACAGGTCGTGCAAGAGTACGATGGAACATGGAAGACTTTCGGAGAAGGATACTGACGGGTCATTTGAGGCCAGCATCATAGAGATGAACTCTGGGACTGTTAGCGAGGGACACGGAAGAGTCACGTACCGTGCACCCGCTCCTGGAGAAACTCGGGATCCATCTTGGAAGAGAGACTGTGTGTGTGGGTACAAGAGAGATAGAAGGAGAGATGTGGGATGATGGAAGTAGAAGGGTGTTATATATGGCTCTTTTTTGCGTCGTAGCTCTGTCCCCGCGTTCACAGGACGTGTGAGAACGGACACACCCTTGTTCGCATGCGTTCGTCCACAGCAGAAACAGAGTTATCGGATCGCGCACGTCGTCCCGGCAACCGGTAAATTACAGTGTGTGCGCCCGGATCGGCTACAGGAGCGTCAGGATCGGCTCAGGAATCGACACGTGATCCACGTGATGGGCACGTTTTGTTACGTAAACCATCCAACCGCTTCTCCCAATGTTCCCACGGTGGTCCCCCACGCCTGTCCATCGTCCACAATGACGGTTCTCTCCGATCTCCGACAGGCTGCCGTCCGACTTTCTTCGCGACCAACAGGTTGACAACTTTATCAACAACAACATGTCCCTCCGCATCGCACACGCAGCCCGCGCTGCCCGCGCCATTGTTGCGCCCCGTGTGGTCGCGTCGCGCGCTCTCCACGCGTCGTCCTCGACCGCCAAGGACCCCTTCCCCCTCCCCTTCGACCCGGCACTTGCTGCCGCCGCCGCTGAGGCTCGTGCCGCCCGCAACCCCGAGGACGTCATTGAGGACTGGGCCATGCCCCCTCCCCTCGACCGTACCGGCGAGAGCCCCGATGTCCTGCGTGCACGTCTCGTTTATCAGACTCGCAAGCGCGGTACCCTCGAAAACGACCTGCTGTTCAGCACTTTTGCTCGTGACAACCTGCCGACCATGACCGTGAAGGAGATGCAGGAGTTTGACAAGGTGAGTCATATCTCTGTCTGTCAAGAGCGCTGTTTTGTTGACTTATTTCCCCCCTTAGCTTCTGGACGAGCCCGACTGGGACGTCTATTACTGGTGTACCGAGAAGAAGCCTGCCCCTAGCAAGTGGGCCAAGACGGAGCTGCTGGCCAAGTTAGTCACCCCCTTTGCCGAGACCACGAGATGTGGTGCTGACCATGGTTCCTCAGGCTCAAGAAGCACGTCAAGAACGAGGGCAAGGAGCACCGTTTTATGCCCGACCTGCTTGACGTTCAGAAGAAGTAGAAAGCAAAACAATCAGCGCATATCATGTCGTGTACCAACCGGTTACGTCGATGTACTATTATGGAGCCCCCCATTCGCCGCAGAGCGACCACTCAAGCAGATCACGAGATGGTCTCGTCCTCAAGTGAAGTGGGTGTTTGTCGCATGTTGAGCGCAGGCCATGCCGAGGACGCTGTCGTCCTTGCATCGCTGGTCATTTCCTGCTCGGCTCGTGAGCTGTTGTGGAGGCCGGTCGTTGCCCCGCTTCATCTAGCTGCAATTCGGTTAGATGGCCGCACACTCTGGGTCCACAGCGTGTCCGCTTAAATTGATGACCACCAAGTATGTGTGGTGCTCTTGTGCTTACCACAGATTCAGTGTGTCCACGGTAGCCGTGTCCGACGTTCCAGGCGCGTGCCACTCCCTACCATGGACACTGTCCTGCCCTCACTAACTCGAGAATGAAGCTTGGCACGCTCTGGGCCTTTACGCCAGGGTCGGTACCCATGAGCGATGGCCCTGTGTATTAGATTGGGACCGTTATGGCGAGTTTGGTGTTGGGCATGGAGAAAGAATGTGCTCGGCACAGGACATCGGTTTCGACTGTCGGCGAACCATGTCGAGCAAGACAACATGCAGACAATGCATGCGGGCCATCTGAAACGTCTGCTGTCACTGTTGCCTGCCAAGGATCCGGGACCGTTCTGAATCCCAGAGGTAGACTAGTTGGGTGCGACGAATGGAAATGCGTGGGACTGGTTGACATGTGGAGACGAGAGGTGACAAATTAGCCGATCCGCCTCACCGAGTCAATGCACACACACCTATCTCTCAGATCTTAGACGACAGCCACTTGTTTAATCTCCCCATGCATTCCGTAAACGCTACTGACTCGATATTGCTGATGCAGCAACGTGGCGTGCGTGCTCACCACCATCCGTCTGAGTCGTGCTCGATACGAAGCATTCGCGCAAGAGTCGGAGGTAGCCGACGGAAGCGGTGGACGGGCGAGATTATGATGCCCACTCCAACTCTATCCATAACAACGCGAGCTCTTACCGACTCGTTCTTTTCATCCACACTTCTCAGTCCATCACAATGCCGGCCGTCAGGATGGGTGCTACCCTTGACACGCTTGCCGTCATCGGCCTCGACCTCCCCGCTCCCGCTCTCGCTAAGCTGCGCGGCGCCTTCCCCACCGTCCACTACTACCCCAAGATCCACACCGATCCCGAGGCGACCATCCCCGCCGAGGTGCGCGGCGACATTGACATGGTCTTTAGCCAGTGGAAGGCCCTCCCGGTCGATTGCCCCCTGGCCGACCTGCCCAAGCTCAAGCACATCCAGCTGAGCACCGCCGGCGTGGACATGGCTCTCCGCTCCTCACCTGCGATCCGTGAACTGGCCCAGCCCAACCCTCCCGACGTGACGCTCAGCACGGCGAGCGGAGCGCACGTCCTCTCCATTCCAAACTATGTGGTGGCCATGACGATCAACCTGTACCACCAGATCCAGCAGATGCTGCGTGTTGCCAGGGTGAGCTCCAACCAACCCCAAAAGTTTGGAACGCAACTCCAAAGGCTAACGGTTATAGGAGAAGCAGTACTGGAGCAAGACCGAAGCCGACCTCCGTGGCGAGCCCTACTACGCACGCAGCACGTTTGGCCGTACCGTTGGCCTGCTTGGCTACGGTGCTCTGGGTCGTGAGACTGCGCGCCTGCTCAAGGCGCACGGCATGCGTGTGATTGCCGCCAACACCACCGGCCAGTCCACAAGCGAGACAGAGGTACGTTTGGCCCCAAGGACTTGACTGACAGCCAGTACGTGATTCCTGGCACTGGTGACCCCGATGGTGAGTTGCGATGTTTTGTTGGACGCCCAAACTGACATTCAGGCTCGATCCCCGAAAAGTTCTTCTCGACAAAGGACCCAGCATCGTTCGAGGCCTTCCTGCGCGAGACGGACGTGCTCGTGTCCAGCCTTCCGAGCACACAATACACAAAGTGGATGCTGGACGCCGAGAAGCTTGGTGAGTTGTCCAACGCATACATCACAACTGACGGCAGCTCTCCTTAAGCCTGACGCGCTGTTTATCAACGTCGGCCGCGGTGACCTGATCAAGAGTGGTGAGTTGACAAACGCGTGGCCAGACTACCCAGCGGTGCTGTCGCGTCCACCGCGACATCCCCCACTGTTTAACAAAACCTAACATCCCAGACGAGATCCTCAAGGCCCTCGATGCCGGCAGTCTCTACGGCGTCGCCCTGGATGTGACCGAGCCCGAGCCCCTCACCGACGGCCACCCCCTGTGGACCCACCCCCGCGTCATTGTCACTCCGCACCTGTCGGGCAACGTCGAGGGAGAGCTGTCAATCGGTACCGACATTGCCGTGGAGAACGCAGAGCGTCTCAGGAAGGGACTGAAGCCGTTCAACGTCGTCGACATTCAGAAGGGATACTAGGTGTTGAGCTAGCTGTATCGAGAGGGCTGTTAGATGCGAGAGCGGCTGTTAGATGCGAAGACCATGTTGGATTATCGCACGTGCTTTAGCGAGTTGTGCGTGCCGCTGGCGAATGAAAGACATCGTCCATGCTAATGCATCGGGGGGGGGTGTCCTCTATGTAAACTTCATTTTGCTGGGGCGAACACGCATAGCGAGGCCGACGAACACGAGCGGGATGCCGACGCCAAACGCGACGATACGGAGGGGCACAAACTGCTCCCCGCGCGAAATGGCCCACGTCGAGTATCCGCCGGCGAGCACGGCCGTGAGGAGGCTGAGCGCAACAAGAGCATATCCCGACGCCCTGCAGTTCTTTGTCAGCACCTTGTTTTGGAGCGAGCCGAGATGGAAAAGATAAGACGACGCACCGGTGGTACTTGTACATGGCCTTGGCCTTCATGCCACCGCCAAACGCCGCTCCACCCTTCCACGCACTTGCGGCGCCGAACGCGGCCTGCAGCCACATCCAGCAGAAGGTCGCGATACCGAACCGCGCGTGCCACGTCGTAATGTGCGCGGCGCCATGGATGTGCTTGTTCCAGTACATGCAGCTCGTGCCGATGGTCATGGCCGGCAGCGCGATGCCGAGGAGGACGCGCTGGTGGACGCCCAGCCGCGCCGCGCGGATCCCCGCCGGCGGCGTGGGCGGCTGCACGGGCATGATGCCCAGCACAAACGCCGTGATGGCCAGCGCGTTCAGTGGGGGGTGCGGCGCAAACCATCCCAGCGCGCGCACGTTGGCCGTCAGGACCAGTGCCCAAGTGAGCGGGAGGAAGAGCGCAAGGCCAATCTGTACAGTTTGTGCGTCAGCAGCTGTGCTAAAGTATCGGCTGTCGTTTCCTAAGAATGGGCAGCCTTGTCCATCACAGCCCTACGCACCACAATCAGCCCCAGGGACACCTTGTCGCGGCGCGAAGGCACCATGTCGAGGAAAGAGACCCGGCGGCGCGTACGGTGTTCGTAGTCGTGCGCGTACTCGTCGTCGTCGCCACTGTCGTTTCCGTTGCCGTTCTCGTCGTGGTCAATGTCCTCCGAGTATGCGCCGATGTAGTCGTTGGAGTCGCGCGGGTCGTGCAGCTCGGGGTGGTCGGGGCGCGGAGAGAGTTCTGCGGCCTCGGAGCGGAGCCCGTCCGTGTCGCTGAGGAGGGGACGCTCGAGGGAGGAGCGGCTGCGCCGGCGGCTGGCAGCCTTGGGCATACGGGGGTTGGAGTGGTGGTGGGGTGGGAAGAGTGTGTGAGTGAGTGAGCGAGAGGGGTGCGTCAAGCGGGGCACTTGACAGCGCGCTGAAGCAGAGTGGGTGAGAGAAGCGTGTTGACTGACGCGAGGTTGTTGATGAGGGTTACTGGGCAACAGCAGCAGCGGGACTGCGTGAACCAGTGACGAAGACGACAAAGCACGACGACCCCACGCGCTACCTGACCGGCGTTGCTGCGGCCATGACCGAAGGAAGGTCAGCACCCACACCAGGCACGGTGGTGCGGCATGTTCGCTTGGTCATATCAGATAGCGCCCATTCCACCTCCTTTGCAATAATGCATTTCTGTACGGGATTCGTCTACTCCTCAAAGTGATTGTCTACTCAAAAGAGGTCCATGGAGTCGGCGCCAGGAGCACGCACGGCGCGCACGCGGCTCTCAAACGAAAACATGTCACCCTCGTATGCAACGAAGCCGAGGTCAGCCTTGGCCTGGACACCATCGTTGAGACCAAGGAGCTCCTGCAGGTTGGTCGTGACAAGGGCAATGGCATCGGGCTTGCTGAACACGTTGGGGGACGACGCGTACGTCCAGGCCATGTCATAGCGAGTGAGCCTAGCGTCGCACTCCTCTGTAATTCCCAGACCGACAGTGACGCCGTGCGAGGCAAGGTACGAGGGGAGCGTGTGGTTGGTGATGGGTGGGCCGGCCAGGATACGGCGCTGGTCCCAGGAGGCCGGGAACGAGCGCGAGGGGGCAACGATGACACCAATCTTCTCCTGGGCAAGCTCCTCGGCGAGCATCCACGACTCAAAGCCACCGACAATGGTGAGCTTGAGCTTGGGGGCAACCTCGCGCTTGACGCGGATAAGAGTAGCAATGGCGTCGGCGCTGTGAGTCGAAATCACGAGGCGGAGGTCGCCAGCAGCAGCGCTCTTGAAGGCGTCGTGGAGCTCGTCGCTGGCCTTGAGCGAGTCGCCACCGCTCAGGAGACTGCGGAGGAGAGCAATCTTGGACGACACCGAGGCGCCCGAGTTGTCAAGGTTGAGGTGGAGGGCAGCGGCCGCGTTGCCAATGGCACCAGGCGCAAGGGCGTGCGATGCCGACGTCGAGAACGAGTATGACAGGCCAGAGAAGAACTTGGAGGTCATGGGCGAAGTGACACCGGTGGTGACACCGGCCTGGTAAGCCATGAGCTCGTCCTTGCCCTCGAAACGAGCGCCGTCGACGGCGTGGACAAGAAGGCCGTCAAGAAGCTCGGTACCAGAGAGAGGGTCGTAGGCGATACCGTCCGAGGTGACCTTCTCCTGGGCAATCTCGATAAGGCCGAGCTTGGAACCAGTGGTAATGAGACCAGGGGCGATACTGCCGCCGTTGAGCTGGACGACCTCGTACTCGCCTTCGGCGACAACACAGTCCTTGCCGGCGCAAGCAATCTCGCCGTTCTGGACAACGACGCGGCCAGGCTCGCCCTGGGCAGTGACGCCGTCAAGGTACAGGTTCTGGACACCCTCGAAGACAATTGCTGACGACGACTTCTTGGGACGGAGGTTGGGGTCGCCGCGCGAGTCGATGGCTTCCTGTGCCTCCTTGTCATAGTCGCCGGCGGGGGAGATGTCCTGGGCAGCCGAGGGCTTGTTGAAGTTGTGAGGAGAGATGATCTGCGGGATACCGTCGATGTACGTCTGCTTGGGGGTAGCGCCGAGAGTAAGAGGGAACGAGTCCCAGACCACAATGTCGGCATCGTAGCCGGGACGAACGTAGCCGATACGGTGGCCAAGACCCATGATGCGAGCAGAGTGGGTAGTCACCGAGCTGAGCGACTCGGAAAAGTTGAGACCGAACGCGTGGGCCTGGGCAGCCTCGTAACTTTCACATAAGCATGGACACAGACGCAGACTCCTGGGAATTGCAGCGTTACTTACACGAGGAATCGGCTGTCCAAAACGGGGTGGTCCGACTTCATCGAGACACGGAGACCAGCGTCCGCGAGAATCTTGGGAGCGTAGGGGGTGCCGCGGTAAGCCTCACGCTTGTAGCGGGCGTTGTTGGCAAAGATGGCCACACCAGGGGTAGGACCCCAAGCCTGCTTGATGAGGTCGGGGACCATGTAGGCCTCGTGAGCGTGGTGGAATGCAGCAATGGGGAACTGGAACTCGTTGCTCTAAGGGGCGTAAGTGTGGTTCTAGTAGCTAGTTGTGGTGCCCAGTTCAGACCTCATACAACTCACAATCCTGACAAGGTCCTGGAGGTCGACAGTCTCGTAGCAGTGGATGTTGACCTTGACGTTACCGCGAATGATGTCGGACATGACCTCCCACTCGAGGCTGGAAGGGAAAGGCTCGGTCTGGGTCTTGGGCGAAAGGCACCAGCGGTCCTGGCGCTCCTTGAGCTTTGCACCCTCGGTGTATGCGCGACGGAAGTCGTAGGCGGAGTCCATGCGAGTGTTTCCGTACACTGAAGTACTGTTAGCAATCGTTCGCAACGGAGACGCAGGCCGAGGTCGGGCGGCATTTTGTCCAATCACTCTAATGCAATAGGCTAGAACAACGACACTCACCCCTCAATGGGTTTTCACCACAGGCATGCTGTTTTGTTAGTTTGCTTCTGAGGCCAGCCAAACTCACCTTGATGTGTCGCCAAGCACCGGTACGAGTCCACTGGTTCTCGCCAGAGTCGGATTCCTCGATCACAAAGGGAGGCTCGACCTGCATGCTCTGAGGGGAGTTCTCCTTGGTCCAGCGAGGCTTGAAAGTAAATGCCTGGCCACCAATGTTGCCGGCCGAGCCGGGAAGCACAAGCATGGTGGTGATACCACCCGAAATGGACAGGTTGAACGCTTGGTCATGAGTGTTGAATCCATCGAGCGAGCGGAGCCAAGGCTGAATCGACGCCTTCCACGAGTTGGTGTCGCTGTTACCCTTGAGCTCGGGGGAAGCATCAACAGCGAGGTGGGAGTGAACATCAACGATACCGGGGGTGACCCACGCGCCATTGAGCTCGACCTCCTCATAGTCCTTGGACGCAGCGAGCAGGTCGACCATGTCGTCAGCCTTGCCGATACGACGGATGACACCGCCATCAAGCCAGACGTCGGCACCGTAGAGAACCTCCTCGCCGTCGTTCTCGCCGGTCCAGAGGGTCGCATTCTTGAGCCAGACGGCACCGGTTTCCCTCGGCGAAACGGTCCGAACGCTTACGCGCAGCGGTAAAGTCCTTAGGGGTGGGCGGGGGACGCGCAATGATTGCGCACTGCTTCATGCCATCCTCGACAAAGGGAGGCAGAGGCTCGGGTGCTGGGCTGGGGAAGGGGAATCCAAAGTTGCGCAGGCAGAGACCGCCCACAATTAAGAACAGCAGGATCGGGTGGACGTAGAAGTGGGTGGTGAGCCGGCGCGCGTGCTTGTTATCGTCATCGCCCTCGGCCTCGATGTTGTCGGGAGTGTCGACGAGAGGAGCCTTCTCGACATCACCCGGCGCGGCCCTGCGTGGAACCGCACGAGCCTGGATAGCCATGGTGGGTGGTTGTGGGATGAAAAGGCGAGGTGAAGGGAAAGAAATCAAGAAAGCAAGGAGATGGACGATAATGCGATTCAACGCGCGAGGCTCACGATTCACCCGATTCACCCCTTGGACGCGCACCACATGACGACATTCGGACCTGGCCGGTTTATCAGGGTCCGTCCCCAATTTGGTTCCGAGTGGCAGGCATTTGCTCGCTCTGGGTCTTCCAAGAGTGACCATGGGCGTGGGCAACTGAATGCATGGCCGACGCGCTCAGTATACTGCATACTTCTGCTCCTGATTGTTCTGGTACACTGCACAATAAGTCTTACACCGTGGGGTGAGCTCGCCAAATTAGCACATGATCGGCGGTTTCATGAGGGGCTGCTGCTTGTGGCACTGTGCGTCGCCTTGAACCACTTCTCCGAGTCGTTTCCAACCAAGACCACTCACTCCCCTTGTCAGCTGCGGCGGCGGCCCACATTGATGGTTCAAATCATAGGCAACATCGTGATACACGATTGATGGGTGATGGCTCAACCTGAAGCATGGGTCAAATAGCCACGCTTTGGTCGCTGTGCGAAGCACCCAAAACCACCGTGACGTGAGGAACCTTCAGCCACTCTTATCCTCAACCAATGCCCAAGCCCAAGTACCGGATCTTGTCGATCATACCCTTCTGCCATGGCAACGTTCACGGTCACAACCTGGCCGGTACGTACGCTTCGCTGACCCTCCGCTCACCTCTCACCAGAGGAGTGTGTCCCATACTTCAACTACACGGAAGATAGGTACAGGTGCATGTACTGCCATCACCGGTTGTACTTGCTTGTTCCCCGCTAAGGGCTGGATCATGTATGGGGTTTGATTCAACTGTATGCTAGATCCACAAAAGCTGTGGTCATGGGCCGAGGAGAGTGGACTGCAACTAGTGGCCCGTGTGGACGACGTGGAGGGTGGCGACAGACGGACTCTTCACGGCCCCATCAGGAAGCAAGCACACATGGTGTCCAGTGGCCAGTGGGTGGCGACGGACGCCATCAGTGATGGACAGGTGACAGCACACGTCCAGTCGCTCGTCGACCATTGACCATTGACCCAGCAACAGGGTGTCTCTTGTTCTCAGTTGCACCAGTCAACACACCAACACACCAACCATGAGTGACGACGAGCACTGGATCCCTCGTCCGGTACCCAACTCAGCGGTCATGATCTGTGCCGGACACGAAAAGACCGGTGTCAACGCCGGCTGTAAGTGGCCATAAGTGGACGCTCCACCTGAAGACCGGGGTTGCAAACAATACGGGTGATATTTGCCAAGTCTCTGACGCTTTACAGTCCCATGCCTTGTGCTCAAGTTTCGTGGCGGTCCATACCAGGTCTGCAGTGTGTGCGGTCAGAACTGGCACTTGTACATGGCTACCATCCCGCAGACCTCTGCGGCAGGCGCCATGGCCATGTCCAACCTCCGGCTGGCCTCCGAGGTGTGGGCCCTGAAGGGCAACACCGCCTGGGACGACGACTGGGAGAGCGACATCTAGTTGCAGCTGGCTTCCAGGATGTGTCGTCCACTGTCCGCTGTCCGCCGTATGCAATGCAATGCAATGCAATTCTCCCTCCAACATGCTGCCTGTGGAGCTGACCACTTTGGCCTTGAACAGTAGTCGTTCAACCACAACAATCTGACCGCCTGGTGTGGTGACACAAACGATGATGGCGATGACGTTAGTGGCGTTTCCACCCTCCGTCGACTGTCAACGTGCACAGACGGATGGTGGGCACACGGCCTTGTGGTGGACTGCTGGGATGAACGCAGCCTAACCGCTTGGAGCGGCAGCAGCAAAGCAAGTGAACGTGTGTGTCAGGAGACATTGACGACACTGACGAGCATGACCACCGTACATTACCCACCCGAGACACATTTGGGTCCACCCAGCCGGTTTGCCAATGGCCTCTCTAAGGCTGTGCCTCTTGCGGTTGAAACGCACGACAGAGGCTGCCGCCTGCCAGCAACCGTCACCAGGTCACGTCCGCGGCACGACCAGCAAGACGCCACGACACCGCCTGGGCACCGACCTGGGCGCCACCCGACTTTGGATTTGACTCGTGTTGTAAAAAGCAGAGCCAGGCTAATGTCGCTCAAATGCTTGCGCGGTTTTTTGGGTGTAGTCTGTTTGGGCAGCCAGGCAGAGGCTATGCAAGGCGGCTGGGCTGTTCATCGCCTGCGTTCAAGGTTGACTCGATACAGGCAGTCCAGGTAGTCCTTGCTGGCTCGCTGGTTGGCTGGTGCCACGTAAACTCCAGTATCTGGCACTTGGGTGCCCCCGGAGTATTAGCACCGCACCCACGCAGCGAGCTTGCGACCAGGAATTCGCGCAGCCAAGACGTGCCGGGGGTGCGAGGGGGGTGACAGACTGTAACAGGGTGGCGATGACTTCACTGATTCACTGGGTCCACCGACGAGCACAAAAGGTGACCGCTTTCGTCGTACTCTCCCCACCCCTCTCTCAACCAACAAACCACTCACCAACCACACTTCACACCAATTGTCCTAGGAGGTCGATCTATCGGCCTTCGCACTTTGCCTAGCGCGCACACCACCACACCACTCCAGCACCACGCCACTCACATCCCCCGGATGTCTGCCTCGTACCACCCTATCTGCAAGGGTGCGCCGTACAACAGGGCCAACTACGGACGTAAGTTTGCCACCCCATGACCGGGGGAGTGTGAAGCACACGATGCTGACAGTATTCCAGACCACTGCCGTATCGAGTGGACCCACGGCCGCCGCCGCTGCATCTTCTGCTACCGAACCCGCTCCGAGTCGCAGCGCGAGGACGCCATGCTCCAGGCACAGCGTGCAATGTACCAGCAGCAACAGCTGCAGCAACAGCAGCAGGCTTACTACTACTACCGTGCGAGGTAGTCTCCCTACCATGCTCGCCTGAGAAGACCGAAGGAATAGACTTGTGCCCATGCTCCGATAAACCACATAGAAACCAGCCCGTTGTATCCATCCCTTTCTTGTTTGTAATGCCTATGAACGTTGTAACTTCATGACCCAAGGGGCCATGGACGGGGCACACACACGCACCCGACATGACGGACGTGACCCAACAGGCTTACCCAATGCTTTCCATAAGCCTATACACAACCCGACCCCATCAATGACTCCGAGGTCAGTTGCTTCATTCAGTTAGGACGTACGTTGCTTGAAATGGCGATGGCGTACGAGGCTGAAATGGCATGGGCCGTCCGGAGCTCCATCGTGTTTGGATCTTTGCCACTCGGCAGATCGGCAGCGACATAGGCGATTCAGGTCGTCGGATATGGATTGCATCCGGGTACCGGCGGCACCACGGGCAAGTACCAAGCACTGCCTCTTGATAAGCTACCCCCCGCGGGCACAAGACGTGGTGCCCAGCCTCTCCGATGCAGACGGACCGCTTGTTGGTCGTCACACAGCAGACGGGTGGCTGCATCCGGTTCATCCGGTTCCAGGGGACGCTTCCTTGCGAGGTTCCATGTTTCCATTAGATCGTCAACGCGTCCCAGGCGTTCAGGACGCCAAAGATCGAGAGCGCCATCTCAGCCTCTAGCTGCTGGTTTAGAAGCAGGTCTGCGGGTCTGGGGCCTGGTGGCCTGGTGGCTTGACGAGGCGCTTGAGACGCGAGGCAGCTCAACGCGTAAAGCCTAAATGGCGAAAATCAAAATCAATTTACCACACGAAATCCAGTGCGAGTTGGCCAACCAAAGGGCCTGGTCAATCCTTCGCATGCTGCCTAAGCGCTGATATTGGTATCGTGTGTCAGCCAAGAACAGCCAGCTGCTGGCACGCGTCCAAGTGATTACAGTGAACCGACACGAAGTCTAGGCGAATCCGCCGCCATCTATGCCGCGATCCGCGCGGAAGCAAAACGAAAGTGGCGGAACTGGTCTAACCATCCACCATCGACATCGCCATTGAAAACTGTCCGCACCGTTGCCAGACGAGTTGGGACGATGCATGGGCAAGGACAGGACATGCAGATAGGTCAAAAGAGAAGGTCTCACTGGGAATCGAACCCAGATTACAAGAACTATCCGGCGGATCAGAATCTTATGTACTAACCGTTATACGATGAAACCAAGTTATACGATTTTCTTGTTGCCTGCTCCGTCTTAACATAGAACGGCAAAGCTCGTCTCTCAAGACTGTAAAGGACGCGCTGGTGGTACGAGGTCGTTCATGAAAGCCTACAGTCCCGCCTGCATGTGAGACCCAGTTCGATTAAAAGCCAGGACGCAAACTGGTGTCGAATCTGTCAGGCTCAAACGATGAGGCCGAGTGATGGCGCTGTGCGCCACCATCAGAGGTACACAAGTACAGTCAGAGGTGCGCATGGGTGACTGGACCCCCAGATGGCAGTGGATGGCTGGTCGTGATGAGAGATAGAGAGAGAGAGACTCAAAACAGAGGGAGCTGAACCCCCTCTCTCTCAACTCAACACCCCTTCACTACCCATGTACAGAGTCAACATTCAAACGTACGACCACGGCGTGGAGCTCGCAGGAACCGTGTGTCCTGGCGATTCACAGGCCAACTATCAGAACCGCGGAGGTGAGTAGCTCGTGTGATGATGTGCAGAGTGGGCCTGAAACTCCCACATACCATCTGGTGACTGCCATCCCGTTGATGGACCGAGGGCCTCTTTTGTTGACAATCACCGGAGGATACTGCTGGCTCCTGACCAAGTATGTGCCTCGTTTTGGAAAGTCGTACACCTACTGCAAGTACTGCAAGCGGTTTTAGTATCCCTGGTAGTGATGTAGAGTACATATAATGAACCATCATGTCTCGTTACATGCCGAACGCTACCCTTGATGATGGCACATTGACTGCCACGAGCGAGCCTGAGGTCGGAAGTTCACCTCACTTCGGCGTCGCTACAGCACATACCCAATCCGCCGAACTCTCAACTACACACATCCGCTAAACACACACTTTCGTCTTGCAACAGTCCTCATGGATGAGTCTGAGAAGCTGACGATCCTCGGCACAATGTACTGGACGGCACCTCAGCCTTGTCGAGGCGACTGCTATGGTAACAACAAAGACCGTAAGTCATAGAGTTTTTCGACGGAGGGCTGACTCCAGGTCCTTGTCACCTTGTTCGCTGTCCTTACGAGCAGAGGAACTACGTCTGGTGTCTGTACTGCAACCGGTTTGACGGTACCAAGTGATTCCTTGAATGCACGACTGCTATTTCTCATCAATGGCACGCTCAAGTGCGTACCCACCTCAAGTGGACCCCCGCCAAAGAACTTTCCAGTGGCAAACTGCCTGGGTACCAAACATTGTCAGGATTCGTCCCAGCAGGCGGCTTTGTGCACCATCATGGAGGTTGACAGTCGCACACACACTGATGCGGAATAGACCAATCACTCGACGTTCTCACGGACCACGGTAAGGGGTGGTCTCATCACTGCCGAACGGCACCCTCTCTCAACCACGTCGTATTCCCTACTCCACCATGAAGGGCACGTTTGCAGCAACCTATCCTCGCTCTCTTCCAGGACACCCCAAGACGTACGCTGAGAAGACGGGTAACTGCCCAGGCAACGGAAAGAATGAAAACATTGGACGTAGGTTTTGTTTGTTTCGTTCCTGGCGCGCACGCGCTCGTTTGTCGTCACTGATGGCCAGCAAGAACCCTGTGTCCTCCTCGACGGCACCTACGACCAACGCTACTTTTGCTGGTGCTACTACTGTTGTCGGCAGTGGGGTGCACCACCGACCGTCCTGCTCCCGCACACGACCAAGAATTAAGATGTAGCAGCGGCCATGCCGTCGGCGGTGCCAGTAAGGATAGCGCAGCCAAATGTATGGAGTTTTCTCGCCAACTCAAATTCGCAGCTCGCACGGATGAGCGGAAGGGTCACTCTATGTCTCTTCTCACCTTTGGCGCTGGGTTCCACTGTTGCACCGTTACAGGCTAAGTAAAAGAGTTGAGAACTGAATGTTTCCTTCAGCGGAAACCTGTTTCCCAACCCCCTCGCGTCTTTTGTGCACTGTCTGTTCTCAAGTTCATACAAGTAGCGGCTTTACCAATGACGTCTCCTTTCATTGCACTCTGGGGTTGCCTCACAATGATCATCCCACTCTCACTGCTGTGCGACTCTAACAGAACTGAGAGCGACAGTTCTGACGACGGCACATGCGACGGTGACAACTCGGGCAACAATGAAGGCGGTAAGCCAGTGGCACAACGGCCTCTCGCAGAACTGACATTCCAGAGCAGTGCGTTCCCGAGACGTTTGTCTATCATGGGCGTTATGTCTGGCGGTGCAAGTACTGCGGTTACTACGTTGACTGAAAGCACCACCGCATGGCATAGGGTGACTGGTGGGAGCGCAAAGAAAGACTGTGGGGATTGCGCTCAACTGTCGCGCCATGTGTATGTAAACCGCCACTTCCCAAACTGTGTGAATGACCACGCCACCCTGGCGCAACGCCGACGTCTCACTGACCTCGACTTTCCGCGGCGCCAGGTCAATATGACTGCGCATTTCTCCATTGCACGCTGGTGCGTGGTTCCTCAGACCGTACCAAGCGATTACTGATTCAGGCTTGTGCAGAGAAGTATGGGGACAGCTGCGCATCGAGCTCGGCATGCTTCCTAATACCTGTCAGATCCAAGCCGGGTGCCTGTTACCACATTCCGTGAGCAGACGGGAGAGGCGGCAATCAACCGCTGGACACCATAGTGCCGAGGCGCAAAGCCGTCCCTTGGCCGGAGGAGTACAGTCGCATGAATATTTGGCTGCGCGGCAGGACCTTGACTGGACAAGAAACCGGGGCAATCACTGATGTGTTGTCCGGTCAATCAAAGTGGAGTCGTATCTGGTGGCTGATGGAAACGTCCAGGTGCTCATTGCTCCGCCTCGTCCTCCACGCATCACTTCACGTAACGATCAAACGACACTCGGCAGCAATTCTATTGTCTCTGGATCAGGTGTATCAGTGCTATGACCTCTCTCTGGAAGCATAGCCCAGTGGCCGCTGCCGCCTGCATGAACGCCGTACACAAGAGCCTGTTCCTGGCTGTGACGCCACTCACACATCTCTTCTTCGTCAACGATTGTGTATCAACGTTGAACATGCAACCGTCGACGATCAACCGACCGCGCTCAAGACGATATAAAAGAATGCCCTCGGGTCACCTCGTTCTCACCATCCTATCCAGCTTCCGACTACTCAACCCCAGATACAAACACCCCCTTCAACATGAGCAGCTTCGACCGCCGCCCTCCCAAGTTTTGCCTGGGCGACCAGCACGGTTATAACCGCGGTCGTACGTAAATTAGGATATCAAAGGAATCCTACTGACAGCTTCAGAACCTTGCAAGGGCCACAACACTACCGACAACTGGCGCTTTTGGTGTCGTTACTGCAACTCGAACCTCAACATGCGTTAAGACTCCCGTTGAAACCTCTTCATTCATAAGACTCGATCTCCACGCAGGAGCAACTGTGTGCATCATCACCTTCAGAGTAGCGTACTGGTACTGTCTATCCTCCATGCATTGCATATACATTCCCAGGCACCTCCATGTTGCGCACAGATACAGATCTATAATTGAGAGACAGAGACTGAGAAGCAGCTGGCGTGCCGCCTTGCGTGTGTGCACGGGCGGGCGAGGCACGATGTTCCTGCTCTACATTGTGAACTCTATCTGGCACCCAGTCGTTGCCTTCTGCTTCCAATCCTCCAGATGTGCGCCATAGCAAACTGCAACAGTTGCAATGATTCACTCTGACATGCCGACAACGCGGCGTTCCATACGTTATCCAGCCGCTGTGTGGAGGCCTAATAACGCCGAGAGCGAGTAACCGCCACTAGTGGCAGAGAGCTGGTCACTTTTTTGGAAACTCCACAATGTCTTAGCCAATACCGTCCTTAGGTGCCACCCCAGAGGCACCTGGACCAGCAGAGGTCCAAATGGACGAACAGATGGAGGGATATTCGGAGGTGACTTGTCAATCTCGGCAATTAATACGCAATTAAATGTACCGGCACCGGCCGGCACACAATGAACACCCTTCAGTGCGTTCTGTTTTCAGCTCTTCCAGGAAATCACCGCATATTGCTTAGACGTTCGTCGCTATTCAAGACATGTGAACGACCTCGCCAAGACAGACGTACCAACAATACCGCGACACTGGTTGCGGTCGGCCAGACACTTATAGATGGACTGTTCCACGCACTCTGCGGTGAGTCCTCTGTGTCGACCGGATGGTCTCCCCATACCTTCATTATCTTATCCGCTAAGAAGAACGCTAGCCCTCTACACAAGAACCGAGAGACACCTGTGCCATCTGCTGCATGGGTGCCGCATTCAGCAAACTGCCACTTGGGGGGGGGGAGATCATTCGGCAAATATAGTTCCGTTCTGCGCAACCAGGATCTAATTACGTAATGAGGTCTGGTTGAAGATATACTTCCGTCTCCACCCAGACGATCGACGGACACAAACAAAGCAAAGACAGTCGCGCGCCTGCAGTACTGCAGTCGTGTTGACGCACGAGCTCTTGACATTGTCCACAAACCCAACAACCATGGCTCCCCCAACCACAGCAGTACCTCGAACAACTACTCGCTCACGCGCGACCCCAGTCTCCGCCCCGACTCCCGCCACCCGCGTCACCCGCTTACGCGCGGCCAAGGAGTCGGCGGCGACCTCCCCGGCGACTCTCGGCAAGAACCCTCCAACTGGCGCTACAGGCTTCCTGGCGAAGGGCAGGGCCGAGCTGCGCAAGGTGTCGGACAAGTTGAAGGAGAAGGAGAAGGAAAAGGAGGTGAGTGGTCGGCTGTGGTGTGATTCTGTGCCCCGTGTGATGCGGTACTGACCTCCTCGCAGGCTGCCAAGGAGGCCGCAAAGAAGGCTGCGGCAGAGAACACGTACACACAGCAACTGCAGGCGTACCTGCGTATTCGGCCATCGCCTACCGACAGCGAGCTCCAGCTCTCGCCGTACCTCGAACTGCAGGATGAGAAGAACGTCGTCATGCGCCAGCCTGCCGACTCGGGGCGCGCGCACCTCGCAAAGCCTCCACACGTGTACAGCTTTGACCGCGTGTTTGCGCCGGAGACCAGCCAAGCCGACTTCTTTAGCACTACCACCCTCCCGCTTGTTGAGAAGCTCCTCCAGGGCGACAATGGTCTTGTGTTTGCCTACGGAGTCAGCAACTCTGGCAAATCGTGAGTCGTCACATCATACCCTCGCTGACCCAGCAGGTACTCTATCCAGGGCCAGACCTCTGGGCTGAACGAGCGTGGAGCGGTTCCGCGTGCCATTGACGTGGTCTTCAACTCTATCAAAGGCCATGAGAGCAAGGCTAACGTGGGTTCGACTGTCTCACCTCATTACTGACCCACCAGCTCAAGTGCCAAGGCCTCGCCGACGTTATCCTCACCGACGAAGATGAGATCTCACTCCACAGCCTGCCCATGGAAGCCGAGGACGGAATTGATGACAGTGGGTTCTGCGTTTGTCACAGAGCTGACCGTTCAGCGATCAAGGTCGATCGCAACTATTCGTACGCAGTCTTCGTCTCTTATGTCGAGGTCTACAACGAGAAGGTTCGTTGAGAAAACGATACAGAGCTGACGAAAGATCTTTGACCTCCTCGACTCGGTCCTCCCCCAGGCCTCTCGTCCCAAGCTCTCCCATCTGCCACGCACCATGAGTATCGGTGTTGGTGCCTCTAGCGCCGCCCTTGGATCGTCCATGAGCCTGGCTGCTATGGCCAACGGCGGTGGGGGTGTTCTGAAGCGCCGTGCACTTGTGCTCAAGAACGACCCCGAAGGCACTGGCAAGTACATGTCGGGCCTGCATGAGATCCGCGTTCGCACTCGCGAGGAGGCACTTGCCGTCTTCCGCTCTGGCCAGCGTGCCCGCCAGGTGTTTGGAACCATGGCCAACCGCGAGAGCTCGCGCAGCCACGGTATCCTCACTCTCAAGGTCGTGCGTGTCCACAACGGCGCACCCGAGGACCCCGACTCGGCCCAGGTCTCGCGCCTCTCGATTGTCGACCTCGCCGGCTCGGAGCGTACTCGCAACACCGGCACGACCGGTGACCGCCTCAAGGAGGCCGGCAACATCAACAAGTCTCTCATGGTCCTCGGCCAGTGTCTCGAGGTTCTGCGTGCCAACCAGCAGAAGATGGCTGCTCCAGGACCTCTGAGCGCCAGGAAGAAGGTCGCCATCGTCCCCTTCCGCCACTCCAAACTCACCGAGATCTTCCAGAGCTTCTTTGTCGGTGACGGCCGCGCCGTCATGGTGGTTCATGTCAACCCCTATGACACTGGTTTTGACGAAAACTCGCACGTCATGCGGTTCTCTGCCATTGCGCGCGAGATTCAAACCACAGCCGTCAAAGTCAACTCCTTCCCGACACTCAAGCGCCAGATCAGCTCGCAACTTAGCGCGGTCCGTAACGTTCTCACTGGCCACCACCACACTGGCCAGAAGATCAAGGTCGTTGTCCCCGTCATGCCCAAGACCGCCGTCACGCCTGTCACTGTGGCGACCTCGACCAGCTCATTCTCCCGCCCCACAGCCAGCAGCAACAGCCGTACAAGCACCGCCCTGCCGCGTCCCACTACTCGCGTTCCGTCCCGCACTCCTTCCCGCCCGCCTACTCGTCCCCAGACTCCTCGTGAGGCCGAGCCCGAGGTCTTTGAGGTTGTTGAGGAGGAGATTGAGGTCATCGAGGAGGACGCCGAGGAGGAAGAGGACGATGACCACGATTACCTCGTCGACTATCTCTTTGAGCAGCTGAAGGAGCTCAAGACCATGGTGAGCTTGTGATTGTTTTCCGTAAGCTGACCCAACAGCTCTATGAGAGCGAGATGCGCAACGCCTCGCTCGAGGTCGAGATTCGCGAGGAGTGCGCATTTGACATGCAGGAGTCCATCCAACGCCTCAATGCGGCCTTCAACGAGCGTCTTAAGACTCAGGTCAGTTAAAACTTCCCTATCCTTAGCATCCAAGCTGACCAGCAGGCTGCCTTCGGTGAGGAGAAGGCCGACATGAAGCTCGACATTATGCAGCGTGCTCTGGAGGCCAACGAGGGCGACACGTCGTTTGACGAGAGCTTTGCCACAGATGATGCTGGCAACACGACGATGGTGGGTTTATATATTCCTGATTCAAACTGACGCTCAGGAATCCGTTGAGAGCGTCTTGAACGACGACGAGGACGACCCGTTCGCCCCCTCGCCTCCTGGCAAGTCCACCCACGCGGACAAGCCCGGTCTCATCCACTTTGACAAGGTCGAACTCGAGCCTGTGACACAGCCCGCCGCTTCCCTCCTCTCCGAGTCTGAGGACGAGGACGAGTCTGAATCCGGAGTCGAGACCGCGTCCGAGGGTGAAATTACTCGTAACTCTATCGCCGAGCCCGACGTCTCGCACATCTCGCACGCTTCTGCCGCCGAGGATGTCGAGGAGACGCACTCTGAGAACGAGTCCGCAGGCGAGGACTCCGACAGCGACGTCACCGAGGGCGCTTCCGGCTTCCACGACGGCGACGTGACTCGCGAAAGTGAGGCCAGCCATGCGGGAGAGGTTAGCGGCGACTTTGAGACCACCGCTGAGGTGGAGGAGAAGGATGAGCCTATGGATATCGACGAGAAGCCTGCATCTGGCGCTCAGCTTCAGGCGCACGATGTCGCCGAGGACGACGACGCTGAGGAGGGCTCGGTGGACTTTGATGAGGAGAACGACAGCGAAGAGGACTCTGAGGAGGACGATGAAGAAGACGAGGAGGACGAGGAAGAGGAAGACTCCTTTGCCGATTCGTCGTTCGCCGAAACCGCCTCGACAGTGTCGTCGGAGCCGTCCCCACCCCGCCGCATGTCCCGCAAGACCATCTCCCCAACCAAGCGCGTCGCCGGAACCCCGGTCAAGAAGACTGCTGCCTCCCGCACGCCCAAGGTGTCTACTGCAAAGGGTACACCTCTGGTCGAGCGTATGCGTCAAGACTCTGAACCTATCGCCATCCCAATTAGCGACAGTGATGACGACGAGGTGGCCATTGTCAAGGCTCCCAAGTCTGCCAAGAAGCGCACTCTGGGCAAGCGGATCGTCACCGAGGATGAGATTGAGGCCCAGGAGAGCAGAGCTATTGGTGGCGCCGAGGTGCGTCGTATGGTGCGTGGAGTTTAAGCCCGCAGCTGTACATGATCGGCGAGAATGCGGAGGGGACGAGGACGACGAAGTGTGCTCTATACCACCACCATTGTACAATGATAATGACCCGCGATGTTCTGTCCAACTTGCCTTGCCTTGCCAGACTGTGGTTACTGGTGCATGTCTAACCTATCGATACGCCTGCTACAAGGATGAGGCCACAGCTAGCGCCTCAACGGGCTCATACCGGCCCCACCGGCCCAGCCCGGCGCGTTAGCCTGTGGACCTCCCCAACCACCACCGCCGCCTCCTTGGTACGAGTCGTAACTACCACCACCGCCGCCACCACCACCACCACCACCACCGCCGCCGTACCCGCCGTCGTAGCCACCTCCATAGTCGCCGTTCATGCCGCCGCCACCGCCGCCGCCCATACCCATACCCATGTCGGGCTCGACAATTCCACCCTCGCCGCCCTCGCCGTCCTCGTCGTCCTCGTCCGCGCCCGTCTCCTGCTGCACGGCAAGGACGATCTGGGCGAGGTTTTCCACCATGATGTCGCATGCCTGTTCAAAGACGGATGTGACGGGCACGGAACCGACAGACTCGGCGTTGAAGTAGTAGGTTGTGGGCACGGCGTTGAAGTCGAAGGGCTGGGTGGGGTCTGGCGGGGTCTCGAACGCGGCGTTCGAGGACAGGGGCCACTCTTCCTCCTCTGGAGCACACGAGTCAGTCACGGTCGAGCATGTGGTGTGACACGACACTGCGGGCACTACTCACCGTTCGTCTCGAACCAGTACGTCGTGTGCCTGAGCTTGTTGTACGGGTCATACTCGTACGCGACCGCAGACAAGGGGGACCACTTGGCGTGGTGCTTGGCGATACCCTTGTAGGCCTTGCAGATGACCTCGACCTCTTGTCCACGCGAGATACGGACGAGCTGGATGGGTGTCGAGGTCGGGTCGCCCTTACCGACGGGCTGGCCGAGGTCCGGGTCACGGTTGCGCATGATCTCCTGCTCCTCCTCGCCGAGCTCTGGTGGGGGGCCATACGGGGTGGCCTGGGGCTGGAGAACGGTGTGTCAGTGTATGTGGCTAGGCGGAAGCAATTGGTAGCCAGAGACACCTCTACTCACAGTGTTGGGGCTGGGGATGATCTCGAGCATGTCGCTGGTGACGGTCATCGGGCGGCCATAGTCTGCGTTCGTTGCCGACACCTTGAGGCGGAGCGTCACCATGCAAAAGTAGCATCCTTCATCACAGTCGCAGTCCTGGGAGTGTCAGCTTCAGAAACGACCCGGAAAGCTGGCTTGCAAGCAACAGAGTCGTGTAGGTGTTGTTGCTCGTACTCACCCTGGTGTACCGCAGTCCCTTGCCAACCAACTTGCTGACGAGCGGCACCATACCCAGACGGTGGGCCAGCATTTCATCGGGAATCGGAGAGGTGTTCTGGAGGAAGGACACCTGGTCGATGGCTGCGGGGTCGTCATGTCAGTCAAGATGCTCTCTGTCTCTGTCTCTCTCAGGCAAAACAAACTCCACCATCGTCGAGCTGTTCAAACTCCATCGGCAAGACGAGAAGAAGCTGCTGCCCCGTCTCCTCTTCCCGCCAAATGGATCACAAATACGCACCGACAGTAGGCACATCGGCCATCATTGTCCTCCTCAAACTGTTGGCATACGCCATGTCCACTCCGGAGAGGTGGAAGGTGACATCGTCGCGCTGCAGGTTGCGCACCAGCACGCGGGGCTGGTTGGTCGGTCCTGTCGGGATGGTGACGGTTCCTGCTGGGCCGGCGGCACCGGCGGCTGGCCCACCGTTGTTGTGCCCGTAGCCGTTCATGGTGTTGGGGGGTAAATGATGGATGGAGAGGGACGGCGAGTTGGAAAGAGTTGTGGATGGGTTGTGTTCTTTGAGAGCCATTGTAATGATCAATCGGCCTCCCCACGTGGATTTGATCCCGTTGACCCTGTCGTCCATTCTCGATTTCACTGTGGAGGTGTTGTAAAATGTTTGTTGTTGACATGCTCCAAGCATCCAGGCCTCCAGGCTGCATGCTCAAGCATGGGCTCACGCTCATGATCTAATGTATATGCATAAAACAGCCGCCCTCCTCGCGCATCTACTTGGCAGGAATGCCGCCAGGAAGATCACGCAGCATCATCGTGACCAAGTCGGTCCTTGTCTCCGCCAGCGAGAGCATGGTGAGGGCATTGTTGAGCTCGCCAAGGTCGGTCTGGTCCTTTACGCTCAGGAACGTTGTGACATCCACACCCTCCAGATCTGGCCTGTCAATCTTAGCCAGGAGCGCCGCGCGCTTCTCCACCTCCTTTTCGCGACGCTGGACGAGGTTGGCAGCAGTCTTGTACACGCCGGCAAGCAAGAATCCGTAGGCCTTGCGCAGGTCAATGCCCCACAGGTGGTAGTCGGCTGACGGGAACATGGGGTTGCGCGCCTTGGCGGCTGTCTTGGGCACTTCCTGGATATCGATCAGAGACAGTTTCTGCAGCTCGGACAGAATCTGGCGCGCCTCGCGGAGGGGGATCATGGCGCAGTCGCGGACCATGGTTTCTGACGCAAAGTGTGCGCGGGCCACGACGGCGAGGACGCGTGCGGCCTTGTCGTCGATACGATCGCGGACCAGCTCAGTGAGGAGCGACGCCTTGAGGGACGTGCAGATGTTTTCAATCTCGACAAAGTAGCTCGGGCTAGAGTGGTCGGTGTGGCTGAGGAAGCGGGCGCCAGTGTTGTCGCTCGCCAGGTCGTCGCCGCTCATGACGGCCAGGTACTGGCGGACAAGCTCGGGGACGTTCTTTGAGCTCTGGCCGGCAATACCGGCCATGAGGAGCTTGTGGCTCGAGGTCGGGAGGTGGTCCACGATGCTAGTGACACCAACAGGCTGGTCGGTGCGCATCTCCTTGGGGTCGTGCTGGTACTGGAGCGAGGCAGTGAGGACGGCACGCATAACCTCTCCAGCGGCACGGTTCCACCTGTCCTCGGCCGCCTTGATAATGAGCTCGTTGCGGATGAGGACATTGTACTTGTCGTAGTTGACACGCAGAGGCACGTCGTCCAAGACCTCCCACTTCTCGTCGGGGTCTCCCTTGCTCTTCGCGACGTCCTTTGCCGAACGTTTGGTTTTGACCTCTTTGAGCGCGCGCTGCGGGTCACGGAAGGCACGGCGCTCGTCGTTGATCTCGCTGATCGACACCTTGCGCAGCTCGGCAAGTGTGTTCGCAGAGTGCAGCTTGGTGCCCATGGCAGCCGACTTTTCGACCCACTTGGACTGGACATGTCAGCCAAGGACCATGGGCAAAACGAGCTCACCTTGTAACGACGGTCGATCTGGTCCGAGCGCAGCATGAGCAGCTCGGCACATGTGGGCTCCAGGAATCCCTGTCGCAGGAGCTTCACAACGGTACGGCGGAGGGACAGCACCTTGTTGCGGTCGCCAGTAGCACCACACTCGGACTGGATCTCGGGCATCGACAGCTTGCCGTACATGAACACCTGGCGGACAATGACGAGGGCCTGGCCGTTAGCTTTGTATACCGTCAACCAAGAGAGGCTTACCTCTTCGCCAAACGTCTGCTCTGTCAAGGCCAGGATGCGCGCCCACCTGAGACGCAGGAGACACTCGGGCACGTCAAACTCGTACATTTCGTCCTCGCCAGGACCGCGGCGGGACGCGCCCGTCGAACCGACGAGGTTGTGCTGGATCAGGATGAGGAGGGCAGCGTTGGTCGTCGGGCGAGCGAGAGCAGCAAGCTTGGAGATGCTAAGAGCGGTCAAGCGGCCGCGGTTGAGGAGTGTGGAAGCGACACGCTGAAGGGGGAGAGGTTAGCTCCATGGCAAAGTAGACATCAACACGGCCGCAAAAGACTCACACAGACAACCTCGCCAAAGGCTCCGCGGACGATGTGCTCGCAGAGGCGGACCGCATCCTTGCCGTTTGTGTTGACGGCCTCCATGGCGCCGAATGACGTCGACGAGGGTGGTGATGAAGGGGATGTGGAGTAGACAACGAGGGAGCAACAAAAGTCACAAAGATGTGAAAGGCAGGCACCGAGAGAGCGGAGAGAGGGGAAGGGGGGCGGTTCATTTACGGTTAAAATTTCTAATCTAATTAGGAGCCAATTGATTCCGTTAATTATTGGCGATGACCGCATTTGGAAAGGCGAGTTGTCAATCACTGTTGGTGTTTTGCTGGTGACGCTTGGGGCAAAACAATCCATCTCGTCGTCGTCGTCTTGTACCACATCTCTGCCCGTCTTGTCGTCTTGTGAATATCTCCCCCTCCCCTCCCCCGTCTCCTGTGACCATCACTCTCTCTCTCTCTCGCCATGTCTGTTCCCCCCGGCCCGCCCCTCAACCCCGATGCCACAGCGTCTGGTATCGTTCTCGATCCGCGCACGCTCGAACGCGTGATTCCAGCCTCCAGGCGCAAGGATGGATCGTGAGTTATGCAGAGGGAGTGATCGTGAGACTCCATCTAACACTCTTGCCAGTGTTCGTAAAGAGCAAAAGGTTCGCCAGGGGTACGTCCCACAAGAGGATGTGGGCGCGTTTCGCCCTCGACGACAGCAGGAGGCCGACGCACGCCGTGGTGTTGTGCCAGGATCGAATCGCAACGGCACCGGTGGCGCAGCGTCTGCGTCTGCGTCTGCTTCCCCATCCCCATCCCCATCCACACCCGCGTCCAAGCCCGAGCAGGAGGTCATGAGCGACAAACGCCAGCAGAAGGATGCCGAAGACCGACCGGCTCATCACAACTGGGACAGCGAGTCGGACGACGACGATGACGAGGAGGCTACAAGGAAGGCGTTTGCGCAGTTGGCAGTCAACCCAAGCGACAGTTCTGCCTTCCCTCCACTGGGCTCCAAGCCCGAGGACAAGGGCAAGGAGAGGCGCGTTTCGGCGTCGGCATCGCGCTCTGGGTCGCCGACCAAGACTCCAAGCTCGCCAAGGAAGGGCAGTGCTGCCACTGCGACACCCGTCAGGACAGGCCCGGCCCCGGCAGGTCTGAAGCTGTCGCCATCGCCGACAAAGACGCGCGCCGACACGCCCGGACGATGGACAAAGCATGCCCACGTGTATGCGACTCCGCCCAGTGCGTCGCCGTCTGCCAGTTCAACCAGCGGGCCATCGTCGGGCCCGTCATGGCGGTCGGCCCGGGGCGGTCGGGGTGGCGGTGGCCCCGGTGCGCGAGGAGGAGGGCGTGGTGGGGGCTCCCGACATGCGAGCGGTGCCAGCCATGCGAGCGGTGCCAGCCATGCGAGCCATGCTAGCCATGACAGCGGGAGCGGCCACAGCAACAGCTTTAGCAGTCCTGGTGGTCGAGGCCACTTGCATAGGCCGCACCCCATCCAGGGTGGTCGCCGGGGCCCGATCGGGCTCGCGCACCCGCCACCTGTTGACGCGCCAGCAGCGTCAGAGTCGCCCAGGGGCGGACGCGGCTCGAGGCGGGGGAGCGGACGGACCAACTCGCGAGGAGGAGGGGCAGGTGCTGTTGCCGCTGCAGCGCCGGCAGCGCCGGCGGCGTCGGTGCCAGCAGCAGCAGCAGTTCCTGCCGAACCCCGAGTCCGCCAGCCTGTCCGTGTGCGTGAAGTGGGACCCCTCGCCGACCGCGTGCGGAGTATACTGGAGCACAACGCGGCGCTGGACAAGCCTCGCCGGAATCCCGGCGCCGCTGCTCCCGGAAAGGAGTAGGAGGCTGTGGAGGTAGTAGACCTTGTTCTAATTTTGACGGGCGATCTTGTTCTTATTGACAGACGATCTCTTTTCTTGATAGATACACACGCATAGAATGTATAGCCACTGTGTCCCCCCGTGATCCTTACTTGCTGCATGTGTGTCGACGATATTGTGGCCTGACCATCCTGGCTTCTGCGAGTGGCCACCCGCCGTCTCCGCTGTGAATGACGTATGGCTCGAGCCAAATGTCAGGCGGTGGACGGGACCAAATCTCGCTTGCCGGTGGGTGGACAAAGGTCGGGCCTGGTGTTCGGTATGGCTCTCTCACACATCCAACATCCTCTGTTCCAGCAACCACACGGCACCCGACACCCAGCGAGCTCACTGCAGCACAACACTCTCTCAGGTCCAGCTGCGTCTCCGCCCCGCCTCATTCCCCTCTCGCTCGGTCTCTGCGGCTGCGAGCCCGGACGGCTTGATCGTTTGCAACAATGGTCCAGGTTTACCACAAGACACATGAATAGTGCGTAGTCCCTGTGCACGCTTGCTATGTGTCAACAACACTGTGCAAAGAGGCAGGCAGCAGTGACGGTCCTGCGTCGCTGTTGTAGGTGTTGTCACCGTCACCCACCATGAGACGGCTCACCCGCTCTCCCCGTCGGCTCCTCTGTGCCACCCACCGTCTGACGCGCTCCGCAGCTCCGAACCACCACCCACCGGACTGCTCGCCTTCTTCCTCCGGTATCCCAACCCGTTTGCACGACATGTTCTCTCCGTCGACGTCCTGGAGCGCACCGTCGACCCCAAGACGGGCAGGATCAAGACCACACGCCTGATCCTGAAGCGCGGCGTGGTCCCACAATGGGCGTCGAAATGGCTTCCGTCGGCTGCCGCCAGCGGCGGCCGTGGGCTGGACGCTTGGGTGCTCGAGGAGAGCGTCGTCGACCCGCCAGGATGGGGCGGCGACCAGGGGCTCAAAGACGACTACTACGCCCAGCCGAGGTTGCGGATGCACCAGGGCAACTTGAGCTTTAAGAAGTTCATGCACGTCATTGAGGGAGCCGAGCTGTGTGCTGGGCCCGGAGGGTGAGTCTTGCTGCTGGAACGCGGTCAAGCGCTGCTGCCTTGCGCACAGCTGACATCCAGGTCAACACTGCACCACACCACGGCCGAGGTGCGCTCCCAGTTTGGCGGCCGGTGGTCGCAGATCCTGCGTAACAGGATCGAAGCGTACGGCGTCGGCAAGTTTGAGGGCAATACCGAAAAGGTGAGCTGCGAGAGTGCAGGCAATGGACTAACGTGTGCAGTCGCGCAAGGGCATGTCCCTCATCCTCGACATGCTGAGGAATCGCAGCCAGGGCGACATCAAAGAGCCATGAGCGGGCCTTTGGCCTTTGGGGCCCACCTCACAACTCGGACGGACTCGTCGATCCACTTTACAACTCACAACTGTGCCTCTCCCACTCTAGGCTGTTGCCCGCCTCGTCGCCTTGGACTGCCCGTGCGGACGGCCTCGCGGCGTTGAGCCTAGGCCACAGGCAGGCCTCACCCCGCGCAGAGCTGCCGGCTCACCCAACCTCCCACCCCCACCGCCACCCACGACATGAAATCCACAAAACTAGCACTCCACTCTCACGCTCTCGTACTTTCTGGTTACTTGATGTATGCATCTACTGTCTCTTGGTCCGTCAGTGCTTCTGTTGCGTTGTACTCTGTGTATCACGCCTGCTGCGTCTGGTGCCCCGCTGTACCGCTGCCCCATTCTCGCCACCCATGCATGCCGTGCACGCCGTGGACGGTGGGTGCGCGGGTGCTCTTGGATCGCGCATGGGCTTTGGCCGCACGCAGCCAGGGATCCCCACGTGATTGCCGGCGCGTCGCCCTGCCGACGCGGTCAGTCCATGTCCGGGTCGATGGTTTGGCCGCGTGCTGGTCGTCCACGACGTCCAACTTTCTCCACTCGCTCCTACCACCACCACCTCACAAACCATGCCGGCCGACACGATCCACCTCGCCTCGACGGCCACGACGCACCCCTCGTTCACCGTGTGGGGCCACGAGATCGGTACGTCGCAGCCAGCTACGGAATGGAGACAATGAACCCAGCTGACAACGCTCTCTCTCGCAGTGGTCGACGTGCCCCTCCCGACCCTCGTCTTCGCTGCTGTCGGCGCCGCGTTTGTCGCGCGCTACGCCTGGAGCTGGTTCAGGCTCGTCGCGGAGCTGACCGTCGTCCCCGGTATCAGCGTGAGTGCCATGTGCTGTGCGGTGACGGTGCCGTGTCCGGCGTGCGCCTCGGCGACCGAGGACGCTGCTCTCAAAGAACCCACCACACCAGACCCCACCCATCCACATCCGTTTGCTGACGCCTTCTTCCCCCAGCTCAAGAAGTTCCAGACCAAGACCAAGGGCGCGGTGTCGTGGGCGGCCGTCACGGGCTGCACGGCCGGTATCGGACTCGAGTTTGCGCGCCAGCTCGCGGCCAAGGGGTTCGGCGTGGTGCTTGTCGGCCGTCGTCAGGCGGCGCTGGACGAGCTTGCCCAGGAGATTGGTGCGTACCGTCGTGTCTGTTCTCGCATGTCTGTGCCTCTCGCCGGCCAGTGGTTTCGCTGCGGCGGAGACCCGCTGCGCGGTGTATGCGGCGCGGTGTGTGCACACCGCGCGGACACGGCGACGGGTGGCCTCCCGGTTACGCCTATACGCACAATTGCGTCATGGAACGTGCTGCCATGCTTCCATCTCCACCCCCGTTACCCCAGGCTGACGCTCTGCAGAGGCCAAGTACAAGGTGCCCACCAAGACTGTGATTGCCGATGCGGCCGACGTTGCCGGCCGTGACGCGGCCATTGCGCGCGTCGTTGCCGCGACCCGCGACATTGACCTCGGTGTGCTCATCAACAACGTCGGCGCGTCGCACGAGATGCCCGTCGCGTTTGCCGACACGGACCCTGCTGAGATTGACGCCATTATCCAGACGGTGAGTGGTGCTTTACGATGGCCTAGAGAGAAAAAAAAAAGCACACGCCCAGCTGACTGACCCCTTTAGAACATTTCGTGGACGCTCCAGTTCACTCGCGCGATCCTGCCCCAGCTCGTGGCCCGCTCGGCGGACCTGGACGCGCCCAAGTCGCTTGTCCTCAACATTGGCTCGCTGTCGGGCCGCATCCCCTCGGCCCTGCTCGCTGCCTACTCGTGCACTAAAGGCGGCCTGCAGACGTGGAACACGGCCGTGGCCGCCGAGGTCGAGCCCGTGGGCGTCATGTTCCGCATGGTGTTCCCTGCGTTTGTCGTCTCGAACATGTCCAAGATCCGCAAGCCGTCGCTCACTGTCCCCACCGCGCGCGACTTTGTGAAATCGACGCTGGGCTCGCTGGGCCTCCAGCGCGGCGCGCAGGGCAGGCCGTACGACGCGACGCCGTACCCGTCGCACGCGCTGCTCGACTATGTCGTCGGCCTGTTTGGCGGCGTGTCCGAGCAGCTCGGCGTCAGCGTCATCCTCGGCATGCACAAGGACATTCGCGCGCGCGCGCTCAGGAAGAAGGCGCGCGAGGCCAAGGCCGCAAAGTCGCAGTAGGGGAGCGGCAGAGCGGGCGGGCGGCAGGTGGCTGTGAGCGGGAGGCGAGGTGTGGTGGGTGTGTTTATGAGCTTGTCCGAGCAGCTATGTGATCGCATCTACCGTCCAGAAGGGGTGCTACGTTCATGGCCTCGTTCTCTGAGAGCAGGATGCCAGGGAGAGAGGACAGGCAGGGGCCAAAGGGCCGGGCCATGGCATGCTGCACTGCTCCGACGTACTGACGGCTGCGGATCGCCGTCGTCCGCGAGCGGTAATGATGACGGCGGCGGCGGCGGAACCGTACGCCGAGGTCGGTGAGGATGATGCAGCCGCGATTGTGCGATACACACGATGCCAACGCACACGCGAGTGGCACTCGCCCATGTCCCACCACCCCACATCGCGCGAGCAGGTCCAGTGATCCAGTGATCCAGTGATCCAGTGACAGTCTGCGCACACGACCACCCGCCGGGCACCGTGATAAGCGCGAGACATGGACGCAAGGAACCCCACCCCCTTAATAGAAGACGATGAACAGCGGTTATGGATCCGAGCGAGCGCGCAGCACCCACTCCCCTGGTTATCCCGCCGTCGACACATGCCCACTAGCGACGCAGCAGCCAGCAGCCAGTGGTGGTCGTTTAACAGCTCGCGCCAGGCCACGGTTCCCGATAGGCCGGCGATAACGTCCCAAACACCTCTTCTGAGACACCGCTCCGCCACTGGCCGGCCACGGGCCGCTGGCCGCTGGACATGTCTGGAACGCATCGCGGTGGTTGGACAAGGCAGCGAGCGAAGCACCAAGCAAAGCCAGCGAGCGAAGCCAGCAAAAGCCACAGTGGCCCGTCGTTTCCGATTATCCGTAGTCTCGCGCGTTGCGGTTGGCTCGCTGGGCAGAGCGTCTATCGTCTATCTGCGCACGACCGTGGCGCACGGTATGCCGTGCGGCCGTCCTTGGCGCGGTGGTTTGGCACATGCCTCCGCGACAACGCCGGTGCGTTGGGACCACGGCGAATGCGCGCGCGTTGGCTGATCTGTGGCATCGCCATGACCGGGTTTTGGGTCTGGTTGGTCGGTTGGGCTGGGTGTACGCTTCTGCGATCTGGCTCGTCTGCTCCACGCGGCATGCTACAATGGCATATGACATGGCATGCTATGGGCGGGATATTGCATTCCGTGCACACGCACACCCTCTCGGCTGGCGGTTCTGGCTCAAGCTCACGGATCGCGGATTGCGGGTGCTGCGTCGGCAGATCGACAACCTTGCTATTTACTGTCGCGAGATTGTCACTGTCACTGGACCGACGCGGTGGTACTGGCCGCCCCGGGCCGCCATTAAGCATTAAGCGTTGTAGCGTTATAGCATCATGCCATCACGTCCCGTCGCCGAGTTTGGCAGCTTGGCAGGCAGTGTTCTGGCAGTACTCGTGTAGCTGGTGGCGACTGGAGCGGTCGGGGTGCAGGGTCCACGGTCCTGTAGCGTGGCAGTTGGCGATGCACCTTGATCTGAAATGTACCGCGCGCGCGCGTCCTTGGCACCGGTTTACATGCGGGTCGCGGACGACCTGGGTCTATATCAAAGGGTAGGTAGAGGCGGGAATGTCTCAAGAGAGGGGGAGGGAAGGAGTGGAAGGGGAAAAGGGTGGGGGTGGGGGTATCGGGGGAGACGAGAAGAGCACCGCGCTGCTAACCACTCTACTCGCTCGCTCGCTCGCTCTACTACTACATTCCTAGATTCTCGCTGTGTGGCGGGCGTCGAGACGGCTCATAAACACAAAATCATCACTCCATTCCACTCCACCTCCACGTCCACTCCCTCCCATATGCAAAGCACTGGTGTGCTTCCTCTCGCCCTCACCCTCATCCTCCCTCGCTCTCGTCCACTCCGTCGTTCCCGTCGCGCGGTGTTTCCTCGTATGCAGATTATCGATTGTAAAAGTGTTTGGGGGGTGGGTGGGCGTGTACGTCGCGTGCGTCGCGAGCGGTGGAACAAGCAGCGTCAAGAGCGTCCAGCGTTCAGCGTCCAGCGTCCAGCGTCCGAGATGTTTCCAGGCTGTTGCGTTCGTGTGGGGACCAGTGACCGGGCGGGTACCCGTGTCCAGCCCCAAGTCTCCTTTCCTTGCAAGACGTGTCGTGGCGTTGGGAGGGTCTTTATAAAACAGGATGATGCGACCCCCCGGCGCCATCGTCCTCACATCCTCCGCCTCCACGCATTACGCAGGTGGGGGGAGAGACTGCGAGACACAGAGACTAGATCCGGCCCATGCCGACCATGCCGGCGACGGGCGGGCCGAGCTTGATAATCTCGTCGAGGGCCGCGCCGGGCGCGCCCGCGCCCGCGGCGGCGGCAGGCGCAGCCGCGGCAGCCGGCTTGGGCTTGTCCGACTCGAGGGCGCGGAGACGCTCCACCTCGCGTTCGTGCTCGCGCTTGGCCATCTCGAGGTCGCCCTGGACGACGACGCCGTCGAGCCACGGGTGTTTGAGGAGCTCGGCGGCGGTCGCTCGCGAGTCGGGATAGTAGTGGAGCATGGGGAGGAGGAACGAGGTCAGGAGCTCGGCCTCTTCGGCTTCCATCAGGTACTTTTCCTTGAGGACCGAGAGGAGGGGCCAGAAACGCAGTCGCTGGATATGACGCAGCTCGCCGCGGCGGTTGAACATGTCGTGGCTGTATTTGCCAGACAGTGCCAGCGACTTTGGCATCTCGCCCAGCAGCTCCATGATCTGGGCGACGTGGTCGTCGTCCTTGTCGTATTTGGTGCCCGGTTGCGGGTCGAACAGGTAGTCGCCTGTCAACAGCTCAAAGATCAACGAGGCAGCACTCCAAATGTCCACACTCGGTCCCCAGCGCGTGCCCAGGATGATCTCTGGACAACGGTACTGGCGCGTCTGGATGTCGTTGGTGAAGTGGTGGTCGACCCAGCACGCGTTGCCGAGGTCGGCAATCTTGACCGTTATACGCTCGAGCGACACGGGGTCGTATGGGAATGGTGGAGGGAGGGTGTTGGGGTCGCCGGCGACTGGAGCAATCTTGCTGTCCGGGTGCAGGTGGGCCTCCTGCTGCTGGAGGTTGTTGAGGTGGCCCAGCGACGACTCGGCGTCAGACGAAGCCGTCTGTGGCGGTCGAGGGGTGGGTTTGGACGATGTTGCCGAGTCTTCAGAGCCCGAGCCCGTCGACTGCACAGACGTGGAGATGTTGAGCTCGTCTGAACGTCCGGGGTCTGGGGTAGTGGCTGGGGTGGAGATGACGGTCTGGGCTGGGGTGCCAGTCTCTGAGGAACCCGAGTTTTGACTGGCACCGCCTGGTGGCGGGAGAATGTCCGCGGCAGCGGCCGCTGGCGGCTGGTTCATCTGCTGCGACAGCAGCGACGGGCCGTGCGGTTTGGGCAGCGCGACGGGAGTCTTGGTCTTCTCCCATGTGAGCTCGCTCTCGGCGCCAAGCTTGACGTTGCCGAGACCATCCCCGATCGAGTCGGCCGTGTCCTTTGCCTGGGCTGCGGAGGCTGCTGACGACGAGGCAGGCGCCGACTTGCCACCGAGGTTGGTACCGGAAATCTTGCTCATGCCAAACCCATACTTGTCGAGCATGGGCGAGCTGGCATAGCTCGAGCTGGGACTGGGCAGCGGCTGGGACCCAACGATGAACATGGAATCCTTGCGAGGGGTTTGGTTGCCCAAACGACCCTGACTTGGCGGCACGCCGACCAACTTGGTGGGCACGGCGGCAGGACACGACGCGAGCTCGGCCTGGACGACCGACTCGACGTCGTCGATACAGATCAAGACGTTCTCGGGCTTGAGGTCGGTGTGGATGATGCGACACTCCGTATGGAGATAGTCGAGGCCGAGCAGTATTTGCTTTGCAATCTGGCGAACAATGTGGGTCGGCACGCCGCGGTGCTGGTATCGCTTGATAAGGCCCAGCAGGTTCTCACCGAGCACCTCAAACACCATGCAGACGTGCGATCCGTTCGGGCCGTCGTGTCGAAAGTCGTCGACGAGTCCCACGACGTGTGAGCGGCCCGGATGCGACTCGGACGAGGTGGTCACCCTCTGGAGCAGCTGGATCTCGTCCAGTGCAGTCTCGGTGTAGTGGCCGTCCGACTTGACGACTTTGAGCGCGACGTGGCGAGACGTACTGCGAGGGAACGAGTCAGCACGCGAGCGCGCACACCCAGCTCTCTTTCTCCAAACTCACGTGTTATCTCTTGCGAGCCAGACGGTGGAAAAGTGGCCCCATCCGAGCTTGCGGACGATGAGGTAGCGACCGCTGCTAAACTCGTCGCCAATGTTGATGGGATGGTAGCCTCCGGGCCTGTAGTCTTCGAGGTCTTCCTCGTCCTCTGTGAGGACCGAGGTGGCTACAGAGGAAGGGCCTGTGGATGCGGATGACATGGCGTTTGCCTGTTGCTGAGTAGGCATGGCCACGGGCGTGCCAGCGGAGCGCTGCGAGGAGGGGGTGTGGTCAGAAACGGAGAGCTCGACTGGGGTATAACAGTAGGGATGGGGTGGTGGTGGTGGTGGACGCTTTGGAGTGAGTGGCAATGGGAGGATCTGACACCACGGCGCCGGACGAACACTGCACGTTCACACGACCGGCGGCACGCGCGACGTGGGTTTGGGCAGTGCGCCCCGCCTCTTGTTTGCGTGCTGCCGCGCGCGCGCTTGCCGGAGGTGCGCGGGCTGCGCAAGAGGCCGTGTGTGTGTGTTTGTGGAGGCTATGCTGGCGCGTAGGAGTGGGACGATAAGGAAGATGTTGTGTGCAACTCACCTCGGCAGCCATTGAGTGAGATGGATGGAGGGGGGGAAGGGAAGGGGGTTGTTGGTTGGGTGGGGGGGGGGAGGGCGTTTGAGGTGGCCGCTGATGGGTGGAGGGGGGGGATGGGCCTGCGGCTAGTCGGGGGGTGTGGATGTGTGTGTGTGCTGGATGTGGATGTGTGTAAACTGGGGAGTGTTGGTTGTTGGAAAGAGGGGGTTGTGGATGGCAAAGCGACGAGAGGGAGGACTGACTGTCTGTTCGGTGGATGTGGAGTAACGAGACGGTTAGCCCGGGAGCAACGGCTGCGGCACGGAGGAGAGGGCAGGGGAGGCGGCGGCGTTGGTTTAAGGTGTCACCGAATTGGACGGGGAGAGGGAGGGGTGGGTGGGGTCTACCTTTGCAACAAGGTAGTTGTTGTTGTGTGTGTATGTGTGTTGCGTATCTGTCGTAGAGGTAGATGGTAGAGAGGTAAGGGGTTGGTGTTGGTTGCAAACAGCACTGTACGATTGGGAGGTGCCCAGGGTGCGCGATGGATGGATGGATGGATGGGTGGGATGGCCACTGGCTTGTGTGGGTTTAGGTGCTGTGATTGGGCGTGCAGTCGATAAGAAACACACCCATGGCCCATGGCTCTCAGCTGCTGAGCTGCTGCCTGTCACTTTTCCTGAACGCGCGGAAACGGCAGTGGCATCTCCTCCTGTAGGTCCTTCATCGGCCTCTGTTCGGACTTGTGCGCGCGCGCACGACACGGCGCTCGGTCTCTCTCTGGCTGGCTGGCTGGCTGCTGCTTGGCTCACTCCTGCGCTCACCCAATCAGCCTGGCCCGGAAGGAGGATTCTTATCCTCACGCAGCGCCATCGACCCGGCGCGATTATCAGGAACATGCTAATGACGGAACAATTAATAGAAATTAAATACACGTATTGTAACACAGTGCGGGTGATGCCACCGTGCGAAAGTAGGAGGCACAGGGGCGACTTTCTATTTCCCCATTTGTAACCAGTTTCCTAATACCATTACCTCTGTCTCGTCCAAAATATAGTATGCATCGGCCACATCCATCAATATCACTGTCACAACATTCTCTGCCATCCCCCTTCTCTTAACTCCCTCCTACGTCACCTTGGTCCGTCCAATGAAGGTACATACACCCCACTCCACCCAGTCCCCCCCCCCCCCCCCCCCCCTGCTCACACACCACCTCCCAGGTCGCAGTCCAAGGATGCTGCCACGGCAGCCTCACAGCCATCTACGACTCGATCGCAGAGTATGAACACAAGAAGCACGACAAAGTAGACCTCTTGCTCCTCTGCGGTGACTTTCAGGCGCTCCGCAACAAGCACGACTTTGCGTCCCTCGCAGTCCCACAAAAGTACCAGGCCCTCGGCACATTCCACCAGTACTATTCGGGACAAAAAGTCGCCCCCGTCCTCACCATCGTCATTGGCGGCAACCACGAGGCAAGCAACTACATGTGGGAGCTGTACCATGGCGGATGGCTCGCATCCAACATCTACTACCTCGGCGCAGCAGGAAGCGTCATGGTAGATGGTCTCAGGATCTCGGGCGCCAGCGGCATCTACAAGTCGCACGACTACAGGAAGGGTGAGTCTGGCAAAGGTGGTGTCAAAGCCAGGTTTGGCTTCTTCTCTTGCTTCTTCTCTTGCTTCTTCTCTTCTCTCTTCTCTTCTTCTCTCTTGCCCTGCAGAACAGACTTCTGTGAACATCCCACTGACAACCCACACAGGCCACTTTGAGAACGTCCCCTTCAACAATTCTACCCTCCGCAGCGTGTACCACATCCGCGACTACGACGTCACAAAACTCATGCACCTCCCCCTGACAGACGACCCCAGCGTCTTCATTTCGCACGACTGGCCCATCTCCATCGCCAGGCATGGAGACACACGCGGATTGATACGTCGCAAGCCATACTTCAAGGACGAGGTGAGCTTGGAAGTCTATGAATGTTTGGACACTGCAAGCTGACATTCCAGATCGACAAGAACACGCTCGGCTCGCCACCCTTGTTCGGCCTCTTGAACGAGCTCCAGCCCAACTTTTGGTTCGCCGCACACTTGCACGTCAAGTTTGCCGCCCTGTTTGAGCACTCTCATGACTCGAAGAAGCGGAGAACGGCTGTCGCTCCATCGGCGGTAGTGGCCGCTGCCAACCCCGACGAGATTGCCATCTCGGACGACGACGAGCCCGCTGTGACTGCTCCTCCGGCTGCAGCTGTCAACCCCGATGAGATTACCCTCTCTGACGATGAGGAGCCTGTGGTGACCGCTCCCTCGGCTGCGACTGTCAACCCCGACGAGATTACGCTCTCGGACGACGACGAGCACGTGGAGAATGTCCTCACCCCGCCATCCGCCCCCTCGCCCAGCCCCGACACCGCTGCTCCAGTCAACCCTGACGAGATCAACATTGAGGACGAGGAGTTTGACGAGGCGCCTGTTCACCTTCTGCCAGCCAAGCCCGTGTCCGTGGTACCAGCCGTGGCACCAGCAACGGGGCCGAGGTCGACGCGCTTCCTCGCTCTCGACAAGTGTGGCCCAGGCAAGGACTTTATCCAGGTGGGTTCATGACACGGAACGTGCCTCTAACCCTCAGTTCCTCGACATCCCCGCACCCAGGAAGTCTGCACCGGGCCAGCCCCCACGGCTGACGTTTGACCCGCACTGGCTCGCCATCAGCCGCGCGCTGCACCCGTACCTGTCGACCGAATTCGAGCAACGTCCGCTCCCCGATTCCGAGGTTGTCGAGGCCATGGTCGAAGACGAGCTGGAGCGTATCCTGCAAGAAGGCGTACTCGTTCCCGGCCAAGCGCTCGGAGACGACCTGTCGGCCCCGCCGCCACTGGTGTGGGAGAAGGGCGAAGTGGACGTCGGCCGCGTGCAGCAGTTTTGGCCCACGGCACCTCCCGAGGGTCACCCGGGCGGCAGCAGTGCCGCGTGGTACACGAACCCGCAGACCGAGGCGTTCTGCGGCATGCTGGGGATTGAGAACAAGGTCAACCCGAGGCCGCCCATGTAGCATAGCATATGTAGATAGAGAGAGAGAGAGATACACAGAGAGACACAGAGAGTAGACCTTGGACAGCCATGAGACACCCCATCGTTTCCGTTCAGTGCAACCGTGTACGGGGTGTGGGCGGGAGTATGTCCGGGTTCAGCCGGACGGAAGCAAAACCCACGCGCGCGCGTGTGGTCGTCCGGCACTTGCTTCTTGTGGGTGCCTGGCTTGTTGACGCGTCGAGGGGCAGACGACGGCGGCTGGCTGGGTGGATTCTGCGCGCAACAACATCTCACCACGTCTCTCGCCTGTCACATTACATCTCTCACATCCATCGTCCAGCGTGTGTCCACATTACAACAGGCAACCACAGTCACTCCCTCTGTCCGTGTCCGCACACGCCTGCCAACCATGCCGCCAGCAGACGCGGCAGGCGCAAAGATACCAGTGAGTACTGCGGGTGCGACGGACGGCGGCCCAAACAGCGTTGCGTTCACATGCCGCCGACAAGACCGTTTGGTGGCAAAAGACAAAAGCAGAGACAATGCTGTCATTTCAATCAGCTAGACCCGTTCCCCGTCTCCCTTACCTATCCTGTTGCTGACACCTCCTCCTCCTCCTCCTCCTCCTCCTCCAGTGCCCGACACCACAACACCTCCAAACCGAGCTGGACGCCCTCGCGGCCGTGCTCGAGCCCGGCGAGAGCGAGGCGACATGGGACAGGCTTGAGCGCGCCATCATCCGCTTTGCGGCAGTGACCCGCGGCGGAGCGTACAAGCACATGGACGCCTACGTCGTCGGCGTCGGCAACAAGGGTGTCGGCCTCAAGATTGTCGACTGTGTGAGTAGCACGAGTGGTTTCCAGCAGCCGTCACTGGTGCTGGGTGTTTGGTCGCTGTCGTCGTCACCCGAACAACCGTACTGACCACCGCCCAGATGCTCTCCGACCGTGGCCGCCTGTCTGGCGCCTCAACCGACCTCGTGCAGACGTTTGCCCCGCGCCTCTCGACCCACTTCCAGCCCCTCGTCCACCTCTACATCCCCGTCCTCGTCCGCCTCCTCGCACGCCCCAACAAGGTCTACCTCAAGCGCGCAGAACGGTGTTTGGGCACCATTGTCGCGCACTGTCCGCTCCCGCTCATCCTGATCTACCTCCGCACGGGGCTGGACGACAGGAGCGACGTGTGCAGGCGCTCGTGCGCGACCGCTATCGAGCAAGCCGTCAACGAGTGGGACGCGAGCCGCTTCCACCATGAAAAGGACCTCGAGAACCTCGAAACATGTGTGCGCAAGATGGGACGCGACAGGGATGCCGAGGTTCGCAAGACGGCCAAGCGCGTCTGGGCGACGTTTAGCGAGACGTGGCCAGAGCGTGTAGACGAGTGAGTGCGCCTGCGCGGAAGGCTCGAGTCCGTGTGTCGAATAGTTGATCTGACGTCTCTCAGCTTTACGGCGCCTCTCACACCAACCATCAGGCGATACCTCGACCTCCCAGCCCCCGGCGACGGCCCCATTGCTCCAGCCAAGCCAAGGTCGAGGATCGGTCTCGGCCCACCCAAACCCACTCACACACGGGCCCAGCCATCGACCTCAACGGCCGACAAGGAACGTCCCACAGCCTCGGCCCTCACCTCTGGCCCACAGAGGACGCGCGCCGCCCGGATGGAGCAACACCTCGACGTCGACGCACCGCCCCGTCCGCGCGTGCCGTCTGGCGCCAGCCGCGCAGTGGACCCACTCCCCAGCGGCCGTCTCACCCGTTCGAGCTCCACCACACACGGCAGCACGCTCTCGCACCAGTCGTCTGGCAGCAGCATCGGCTCTACCGCGGCAGAGAGCAGGCGGAACCCATTGTCAAAACCCAGTCGGTCCCAGGCTACCGCCCAGGCATCGAGTTCGGCCACGGATGTGCCGGTTCGTCGGTTCGCTCCGCCGCAGCGCATCGTACGCCCCGCTGCCGACGTCGATGACGAGCCGCGGCGGACGCGTGCTGCCGCCTCACATGCCGAGCGTGCTGCGGCCCTCGGCAAGCTCGGTGGCGCAAAGCGTCATCCCACGGCCACAAGCACGAGGTCCATTACACCCACCCTCCCTCCTCCCACGACAGCCACCCGAACATCTCCTCCTGAACCTGCTCCCTTCATCAGTCCCAAAAAGGTTGCGACATTACAGACCCCGCAACCTCGCTTGGCCAAGGCCAGCTCAGAGTCTCTGCGTTCAGAGGGCAGCTCGTCCGACCCGAACCGTCGCGTCTCGCTCGTCCGTGAACGCGTGCTGGACATTGAGCGCGTCGCACAGGAGCTCGGCACGCCTGCTCGCCGCCTCTCGCTGAACCCCGATCTCGCCTTGGCTGCCGGTATCCCCATTCCATCCGACACGCCGCCAGCACGAGATGGACAGAGAAGCGTCTACTCGCCGTCGTTGTCCATGCTCTTGGGCAAGCACAAGATCTCCACCGATGGGGGTGACCTGACATTGGCGGACCTGTCCATGGACAATGCCACCATCGAGTCGCCCGTGCGGATGTCGCCGTCGGGTCTTTCGCGGAGCCTCCAGAACACGCCCCACGTCGCCGACCTCGTCCAAAAGTTCTCCTCGCCTGGACCGGCCGGTACACCCTTACGCCGGATCGCCTCCGAGTCGCTCGCCACGCCCACCGCGGCGTCCGCGCCCTCAGCAGCCTCGGCCTCGCCCACGCCAGTTGCCAACACGGTTCGCAGGATCTCGCCGTTACCCAAGCGTTCCCCGCTCGGCGACGTTGCGGAGACGGACACGCCCGTCCGCCCCCTCAAGCGCAAGGGCTCGCACACGGACCTCGTCCTCGAGAGCGCGTTGCAAGCGGCCCAAGTGGCCATCGAGACACCCATCGCGCAGCAGGCTGCCCTCCCTGCGTTTGAGGAGCCCCTCATCGCGTTTGGCGACTCGCCGCTGCGTCTCGCCGCGGACCGTGCGCCATTTGTCTTCAAGGGCTCCCGCCTGCTCAGCCGCATGAGTACGGTGCATGACCTCATGAGTCTCGATCTCGGCGGCCTGGACACACCGGCAAAGCCCAAGGTGGAGGACGAGATGATTGCAGAGGAGGACGAGGACGAGGACGAGGACGAGGACGAGGCAGACGTGACCGTCATCGCTGCCAAGCGCGACGACGCCGACGACTACCCCGCCGACCCGCTTCTCGAGGAGTTGCTGCAGGCCACTGCGCCGCCTGCGGCCGTCCCGGAGCCCCAGCCTCACGCCGAGCTCGAACAACCCCTGGTCGACACCGAGCCCGCCGAGCTTACCCCTGAGCCCATCCCTGAGCCTGCGATCGACATCACCACGGTCCACGACGACCTTGTCCAGGTCGCTGCAGACCGCACGGTCGACATGGGCGAGGAGGACATGGACCTCATCTCTGAGCCTCCGTCCGAGCCCCACAGGTCGCCGGCAGACAAGTCCATTGCCATGGACGAGGAAGAGGACATTATCGACGAGCCTGTTCCCGCCGAGATCCAGGTCCTGGACCCTGTCGCGGAGCCGGAGCACGTCCACGTCCACGTGCCTGCACCGGCGCTGGTTGACATTGACATCGACGTTGCCGAGCCAGAGCCCGAGCTCGAACTCGTGCCCGTGTCGCCGCCGCACGTCGACGCGGTCCAGCTCGACGAGCCAGTTGTCGAGCGGGACGAGCCTGTCCCCGAGCCAGTCTCCGTCGTCCAGGAACACGACAGCCAGATTGCCGACGACGAGCAACCTGCCACCGAGGAGGCGGAGGCAGAGGTCACGGCCGTGCTGGTGTCCGAGCCTTTGGTTGAGGTCGAGGGCGAGCAGGCTGCTCCTGAGCCATCTGAGGAGCCTGTTGCGCAGCCCATCAACGAGCCTGTCGACGATCACATCGCCGAGCCCATTGAACCTGTCGAACCTGTCGAGCCTGTCGAGCCTGTCGAGGAGCGTGCTGGCGAGCCCGTCGAGGAACCCACCGACCGACCCGTCACTGTCGAGGCCTCCCACACACCGGTGCCTGCCATCTCCGCCATCGACCAGACCCCAGCCGAGACTGTCATCATGACTCCCGCAGACCCCGTTACCCTGCCCGAGACCCCCGCTCGCCAGCTCGCCGACGAGGTCGACATGGACGCTACCCCTCTGGCCTCGACGCACAGCGTCATGGAGCCCCAACCGACTCTTTCAGGCACGCACACCCCTGTTCCCGTCCACACTCCAACTGCCGAGCTCGAGATCCCCTCCGAGTCTTCGTCAGCCGCTAGCAGTCGACCGGCCTCACGCACGTCGTCGCGTACAGGCGCCGCTCGCCGACCCCTGTCTGCTCCCAAGAGGCACATTGACGGTCCCGTCGAGAAGAAGACGTTCCGCCCCGGCATGACTCCATCTGGTCCCGCAAGTCTCGGTCTTGGCCGAGCAAACTCCAAGGGAGCTCCTGCACCCGCTCGCCTCGCCACCAGGAGTGCCAGTGCCACCGTGCCTTCCGCTGCGGGTGCCACCCGTGCTCAGGCTGCAGCTGCGCACACATCGGACTCGGCGCCGACTAGGTCGACTCGTGCCGTGTCTGCCTCTGGCCCTCCTCCGACTGAACCGCTCAAGGCGCCGTCATTCGCCAAGCCCACGCACGCGAGCAAGGCGTCGTCCAGCCTGTTCAAGCCCACTGCAGCTACTGCTGCGCGTGCGGCTGCGGCCAAGGAGGCAAAGGAGAAGCGTGAGCGGCCCAAGACTCCGCAGGACGCTCCCACCTCGGCGGCGCCGGCGGCGCAGCCTGCACCAGCAGCAGCATCAGCAGCAGCTCCTCGTCGTCCTCCTGGTGGCGCATTTGGCTCCACGGCCGCCTCGCGTGCACGCGAGGCCGCACTGCCTCCTATCAAGCGTCAACGTGTCCAGCGCACAGCGCCTGGCGAGACGTTTCGTCCCGGTCGTACAGGCGCGAACAAGTCCAAGGCCGCCGTTCTCGGCCAGGCGAGCTCGAGCGCCGCCGGAGCCGCGCGTCAGCCGAGGGCAGTGCGCGGCAAGCCTGCAGCGACTGGTGCAGTGGAGACGTTCCCGATCCCTGGACCTGGTCTGCTGGCCCCCACGTCCGCCGCGGCCAAGGAGAACGCACCTGTTCAGTCTTCTGCCGGCCCCAGCGACCAGGGAAAAGCCCAGAGGGTGTCGACCGAGGAGAAGTCTATGTCTCTGCCTAAGCAGACTCTGACTCTCGACACTCTCACCATCCCCTCCTCTTCGTCAGTGGTCGACCTTACCGAGTCGCCCATTGCGCGAACCCCGACCACCACGGCCTCGCTCCTCGCGTCCCCGTCCCCGTCCACCCCATCCTTCCACCACCTGTCCCCAGCCAGCTCGCGCGTCACCTCGGCATCGTACGCGACAAGCAGTGGCATCTCGGACATTTCCTTTGGCAGCACGTCCTCGTATTCCGGGGCGCCCAACATTAAACACAGTGCGAGCCCATCCAAACTAAACTTGGCGCCGGCACGCCCGCTCGCGCCCGTGCTCACTCCGACGCACTCGGCGCAAGTCTCCATTCCGTCCTCGCTCGGCATCCAGCCCGTGGTCACTGAATCGCCCGCGGTCGTGCACACGCGCCGCGTGAGCGGGATTCCAGCGAGCCTGCAGAAGACGATTGCCGATGAGGCTGCCGCACGCCGTCTCTCTGCCAACGGCGCCACCTCGCCCTTGCTGCAGGCGCAGGCCCGGCGGCCAAAGTCGCCCATGCCGCAGCTGTCGCGCCCCGAATCGCCCACGACCACGACGCTCACGACGCCCACCGCGCGCCGCGTGTCCCCCGCATCGGCTGCACCGGGTCTCACCGACGTCCACAGCGACGACGACGAGCCGCACCTCACGCCCAAGCCGCGGCCGGGACCCATGACGCGCCGCCGTACCGCCGCAGCCATGCGCGCGAGCGAGGCTGTCAAGGCTGAGATGCCGGAGCACGCCCACGTCCACGCCCACCTGCCCGAGGACGGACCTGCCAGCGTCGCGCGGCACGACGTCAGCACACCGCCCGCCAAGGCCGCTGCGAGCCTGCTTGCGCGTCTGCAGGGTATGGCAGGAGGAGGAGGAGGAGGAGGGGGAGCGGAGGAGCGGGGCGTGTTGAGCCCACGGGACGCCAACGGGCGAGTATAATGTTTCTTCCGGTTTCAGGTTTCCTTTTCTTTCTTTTTTCTCCAGCCAGCCAAAACGCCGCGACGTCTCGCGGGGTCGGGAGGGTGTATAACCCTTTCGTAGTGTACCATGCATTTATGCAATCTTCTAAAGCCGTGCATGGAGAGCAGGGCGTCGGTCGGGAGCTTGGTGGGGGGATGTGCTGGCGGCCGAGTTGGCGGCGACGAATCAAAACGGGCGTATTTGTCACCCGGGGTTTTCGACACCAATGTGGCGCGGTGGGAAAAAAAAATCAAAAAAAAATCGGAAAATGGACCCAAAATGGGGTTTTTTTTGGCACAGAGGTGTCAGCGCAACGACGCATGCGGTAATCGCCTGTGAGGTCTGCCTGAGTGGGTGGTTCACACGGGGTGTCGGATCATCTTCTGTGTATCGACCACAGCTGTGTGATACGAGGGATCAACCCACATACGCACCCCGAATGACGGGCAAACCGAGTAGCCAGAGTGGGGCGGTGTGACGGGTCATCGCTGTGTGTCAGTGTGTCATGTGGCCAGCCGACCCGCGCGAAATGCCGAAACAGCTGTGACAGACGGGCGACCATAACGTGCCCGAAGTAGCGTGTACAACGAAACTCAAACCTTGCGTGCCAAAGCTCATGCCGGTGGCGTGGGTTTCGCTACTGCAACTACATGGGTGGCATTGCACCAGCGCACCAGCACGTAGGTCGTGTACAGGGCCGTAACCCGCACACACTGCAGGTTCCGCCAGTGCGTCCCGCAGTGATTGCCATGGCATGCACGCACGCGGCCCCCTGTCGCTGTCCCCAGCCTTCAGTTGCCGAGCTTCTCAAATCCGAGGCGGAAGCGATGGGGGGCCGGCATCAACTGCGCCCGCAACGTGCCAAACCGCAAAGGGGTGGGTCGCCGGCGTCGAAGCGCGCAGAGTCGCACTCGTTCCACCGGGGCGGAAGCGCACCTGGAGACTCCGGTTTCCCATGGTACCAAGTCTAGGCCTGCACCAATGCATCAGCGCGTGGAGGAGGGCGTAGCAGGGTGAATAAAGCAAGGGCGGCCAACCAGCATGTGGTGGCAGGGCACGGTGCCTTGGGTGGTCAGACTCGGGGTATTTAGGGCGGCGCTGTATCTTTCTGTTTCTCTTCTTGCCACTCGTTTCAACACCACATACGTCGATGGTCCGCCATCTGAGCTCCATTGCACCCCAGGCCCTGCGCTTCGGCCCAGACGACCTGTTCCTCCTCGCCCCGACGTCCCACCCACACGCTGTACACCACTCTCACCTTGTGTCCTCTTCCACTACCACCCCTTACTCACACGCACACTATGGACGCCACTGCTCTTTACCTTCGCCTCCACGCAACCTCGCCCAAAGGGGTACCGTACAAGGACATGTTCATCTTCATCTCCATCCGCCACCCCCTGTATTGCCTGGTTTCTCTGGAGATTGCTGTAAGTGTGACCTTGCCGTTTGTCAAGTCACTCTCGTTGACACTGCACCAGCGCGGCAGGGAAGTTATGTTGGAGAACCCGCACGACCCCAGGGTAAACCGCATCGTCGTGGACTGGCCCTCACCTTGTCTAAAGGGGACGGTCCTCCCCCCCCAAGCAGAGTTCCTCAACCTGGTGAACCGGTGCGGCGGACGTCCTGAAGAGAGCTGGGGGCAAGCTCTGCGTGACGAGCGGATGGTTCTTTTACCACGCCCATCTCACTCCACTGGCTCAACAACATGGCTATTAACGCACTGCGCGCAGCCATCAAGAAGATCAAGGCTACAGTGGCAACCGCCAAGAGCACCTGTGACGAGCTCGTCAAGACGCAGAAGCAGCTCGAGGAGAGCCTCGACGCCCTGATCCAACGTGAATGCGACCTTGCCCTGCGCGAGGAGCGTATTCCTCTCCCACGCGACCCCGACAATCCAGCGCTCGATCTGGCAGCCCGCGACATGCATCCTTCGGGCAGCTCGGGTGCCGATGCCTTCAAGCACGTTCCCGCCGGGGAGGCCCTCGAGGCCGTCGATGTCAATCGTCCACTTCGCCCACAAGGGCTCGAGACCAGTACCGACGCGCCTATTCCCCTTCCCGTGTATGGCATCCTCCTTTTTCAAATGAACCGACCAGCTGCTGTCACAATCTACTTTGTCAGCACCGCCTACCGCCTCAGCCCGGCCGCTATTGTAAGTAAATGTCGTAGGCGCCTGTAAACGGAGCGGGGGGGGCACCCTTTTTAGTGTGCGCGCACAGCGCTCACACGCCTCAGTCTGTCGGCGCATGCCGTCAAGAACCTCGAAAATCCTCCCAGGTTTCTCGTCTTTGACCTGCCCGCTGGCGCCACCTTCCAAGGCAACAACTATGACCTCAAGGAGCTGCGAAAAAGCAGGAAGGGTGGTTCGCAATGCGTTTCCAAGTGGTGGTTCCTCGATTGTCTAGACCAGGGTCGGGTCGTCTGTGCCGACCGTTACGAAGTCCGCATCGCCACCATCGCGACCAAGTAACTGCCTCACATTCTCCCGCCCGTCCCCAGGCCGTCATCGATTTTTCCGTTAACCTCGCCGCAACGTACCTGCGCTAGTACGCGTCGGTAATTGACAATGGTTCCCCCGTCCTCGTCGTAAACTGGCATTATATCAAGACCTGCGAGCGCCTCGGATACCTCCTTGTCGCCGAGCATAACTGGGGCGGTATGCGACTCTTTTGGTGAGTGGCCGTTTGCCCTGACGTGAAACAGTGCAAACATCTGACATGTGTCTTTAGGCCGTCCCATCGCTACCTCTTCCCGGCACGTCTGGCAGGCACTGCGCCAGCTGCCATTGCTCTCGTCCTCCCCGCTCGTCCTCCCCCTGCGCGTCCACGTCTCGATCCTGTCGCTGCGCCTGGTCCACCTCCAGCTCGTCCTCCCACTGTGCGCCCCCTTTGCCCCCTCCCCCTGGTGACCGTGAGCCCACGTTTGCGGAGATGCTCCAGGCGGAAGACAATGAGAGGAGGGAGCAGAACGATTACGCCCGCACCCGTGACGCGTTTATGAGGAGCATGGAGGTCCGCGTGGTGCGTCCTCGCGGCGCCCGCTAGTGACGCCCATCATCATGGGCTTGTTGATGGTATACTCTGATGCCCGCTGTGCCCAAGTATTGTACATTCCCGGTTGCTTTTCAATAGTACATGATGAAAGTCAGTCTGTGTTCTGTCTACAACCCAGTCTGTAAGAGGTCGCCGCGCCTCAATCGCACGATAGTCAAACCACAGCATCGTGTGTGCTGTACACAGTTCACAGTGAAAATGCAGTTTCAAACTGCACTGTGGCACAAGCAAAGCAGTCCGCCGTACTCAAGCGTAGGCTGCTGTTCGATCTCGCCCAGAGCCCTCGAGCCAGACAAAGAAGAAAATGGACGAGAAGGACTGTCCCGCCACGCCCGACGGCCAGGCATTCATGGCTGGCAGTGAGCGTGGCTACAAGTGGGCGATGCTTCACCACAACGACATGTGAGAAGCCGACGTGGAAGGTGGCGAGGATGCCAAGATGGTGTGAGGGTGGGGGCCTGAACATGCATGCACAATGCACCTTGCGACGCGATGACACATGTGTATCTACATTGACACTGGGTCGGTCTGTAATGAACGTCGATTCTGGGATCAGACTCATCACCACCAAATACGGAGCACGACGACGGATATGCTGCATATTGATAAGCTCGATGGCACGAGAGATTAACGAGTGGCAGTGGGAGGATGCGCGCCTGTTCAGGCGAGTTGCAACCGTTCACAGTCGCTCACTGGAGAGAGTTACTCCTGCTAACCGTCTCTTGTACGGCGGAAATGGGTCCCTCCTCGTGGAACGCGTGGACACGCCTTTTGTGTGTGTGTGTGTAACAAAGTGCACGATACCAGGTAGTACATTGCATATGCGTCTCATGTCAACGCCCTCTCACTCGTACACTCTCCGCCTCGGCTACATGACAACTGGCGCTCCTCTCGCCGCGTGGATTCCTAGTCGTACCTCGTGCGGACAATGCTGCGGAGACGATCACCTTCCAGCAGGGCCAGGCGGTACAACCTGTTGCCCTCCACCCTACGGCGGAAATCCTCATCCTCCTCCTGCGCAAGAAGCTGCGCGAGGGTCATCTCGCGACCTTCGTCTTGGCCCTCAAAGTGGTCCTGCTCCTGAGCATCGGGCTCAGGGGCAGCGTCCACGACGGGGACGGCGGGGGCGGGGGCAGGCTCGGGCTCGTCGACCTGGGGGCCGAGCAGATCCAGATCGGGGCCGGGGAGGGGCACAGGCTCGATGGGCTCGGGCTTGACGTCGGGCTTTTCATCCTCCTGCTCAGCCTTGACGTCGAGAGCTGGGAGGACGGCCTCGGGCGCGGTACCGCCGAAGCGGGCGGGGTAGAGGTGGCGGACCGATGGCCTGAGACGGATGTGTGAGCACCTTTGAAGTGGGTGTGCATTGCAAGAGGCGCTCACCAGTACACTCGGTAGCCGCCCCAGTTGTCGGCTGCCGTAAACACGCGTCCTTGGAGGCGGGACTGCTTGATGAAGTCGTACGTCACCACCACAACGCCCGAGTCGGGGTCGATGGTCGGGGCGTACGTCTTGATGTAGGCGGCCGAGGTGGCCATTGAGTTCTCAATGGTCTCGACCGACACGTCGACGCCGTATGCCTCTTGAGGAAGACCAACGACCACGAGGTTGAACGCCTTGGGGGTCTTGGTGTTGGACGACACGTCCGCACCAAGCTGCTCCTGCCACAAGTCAGTTCTTCAAAAACGCCAGAGGTATACTAAGCTGGACGGCGGTGGAACGGCGGCCACGGGGAGAAAGGTGGAACGTACCTGCAGCGAGCGACGCCACTCGCGGGCGGTCTTGGGAGCGACGCCGAGGGCGAACGCGACCAGGGCCGTGTAGCCGGCGAAGAGCGTTTTGTTGTTGTTGTTGTTGTTGTTGTTGTTGTTGTTGTTGTTGTTGTTGTTGCTGTTGTTGTTGTGGATGGGAGGCATGATGGAGCGCGTGTCGATGGATGATGGAGAAGAGAGATCGGCGTCACAGTGTGGGCGCCGTTTATGTGGTGTTTGTGCACACACGTTTGGCCACATAGGAAAATTGGATCCGCGTTGCCTCCGCACTGCCTTGCGTCGAGTTGACTCACCTGCTCATTTGCTTGACAAGTCCCCCAACAGTGCACATTTGCTCGCAGCACATTTTCAGAAGTCGCTAGCGGGGGAGTAGTGGGTGTAACCAGCCGGATACGACATCTACTTATCCACAGTGGCCTGTGGCCCGTTGTCTGTGCAACCCACTTGCTCCATCAGAGCTGAGGCAGTAAATATCGTTTTCCATGGTGATTTTGGGTCGTTTATGCATCGCCAACAGCGCTATGCTATTTTGGCAACAGGTTTGTTCGTTGTATCTCTCCATGAGCGACCGGGGTAATGGGACAAAACCTGCCACAGGCGACCGGTGACGTCTCCTCAAGCAATACATACATCACACCCCGGTGCGCGATTCCTCTGTTTTTGTGTCACCGAGGTGACCCGGCAGGTGACGACTGACCAGCCAGCGAGCACCAGCGGGCAGTGAAATGTAAAAGCAAAAGCTCTGCATTGAGGACAAGAGATGGCGTCAATTGCGCTGGAGATTTCCAGTGGCAAGTGGCTTCGTTCATAGGAGGCGCTGACGGTGGAAATTGTAATCCGGCGGTCCCGCGACCAATAGTTTTTTCGCTACGGCAATACTATCATATGGAAAAGGATGGGGATGCATACACGTCTATAGATCTACCTGCTATAAAGATGAGATCGAGAGAAGCCCGAGACGAAACAGACAGAGCATTCGGTCCTGTGCCACATTTTGTGGTGCAATCGGTTTCCATAATCCGACTTGCCACCAGCGTAGTTTATATGGGCATTCGCGCGGACAGGACAGCGACCTGAACAGCACAATGGTTCCATGCTTGAGTTGGCTGTGAATACTTCCCCTTCTCGCACACAGGTGGAGCATTGCCCTTGCAACGGCGGGGGGTTCGAGTCTTCGAATTTGATGCGGCCAATCATTTTTGCTGCACCCATTACCTGATTTTGACCCGAGCCCCCCAAGGCCCATCCATTCAACCCTCCGTGCATACAACCCGAATGCCTCTGCTGGCCACAACCGCCCTCCCATGTACATGTCCACGCCCTGTGGCCTGTGGAAATTGCATGCCCGTTAACCGAATTGTCAGCCGATGCTGCAGACGCTACGTGTGTGCATGTAGGGCCCATGCAAAAAACATCCGCTGTCCACTGGATATCGGCGTTGGGCCGCACCGCATGTTGGTTTGGATGACCTCGTTTTTACCCAACGTCCGCCACCAACAAAAGCCTCTACCTCTACTTCACCAAGGATGTGGAAGAACTTCTCACTTTGAGGCTGGCGACGGCCGAAAGACCTCATTAACAGCACAGTGGCAGAGTGGGTCAGTGCTCTACCAACACCTCTTTCCATTTCGGTGCTGGCACAACTTGCTACTGTGATTTTGAAGTCGATAGAGACTGAGTTGCAGTCATGGTATACGTGCCAATGAATGACTGACGGCGTGCAGTCGTAGCACCAAAGAACGATCGTCTTGGTCTAACCAACTGGGATGGGGATGTTGGCCAAGCTGCCATTGGTGTGGCCGGTCAGGACAACGGACAAAGGCATGTCAGCTGTTGAGCCTTGCTGCCAGTTTGTTTGGTTTTGTCAGACATGTTATAACTTTGTGGCACGTGCCTAAGCCAGCCCTCCAGATGTTGCCTGTTTACCCACAGATGCACAAGACAGTTCACGACACGCGCGGACACATCTGCATAAAGGAATTCGCCACCTCGTTTCTACCCCTCTACTTCTTCTTCTTTCACCCATCCACTCAGCCAACCACGCCCTAACCCTTTTGGCTGAGCGCTGTCCCACACACCACTCGCCCAATGTCCACTCCCACTACTGCGGTGGGGGCAACCCCCCCGCAAAAACCCCTATCAGGATTCGCGTTCTTCATGCAAAAGAGTGGCTGCTTGCCGCAGAAGACCGCCGAGAAGGTCATTCTGATCGTGGTGAGTATCCTCTCTTTGTCCATCTGTCCTTGTTCTATCCCTAACCGCCAGCGTCTCGGTGGCCAAGTCGTCGCCTACCCCTTGGATCTCGTCACAACCCATATCGTGGCATGGGGTCCTAGCCTTGGGGGCAAGGATACCCCTGGACAGATCGTGTACGCTCCCAAAGCGCCTCTTCCAGTCAACAGCGGAGAGGACTGGGACCTGGACCGCATCGTCGACACGTTCTGCACCTCGTATGGCGATCCTCCCGGAATCCGTGTCGTTCACGAGGGTTGGCTGTACGAGGTCCTCAACCGCAAGGCCCTGGTGGATGACGACAAGTGGCTCGTGTCCAGGTATGTATTGTGCTGCTCCTCTTTAGCTGACAACAGGGCCGACCTCGACCTCTTCTTGCCCCGCCAAGCAACTGCCCTTCCGGGCCTCGTGTCGGGCATGCTAGCAGACTGCCCCGGTCCTCACCAAACCCGGCCCCCTCGACTTCCCTCGTCGGTTAATTCTCCAAGAAAGAACAAGAAACGCCACTTCCAACGTCAGCGGCCAGCACTGCCCAGAGCCGCCATCCTCCAGTCTCAACAACCGTTTTGAGCCTCTGGACCACACCCAGGACATAATGTCGGACTTTGAAATCCTGGGTGGTGGCCATTGGTCTCCAGGCACCGACACAGCTTCCCCCTCGCCACTGAGGCAAAATGACCAAGCCGCGGCACGTCGCCGGTCGTCGGATTTCGAAATCGGCACCGAAACACCCGCCTCCTCCCAGGGTGGCTCGCTGTCCACCCGTCCCCTCGGCCCAGAACCCGGCAGCAACCTCATTCTCGCACTCGTTTGTGCAGAAGCGCACTTTTCCCGTCACTGTCGCCCTCATTGGTGCAGGCGACCGCTTCGAGCCGACTTTGCGTGTACGTTAGCCCAGTAAACACCACGCTTACGTTCCCTAGGAACATGGAGCAGTCATCCAGCGCCTTGAGCAGCAGCCGCAGGTTGTCGTTGTGGAATCCGTAGCCAGACAGGTGTACACCGACACCCCAGAACAGCTGGCGGCCCTATGGGACGTCAGCAAGGGTGCGTCGGTCATCGTCTCCTGCGAGTGGGTAGGCGTCCCGCTTGGCAAAGGAAACCCGATACCATTCAAGCCCTTCATGGTGAAGCTCGAAAAGCTTCCCAAGCCAAGCAAGAGGGCCAAAACCGCCCACTGAAACAATCCTCTCGGAACTTCGCCCGGGTCCAAGAAGCCCTTGCTTGTCATCGTCGATAGTCTCTTACTCGGACTTTTTTTTCCCCCTTCAACAGCCAGCTGCATGCGGGATCTGCCACTAAGCAACCCCACATGCACTCCTACACCTCTTTCCCAATCGTCAGTACCCTTTAAAGGAATAGTTTGTTTAGTATGTAGCTGTTACTGCCACCTCATGCCGTACTTGGCGTGGAGTATGCCCCATTCCCCCTGTAGCAGGTACCCCGCACCAGACATGACTTGGCCTTGCGGCTGTGTGTACTTGGACCGCGGAACTGTCGGCTGCATGTCTACGCAAGCGGTCCAAGTACACAAAGCACTACTTACCCATTATATGAGCTGCAGTGCGAAGCGCGCGCGGTCTTCGGGGCGACACGAAGCGCGTGTGCAACGAGCGGCACGGCACATGTCCGGTGAAGAGTCTCTGGCCGTTAACAGTTCAAACCGAGCAAGAACGCCGAAGGACAAAGTTGCATTTTTAAAGTAAAAACAATTAGGCATTCCTGCGGCATTCACGGACGAGGGTCGGGGCCCATGGCAAACTGCGGGTAACGGTCGGCAATGCTCCAGTACTCATCACGGATCCAGGTGCGAAGCGGGGTGTCGATTTTCTCACACAGGATGTCCGCGCGCGTAAAAAGCCAGATGGCCGTTTGTGGAGCGCGGAGGAGGACCATGCTGAGAGCAACGCGTCCGAGGAACACGGCACACACGGCGCGGACAACGTCAACGAAGGCGAAGGTGACCTCGAGGCTCCTACACGCCAGGGCGTAGCAGCAGGTTTGGAACCCAGGCGAGAGTTTTGTCTGCTTTACAAAGCGGTGCTGAACGTCGGGCCTGAGTGGTCAGCAGGGTTGCTAAACGCGACTTGCACAAGGCGCGTACCAGTAGATGCGTTGACGCATGTCCACAATGCCGTCCCTGCACGCGTAGACGGGGATCGGCTGGCGGCGGTCGACAGTGGGAGCGAAGCGGAGAAGAAGGGCCTTGGCCTCATCCATCGCAGGCGTGTGTTCGCCGATTTCGGCATAGGGATTGCCGTCTTGGACGGGTAGCTGCACTGCCACGGCCTTGATGATGGGACTGTTGACGTTGTTGAGACGCTTGCCCCCGCGCGCCTGTAACTGTTAATTCTTGGCACATACCAGACGCAATATCAAAAGCCTACCTTGACGTTGTCCCGTGCTTCCTCGGCAGGATGCTGCAGGTCTGGCTCGGGCACTTGGATCCTTTGGACGAAGACCCAAATACCTTCCAAGGCCCTATCGTGTTCCTGCTCGAGGAGCGCTTTCTGGTCGAACATCCACCAGATGGGGTGGGCGACAGCAGAAACAAACAGAGCAGCAAGGAGAGCACCGGGAGAAAGGGAGGGGAAAGCCAGGCGGACGAGACGGAGGAGCTGGCGGAAAAGAAGACGGGAGAGGATGCAGAGTGTCGAGACGAACATAGTGAGGACGACTTTGTCGATGAGATAAAGACGAAGACGGAAGCGCATGGTTGTACTGTGAGCGGTGGTGTGAGTGGTGTGAGTGGTGGTGTTTGAGGAAGGTTGACAAGAGCGAAGACTGTCAAAATGGCCAAGCGAGAGTGTTTTTGCCTTTGACAGCGGCAACCGCACAGCACCCCCCACGCTGCACCCACTGCCTATTGCCCTAATGCGCTGCAAAATTCCCCGCAAAAATGCCAGTGCTCACCCCCCGCTCCTGTCGCACGGACCGAGTGCCCCTCATGTCTGTGGATCTGGCAATGGCGCGTGGGGATACATGCCGCAGCGCAACTTCGCGTCACCGTAGGGACGTCCGTACAGTGGGTACAGCGGTACAGTGGGTAGATTGTTCTGCCGTTTACCCGGAAACGATGTTTTGGGCGTGGGAAAGTGACGCGCTGGGCGCCAAACACAGGCTGCGGTTGCGGATGGCGTATGGACGACATCCAAACGTCATCGTCCTGTTTCTCTCTCTCTCTGTCTCTCTCTGTCTCTCTCTCTCTCTCTCTCCATTGCCATCTTTCCCCCTCAAGTGCGCACAAAACACAGTCCAGCCACCAAGCCGACATCCCCCGTCATCTCTCGCTGTCTCTCTCTCTCCGCGTCTCGCTTTGCATCTTTTTCTCCTGCTCTTTCGCTGTCGCTCTCTCTTTCTCGAGTGCGCAGGAAACACAGGCCACCCCGCAAGCCGACACGCCACGCCCTCTGTCTCTGTCCATCTCTCTCGCTCTCTGCCGCCTCATCTTAGTCTCCTCCTCGCTCGAAGTGGCTCTTTCTTTCGCTTGTGCGCCAGAAACACCAGCCAGCCAGCAAGGCACCATGCCACGCCAGCTGGTATTCTATCCCCGCGGTCCGGAACACATCACGATGACATTTATCGGCGACCAGGACGAGCTTGCCAACCGTTGTGCAGTAAGTGCTGGGCCTTGTCTAAAACATCTCGGGCTGACAATGACCAGGCCGAAGGCGCCGTAATCGCCCCGTTGACCGAGATGGTGTGGTTCGTCGTACTGCCCCAGCCTAGGGGTCCTTACACCGGCGACCCGACCCTCGTGCCTCGCCTCCGCTGGCAGATCCAGAACGGGGCCGAACTTGTGTCGTTCGAGTGGGTACTGGCCAGACTCGATACGAATGACAAACCTCTCGCCGAGGACTATGCGGTTACGCTCCCGCCATAGCTTCCGGTGTAGGCACATAGCAAGAACGACAGAAAGACGGTTACGGGGCTAGACTGTTGGCTTTGGGAGGACGGCCGGTGTTGTGGACTGGCACATAGGGAGGTGTATGCACCAGATGGCGGTCACTTACGAAGCAGCTGGCCGTGCTCCTGTGAGGAAAGGAAGACGTTAGGACTGTGCAACAGTGAAGCGTTGCAAGCTACCCTCAAGGGCCTCAAGGCTGCTGTCTGCTGAATTGCTCACTACCAGCCCCAGAAGTTGCTACCACCGCAACCAGTGGGAGCCGCGGATTGCTGATGCTGCTAACGCCTTTCCTTCCTGAGCGCTGACATCCTCTCACGACCTGAATGGATGACCCTCCTATGTCATCGCAGGTACGAGCTGGGAGCTAACCCCCTAACACGCAGCATCCCTCATGCAAGGCTGTCCCACCCCGTCCTCCAACGAAACATCAACTTGCTTGCTCTATCCACCGCACTCCGACCTACCAAAGCCTGAAGTCATCGCCCGCCAGTTGTTCCCCCGCGCCATCGCCGCCGGGGGCATTGGCTACCATTCCATTCCAAACTCGCCCATCGGCACCGGCACCGGGGTCGCCTTCTCCTTCGTGTGAGTGCCGCCTTCCCTCCACGTCACCACATGGGGGTATAGACAGACCTGTCGTCTGGTACTCCTGGCGTCGCGGTCATTCTCATGTAGACATGATTAGCAGACTGACATGAGTGCAGGGTATGGGTGCAAACGTCGAGAAGAACGTCAAGAGTGGCAAGCAGGTAAAGCTCGTAGCGGTCGACCGACCACAGAGCAACTACGCGGACACCGTAACCGAAGACGTTATCAAGCCCTCGATCGACGCAGCCACCAAATACCTCCACGAGCACGCGCCCGTCGCCGACCACATGACGCCCGTCTTCGTCGTTCCTTGGGCGTACATCAAGCACTGTACTCACCGTGGTGTCCTGCTCACCTCTGAGGAGAGCCGTGGCGGTCTGCGTCTTTTCTGGTGAGTGGTCCTTTCCGCTACCTTGGAACGGTTCACACATCTGACATTAACACACCCCGCCTCACTGCCACCTCCTCCCCGAGTACATCGGACGTGCTGCTCCTGCTCCCGGTCCGGGTGTTTCTCCCTGTTCTCGTCTGACATTCTGACATTATCGTTACCATCTGCGATCTGTCGAGCAGCGTCACACCCAAATTTCAAAAGGTAAATCAAAGTACACCCTTCTGCGGAGCCAACGAAGACCGAATCCCACCGACCATATTCAAAAGAGCACCACGGCCCTGCCAAAGACATCCAGTCCCGTGGCCACACACACCCAGAGGCTCACTTCGCATCCTATATGAACGTCTTCGCTCACGAACTCTCGGCCTGCGACGAACTCCAGGCCTGTTGCGAGCTTGGGAGTGTCATGTGGCACTGGATGGCGCAGTGGTCCCTGGCAGGAGTCCGGTTCATGGAAGACTATCATCAGACGGCTTATTAGCTCGGTGAATAAGTGCTATCTGTTCGGGGACCAGGGCCAACGGACGTTGTTTGAGTGTCTTCGCACGCGGCGGTTGAACCGCAGTCGCTGACGTGAAGGTCCCCGCTCGAACGATAGGTTCGACGTCCGGCTCACCGACAACGTTCAGCTAGTAGCGGACCCTGTCATGGTGCTTTCCATCTCTTTACCATGAGCCCTGTTCTCCCCGTACCTTAACAAGCGCCTACGGTGAGCTTGGGAGCGGCCGCCGGAGCCCCTCGCCGGGAAGAAGGGAACGCAGACGAGGGATGGTAACGACGCTCCCTGCCACAGCTTGGCATCTATGGTCGGTCACAAGAGCCGCCACCACTGCATTAAGACAGTCCCCCGCTGTACAACTGTTCTGCGAAGATGGTCAGAGGATGGATAGACCGGACGTTAGCGGTCAACCGTCAGCGGCGGACGATGGGGATTTTTATTTTTTTATTGGCGAGGGAAGGAGAGACTGCAGATGCTTCTAGTCAGGAAGGCCTTGACGGCGGCACTGTATGGTGCAGCGTTATGGCTTGGTCTGTCTGTCGTCTGTTTGGGTTCTGCCTTACAAATTCGATGACGGATTATGTACATAAGAGTGGGGACATAGGCGGCACATGTTCCAAGGAATCCACCGAAAGCACACATACCACTTGTGTTGGGTTTTGCTGGTAAGCCCCCCAGGTGTTATGTATGGCCGATCGCCTTCACTGTCGCGTTGTTCTGGACATCCTAAACGATATAGCCTTTGAATCAGTGTCACAATAGGCGGCAGGTGCATGACCCGTTGGGCCTCCAACCAGCAGATTGGTGGCCGCAGGTTTTGGAGCCGCACGTTGGGAGGGTGCGCGCGGGATTTGATAGCCACCGCCGATCTGTGTGTTGACTCATCTTTCCATCACCCATCACCCCATCACCCAGCTACCTATGGACGATCAATCCTCCACATCAATCCCCATGAACGTCGTATCGGTACCCAACGTACCCATATACCTCGCCTTTGCCGGTATAGTGGCATACTTGTCACCACATCACCAGTCTTTTGAGCTGATCGCCCTGATCATCCGCGTACGTTTGGCTGGTCTTTGACTGTTTACAAGACTTACAATAACAGAACGGCGGCGGCCAACTGGTCACGTCCCACAAGATGGCCAGCATTAACGTATTCCTGCTGGACTACCCGTCCATGGCAATGCGGGCGGGACCGCTTCGGACAACACTGGAGGTGGAATTCTTCAAGTTAGTGGAACGCTATGGCGACTCGAAGCGGACAGACGTGGCCTGTGTCAACACGGCCTGGGTACACGAGGTCGCTGCCAAGGGCTTCTACGACCCAGACCACCACGTCCGCTTTGAACCCTACAGGCTGTACGCGTATGTGTCCCCTCTCCCCCCTTCACTTGCAATGGCCACTGATCACTGACGTCCGTTTAGGGAGGACCTTCCCCGGTCGTCGTATATTTTTGGCGACACTCGCGAGGACCAGATCAGGCGTCAAGCCGCCATGGGACGCCAGATCCTGCCGATTACCCCAATGCCGTGGACGATCGGCGCCCGCCCCGCCGTTGACAACGATGAGTTCGAGGAGGACGACAATTCCCCGTCAGGCAGTGGAACCCCCACCCCGATCCACGAGTTGCAGCTCCCAGTTACGCAGGCGACGCCGCCGCTGTGGGGCCAGTCGCTGAGTCCACGGGCGAGCCCCAGCATCGTTCGCAGCGTCAGGGGCAGTGGCGACGGCGCCAGCGGCGGTCTCAGCAGCACCAACCACTACACGCCGTACGCTAGGCCACGTGCCGTGTCTTCGGGCCCACCAAAGGGACGAGCTCTGTTCCGTGTCAATGGCGCGCGCCCGACCCCTCAAGGTGAAAGTCCTACACAATTGAACACCCCTGCGCTGGGGTTGGACCCCGGCGACACCGACACCGACAGCGAACCCTCGGCTGGCCTCCCCCTCCCCGCGCTGTCCCAAAGGAGGAGGCGCCCGCCCCTCCAGCGTGAGGTTACAAGGGGCAATGGCCGCGGGCGCCACTGGAACGCGTCCCCCGAGGCCCACGAAACCACCGCTGGTGCTGTTCCGCGACCCGCCCCGCCCCGATTCTTTGGCCCTTGTGGCACCCTCCTCAATGTTGCCGACGCCACCGCTTACCCCACCACCAGCGCCGATTCCGCTCTTGACGTGGCTCCGCACGTCGCCCTCGGACCCTACGGAACCATACTGGACATTCCCCCACAGGCGCCCGAGGCGTCGTCGTTGTCGCAGTGGCTCGCGCGGCCGTGGCTCGACCGGGGCTATACAGCCCACCTTTACCGCCTCGGCAGCTCCTCGATCCGGTCCATGCGGGAATTCCACAATGACCTCGACCTGCTTGCCCCACGTCTGGACCGCGCCGTGGCGACGACCGCCTCTGCTCCGGAGCTTACCCTCCCCCGTCCGTCGCGATGGCCCACATCCAGCACCCCGCAGACTGCAAGGCCGCCCTCGGCAATCTACGATGACTCCCAGGCAGGCAGCCCCCCAGCCTCTCCGCAGATGGATGCCGGCTCTCCAGGTTTGGTGTTGGTTCCAGAGTCACCGCCCACCACTCCCTACCGCAACGCTCCGTCTCGCAGCACTTCACCCGCCTGGAGCGCAATTCCCGACTCGCAACCTGATTGCTAAGCTTTCAGCGGGTTCAACTTGTCGTTCTGTTCTCTTTGACTTTCTCGATCAACCACATGTACTCGAACCCTCATATTAGGCTGTTCCGTTTCGGTTGCCCCTATGCACCACCTATGCCACTCCATGTCTCATGACCGTGTCCAGAGTATGCACGTTGCAGGCCAAGATGTTAGTTAGAGCTGGTACACATTGGCATGCATCGTAGTGTGGGGATCGGACACGCGCGCCCGCCTGTCCCAGTCCAGACGTCGTTCCCAATATCACGGCGGTCAAATGACTTGCTTCAACGCATGCAACGCTCCTTGGAACATCTGAGGACGGTAAATCCTCCCTTCAGTAGAGGCATGGTGTGGGAAGGAGATCCCATTGAGAACAACACTTGTTACACCTGCAAGCCATGTTCGCGTGCCGCGATTCAGCAATTCATTCCCAGCGGCGGTCAATGGGGCAGGCGCGGTCAAGATGACATCTCTCCGCAAATTGACTGGAGGCATGTAGACTGGCAATATTGCCATAAGCGCCGGAGTGCGTCTCTACGGCTTCGTGGAGGATGCCAGGCATGAGTGGCAGAACGACAGCCTTGTTGTGCGTGATGGACTGTCTCCTTTGACCAAAGTAGGTGTATACAGCCTCTTTCCACTCACTCATGCACGCATGGACTGCTTACCTATACCCAAGAGGAGGGAGTGTGTGGGCCCGGAAACAGAAAGGAAAGAACAAGATAGTGTACCGCTGTGGGCAGGGGACATGACAGCTAAACATAAATATCATTTTAAAAAGGATGTTGACGGCTATTTGGCATCCTCCCCACGGATAGGTCAGTGGATCAGTGGTTTGATCATAACAGAGGGGACACACATCTGTAAAGCAGCAAAGAGCATGAAGCGCTTGATGGGCAAACAAATGTTAAGCAACTCCGTTTTTTGGTAGCTGCGCCTCGGGCTATATGAGGACGCACGGAATTGGCGGTTAACCGGCTAGGTCACTGGTGAGTCGGCAATGGGTGAGCGATCACTCGCCGCATCTGTGGAGGATCCGTACTGGCCTCACGAGGCCAGGGGTTCGAATCCCGGACTGCAAGATTGGTTCGGGACTCGTTCAAGTCTCACTCTTATTGCTTTTTGCGACAGTTAACACGAGTCTTTTGCATATGATTACATTTTGCACCACCACGGTAGATACTGTGCCACCCTCAACTCAAGCTAGACATCGTCGACGACATCCACAACTGCCGCGCTGCTGTACACCCTAGTATTCTAAACACCCTCCAGCTGGCCCTGCGCTCCAGGGATGAACGCATATCTTCTCGACTCGGGCATGTCGTTGGAGGGTGCAAGAAGCAGGACGAACAGTTCTTCAAGTTGATTCGATGCTACGGGAGACGCAACCAGCGTGACGTATTCTGCGTGATGACGTCCTGGCCTTATCAAGCTGTGGTCTCTAGGTTCGTCTCGCCATACCTGGACGGGAGCTAACTGCTTCCATAGAATACCATCCTGCCATCCATGGACTCTCCCAACTTCTTCGCCCCTGTGTGCAACACTTTTGGGCGTCGTGGCATTCCTGAATCACACCCATCTTCAGCGTTCTCCACTGGCGCTGACAAAGTAAGCTTCATCATGCGCTGTCGCTTTCTACGGCTGACATTGACAGAATGGCGAGGGCCGCATGGTCCACTCACACAAGGTCGCCGATATCAACGTTTACTTTTTGGATGATCCACCCATGAACATGGGTATTGTGTCTCGCAAGCAGATGGAGATCCAGTTCTACAAGCTTGTCGACCTTTACAGCGGTCGCAATCGCCGGGACGTGGCCTGTGTTAGCACGGCGTGGATTACGGATTCCTCGGTCAAGGGCTACATCCTCGACACCACGTACCCCGACTGCCTCCACGGCTACGGCGCACACCGCCTCTACCGGTACGTCTGCCATATGAATTCTATTGCTGCTAACGTCTCGCTAGCGACGAGCTGCTTGATTCATCGTACATGTTTGGAAACACTCGCCGCGCTACCTTTGAACAGCAGGATGCTTTCCGCCGCCAGTTTGCCGAGCTCACACACGTGACCTGCGTGCCCTCGGACTGGACGGTCGGGGGTGACACGGTAGTTGACGACGACGACGCACCGTCCGGTAGTGGCCCCCCCTCTAGCGTCGTGGGGCTGGAGCTCCCCGTCACTCAGGCCACGCCGGAGCCCAGCTCCCGCTTCCTGAGTGGCAGCAGCAGCAGCGGCGGCACCGGCGGCAGGGGATCGCGCTTCGCCCCCTACACCAAGAAGCGCCCAATGTACGCCGGCCCGCCCAAGGGACGCGCCCTTGTGCGCGTCAAGGACATGCCCAGGATTCAGCAAGATCCAAGCCCAACCCAGCTCACCACGCCGGGCCAGGACACGACCGAAACGGACACGGACACGTAGCTCTAGCCTCCCCTCGAGGACCTCCCGTTCCCCGTCCTCTCGCAGAAGACGCGCGGGCGCTTGCAGTGTGGCGACACGTGCCGCATCTAGGACTGCATAGGACTGGGGCAACACGCACGCCTCACCCGATGTCCTGACCAATGCTTCTCCTGGACCCGTCCCAGGCCCCACAACGCCTGCCGCCGACTCTGGTGCCGCGGCCAACAGCCTGGGACCCTACGGTACCGTACTGGACACGCCACCCGGCACACCCAAGTTGGCACAGTCCGCCTCGTCGTCGCCGGCGCCTGCGGCGACCACATCCGACCACGGCCACGGTGGCAACGGGTCCTACCACTCCTTCCAACCGTTCGACGTGGGCGACCGTAGCCTCGGCCTGGGCGGCCATCCTTGCCCGCCGTGGCGACCAGAGTCTCTGGCCCTCAACTGGGGAGTGCTCGTTCCGAGTGGTGGAGCTGTCGTCAGACTGGCAGCGCTTGTCAGTCCCCACTGATTGGCACCCTCGCCACGGGTTCGGTGTTGGTTCCCGAGTCTCCACCCTCAAGCCCCTGCCGTCGCGCCCATCGTCGTTCGTTTCGATCACCATGCCCGACTCGCAACTGGAGCTCTAGTTGGCCGGCCTCCAGATGTCCGTCCGGCGTGTTGATCTTTACTGTCACAGCCGCACGTCGCTGTTCATGTTTGACAATGCTATGTAGCCTTATTTGTGCCCTTCGGGTAATGTCACAACGCCGAGTTGGGATTCGTCCCCCAGAGGCCAGAGGGCGAGTGCTCCAGATCTGGATCACCACCGCCTACAATCCGTCGTGCGTCGTCACCGATAAATAACCAAGCGTGAATCCGAGGAGAAGAGTCTTCAGGTCCAACAAAGAACGAGTCTCACCCACCATGTCGGACTAGCTCCGCAGCCATCCCAATTCCCAAAGACGTCAGCCACGCGAGTCTCGGGCACGGCAGGGGTGCAGTGCATAATGTGTCTTCGGTCACGAACTGCAAGCGTGCCAGGCTAGATTGCAGCTGGGGGCCATCATGTGCCATTGTGTGGCGCAGGCTCGATGAGAGTTTCCTCCCAGGACGCCAATTTCTGGGACACGATGGCAGTGTCAATCAGCAAAGTTTTGCAGCATGGCGTGGCATTAGTGGGTGGTGGCCGTAGTCATCGCAGCTCCTTCAGTTTCATCGTCAGCCAAGGTTGCACAGCAAAAGGTGCATCGTCGACGGGCGGCGTACGGACAACGTTGAGGCGGTAGGGGACCCTGGGGCGGTTGCCACCCTTTTCCACGTCTGCACCTGTCATCCCTGTCTCCACGCCGGCGTCGATCAGCTACGACGCCATTCTTTGTCGCCGGTACTTGCCAGTGGTCAATGTTGGCCAGAGTCCGTCCAGCCGGAGGCCGCCCAGAACGAATGACAGCGACCGTTGTGGGAACAGCGAGGCGCTCGTGGTGGCCAGGAAGCATCACCACAAGAAACCAGTCTCCAAGTGCTCGAGTATTGCGTGTTGCCAGTGTGCCCAGTTCGTGGGAGGGGAGATCGGAAGAACAGTGGCCGCCAGCAGCCGCGATGGACGATGATTCTTCAAGGCAGTTGTTTATTTGGCAGGGAAGAAGCTGCTTGGCGGCCTTGACCGCGCCACAACACTGTGTTGTAATTGTGTGTGAATCATCGGTGGGGACGACGGCGAGACAAGTGCGGGGCAAAGACAATGGCCATGACACTGTGGACCGTCAACAAGCCGCGGCGACGGACAGTATGGAACACGGCACGTTTCAGCACGGGAGGTTGTGGGTGGAGCCCCCCAGGTAGTAGACATGCCTTTCCCCGTCGACTGTGCTTGCTCATTGTTTTGTGCACGGTGCGAGCACAGAACGGGTATTGTGCGGGCCATACCTTCATGTTTGAGGGGACGCGACACACGAGTTTGGGGCCGGTGGGGGGCGCGGGCGGATCATTGATCAGTGTGTGTTGACGCGTCCTCGTTGTCCTCTTTCTCTTCCTCCCATATTCCCCCATTCCTACACATCCATCCATTCACTCATCCATCTACCCACACACACACCGCCATGTCGGGATACGAGATCCTCAAGATCGCGCCCATCTGCAAGCTGTTCAAAGGATTTATGGTGTACATCTCCGCCACGCACCCCGACCGCTGGGTGCTCAAGCGCATCATCGACGCAAGTTTGCCCTATGGCGTGACGGTTCACATGGCTGACAGTAACAGAACGGTCTGGGTTGGGTCACGGACTCCCTCAACACCCCCGGCATCAACGTGTACCTCGTCGACTACCCCCACGTGGGTATGCCACTGGACGAACGCAAGGTAGAGGAGGAACATTTCCGGAAGGTGGTGCAGCGATATGGAATCCGCGACAAACACGACGTCGTCTGTGTGACGGCGTCGTGGGTCTACCAAGTGGCGATCAACGGCTGGATGTCTCCGTACGAGGAGAGCCGCTACAACCGGCACCGCCTGTACAGGTACATATGCTCTTCGTTGCTTGAATCCGTAGTGCTGCTAACATTCCCTTAGCAACGAGCTCCAAACCAGCTCGTATCTGTTTGGCACCACGCGCACTGAGCACTTCGGACCGCAGGAGGCAGGCACGCCCCAGACATGTGCAGTCGATCAGGGGGACCGCCCCAGCCCAAACGAGGAAAGGTGCAGCTTCATCACCAAGGTCAAACTGGTAGCATGCCATGTGAGTGGTGCCACCTTTCTACCTGGCCCTACAAACCCCGTTCCCGCACCCCGCTGGCCAATCTCGCCAAGCGACCCCGGAGTACCGAGGATGGCAGCAGCAGGTAGCGTTCATGGAACGAGCTGTCACAAACCTGACATGGTCCAAGTACGCGACGATTGGGTGTCAACCGTCTGCCAAGATGGTGGCAGGGTACATAGACCGGACGCTGGCGACCAACCCTCAGTGGTCGAAGATGCATGTTCATTCTTGGTGCAGTTGCTTGGTTCCCGGGGAGGGACGATGGCAAGTTGTTTTGGGGACGGCGCCCGTGACGCCCGGCGACACGGTGCCGCATTCCTACTTGGTCTCCCTGCGATCTGGGTGCATTATATGGACTACGATTTCGTGCGAGCGACACACCCATGACAGTGGCAGGGATGCCAGTATATAACAATGAAGTCAGCAGCGCCAGTCCCTAGCAACCCAACCCATTCCCCACCCGCTTGGGGTGAGGGACCCCCCAGGTCCTATGTAGTTGTCGCAGTGAGTCTTGACGGACGCCGTGTGGCCTGTCGATTGAGGATGTATTGCTGGGGAAATGCTTTGTGCTACAACGCGCGACGGGATAAAACTCTCCCCATGGGGGGTTGACGGGGGCATTTTTGGGCGTGAGCACAGCGGGGGCAGCTTTGAGCGTCTGCGCCCGCGCCCATCATTCTGTGTTTACTCCTTTTCCTAATCCCTCTCCTTCCCCTCAACAACATCCACACCATGCGCAACATTCAAGGCTTCGCCCCTGCGAGTGGTCTCTTCTCCACCACAGTAGCGTATCTCAGCCCTTACCACTGGCAGTTCAAGCTGCTCTCCCAAATCATAGAGGTAGGTTTGGCAGTGGATTGACCGTTCACGAGGCTAACGGTATCAGAATGGCGGCGGAAAGGTGGCCACGCTCTTTGAGGACAGTGCTATCAACGTGTTCCTCACCGATTACCCCCCTATGTGGGTAGAAGCAAGTACACGCGAGAGGCTCGAGCTCGAGTATTACCGCCTCGTCAAGAAGTACGGCCTGCTTGGCTACGACCTGGTCGTGTGCGTCACAACGACTTGGGTTTTCGAGACGGCCGCCAACGGTTACATGTGGCCGGGTCTGATGGGTCGCTACGGTCTCCACAGACTCTACAAGTACGTATACTCTCTGTGGCGTGGTTCAGTATAGCTACTAACGCCCCCGTAGCACCCAACTTCCCAACTCGTCATACCTGTTTGGTACCACCCGCCGCTCTTACATTGAGCAACAGAGGGAACTGCAGCGTCAGCAACTGGAAGCTCTTAACCACGTCGCTCGTGTGGACGCCACTACCTGGGGATTGCCACACTTGAGCGAGGACGAGGAGGAGGACGCCAAGAGCGAGGGGTCCCGCAACACCGAGCTCAACGAAGAGACGCAGCCAGAGGCCGACTCCGAGCGCGCTCCCAAGGTCAAGAAGCGCGTGTGCAGCGCCCGCCCGAGCTCCAGCGTCAGGGGTCTCAGCAGTCGCCGTGGCGGCGGTAGCAGGAGTGCCGTCCGGTTTGCTCCTTACTCCAAGGACCTTCCCAAGGAGGCCCGCCACGCACCTGTGAAGCGTGTCGCCCTCGCCCGTAAGCGTGCCGTCTCCGCCAGGGCTCTGGGGCGCCTGGGGCCGAGCCCCACGCAGCTCAACACCCAGCACGACGAGGGGGGGGATGAGGCGGGCGACCAGACGGGAGGGGACACCGACACCGAGGACTCGCCCGCGCCCGTGGACCTCCCGTTCCCCCCGCTTTCGCAGAAGAGATTTCCCCGCCCCCGCAGTGTGTCCTCGTCGGACAGTGAGGGCTCGGGCGCAAGCCGGGCGGTTTCCGCCAACAGTGTGACCGGCGGCGTCACCACCGCTGCCCGTACCGCCCTGGGACCGTTCGGCACCGTCCTGGACCTCGCCGAAGCCCTCCCAAGCGCGGCCGAACTCTCCCCTCCGGTGCCCGCGCCATCCTCGGGCCGCGGGCTTGGGCCCTGCGGCAGTGAGCTGGGTCCCGCTGCAGCTCCCGCGCAGCCCGTGCCCGCAGCCGCTGCCGAAGGGGAGGTCGCCCCTCACGGCGTCGGTCGCTTCGGCACCTGGCTCGATACGCCGCCACCCGCGCCACAGCTCGCGGGCTCGTCGTCGCGCACCGTGCTCCCGGCTGCCTCGTCCACCAAGTCCCTGCGTCCCGTGCCCCGCGGCGACGAAGGCCTCGGCCTGGGCCGCCCTCCCATTGCCCGCATGGCGACCTCGCCCTCGGCCCACTCCTCAAAGTCTGCCCACCCCTCGTCCTCTTCTTCTTCAGTGGGTTCCGTGGTGCCCGATTCACAACCCGACATGTGATACCGTTCTTGCTCCACTCGTCCTTTCTCTCTCTCTACATGTTGCGTCACCCCAGGTCAATGTCACCTCCCAAGTCTCCTCTCCTATATATGCCATATGTTGCTACGATACTCAGCATACACACAAAAAGAGATGGGACGGTCGCACCGTACCCAACGAAAAGTACATTCGCACGACTGACAGTGGCATTCGCAACACAAACCACCACTGACGGCGACCGTCCGCTCACCATCAAACCCTCCGCGTAGCATTCGAGCGCACTCCCTGATAGCACATTGATGAGTGAATCGCACAATCCTTAAACACATGTCCTTAAATGAAAACATCCTGTCTGTACTACAGCTGCATGTGAAATGCACTCTCAAATGGCAAGCGGCACCAGCACTGTTGCCGCGACCCGCCTTTTATCTCCAAACGGGTCGTTCTCTGAGCAGAGATGCAATATTCATGTCGCCGGTGTCATTCGCTACCTGCCTGTGTGCTTACCTGTATGGGCCACGCAGCTCGGTTACTGGCCGGGAAGGGTCGCTGAACCTCGCGCATTGGGCCCTTGCCAAAGACAGCCACCAACACGGCCACCTACGACTCTGTGGGCATTCATCTACTGCCGTGTTTCTGGACTAGACAATGAACAGGCCGTTCCCATAACTCCGACCATCATACCACGTTCGTAGCCTGGGATGTTTTGGGAAACGGCGCCACGAACGAGCGCGCCACTTGAAAACTGGACAGGACAGTCAAAACACCCCCCATCTTTGAGAGAGTGGGTCCCATGGTTGCAGAACAGCCTGTCTCCTGGTTTTCAGATACATGCATGCATTTGGTGCTGGTGCAGATAGACGGAGTCGAGCATGCTGGTTGTTGACGGTGGCACGAACATCGGGGGACGCTACCTCCCCTTGCCTACGTCGGTTGGCGGTAAGCATCTGCTGAGTCAACGGTGTGCGGGATGCGGGAACCATCCAGTTTCAATTGCAATTGTGAGTAGTGGTGCGTAGCTGTTATTGAGTGACCGAAGGGCAGAGGTTGTGAGGAAGCCTCTCCCAAAAACGATACCCGACGCAAGTACCCATTTCTGACAGACAAATGTTGGTGCATGTCTTTGGAACTTGCGGAACAGCAACAGACCAACTCGACCAGCGGACTGCTGACATTCGACTCGCCCGTCTGGTCAAGGACGAAACCAGATCATAGTGCACATTCCCGGGCGTGGCGGTTGACTCCTGACTATCAGCCACAGCTGGTCTGGCACACGACTGCAAAGCTGTCTGGGTTAGGAGAGAGAGACGTTGTCTATCCGCGGTTCAACCTCAGAACTAACATTGTTGGGAAGGTCGCCGCCGGCTGTAATGTGAGTGGAAACCACCAGAAATGGACACTCCTGCACAGAACCGACTTGACGAGTGCATTGAACAAACAAGGACGTAAGTGGTCATCCAAGTGAAGGAAGAGGTCCAGGACGGCGCGCTTGACTTTCAGTGAAGTGGTCCCAATAAGGACAACACCGTAAGATGCGACCGGCAGTATTCCCAATGGCTCGCCGACGAGGGGATACCCGGAGAAGAGGAGGGTGCTCGACAACGACCAGAAAGTGGAGAATCAGAACGTGGACAGTCACCCATTGTGCTCCTCGACTGTTGATGAGGCCTCGGGCGCCGCAGTGTCAATGGCTTGTCAATTGAATTTGCACCGAACGGACGAAAGCATCAAAGAGCAGGCAAGCCGCTACCAGACCGGACGAGAGGATCCGCCGCCCGCCCGTACCAGTCAAGACTCTGTTTCATCTGGCCTTGCAACTCTTGCAACTGGACACTGAGTAGGGTCGCATTTCAGTGAGTACCTCCACCGCACCGTTGTACCCTCTGAGCCGGTCGCGCGCAAACGGCGCCCTATCTTGGCAATGATTCTCTCCAAAACAATAGTGCGGACGGAATGATTCTCTCCAGAACAATAATGCGGACGGATACACGTGGACTGCACAGCGACCTTCGCGACAGATGCGACAGATGAGAGATGGGAACGGCCTGGTCATGAGAGATTTGGCTGCAGAGCATGGAAGTAGCAGAAGGAGCATGATCGGCTTAATGGGGCCATCAGACCAATATTACGTGTTGGGATTTGATGCCGTTTAGTGCCCGAGACCGATGGTCTTAAGCTGGCAGTTTGTCTTTTAGAAGAGGATGGGGATGCATAGACGTCTACAGAGCTGCTTATATGCACACAGAAGGGAGGCCCGAGCACTACAGAGAAGCATGAGGACAATGAAGAAGCAGAAAGAGCAGCATTGGTGCGGTACCCTCGTTCTCCAGTCAGCTCGGTGCCACACTGCAGTGGCGCAAGTGGTTACGTAATCTCAACAATTATGTAATTTGTGTTTTCCTACATAGGGCCTGCACGCAAAGACAAATATTCGGTGAGGAGGGATAGTGATGCGGCCGGGGAGGCTTCGCCAACATTAGCTCCCCACATCCCGCCTATTCCGCCGCCTCCGAACCGGCCTCACGAGGCCGGAGGTTCGAATCTCGGGTTGCAAGAATTTCCCGAGTGCAGTTCCGGTTCCTCTTCTTATTGCTTTTCGCTTGTCCGGTCGGCCCATGTATGAGTGGTATTGGAGAGTTCGAATTGGTTCTATTTGGTTAGATTTGCCCCTAATCCGAAAAGGACCATTAAACCTGTTCGGGTAACAGCGATCTAGAAGGGAGCACTGCGATTCGCGTAACCGCAAGGGCTTGCGTTGACGTTGCGGTATACTAGGAGCTTACACGGGGTGATGCGAGCCGCGTCAACCCACGCGCGCAATCAGAGGACTGTCAGCAAGAGGCGACTCCAGACCAGTGTCAGCCACACCACCCATTGCATTTTGCTAATGCGCCGCGGCACTAATGGAAGCTGCTGTTGTTGGACCCTTTTTCCGCACCTTCATTAGAGGATATAACACTATAATACGAGGCCCAACTGTGTGGGGCGAGTAGGTCGTCAGGCCCAGGGATAGAGCCCTTATAAAATGCCGTTGCCGGTGGGAAAGCGGTCATAGGGTGCGCGGTGCCACCAAGAGCCAAACTGTTGGGACTCCATTACCTTCCACTGATGAGGTGGGTTTGAAGTGCGTATCTGGCCAAACCCAATGCACAAGCCTTCGTGGGGGAAGGCAGAGCGGTGCTAGGGACACGGCCAGTCAAATACGGTGGGCTCTAGTGTGTTAAAGCGCGCGCACACAAACAAGACACACACCACAACGACATACAGGGTCTAGAGACCAGTTATTTGTGCTCCGGTGGCGAGTCGGAGACGTAGGTGGCCGCCGACGAGGGCCCGGACCCGCTTTGCATCATGTGCCGGCCCACTGGCGGTGGCCGTCAGAGGTGTCATAGGGACGTATACCGACTGCGGGCAGAGTGGGACGTCCTCAGAGGTGAGACGGGTAGTGGCAGGAACATCTGCTCAGAGTGCGCAGAACTGCGAGTCCAGTCGGAAGACCTGTGGTGACAAGGGTCAGTGGCATGGGGGGATAGCTGGATGGGGGTGGCGCATGGAGGAGTCGTACCCCGGTAGTCGAGGTCGGGCTGCGGCAGTCCGACCGTAGCTGCAGCAGGTGGCGCAGCAGTGGCCAATCCGGCAGGCAGCTCACTGCTGTACATCGGGACAACCGTGAACAAGGGGAGACTGTGGAGCAACAGCCGCTCGCTGTGGGAAGGCAGCCGCGTTGACACCTGCTGGATTGAAGTGCACATGACGTTGGTGGGGGTTGGACCCACCGTGCGAGATGACGACAGCTGTGGCGAGTTGAGCCAAGTCCGCCAATCGATGGTTCTGCATCTAGGTTTTTGATGTCCACTCTGCCACGCTCTGTATGCTACTCACCAGAGCCAAGGGCCGGGTTGAGGCTCACCTCTTCCGTGGGCACAGTATTTACGGGGACCGCGCCCTAAGAAGCCCATAGCTGTTGTCATGATATGGTGTATAGAGACAAAGAGAGATATGATGGCGCGTTAGTCAGTGCAAGGGTGCACGCTCGCAACGTACGCAACCAAAAGATGGTCGCGCACGACTGATAGTGGCACTCGCAACACAATCCACCATTGACTGCGACCTTCCTATCGGCAGCAAACGCTCCGAGTACTAACCGAGCGCACTCGCTTTTGATGAATGGATGGCGCAATCCCTAAACGTCTTTCCATCATACACCACCCCATCCCTCACGTCACCCACACACATCCATGCCCACATTCGCCCCCATTTGCAATACGTTTCTAGACATTGTGGCCTTCTTAAACAAGAACCACGTCCTCTTCGGCTACATTGCCGACATCGTACGCGTACGTGTAGCCTTGTATTCACGATTCACGTCGCTAACATTAACAGAACGGCGGCGGCCAGCTCGTCACCTCCCACACGCTCAAGACAATCAATGTCTTCTTGTTGGACTATCCCTCCATGGCTATGCAGCTTGACACGCGCAAAGCCATGGAGCAAGAATACTACAAACTTGTCAACCGCTATGGCGGGCACACCGGTTGCCAAGTTATTTGTTCTTCCTCGGCATGAGTACTCGAGTACTCGCTTAAAGGCTACCGTGAGCCCGACCCCTCGAGGCGATGCGGCGTTCACCGGCTTTTCCGGTACGTGCCCCGTTGAGCGCCTTGGTTCCGTATCACAGCTAACGCTCCCCCAGCGAGGACCAGTCCACCTCGTCGTACCGAAGAGGTACGACGCGGCAGCAGCAGTTCGAGCACCAAAAGGCCATTGTCAAGCACCAGCTCGCCGCACTGGACCAAATGGTGTGGGCTCGCACGCCCCGTCTATCGGAGCCGACGGTATCGGTTCGGAGGGCAATGACGACAACGCCCGCGACGAGCCATCGGGTAGTGGCCGCGCTGACGCGTCACAGGGCCACCACGGACGGTACTGCAGCGCGCGCGCCAGTACAAAGAGCCTTCGCAGTGTTGGCGGGACCATCACCAGCGGCGGCAGCACGGGACCCAGGACCGGCCGCAGTAACACGCGCTTCCACCCCTACGGCAAGCAGCGCGCCACCCTCCCGACTTCGGCTGTCTCGCATACTCCCGAACTCGAATCGGACAACACTCTGCCGAACAGAGAGACGGGTTGGCGGCGCCCCAGTATCTAGCATCGCCAGCGCTTTCCCAAAACCGCAGCCAGCGTCCCCTGCAGACGTCTTCGTCCCGCGCCCTTGCTGCCAGTCCGACCCTCCTCAACACGCCGCGCTCTGACAGTGCCGATCGCCCGAGGCCATCCGCGCCCTGCTCCAGGCGCCTACCCACACGAGCGACGCACGTGACGAGCTACCCTTCCCCCCTCCCCCCCGTGTCCCAGAAACATGGTCCACTCCTCCACCGCGCTTCCACGTCGAGCAGTGGCGACATCACCAACACCCGCTCCTCCAAGTCTGTTCCATTGCTAGCCCCGGCAGCCCCGCACGGCGTCCGCCCATTGGGCACATGGCTGGACCCTCCGCAGCCGCCGCAACGTAGCAATTCTCATACTTTGATCGCCACCGGTGACGCACTTTACGTGTTGGTCCCGAGTCACTAGACACGGCATCGGGCTCCAAAGATTCTCTCTCGCTCGCTTTCATCCTTCTGGCTTTTGCGCTACCGTTGCCGACTCCCAGCTGCACGACCCTGTCGACATTGGTGGGCATCAGCTCTCTGTTCACGCCTTCCCATTGCCGTATACACAAGTCTATGCCAACACATGTCTCCACCGCACTCTCCACAAGGACCGTCCCATCGACGAATTACCTCCTTGAACCTCTCGGCCGTGCTCGGAGCGTACCGCTGGCGCTTGTGTGAACACGCCAGACATGATGGCTAACGTCCAGGCTCTGGAGCTCACCGTGGTGCAATGCGTGCGCTATCGTGATGAATGATCGTGCGTGGAGGGCTCGAGGAAAGAGACAACTTGCCAACGTCCGGCGCGCGGCTGAGGAGGGTCTATTCAGCGTGGCACTGGACGCAAGGTAATTTGGGTGCGTAACAGGCGCCAAGTGCAGAGTGTTGGGAAACCAGTGACCTGGGGGTTTGAGCACGAGCTGAGTGTCCACGACGTTGTGACGCATGGGCAGTGTTACTCATGCGTCCACGTCGAGGTACGACAATCTCCCCGCTGTGGCTGACCTTGTCTTCGCCATTTCAGTGTGTGGCTATCGATAGTGCTGCATTGCGGTCTTGATGCCCACTCGTTCATGCCACGCTACCTGGCTCACTGTCCCACTGCCCCCAGGTTGTGGTTCCCGGCCTGTTCCCTGGGCTGGTATTGCCCGGCACCCTACCGTAGGAACACCATAGCAACAATTGTTAGTCTGACCACAGCTTGGACACTGTCTTCCATTGCAGCAGCCTCACTGATGTATAACAGCATGAGGAACCCGTAGAAGGGCCACATGGTACCTAGTGCAGGGGAACTGGTGCCCCTTCCTTCGTGTTGCAAGTGACTGACAACCAGGTTCTCGAAGCAATACGCGCCTATCTCATGAGCGCCAAAGGCACCTGAACGGAAAGCACATGTCCCCACGGTGGGCAGTGAGGATGGTGGCGACGGTGAAGAGCTAGCCTTTTCCGAGGCTGGGGCGTCCACGTCGGCATCACCGGGGTTCACGGACGGTTTGAAGCTCCAGCCCCTGCTTTTCGGTGAAAGAGAATTGACACAATGCCACGATTCCCCAGGTGGTGCTCATGGATCAGGACACCAGAGGCACCGCGAGAAAGGGGTGGCTGGACAATGACTGTTTCTGACAACGTTGTGCTGGCCTTGGCAGTGGAATCAGGCCGCGGTGCTCTCCCACCTGGCAGGGAAGGGGTAGTGAACTGCGGTTCGTGAGAGGTACACGTCTTTGGCAAGGCTCGTCACAACCACGTCTGGGGCAGCCGCGGCCCATGGTAGCACGAGATGAACGACGTGGGGACAACATCTTCCACCCAAAGCACTCGTCATTGCAGAACCCATCTCGCCCACGGAGCACCAATAGAAGCTTGGGTGGGGGGTTGTGCCCGACTAGGGAATGCAGCACGCGAGGTGTAGAGAAGAATGCGGGGTGGTGCAGTAGGCAGTGACACCGATCAAATCAGTTGCGGCGCGCGCGTGGGATGGGCTTGAGGAACCAGAGGGAGAGGATGTAGGTGGCGCACACAATGGCCATGAACTTGTCGGCACTGTTTTGTTAGCAGAGCCACCGCTGGCGTTGATGCGTACGAAGGGGGGGGGGGGGGGGTTTCGGAATCCTCCTTCACCCACGTGAACCACATTTCGCAAAAGATTTGACGTTTGATGTGCCCCGCTAGCTGTAAGCGCGTGTTAAACGCTGGGTATTAGACTTACTCAGCGATCCCCAGCTTTTGTTCTCAACAGAGGGTGGGGCAGCTGAGTGACCTTTCGAAATGGCACAGGTGGGGGCTGCGGGGCGATCAAAACCGGCAGTGACCTCGTCTTGCTGTGGACAGATTAGATCGAAGGCGTATGTATGGATTGGGGTGACGAAGTCACAGGATCACTATTGGGGACATGCACAAGGCTGTCATACACGCTGGGGGCGAACCAACTCAGGCGATCGAAGACGGGACATGGTCCAAAAACGATGGTGAAGATGATGCTGGCGTACAGGGTAAACCTGAGCAAGGCCGAGAGGGACATGGTGGGTGAACCGGGCGGTTGAATGACGTGATGAGTGTGTAAGAATGAAGGGAGAGGGGTTGCTGACTAAGTGAAAGGTCGAGGATGCTGGGGAGGAGGTGTTGGAATGAAGAGCCATGTTGAATCTCAACGTGGAGTTGAGGGGTGTGGCACAGACCCTTGAGAATCAACCCGGAGTTGATGAGGTTGACACTGGGTCGAGAGTGGATAGTTTGACTCTTAATCTGTTTGAATAAAGAAGAATGCAGAGTGAAGATATAAGTATGGGAAATTACAATTTAAATACTGGAAACGAGGGTGTATTTGAGCCGTGTACACACAGGAGGGGCAAATGCAAAGAGCAAGGACGCGAGCGAGCGAGAGCGTTTTGCGCACGTGCTGACTGAGGCGCGCTGTGCGCGGAACCAAAATGCCGAGGGCCTGTGGGGGATGGGACCTGTCTGTCAGGGGCGTTATGCGTTTCTCCAGCGGTCGAGAAACACACAACACGTTGAAGATTCTTTCCGCGAACGTCTATATGGGTTTCTTCAGCGGTCGAGAAACACACCACGCGTTGAGGATTCTTCCCGCGAACGTCTCTATCGGTTTCTCCTGCACAACAACGGAGAAAGACACTGCCACATGCATGGGCTCATGGTACAACTCAGGGAATGATGCTTTTCAAACTGGCAAGCAAGGTTCCTTCGCCACTCTATGGAGTCGTTGTCACCGCTGTCGTGGTGATCATTGAGCAACAAGTCACTGATCACTAACGCATCACCCCATCTCGGGGTATTCGCGACGTAGGTTGACTGCCGGCCGGAAAGGTACATAAGTCGGCTTAGATGGGTTGGCTGGTCCTGCAAATCCGTTTGCCCGATGGCCTAGGTCCCACTGGTTCACTCGTCACTGATATGGACCACAGGAACATGGCAATCTCACCAGGTGTCTCTCTGGATCCCCCCGGCTAAGACAATCTCTCTTTACAATAGCCAATTGCAACCAACAATGCCAGCCGAACTAATGCATTACTGGTATTCTCGTGGCTATCGGACGAGCGTGGGGAGAGCGATTTTAAGCGGGCGGACAACTTCAAAGTTCACCCCAAGGAAAGTCAAGCGAATGCGCGCACGAAGCGCACGATACGAATGCTGTCCAGATATGCCAGTTCCAACTGCCCGCAAAGGTCGTTCCAGTATCCGTCGACAATGGACACGAGGTGGGGGGCTTGGGAGCTGAAGTGTTATTGCCATAAAAGCAAAACGTACCATACGACCGGGGTGCAACCTAGTGACTGCAAGAAGGACAACTGAGATCTCCATGACAAAAATGCTCAGAGAGTTGAAAGCGCGGAGCATGGGCTGAACGTTGACCGTAACCCTCACCAGGACGTGGAAGGCAGCGAGCAGAATTAGACAAAGTTGGACATAAACGCAAAGGGTCCCAAGGTCGGTAGACATTGTGGTGGTCGCGTGTGGTGTGGTGTGGCATGGAGTGGTGGGAATCGTGTGGATGTGACGGTGCGAGGAGAGCGCGCCATCGGTATGTAGCCTGTGGCTATAGTGCCCCGCCGAAAGGTCGTTGCGGTTCCGCCACATTCATCGACACCGTCGCCGCGCGCCCTCGCACCCTGACCTCCACAGCCCCTTTTGGCGAGATATGCATTGTACACATACACAGAATGGGTGTAGGCCTGTCAGTCCATACCAGCGCGGTTGCATGCTCACAGAGGCAGGCATCTATGGTGTCTGCCACTGACAAGGCCTATGGCTGCTCCAACCAATGCATCTACAAACTAAGACACCTACACTGTCAAGACTCGACAGGCGTTAAGCCCAGAAACACAGCAAGGCCCAGAACCTCCAATTAGGACAATATCAAGACTCTCCACCGAGTTGTCCAGCTCAACAGGCGTGCCACATCCAAACAACTTGATCTCCTCCTACAACCACATGACATTCATACTACTGAACGCCTTCTGTTGGCAGGGCACTTTGCTCGGGCTCGGGCTCAGGGTATTTAGGCCGGCACCGTATCTATCTTCTTTCTTCTTCTTCATGCAACTCGTTTCCACACTTTCTACATCGCCTCCTGCCCCGAAGCCGCCTGCCCCGGCTGCATATCAAAGAGCAAGTCAGACCTCAATCCTACCAAGAAGAAACAGCCACACAACTAGGTCGGACTCTGCAAGAGAGTGGCAGCTATCTTCACGAATGAGGGTGAGGCTGGTCCAGAATACCGCCAATGGCCTTTTTGTGCCGCAGGCGTTCCAATCTAGGAGGGTTGCCCAAAAGCTGGCCCACCGTGGCCACCGCGGACGCAGACATGGTGTACCCGGCATTTCCCAACCCCCGGCAATTCCCAACCCATCGCTCTCCCATCCACCCAACCTCCTTCGATCACCCACTCACACAAGATTCCAGTCGACGTAGGCAGGGACGGAAAGGTCCTCACTTTGGGAGGGCTGACCTGGTATGTTGTTTCTTGCCCTCTTCTATCGATCTGGCTCCCCTAACTTTACCGTGCACATGTTGATCAGCCGCCTCCTCCTCCTCCTCCGATTTCTGAGTGCCCTCTCCCCTGCGGTTGCTCCTATCCTCGCCGCCGGCTGGTACCCGCCCGTGTCCACCTCTCTGCCTGTCATCTTTGCTATCGCCGCGGGCGTTCTTTCGACGTCTGCTTCTGTCGTCGCGTGCATTGCACTGGTGAGGCGCCGCACTCGCCTTGACACCTTCTTTGAAGGCAAAGGAGTGTATCTGGAGACTCTCCAGGTCGCCGAGCGCGGGTGTGCAACCCCTTTCCAATCGGCCAAGCAAAACATTGAGGTATGTCACCGTCAGCTGTTTCAGCAACGAGAGAGATGGTGGCCGGAAATTGTGTCGCCTGATGATCTGGTTGATTGACGCTTGAAGGCGCGCGGTGGACGCCTGATGAGGTACCCGGGTGGGGCCACGACAGACGCTATCGCCCTCCAGTTGCCGGTGGAGACATTAGGGACCAATCGCCTGCCGCCAAGGCCGGTGCGGAGACTGCTGCCAAACTTCTCCAGCGCTTCGCCGAAAACTACAGCAACCCTGGCAAACCCTGGCAAGACCCCCGTTTACAGCTGCCGCGGAGGCAAGGTCATTACCGACAAGCCGCTGATCCGCTGACCTGGTATGTCCCCTGTGCAGACAGTTTTAGGGCGTAGCTCCCACTAACTCGCATCCACAGGCAGGCCAGGCTCGGCCGCCGTCTTTGATGCCGCCGCCCGCCCCCCCCCCAACAACGGCTTCCAGCGTACCAGCGAGGCATTGCCCACATCGTCTCTGCGCCTTCGACATTCAGGCCGCTGCGGCCAAGCTCCTCGCGGCCTGTTGGTGAGTCTTCGGTACGGTCTGTAAAGTCTGTGGTATTGTCTCTTCGTCTATCGCCGACCTCTTGAAGCATGGTAGCATCACTGCTCACGCCCCGATTAACTGTATCGCGGGCATCCAACTGCACTTTATAGGGGCCTATTTCGACACCACACCCTCCTCGTATTCTGTTGTTACGATATGATGCATAGATACGAAAAGAGAGAGACAGACACGCATCGCACTCTAGTTAGTGCGAGGGTGCACGCTGGCACCGAACGGGACCAATAGGTGGTCGCGCACGACTGAGAGTGGCACTGCAACAGGTTGAACCCACGGCCGGACCTGTCGACAGCAGATCCGACAAGATCCTCCGCTGTTCTTGAGGGACTGTCAACGGTGGCCTGAAGGGCGGCAGTCTACTGGGCCTTGCGAGTTGTACGGACTAGATCGAATGCCCGAGATGACCCCGGCGGTTTGGAGTCGAACCAGCTGCGGGGGGAGCCCAAATAGCTTGCTCTGCTCGCGGCACGCACGCTGGTTGAAGTTCGCTGTCTTGGGACGAACATGGCTTGCTGAACTGCCGCGTCGGCTGGCCACGTTGGAAGGCCTCTGGGACGTTGAGGTTGTCTCCTCCTCTGGTTCACACCAGGGATGGTGTACCTGTGCCGACAGTCGGTCAGAGCCTTGCGTCTCAGTGGGGGAGAGCAGCAGACGGCAACAGTATTCCGGTCGACGACGAGACGAAGGGTGCAGGCAGTGACAAGACGAGCAAGACGACGGTTGATGGGGGTTCCGATATGCAAAGGCACACATGCATCGACGGTGAGTGGCTTGAACTTTGCGAGGACGGCGTGCTGCGCGTTGCTGTGTGCAGGTGGTTGCTTTGGGGGAGTGTGTGGACAGGTGGAAGGGTGCACGGTGCACAATGGGTTCATTGACGGGGGAACGACACGCTGGTAAGCTGGGGGCAAAGGCTGCTGCGAGTGGATGCATCGGCAGCGGCGGCCTGCGGCAGCGCGGGGCATCTAGTGGACACTGTGGAAGCAAAGCATGCCGGCGCTTGAGGGATGAGATGGGTGGAGGGGAAGAAGAGTGACGGCGGCGGCAGCGGCCATGAGGACGAGCGAGTGCGCGTTGGTGGCGCGTCCGGCGTTGGTGACGATTGTGACTGCAGTGCCAATGATCGACCGCCGTGCCAGAGTGCCTGACTAGTGACTGACAATTGGGAGCAACGGGTCCCCAGAGCAAAAGCCCGCTTCGAATCCCCCAGCAGTCCAACCCGTGCCGTCCACAGCCCCCTCTGGCCTCTGGCTTGCAGCGTTAGTGTACCGTGGTGCACCGACAGAACAATAGCGACGAGAAAAACGCGGATGCATGCTCCGTGAGACAGGGGCTGGTCGAGAGGCCACGGAGGCGCCCTAGATCTCCGTGGCGGGCTCGAGGGCGACCGCGGCCAAGTGGGCGAGGGCCGGGGCAAGGTCGGCAGCGGTCTCTGCACTGTCAGCCACCATCCAAGAGGCAAACCATGCAAACCATTCCTTCCGCAGACGTACCGCTGGCAGACTCGACGACGCAAAGCGTCAAAAACGTGTCTCCGTCCCGGGCTGCGTGGCAAACGAGCCTGGGCAGCTGGCATAAGCCCTGTGGACAGCTGTCAGCAAAGTGTTCAAGAAGGTTGCCGCCCGCTGAAAAGACACTCACCCAGTCAGTGGAGCCCAGGACAATGTCCGTCGACGCTCCGGCGGCGACCTGCGCCAGGACGGGGGCCGTACGGGCGCGATCTGCTCGGCTGTGGCTGTGTTGTGTTGTCAGCCACCATTCAAACAATCAGAGGTACACGGTCGTCCAGCAAACGTACTGTTGTGGTCCTGCTCAGCAGAGCAGACAACGACCAGGATGGTCCCGTCGGTGTCCATATGGCAGGAGACGCTGGGGGGGACGTAGTACTCCTGTGGACAGCTGTCAGCAAAATGTTCAAGGAGATTTGCTGCCCGCTGAGAAGACACTCACCCACGAAGTTGATCCCAGGACGAGGTCGTCGGGGCCGGGGGCGGGGGCGTTGCCAGCCGGCGCCGACCAAACGAAGGAAAGGGGAAGAATGGGGAGGAGGACGACAAAAGCGAGCATGTTGAATGGTTTTGGTTGGAAGAAAAAAGACGTCAGTTGGACGGAAGGTGCGCCTTATATCTGTCCCGGGTGCCCTCTCTACACTCTCTGCAGACCACGGTGCGATTGGCAAACAGCAGCTAGCGGGCTGGAGATGGCGGGACGTCGTGATGGCTGAACAGTCTCCCTCTGCCCGTCTGACTCTGAGGCCGTAGCAAATTCCCCCGTTTGTAGTCACTAGAGGGCGGAAGTGGCGGCAAGGGCACATTCAGTCGACAGAGCCGAACCACAAGTGGAATGTTTGCCTTCCCTCCGCACTTTCAGGCAATGCAAATTCGCCCAATTGGGTGTTCCGTCCACCTCCACAGTTGCGGGGGCGGTGCGTGGGCAGTGCGGCCACAAAGAGAGTTCTGTAATCTAATTCAGAAATAATGTTCATGGGTAGGATGTCGATTTGTCGAGAAACATACACCGAGCGTTCGCCAAACCCCGATAGCCACGGAAGTTGGACGTGGGGGAAACGGCGGACATGGACATTCCTTTGCGCAACTCCACTGTTCGCCCCCATGTCCGCTAGCCGGTGCTACGCAAGTCCCGTCTGTGCCTTCGTGGCACAGTTTTACCCCGGCTTGCAGTTGTGTTGGACTGCAGCCAATGAGTGGTCCACGCCACCGAAAGCTAGTTCTCGCCGGCGCGACGTTTTTTGCCCTTCAGTTGACACAACCTTTCCTACATGTGAATCCGTCTGCGCGTCTGCCTCACTGCTCATTGTATGCATACATGCACCACCTTGCTGCAGTCCAGCGGCCAGCGAACGGCCGCGGTGGGAAGCTCTCACCGATCATAAGCCACACGATCACCGCGGCTACCGCCTCGTTCCTCTGCTTTGTGCCTGTGGCCCTGTTGGCCCCCTTCCTCTCACTTGGTTTCGCGAGTCATCCATACGCCAGGGCAATACGTTCGTCTAGAACGCTAGGCAACGTGCGCTGTGCGCTGTCGAGAGCTGTGGGGCCGCGCCGGGCGAGGAGAGCCCGAGAAGGGTTGGCCGCTGACGGCGGGAAGACTTGGGGCAGGTGGAGGCACGTGGAGGGATGCACCGAGGCCGAAACTGAGCTGACAGCATGGTGCACACTCGTATAACACCTGGTGCATGCACGGGGGCGCCGGGGGCCGGGGGCGAGAGGGCTATGGAATTCCGGACGACGATATGCACCGTGACGGGCTCGTGCAGATGTGTCTCTGGATCTCTGCTTCTCTGTACCTCTGGCCTCTGGCCTCTGGCCGCAGACCAACGGCGCACATTGCTGCCAAAGGTCAACGCCAGCTGCCGCGCGCGCGGTAGCAGAGCGATGCGTGTGGCGGGGGTCGGGTCTGCATGTCTGCCCTTGTGTCGCTGATGGGACGCGTCGGTGCGCAACATCTGTCCGAAGCTCTACAGAACATGCCCGTCTCTGTGGTGCACGCTGTTACGGGCCTATGGGTCTACTGTTTGTGATGGCCTTGTACGCTGTGAATGCGTGACGAGCACGGAAGGGCAGGGCTGGAGGGCAGAAGACTGGGCAGATCGGCCCCACCCCCGCGAGGGCGGTGTGCGTGACGTCGGCCATCGGCCACGCGGCTGGCTGCGGTACTACGGTACGGCGCGGCTGCACGCGGTGTTCAACGTCTTGTCCGCAGATCAGTAGCTCAGTCGATTAGTAAACTTTGGTGGCATTTGGTGCATTGATCTGGGCAGCCCGAAGGCTCGTGGGACAGCTGACCTGCTGGCGGGCATCGCGCGGGGAGGGAGTCGCGAACACACACATCTGTAGAGCAGTGGTGTGCGTCAGACGTTCCACGCTTGTCATAGTGTCCTTCCGGGATGGGTATAGGGGGCACGAAGGTCGCTGACGAGAATGACGTCATAACAGGGGGCACCGACCACGTTTTGGTCTCCCACTCTGCACTCTTATCCCGTCCCATCCACTTTCTTCTTCTGTCTGTCATCTTTCTGCACACCATCCCATATTTCATTCAAACCTTTCATCTACCCCCCCCCCCTCTGTCCCCTGTAACCCCACCCGCCCTATCCTTCACACCCGCCAACCCCCGCCACCGCCCCCGCGTGCCCCTCGGCCCGGTGCAACATGCCGGCCTTCTTCTCCAAACCGAATCGTTCACGCCCATACACGCGCGCAAACGCCGGTCCCTCCACACTCTCACAAAGCACCATGCACACCGTCTACACGCCCAACAGTTCGGTCAAGTCACTCGAATGCGACTACTCGCAAGACACCCCGGTAGTGTCTCCCAAGCCCCGCCGTCGCACTCTGCTGGCCCTCTTCCGCCGCGACCAGATTGGTGACAAGAGGGACGCCAACAAGGGGGGCGGCCGCTGTCATTCCCCCGACCTCACCAGCCTCTGTCCGCGCGACAATGACACTACCAGTGGTCCGTTCGCTTGGCGCGGAGGGGTAGACCTCGACCGGTCGGACGTCCGCAAACGCCAGTTCCATGCCCTCTCTCGCGACGACCCCACCACCAACCACTTCTTCAACGACAACGACGTGCCGGACAGGACCGCCCCCTTCGTGAACCGTCGCCTCCACCATATCTCGTCGTCGTGGTCCTTCTTCACCGCCGGCAAGAGCAACCCCAAGGCTGCAAACGAGAATGGGGTCAACGAGAACACGTTCCGCAAGGTCTCCGAACCAGTCTGCGTCCACAGACTTACCATCAAGGCTTCGTGTCCAGACTTTCTCACTCCACGCCGTCGGGCGCCGGCGCCTGATCTCCCCAGTGCTCAGCGAAGCCAGACACCACAGCCGCGCAAGACTAAGCCTCCTTTTTGGGGTATCCACGAGACAGAACATGCGCCTCTCTCGCCAAAAAGCGAGTCTCCCTCGTCTGTGGCTATGCGCACGACCAGCGCTGGGCAGTCTCCCCACTCTTCTCAGTCGGTCACATCACGTCGCCCTCAGCAACCTCGCGGGTCTGCCCCCGCGCCCCTAAGCTGCGGTGGTGGACTCTGGGGTGACATCAATTGCAATGACAGCTTCACGAGCCAGAACAAGCGCGTCACATGTGGTTTCTCCAAGGGCAACACCCAGCCGCTCAGCATCCAGCGCTCCCCGCTTGCCCCACATAGCGAACACCAGGCGTCAGCTCCAGCGTCCCCTCTCAGGCCACCCAAGTCACCCTCGCGCTACAAGAATAAGCCTCTTCCGCCCATGCCAATGCCGGGACCTGTGCCTCTTCTCACCCCACCAGCATCCCCAAGCCCGCGCTCGCCGTCGCCGTTGGCGCCCGTAGACCCTAACCGCCGGCGCCGTGCTCCTCCACCTTTGCAGATTTTGAAGCCCACCAACCTCAGGAATGACATCAACCGCCGGCCCTCCAATGAGCTTCTACCGGTCATGTCGCCTATCTCACCATTGTTCGGCTGCTTGCCAACTGCCATGCGCGCCAACGACGAGTTGTCCTTGATGATGGCCGAAATGGCCATTCCGGTCAGCAGGGTGCCGTCGAGTCCCAAGTCCAACGCGTGCAACCACCCAGCTTCCGTTTTTTCTTTGTCATTGGACGGCGGCGACGTCCTCGAGGGCGACGATCTGTCATCCCCCAAACTGAAAACCGAGAAACCATCCAGCTACACAACCCTTCACCGTCCAACCTCGGACAGTACCAGCACCATCCATTCCCACCACCACGTCCAGACGCACATCGAGGAGACACTCGAAACCGAGCCCAACAGTGAGTTGTCTAGCCGTTTCGCCAGACGCATGAGCTGCGCTGACAAGCAGCAGCTGCATTGCCGCGCGGCCTCTCGGCCAGGACCAGTAGTGCATGCCACCTGCGGAGCATCTCCATTGTGCAGGAGGAAACTACCAGCACCATTTCCGAGCTCAGCCACAACCACTGAGTAGACCTTCCTTCCCCCTTTCCTTCCTTCCCCCTTCCCTTCCTCCTGGTCTTTTCCTTCACATCCTGTGCGCCGAGTCACCTAGTAACCCCGTCTGTCTTCGGAAACCATCTGGACCGAGCCGACATCCCTCCGGCGGACACCATGAAATGCAACTAGTGCCATGTACTGTCGCGAACCAGGAAAGAGGACTGTGTGTCTTTGGTTTCAACCTGTGGCACTGACACTTGGCGCTCCCTGGGGTCCCATCTGCGTCAGATGCACCCCCGCTGCGCTTACGGAGCACGAGCAATACAGAATGAGAGCAACAAACTCCCCATTCCCCAAGGGCCAAGGGGCTGATCCATCCTCCAGCTTGGCAACGCCCACAGGCCTGCTTAGCGGGTTACATACAGTACCCACCCAGGGTCCACTCTGAAGTCATTGCACATTGTTGAACGGTCGTTATTCCATCGCGCCATCCCCAGCTTAAAAACCCTCCACTTTCTGTCTGTTTGCTCGCCGCCGCGCGCCGCCGCAACATCCGCTCTCTCCCCTCTTCCAGTCATCGTCACTCACACAATGAACTCCCGCTTGTCTCTTTAGTGCCTTTTCTCGACCGGGGGACCTTTGACCAAACGGCCACAACCCACACCCCGCGCGTCTACCCGCGCGAAGAGTTCGCGGTGCACTTCGCGCAGGAGATCTGTCACAGTGACGCGTCGTACACACATTCTGCCAAACATCGCGTCGCAGGCAGAAACCGAGGTCTCACGCGGCAGCTGCCCCGTGCCGCCGGATTCCTTGGTGGGAGGGTCTGAAGGGGGTTTGATAGCTCTCACGCGCCTGTCGCGTCGATAGAAACCCCATGCAAAGCACATAAGAAAGACCCCCGTGATGCCTGCTCATTGTCATTCTCCCCATTTCTCACCACCACACCAACAACCACCATTTCTCTTCCAACCACAACCACCACCATGCCTTCCACCCGCAACCCAACCACCACGTACGCAAACAATGGTGGACCAGCAGCTGATGCTGACAGACCCAGCCCACCCACGGCACCCCCTCCACCACCCCCACCACCCCCACCACCCCCACCACCCCCACCCACCCCACCCCTTCTCCGCGCCGGTCGCAAAGAGGCCGCCGCCCTTGTCAAACGCTTGGAACGCCAACAAGAAAAGACAACGCGGGCAAGAGAACACCTGGAAAAGGTTGAGCGCGGCGCCATCCGCGCGACCGACAAGGGCCGTGCGGTTTTGGCCGCAATGTACCCCCCCCAGGAGAAGGTGGTTAAGGAGGCCGCGAGCCAGACCCCACAATCGGCGTCTGAGGTCGAGGCCGCCCTTCCCGCGTCCCACCAGTCCAATGCTGCCCCCCACCAGCCCTCGTCCTTGCGGCCTCGCGACCCCAACGGCGGCCACCGGTGATCCTCAAGCCGCCAACCCCGCTCCGCCCGTTCGCCGCCGTCGCGCGGCCATTCCCGACCAGGGCCCCTACATCCCGGTCGCTCGGTACGGCGAGAAGGTCGTGTTTAGTGGCGGGCGTGCCGGGCTTCCGGTCACGTTTGCGCTCCTTGGCATGTCCGACGAGGCCCACCGTATGGTCCTCGTACGTGTTCTTTCCCGCCTGTTGTACATACACCGCGCTGACATATTAGAGCGCCGGCGGCAAAGTCCTGCCCCTTTCCGCCAGGCCGGACTGGGCTGTTGTGAGGACCGATGGCTCACACGCCCTCGGCAGCGAAGCTCTGCTGAAAGACCTTCGCGAGGCGCGCCGCAACCTCGTGGCGGTGGTCTCCGAAACGTGGCTGATGGCCTGCGTCGCCGCGGGGTGTGTCCTGCCCCGCAACACCGTCCTGCCCCGCGACACTGCCCTCGTCAAACTCCAAGGACGCGGCTAGGGCAGTGTACGCAGACTCGCCGTGTCCCTCCCGCGCCCTTTCCCTTGTCCTGTTTTCCGAAATGTATAGTCTATGCCTTCCGATTCTTTCCCGCGTGCGGACGATGCAGGGACGGCGTGGTGGTCTAGAGATCCAGACCGTTTGTTCTGGTTGCGACTGTCCGCAGACATCCCCAGGCCCCAAAGAAATGCACAATCCCGTTGCCCTCTTCCGTCGTTCTTCATTTCATTACATGCGTCACCACAGAGCGTGTCCTGGCCCATGACACCGCCCTGCCCCATGACACCGCCCTTGTCAAGCTCCAAGGACGCGGCTAGTGGAGCGTACGCTGAAACGGCGTGTCCCTCGCCTCGCGCCTGTTGTACATACACCATGCTGACAGTTACTAGACGGGCGGCACAACATCGTGTCCCTTTCGGCCCGGCCCGACTTCGCAGTGGTGAAGACTGATGGCTCGCACGCCCGCGCCAGCCGAGGTATCCTCCTGCGAGAATCTTGTCCGGGACCGCCATGTTGCAAGTGCCACTCTCAGTCGTGCGCGACCTCATTTTGGTTCCGTACGGTGCGAGCGTACATTGGTGTGAGCGTGCAGTGCGAGCATGCACGCTCGCACTAAGTAGAGGGCGATCCATATCTCCCTTCGTCTCTATGCATCATGTCGTAACAACACGCGACACCCCGGTGAGCATGGTGATCATCGGCCTCGACGATTCCATCGTTGAGATGGCATCAGTACGTGTTAGATATTGAGTGCATATTGCGCTGCTCATTCCATCCCCCTCTGGTGCGGTTGCACACAGCCCTACCCCCCGCACCAGAGCCCCTGCGCGCACAACCGTCGTCGTACGTCGTACGTGCCTCAGACACGTGTCTGCCAAACATCGCGTCGCAGGCAGGACGCGGCAGCAGCCGCCTAGGCCCTAGGCTGCCTTGGCTCTCTGGCCGCTCGTTTCCAGCGGTGGCTGGCGGTGCAGACAGGAGATTTGGAGGCTCCCACAAGACAATAGACACCCCATGCTAAGATGCCTGTTTGTTTTCATTTTCCTCTTCTCCCATCCACTCGCCACTCTCCACCCATCACCTCCCACTCGCCATTCCTCACCTCTCACCATGCCCGACTCCCCGCCTCCTCGCACTCCAGCCTCTATCCGTGCCGCCCGCAAGCAATCCAAGGCTCTCGTCAAGGGCCGTGCGGTTCGGGCCGCCATGTACCCCCCCGAGGAGAACGTGGTGAAGGAGGCCGCGAACCAGACCCCACCATCGTCTTCTGAGGTCGAGGCCGCCCTTGCCCCCTCCCACCAGTCCCGTGCTGCCCCCCTCGAGCCTGCGGCCTACGAGGAGGACGACCAAGACTCTGTGGGCCCACTCGGCCACCACGAGTGGGACCTCCTCTCCGAGGTCGACGAGCCGCGCGCCAACACGCCCGTGGCCGGCCCGAGCCGCCCCAACGGCGGGGCTGACCAGCCCGCGGCTGACGCCATCGACCAGTCGTTGCCTCCCTCCCCCCGCGGGGTCGCTGCTGCTGCCGCCGCCGACATCCAGGTGCAGGAGGCTGGCGCCGACTCCAACCGCGAAGCTTCCGCCGCGCCGAGCGCCGACCCCGAGGTCGACCTCCCCGTTCGTCCCCTCCGCCGCGGCCCCTGCCCCGGAGAGGGCCCCCCGCCCGCCCAGAAGAAGTATCCGCACCACCAGATCTTCTGCGGTGACCGGGACACGGCCGTGAGCCTGGCTTTTGTTGGCGTCCACTCGTCGATCGTGGACATGGCACGCGTAGGTGTTAGATACCGAGTCTGTATATTGCGCTGACAATGATCAGAAGGCCGGCGCTCGCGTCGTCCCTCTCGCCGACCGACCACACTTTGTGGTTGTCAGGGTGGACAAGGACGGTTTCGCGGAGGCACCTGCAAAGGTGCGCAAGCTTCTGCGCGAGGCCCAGTGGCGCGGCACGACTGCCGTGTCCACCAGATGGCTGCATGACTGTGTGGACTCGGGACACGTCGTGGCATACCGCAAGTACCACGTCAAGCTTCGCCAATTTTAACCCCCGCGCGCGCCGCGCGTGACCGATTTCCCGCCCGCGCGCCCAGCGCCGCCCCCCCCGCAAGACACCGCACCCTTCCGCCAACCTCAAGTATACCCGACCGTACTACTACCATGCACATGTACCCTCTCTCCTACAGCTTGCCGCCAGTGCCGTAGACTCTGACGTTTGCGTGCGCACTGGATTATTGACGAACATGTACCTATACTATGTGGGCCAAGGGTCTGATCCAAAGAACCGCCCCCCCCCCCGAACTGCTTGGCCACACGGCGAGGAATCCCTGCGACAAGTTTGTGTCACCTTGTTGTTAACTGCCCAGCATTTCTCACTTGCCCTTGCCCTCGCCGTCGCTTGTCTGGCTGGGTACAACACTCATCAGACACGCCGGAGCGTGTGGCATCCTTCTTCGCCCAGCAAGGGGAGTCGAATGGCGAAAAGCTCCACGCCCTTTGCGCTCACCGGTGGTGTCTACCAACTGGGTGCAGAATGCCACTCTGAGGCACATGGATAGTCTGTCGATGGGTGCAAAACTTGTCTCTATGCATGCATGCATTGCATGCACTGCATCATCATAACTTGTTGGCCTGACTGGAAGCGTTGCATGCATAGCACATGCTGTTGTGCATACAATACACCATCCCACTGCATACGGCGTACCTGCTTTCGTTGCGCAAGTGCGGATGCCTGCGTTGAGTGTTGCGTTGGGATTTCCTTTTCCATCCCAAGTCAAATGGACTGTCCGTACGGTGGTTTCTCACCGTTACCGCGGGGGCAAGTGTGCAAGTGATCAAGTGAACGAACAAGACCGCCAGCCACCAGGAGCTCTCGCAGCTCGCAAGAGCAGAAGTGGAAGTGGAGGATAATTTGGCTCCTCACGGCAGACGGCGGCGCCCAATCGCCGCGTAGTGATCGGTGCCCCGCCCCTGTCCACAAACACCTCACATGCAATCACTACCGGCCTCATTGTCGCTCCTCTTTCTCCCACCTCCTCTCAATCTCCCATTCTCTTCTCCCACTCCACCATGCCGTCCTTACCTCCTCCTGTCACGTTACCCGTGCTAGAAGATTGCCTCGACGAAGTCGAGCGATGGAACACACTCAAGACGTTCGTCGACAAGGCCCGCCGCAACTCGTCGAGGAAGTACTACCGCCGCCTGAAGGAGTACCGGGAGCACAGGGAGGCGTTGAACCCCTCCCAGATCGCCGGCCTGTCGACAGCCCAGACCCAGCGGGAGGGAGGCGATGAGTCGTCGGGATCGTCTTCTGCGGTCGAGTCGGCCCTCGCCACCCCGCGGCCAACGGGGACGACGACGAAGACTTCGAGGGCCCACTTGGCAACGACGACTGGGACATCTTGCCCGAGGTCGTCGACGAGGCGGTGTCCCCTCGTAGCGCCAACACGCCCGTGCCCAGCCCCAGCCGCCCCGTCGCCGACGGCCCCTCCCTCTCGTCTCGGGCGCCCAGCCCCAACGGCGGGGCAGACAAGCCCGCCGATGAACCCGTTCACCCCCCTGTCGACCCTCTGCCAGTCCGCCCCCGGTCGCCGCCCGCTGCCCGTGGAGGACGAGCTCCGGTCTCTCCCTCCCGTGCGCTACGTCCCGAACCGCGTCTTCGTCGGAAACCACCCCGCCAGCATCCGCATCGCGTTGGTGAGGGCCCTGGATCTCTCGCTTGCTGCCGCCCTCGTAAGTGTTACAGGGTCCTGGATCTAGGCCGTGCTGACGATAATCAGACTCGTGGAGCGGAAATCGTGGCGCTGGATGACTGGCCGTCGTACGCCGTCGTCCACACGGACCACGAGGGGTATGCCATCGCCACCAAGAAGGAACTCAAGGCACTTGCTCAGCCAGGCGCAAGCAACTCGTCAAGGTTGGGTCCGTCGACTGGCTCAACCTCTGCACCACCGCAGAGCGCGTCATCGACCACAGGCCATACCTACCTCGCCAGGCTGCAGCGCCGGGGCCCGGCGCCCCTCGGCCTCCCCCACGCGCAATAAGCTTGTCTGTTCCCCCAGGCTCCAGGTCTTCCCCGTACGGCCCGTACTCTCAATCGTGACCACAGCCCACGCCACCCATCGTTCGCGCGTCCGCAAAACCAAGCCAGCCGTTCGACACCGTCTGTATTTCCCGTCTCTGTTTCCTCTGGCGCGATGGGCGCCAGCCCAGGAGGTCTTCTCTGTTTTGACCACGATGCATTGTTTACTTCATGAATCGCACAGTAGCTTGTCCGCGATGTAGTGTATTATCGTCCCCCAGATGACACCCATCGTCCAAAAGTGCGCAACACACGTCTCGTGGACAATGGACACAAGAAAAACTCGCTTTTCATGTTCAAGCAGGGTATAGTTCAAAGCGTGCTCTCTGGGCCTAAAACATGGGTCCCGGTATAGTGGCAGCGACACATCGGCGGCCGTGACGAAGAGCAGGAAGCAAAACGAAAGTGAACCCCTCCTACGAAAAGGAAAGGAAAATACGACGCTCCAAACACTGCGAAGTTTGGGCGCCGTTCCCATGTTCATTGACCTCTCGATGCGCCATGCACGACGGTCTGACGGCGACGGCGACAGTCAGAGCGCTTGCGAAATGGGAGGCACGTAATTGATGACAAACCATCCCTCGCCAAGCTCCAGCGCAGGAGACCGTACGCTTCAGGGCAAGCGCAGATACGTATCTCTTGGTCTCTGCACGTCGTATTGTAACAACTGTCGGAGTGAAAAGAAAATGCAGAGTGCAGGTATAATCACCGAAATTACAGCTTAAATACTGAACACGTTGGGTACTGTGTCTGGCAGACACCGACCGGATTGCATACCTTACAAGAAAACGTGTAAGAGATTGAAGGAAGAAAAAAAAAGCAAGCAGCGGTAAAGACCTTATGTGGCAGTGAGCGAAAGGACAAGAGAAATACCTCACTACTATGCTACAGTCGATGTTTTATGCGGTGGCGCCTGGGGGTGACATTGTAGACGGAGACCAGCCGAACTCCGAGAGTGGTCACGTGATTATTTCAAAACGTTAAAGCACGTGACTAGATTGAACGTCCGTAACTCCTACGTTTGCTGGTGCTGGCTCGCTGGATCGGCCAGCGCTGGCAGAAAGCGAAAAAAAGTCCTCAAAGATCAAAAAGGTTTCGTCGGCAGCCCCGTCGATGATGCAACTCTGCAGCGCGGCAGACCGCTTTGAGTCACGAACCGACAAGGGGGAAAGACCCAATATCAATTGGGAGACAGAGCCGTTCAGCACAGTGGCAGTACTGTAGCAACAAGCGCCACTCATCACGGCCGGGTATCGTACTGCGGTTGTACTGGCATACTCGTTTGCCATTCGAAGAGGCACCTATGTGCAGTAAGACTAGATCAGGCTCGCAAAGGGTCTCCTCTTCCTGCCCAAGGCCTCTCACACCCATAGGAACAACCCCAGAATTGGTACACGTTGGGCCCGCCGTATCCATCACTGTGGTTGCCGCGTGGTCGTTAGGCTCTGGCACGTGGCTGACACCCAGCGTTTGGCTCCAGCAGTGAGCCAATGCTCCCCAAACGACGTGTTCTCGCTTTTGGCAGGCACCGGTGTCTGACATGTCCGGGCTCCTCGCACAATGTCTCACCACACAGAAGCCGAACTTCGATGCCAGATGCAGCACACAATTTCACTGTTGCGACTTCTGAAGATTCGGTTGAAGAAGTTCAAGTCTCCTTCTGGGCAATAGAGTTCCATTTTTAGCCCTTTTTCGTTGTGTTCTGACGTACGTCACCACGGCCTAATCTCTGACGAACCCCAGGCCCACATGCGCACACTGACACAGTAAGCATGTACATGCACAAGATCGCGGAGTTAGTCCGTGCACACACGCGTCAGCCAGGCCGCAAGGACCGCACAAACCTCTGTCTTACTTCGAATGCGTCCTTCCAAAAGGGACGAAATCCCCATGGCTGCCAAGGATCGTCGCAGGGTTGTGATGCTGGCGATCACCCCCACGCAAAAGCAAACAAAACGCAGAAAAGCAGATATTACGCTTTCGTTCCTTTCCACTTTCTTTTGTGCGTCAGGCCGCAGTCGATTGAGCGTTACCATGCAAACGGTTCATATGCACCCACCACCGTACACAGCACCCTTTGCACAAGCTCTCACGTCCAAGGAAGGTTGAGCGAGCACGCTAGGAAGGTTGAGCGAGCACGCTTCTATCTCCACCGCAGAAGCTAGATCTCACGGATCACGGAACAGCGGGATCTTGCTGGCTCGTTTCAAGCCAAGTGTGCGTCACACTGCATATCGAGAACTCTCAATCTCTGGGATGAACGTTTTCGAAGCCGCGGTCGACTAAGACGGCAGGCGCAGTTCGAGCAGCGCCAACAAGGCAGTAATGAATGAAAGGAATGAATCGCACAAGTTCGGCTCAGCTGAGGAGCAACTCAGCTGTTTTGTGTTGGTCTGGAGTAACACAGTGCCCGCCAATGGTGGCTTGATCAGCTCGACTTGATTGCATTGCTCGTGCAAGCTGTTCCCATCGCCAAAGGGACTGACTGTGTCTGATTCCAGTCCCGGTGCCACTGGGCTCAGCTGGCAAATGCCAAAGCATGTGGGCCACATATCGGGGACATGTACCCTCTGCCCGCTGGGTGTTTGCGTTTGCACATGCACCACCTCTTTCCTGGAACGACATGATGACAGCTGGCTCGGCTGCTCGGTTGCAATGTGGTCAAGGAGCAACGGCACGTGTAGTCCACACGCTATTCACGTATTCACTCAAATGACGGTGACTGCGAGCCCGAGTTTGCCGGTTCATTAGCCCGTAGCGCACAAAATGGGCATACATACGTCCAGATATACCAGATAGCAACAGCAAAGCATTGTGAGCGCGCCGGGCAACGAAACGGACGGACTGGATGTTTGCGGATGCCCTTTCCCATGCATGCCCCCGACACTACGCCACTGCAAGGTCCACTGTGCATGCACTGTCGTGTCCGGCCCTGTCCGACGGGCCAGAGGGTGCTGTCATTGCTCCCAGATTACGAGATTTACAGGTCAACAATAGAGAACTTGGTGTGCAAAGACCCGGCGCATGCCTCGGCTCTCGGCGGATCGAGCGTGTCCACACGCGCGTCCGTTGCCGTGCCGTGCCGTACCGCCGCCGCGGAGCTTGACACCAAAAGGCATCGCGTCGGCGATGGAGAGCACAAACACGTGGACAAGCGTGTAAAACGACCAACTCTTGGACCATGTCTGCAATTGCAAAGCGCTTGTTGTGCTGAGGCATGTTTACTTTGGGAACCGGGTCATTTTGTACATACATTCTCCGCAGCGGTCCGTTTTGGCTTGCTCGCTTGGTGCTTGCTTTCCAGCAGCGTGTTGTTTGTGGCGCAGGTCGTGGCATGTGTCTCTCGCCTTGTCGAGCACGTCCTTGACGTTGTCTCCGTGGGAGCCGAGTTGCGCAGCTTCTCATGCATACATATGTACAGCCAAGTGGCCCAGACGAGGGACACCAACGCACACGACAGCGAGACAGCTAGACAGCTAGGCAGGGAGGCAGGGCAAGGCGAAACGTGTGCGTGCGGCTTTGCAGCCTTCACCAGTTTCAGTGAGGTTGTTTGGGGTCCGCTGTCGTGTGCCCTCTCTCTCACTGCGATCACTGCTGAGCATTGTGCACATTGTCCAGACAAGGTGCTTGGTGTGATGGTATCATGGCTCGCCTCTTTCACTGCGGAAAGAGTGGCTTCCCAGTCATGCCAGTCATGCAGTGATTCTGGTGTTTGCACTCGATGCATGTCTCTTTTCGGCTGTCGCCGCGAGCACTGCCCCGAACGGAGAACGGAAAAGCCGGGTCCCTTGTACATCATTCAAAGGGGTTGGGCTAGGATTGCTGGCAGAAGCAACCGTATAGCAAGCAGCACTTGCAGTGATGAAATGGGTGGCCTGGGTGGCATGCCCACCTACACTCGCTTGCAGGCTTGGCCGGCCGAGACGAGAGAGAGAGACGCACACACAAAGCAGCAGACACGGAACATGTGCCAGCCCTGCAACGCAGCACCAAACGAAAACAGACTGCGTAGGAGACGTCCAAGTGCATGCACTGCGTGTATGCGTTTCTGCCTGCCTTCAGCACCTCCATGCATGCCTTTCACCCGCGCTTCCATGCATATGCCAAGCAACGCAAGCAACAACATGCTGTGTGCCAAGCGGCAGTCTAAGGTTGTTGGTGGTTTGTTTTTACATCCGCCTGCCGTCGGCTCTCTCCCGACTGCCGACTGCCAGCGCGCGCCAGCGTGCCACGCCGCCCCCGCCGCCCTGCCCGCCGCACCGCTTCTGGCCATCTCGCCGTGTGTTGTCTTTCCACATCCTCCATCTCTCTCCTCCACCCAACACACTCCCCCCCCCTCTCCTTGCGCACCCCCGTTGCGCGCACGACCGGTCGACTGTACACCACTCTCCCACAGTCGCTCGCTCGCTCGCTTCTCCCGGCCGCGCAGCCCGTAGCAAGCGCAGCTACACCAAAGGTCAGGCCGCGAACCCAGCGCTCTACCGGCCACGACGGAGGCCACTGTCCCTCCCCGTTCCTGCCCACTCTCCCCTCCCCTCGCGACCACCTCTCTCTCTGTCTCTCTCTCTCTCATTCTCGCTCTCTCGCGCGCGCGCACTCTTGTACCGCCTTGCTTCCAGCACTGCACGACACTCAACTCCCCACATACCCCACTGGCCGCCCCATCACTCGCACACGCCCACTCCATTCTGACACATCTCTCCTTGCAACACACACCCACCAACCTCGGACTGGCCGTCACCACTCCGCTCCCTCCCCCATCGCTCCGAGCGCCGGCCCTCCTTCCTCCCCTTGCTCCACCCAACGCACACCCATCTACCCATCGACACCGCGTGGCCGGCGGTCCTACGTTCTCCTGCCCCCGCCCACCTCTCGCTGGGCCCGGCTTGCACCGACCCGCTCCCACATCCAAGGCACTGGGCGGCCCGCGTAGCTGTTGGAACGCCCCTCCCCTGTCTTTTTGACTCTGTGCTTCGCAGCACAATCTCTCCCTCCCTTTCGCAAGAGGCGTCCACATCAGCGTTGTCAACTTGTCCTTCTTGCAGCACTCGAACAACCCCGTTGTACTCTATACCACCCCTCTCCGGCGTTTACACCACCTCCACCACCCGAACATTGGCCGTCTCCGTCCAGGTATGTTGCCCTTCCCTTTCCTTTTGCTTCGCTTGCGCAGTTTGGACATGAGCCATTGGCAGCAGTCCACACACTCCACCTCCTTGCCCTGGCCCTGGCGGCGGCGTGTGCTCGACGTTCCGGCGGTGTGTGCCAGCCCAAAGACGGACGCCGAGTGCTCCGTGTGCTTGCATGCACACACCGCTTGCTGGCTTTGGAGGGCTGTGCGAGAGAGAGAGAGAGCGAGAGAGAGAGAGAGAGCCGTCCTTGCCCTGTACCATCGCTCCATCTTGCTGACACTGCACTCCACCCAGTCTCCTTGCCAGTTCCCGTCTCAAAGACCCTCCCTACCCACTCGCTCTGCCGTGAGTGCTGACACCGCCTGCATCCTGTAAGCATCGTGTTCTCTCCCTTCTACCTTCGTCGCTCGACCGATCTCGGAATCGAACGAACAGCACCAGCTCACACGTCCGCCTCCAGAGCATGGCAGCCACCCTCATGCAGCAGCCCGCGCACCGTCCATCCATGGACCACGTCGCGTCCTTTGACCGGTCTCGTCCCTCGTCCACCGTCTCCGCCCCCTTTGGCTCCCCCAGCTACGAACGCAGTCCATCACCCGCAACGCAAGGAAGCGCTGGGGCGCCAGGGGCGCCGCGCTCGCGGACCAGCTCGAACAATTCGGCAGCGCCCACTGCAGCGGTGACCACCGCACAGATGGCCCAGCCTGTCCCATCGCCATACACTCAGCAACAGTACGCCAACTACTTTGCTGCCAACCCGGGATACGCCGCTGCCATGCACCAGCAAGCCGCCGCTTGGGGTGCACCCAACGGTGTCTCTGCTCCGTCGTTCTATGCCGCCCCCTTCCACGCCTACCCCAATGGCCCCGCACCAGGGGCATATCAGCAGGGTTTCCAGCATGGTCAGGCCGACTTCTCCGCCTGGGCGCACGTGTACCAGCAAATGGTTGCTGGTGGACACATGCCCGCGCCCGGCAGCATGCCCCCCATGCCAGCGCAGCAGCAACAAGAGCATGACGATGTTGCCGACCCACCCAGGCGGCGAACTGTTTCAAGTGCCTCTGCAGCTCAGCCCTCGTCCCAAAAGGCCATCCAGCAGCCCCAACAGCCGTTCCACCCTTACCAGCGTGGGCCCAAGCACAGGAGCAACGGGTCGCGCGACACCGTCCGGAGCGCCTCCCTTGGCTCCGTCTCTGTCGATGGTCTTGGCAACAAGGTTCCACGCAGCGCTTCGCAAGAGCTTGACCACATCCGCACTGCGAGCGCCGACATGAACTCTCCCCCTCCTCTCTCCGCAAACGACGCCGACCTCGTGCCGCCGCCAAAACTCGGAGCCCGCGACCGCCCGGCCTCGGTCAAGAGCCAGGGCAGCTCGCGTGACGGATCGCGTTCGCCGGTTTCAACCACCCAGTCCCGCACAGCATCGCCAACTGTTGCGTCTCCGCCAGCATCGTCCACGCCATCCATCAAGTCTGCATCGCGCTCGTCGACACCTCTCACCACTGGTACCATCGCGACCAACGCAACCAATTCGGCGCAGTCTCGCCCCTCACCCCTTTCTCAGACTGCGCCGGCTGCGGAACAGCAACAGCTGAGTGACAAGAAGCAGGCTCGTCACCAACAACAACAGCAGCAGCAGCAGCAACCCCGCCAAGTGTCTCGCTCGCGCCCTGCCCCTCCCGCCAACGGACATGTCGACCTCGCACCACCCAACGCACCGTTTATCAACGTTCAGGCGATGGCGAGCGATGTCAGCTTGGCCGAGACCCAGCGTACCGCCGCGACCACCACTCCGTCGATCGCCGGCGCCAAGAGCAACAGCGGCAAGCGTAGTCTGTTCAGGATGAAGAACAAGTCGTCGGACAACATGTCCATCTCTTCGACCGTCTCGTCTGCCAGTATGATGATCCGGAAGCTCGGCTCCCTTGGCAAGCTTGCCCGCCGCAATTCGCTCATGGGCATATCCAAGATCTTCAAGGACAAGCCCAAGGACGAGGACGCGCCTGTTCCTGCAAAGCAAGGTGTTCTGAGCTTCAAGAAGAAGAACGGCAAGAAGGCCGAAGTCGCCCCGGCCGAGGTCAGCCACGCTACTGCCGAGCTCGACCGCATCTCCGAGGACGAGGACCGTGTGCTCTCTGGTCTCACGCCCGCTGCCAAGCTCGCCCGGCAACATACCGTGCGCTCGCGCCAGGAGGCGGCGAAGAAGGCCGAGGAAAGCAAGCGTGCCGCGATGGCACAGGTACAGGCCATTCCTGAATTGGCCGGGCCGTCAGGAGAGCCTACGTGGGATGTAAGCACGACCACTCGTGCCACGCAGATTGCCGAGGCCTCCGCGGCGGCGGCAGTGACAGCACCGTCCGTGGTCCACGTTGTGCCTCGTAGCAGTGGCCCCACCATTGTCCAGGCTGTCGCGTACACCTTTGACAGCGATGCCGAGAGCTCGGACGGCGACGACACCGTCGACGACATCACCACGTCCATGCACCAAACGTCCCTTGTCGACGACGATTTCAGGCCTCTTTGGGTTGGTCCCAACATCAACCACAAAGCACAGCCCAAGAAGGGTATTCTGAAGAGTGAGTATAGACCGTGGTCGTGAATGTCAAACACTCGCAGCGAGCTGACTTTGCTTTCTCTCCTTCAGACACCGTCTCGAACGAGAACATGGAGACTGCCAGCCGCCAGCGTTCAAGCTCCACTTCGGAAACTGTCCTTCAGTCCAGCGCTCCTGGTCGCTCGGTGCTGTCGCCGCTCACCGCGCCCACACCCGAGAGGATAGATGGCGTTGCCCACGCTCCCCATGTCGACAGCATCGGCGGCGACAAGGTCGAGACAGTCACTGAGGACCCAGGTACCTATGACCCTCTCTCGCCCGACTTTTCGCCGTTTGACAGCGGACCCATCGAGCTCGACCTGAAGCCCAGCATCTATAAGCGTCCCGTTCTGAACACGTCAGCTCCTTCGCTCTCGCTTGCCGGCCACGGCGTTCAGCCCCAGGCTGCTCGCGCGATGACTGCCCCCATCCGCCGTCGTCTCATCTGGGCACCCGAGTGTGCCGTATACAGCACGTACGATGCCGGCACGTATGATCGCCGATCGGAACCTGCCACCTGCAACCGTCTCACACCTGAACTGGCCATGGCCATCAAGCAAGAGCTCAACGCGTTCAAGCTTGAGATGCCCGTACACCCCGACAGCCGTGTTCACACCCACTACTTTGCCTAAAAACGGAGCTGCACCGCTCTCGGCAACATTGCAACCTACCTACCTGCCGCACCGCCACCCTCCCCATAAAGCATCATTTTATTCTCTCTCGCCCTCCCATCCCAGCATTGCGCATTTTTTTGTCTTCACTACACCCAACCGCATAAACCGCCTCCTGCTCGGTCGTCCAGCTCCTTTATCGCTGTCCTGCCGACTGCTCCGACCCCGTAAACCAAACAATCTGACTCCCTCCTCGGCTGGCCTCCGACCTAACATCGAAATCGACTCATTCCCCAACACACATACACACACCCTCGCGCCTTGATGGCGCCAAGAGTGTTTCTCAACCTCGCATGGCCTTGCCCCCCCTCTCTCACTCGGTTCCTTGTTCTCCAAAGCTCTTGTGCACTACTTTTCGTCTGCCAGTCAACAGCGCCCTGTCGTCATCGTCGGCGGGCACGCCTTCGCCTCCACTCCCGCCTTGCACAGTCGCCCCTCCCCCTCCCGTCACCTGTCCCCGATTCGCGAGATCCAGAGATTAGAGCAGAGAGATTAGAGTCTTGAGCGCGCGAGAGGCGCGCGAGGCGCATGATTGAAATGCAGCACGAAGAGGTGTCCATTGTACCAGCCCGAGAGAACCGAGCGAGTCTGCTGTATGTCGTTGCTGCAAGTTACAGACAAACCCCTATAGATCCACGACGTTCCTCCTACCCTATGCGAACAGAATAAGGGATCACGTCAATCAAGGACAAGGATCTAGACCGGCGGCAGTCACGGCTGACCAGATTGCCACGGCTGACCAGATCGCCTGCTCTATCGGATGAGGTGTTCCACGACGTTGCCAGGTCCAGCGTGCCAGACGCCACACAGGCAAGCACTGACCGCCGAACGCCGCTCGACCCGTCGACCGGTCGTCGGCACGCACGCGAGCAACGCCGTTGGTTCGTGGTTCGCTTGGACGATTGGGACCGCCGCCGTCTGGCGCGTCTGGCGGCGCGCGTCTTGGCCAAAAAGCAAAAAAAAAAAAGTTGCAGGAAAACCAAAAACACACTAGGCCATGGGCCAGGACAACGGCACAACACCGTCCCCCAACAGCCCGCGGACTTGCACATATCCCTGTGGCGTGCGCGCGGTGTGTGGGTCTCCACGCTCTGTCACACCCTTGAAAGCGCTGAAAAAAGCAGAGCAGGTAGACGCAGGCCTTGTCGGCCGGAATGGGCTCTCGGTAACGGCACAAGGCTCCCTGAGGCCTGAACCTACCTAGGTCTGGCGAGCGTGGGCCATGCAACGGCTGCTTGTGTGCTGCACAGTACTGTACTGTACATGTGTCCTGCCTGGGGCAAACAGGAACGGCGTGAAATGCTGGCCTGCGGAGGCCGCCGCTGGCCGGTGATCCGCTGAAGCGGTGAGCAACGCTGACGAGATCCATCCGGCTCTCCGAAACCTGGCTTCCAAGCTAGCTCTAAGGCTCGCTTCCGAAAGAGGGCCTCCGCAAATCACAATGTGCGTGCACATGCATGTTACGTGTGTGGAAAGCACGCAGCTGCGAAAGAGTGCAAAAGAGTGACACCTGTGCGCGCCCTTAGTGTGCAGGGACGACGGAATGGGTGGGCCAACGGAGAGCACAAGGACCCACACGTGGATTGAGGATGAAAGGCCAGAACGAGGCAAACCACGCATTGGGTTGGGCCCAAGAAAGAGGTTCAAGAGTGGCCAGAGTGGACGGCCCGGGTCCGATGCGATGGTGCCTTAATGTGGACCACAGCAAAAAGTTCTGGCCTAGACCGCCCAAGTCATGATCACAGAGGGAGAGACCTCGTACTCTCTCTCGCACTCGTTTAAGCTCGACAGGACCACGCGACGGCCATGAGGCCAGCAGCCAAGAGAGGAATGAGGGAGGCAAAAAGAAGGCCTGTTAAGAGCAGAAGGCTGTCGGGAAGGGGACGGCGCAATGACCCAAAAGAAGAAAGTGTTGCCGAGCTCAAGTACGACAAAGAAGCCCACTAACTACGGACCAAAAGCCCGAAGCAAATGTTCGCGCTGGGGTCTTCCACGCCTGCGCCTGTCGTGTCCACGAAAAGCACATTGTTGTTTACTGCCGCTAGTGCGCTTCGGTGACTGGTCGTGCAACCTGGCTTGCACGCTTAGGGCTGTTGCTGCAGCAACAGTGTTCTGTCCGTTGCCGAACTTTTGGTTCTTCGTGTTCTTCTCGGGTAACGCTTGGTACGGCGTACGGCTGGAGAGGTGACGACGCCAATCGCCGCCGGCCGCAGAGACGTCTGGCCGCGCAATTGCTCCGCTGCAGGCCTTTTGCCCTGCGCGTCCATCGCCCGCACGTCGTGGTAACAGTTCTGGAGGGCACGCTCGATCGCGCACACGACAGCAATGTACGCACGCGCGGGGATGGTCGTGTTCATGCGGGGCATGCGGGGGAGGTGAGATGGCGTTGGATCGCGAGGGGGTGTTTGCCAACCGGACACCGGACACCGGAAGCGCGCTGGGGTGGGCCCTGGGTGTGCTAGACGAAGGGTTTCGCCGTGCATCCGAGATCTCTTTCCTGCGAGCTGGCATGCTGGCGACAAGCAAGCAGTAGAGATCGCGGAGACGCAGTCCAATGGGCAAAGAGAGATCAGGAGCGGGGCATATCGCCAGTCATGCCAGGCAGAGCGCCAAAAAAAAAAACGCCATCGTGAAAAACGCCTCTCCGGTTGACGGCCTGACGGGTTTTCCTCGCAAGAGTCGGCGGTGCCCAACGATATCCTGGAACATCCTGGGGCATGCATGCCATGGCACGCCTAGCAAGGTGTGCCGTCCTGCACTAGCGAGCAGGTGTGCAACAGTGTGGTCCGACTGCGCCTGTGGTTTTGGGCGTTCTGGAGGCGTCTGTCGTTGTCCTGTGTCTCGCCGGCTGGACGTGACAGCGAGAGAAAAAAGGCGGCCCAGGTCGCGCGCGGGCACCTGAGAGCGGCGAGCCGGCCAGCGGCGTGTTCGGTTCTGGACCTGGGTGAGTCGCCAGAGACGATGGAGGGAGAGGGGGTCGTGCACTCGCGTGGTTGTACGTTGTTGGAACGTTGGAGTGGACAGTTGCATGGATGCATGGGTGCATGCATTGACGGCGATGATATGGACGAGTATGTGTCGATGGAAGCGGGGGATTGCCGTGGTGTGTGTGCTCAACCCCTTCCTCTCGCCGTGGGCGGCAAAAGAGCGTGGTGCGTTCGTGTCTCTTGTTCCCGCCGTCATCCATCTCATCTTGGCCGCACATTCCGCTGTCCATCACGCCGTCTCTCTCACTCCCAGCCCCCATCCTCGACCTCACCCACGTCCTCGCCACACATCCTCCATCGTACACCGCCGGCACACATACAGTAGTAGCTCCTGCCGCCGCCGGCTGTCACGCCTTTGCCGCACCATATCCATCACACCCACAACGGTGGGACACTGAGAGTCGCCGTCAGCCAAACGCCTGCACGCCTGCGCGCCTGCCCGCCGCCTCCGGCCCCCGCCTGACGCGCCGCCGCCGCCGCACAGGGCCTCTACGCTCGTTGGCTCGTTGGGCTGCGATTCGGCGTCTTTGGTCGACACACTGGAACACTGGCGCTGGCCGCATATCTCGATTCCCTTCATCCGCCGCCGACAGAGCCCCTCGACCGCTTCGACCCTTCTCTCTCCCCCAGCCCACCCTTTGGACACAACCTACAATTCCCTCGTGGCCGCCGTCCACCACCCGTCTACCCAGCCAGCCTCGCTTGCTGGCCTGAATATACCAACCACACTCGATTTCTTGTTCCTCCCTCCACTTGAACGCCGGCCCACTTGTCGCCGCCCATCACACACTCGCCTTCCATCTTCGTTGCCGCTCGCTCGAGTTTTTAGGCAGTCACGACCCCCCACACATCCTCCTCTGGGCGCCTGACGCATCCATCGTCGAGACCCGACAACCCAGACACGACAGGCTCGTCCGTTTCCACGTTTTTGTCCTGGCGCGCATCCCATCTCGCGCCATCGCATCCGTTCGTGCGCCCAGCTTTCTTCGTCTGCGCGCAAACGACCAACCATTGTCCCATCGCAGACCTCTTGCGACCTCCATCACTCCTCCTCCTCCTCCTCCTCCTCCTCTTCGTCGACACTGCGACTACCGCCGCCGCGGTTACAACCTGCCCCGAGACTCTGCGCTGCGCACACACATACATACTCCCACCAACGCTGGCTGGCACCGAGCGCCGCCGCGTGCCGCACGGACCGCCCCAGCGCCGCCGCCCACAGCAAAGATCACGGACCCCCTCTGTTTCTCTGTCAACCCCAGTGTCTCCCGACCCCTTCCCATCCTTCTCCTTCGTCCATCACTCCCCGTAACCCACATCTCACATGGCCGACACGCGCATGTCGTCGGCAGCAGTGTACTCGCCGAGCGCCGCGCTCGAGGCTATCGGCATCGTCGACTTGAGTGACCCAGGACCCTCATCACAACCCCTCCACGCGCACCACGGTGGCCACGCCGCCCACTATGGGTCCCACTCGCACAACGCGCAAACGCATGGCGGCGATGCCCACTCGGCCACCGCCAATGCCTTGGGACTGCCGCCAGATGCCCAGGTCGTACGCGTCCCCGAGGGCGAACGATATCGCGTACGGGCAGTGTACGACTTTGAGGCAACAGACGAGAGCGCCCTCTCGTTCCGCGCCGGCGACATTATCGAAGTCTTGACCATGCTCCCGAGTGGATGGTGGGACGGCATGCTCGCCACCAGCCGAGGCTGGTTCCCCAGCAACTACGTCGAGGACGTCGAGGACGGAGAACTCGACGACGCAGACGAGTTTGACAATGTCCATGACGAGACCCTCCAACAACTGCAGCAACATTCTCTCCAGCAGCAGCAGCAGCAGCATCGTCAGTCAAGATACAGCACCGCCGCTTCAATCGAGATCATACCGGACAACCGCGTCCATAATGGCTCTTCGGGCGACCTGCTTGGCTTTGAAGACAGCATGACCAGGGCTGGATGGGGAAGCTGGCCGGTCGACGTGCGGTCCACGTCGCTAGACGACTTGGCTCTGGAGCTTATGGGCGGCGACCCCGGTGTCACTTCTGTTCAACACGGCGCCAAACGCGATCCGGACAACCTCACAGGCGCACATGACCCAGACGAGACGCTCCGGTCTCATCTTGTCCGCCGCAGTGTTGGCCCAGGTGGAAACGGAAACAATACCGCAGATGACGCCCAGGGTGACGCTTGGGTACCAAATATCACGCCCGACGGACGCGTACGTGTGGTTCAGGACAAAACGAGGGAAACCACCAGCTGACATGAAACTGCAGGTTTACTATCACAACACGCACACTGGCGAGAATGCATGGGAGATTCCAGACGACGAGGAGGACGTCGACTATGGCACCGCGGGCCAAAACGGTGACGAGCCAACCTCCTCGTCGCACTATGGCCAGCCACGGGCAACCGACTCGTACGATCCCGCAGAGGAGCGCCGGCGAAGGCCCTCGACGTCGACGACCTCGTCAGCGCGGTCCCGCCCAGCATCCATGCAGCCCGACGAGCAGTTCCGTGTCCCTCCCCATCGTGTTGCTGGCGGCGTGCCCTTGCCATGGACCGCACGGCTAAGCGACGACGGCAGGACGTGGTACTATGTCAACCAGGAGACCGGCGAGACCCGCCGTACCCCACCTCAGGCGGTCGCCACCGAGGCAGCCTCCTCTCCTACGACGGCAACAGATGCTGCGGCCAGGCGCATCTCTGCCCCCCCAGCCAGCATCAGTGGCACGGTTGCGTCCAGCGCCAACCGCGCGCCGTCTATTCATGCCTCTGTACATACGGGTCGCTCCCAGCAAGACTGGGAGGACAGGATACGTACCCAGCTTTCGCCCCTCTTTGCGACACCTGGGCGACCAAACATCCAAACATTGGTGTCTGTTGTCGTTGACGCCATCCAGCTCGTGTACGAGGCTGCCATTGCCGGTGCCGCCGCTGAGGAGCAGATCCTGCTTGCTCGCGAAGCAGAGTCCGACCTGTCTACCGCCCTCCGCTACGACGACGATGCAGTGGAACGCGCCGCCTTGGCCCAAATCGCCGTCGTCACTGCCGTCCGTTCACTTGTGATTGCCCTCGGCTACGTCGGACCCCTGATCCCCGCTATGCGCAGCTACGACCCGAGCGCACAAGACGACATTATGTCGCGCCCGGCGTGGACTAGCGACATGAGCCTCGTTGGCAGTCTTGGATTGCTTCAAATCACCATCCACGGCGCCATCACTGGCCCACGTGGTCGCGAAGCCAGTGAGAGCGCGTGGACAATGGTGATTCGTGCGGCCAAAAAGCTGCGGTCCGTCGTCGAGTCATTCCCCGACCTCGCACTCAGCGACTCGGCGCCCGACAGGCGAGACGTCGCCCGCGCTCGCCGACTGGCCGCATGGTTTGGCGCCGACCGCCTGGGAGACTTCATGTCTGGCCGCTTCGGATTCGGCAACGTCAAGGATACGGTGCTGCGTCCACTGGACCAGGCCGCTGTCGTCGAAGTGCAAAAGCTCAAGGCTGAGTGCGACGCCGTCATCCGCACAGGTGGCGGTGGCTGGTTTGACAGTGGCTCGTTGGAGATTGTCCGCTCGACCGCACGCTTCCGCGATGCTGTCGGTCACATTGATGTCGCCATCGCAATCGACTTGGATGGTGACTTGACCGAGTCCTCCCCCTCCGATGATGACGCGCGCGCGTATGCCGACCTCGTGAGCAAGGCCCGCCACGCCCTCCGCGACCTCGACGAGGCAAACATGGGGCTCTACACGAGCGCCGCCGATGTCTTCCTCCGCGCCGGCGAGCCACAGGCACTTTCCACACGCGAAAAGACGGGCCACACCGTCGCGAGTGTGTTCCGTGCACTGTCGGCCCTCCTCGTTGTGGCCCAACAGCAGGTCGCCATGCTTGACCACGGTCAGGTCCGCGGTTCTCTCGGTGCCCGCTCTCCTGCCGTTGCTGCTCGTCGTGTCGCTGCCGCTGCGGCCGAGATCCATGGACGTGCCCTTTCGGTCATGTCCTTCGATTTGCCGATCTCGGAGCGCGACCCTACTGGGAATCACGAGCGCCAGCCATCGTTGGCATCAACCGAGTCGGGTCGTAACCGCGCAGCGACTACAGAGTCTGAATATCTCGACCAGGATGAGGCAAGGCGCGCGCGCCGCGGTAGCCGTGTCTCGCGCGCCTCGCATTCGGCATCGGCGTCGGGCAGCCAAACCAGCTTGGTCGCATCTATCCGTCGTGGCGAGGGCAGCTCGTCGTCCACGTCATTGGCCTACGCCCAGGACGTGTCCGACACGGGTGGCTCCATGCGCAACTCGAACCGCGCGAGTATCCTCAAGGCCGTGCCCAGCTTCCTCCGCAACCGCTCCGGTTCAGAAGACCAGGCCAAAAAGTCGGGCAAGAAGCTTGCCAAGCTCCTTGGCGAAGAGTCTGTTGCGACAGCTACACGTACCGGCGCCATATCCAGCGTTGTTGGTGGCACGGTCGGTAGCATGATGCCGCCGTCCAGCGCCATTTCACCCTCCATTGCCTCTAGCGCCAGCATCGCCCACCAGCCACCTCCTCCGGCGCCCATGGCGCCACCACCGTCGGCCATGCGGTCCCAGGATGCGTGGTATCTCGCCACTGACTTCCCCGTGGGAGAGCTTGTGTTCGACGACAGGGGAGCCGTCAAGGCCGGCACCATCCGCGGGCTCGTCGCTCGCCTCACTGCCCACGTCCAGTACGACAATGCGTTCTTCCAGGCGTTCTTGCTCACGTTCCGCTCCTTTGTCAACATTGACGAGCTCGTCGAGCTGCTCATTGAGCGCTACAACATTACCGCCCCGCCAGACCTTACGCCCGACCAGATCAAGGAGTGGACGCTCAGGAAGCAGACACCTGTTCGCTTACGGTGAGTTTGACCAGGCCACAACCTTGAACCACTTCAGCTGACGTTCTTACAGTGTTGCAAACGCTCTCAAGGCGTGGTTGGACAACTACTATGTCGAGTCGGAGGACATTGACGCGCTCGGCGTTGTCGACGAGTTTGCCAAGACAACGCTGGTGGCCAACGGCAACGAGCTCATCTCGCGTCAACTCACCCAGCTCGTGGACCGCAGGCGACGAGGCGACGGCGATGCTCAGTCACGACGTGTCATTACTGGTGGCCAGCAACCGCCTCCTCAACCGATCCTGCCTCGCCAGACGTCCAGGCCCATCGCTCTCCTTGACATTCAGCCGCTCGAGCTTGCTCGCCAGTTGACGCTCATCGAGAGCACGTGCTTCCAGCGTATCCGCCCGTCCGAGTGCTTGAACAAGCAGTGGAACATGCCCGTCAACGACCGTATGCCCGACTTGGCACCGAATGTTCGCAGAGCTATCCTTGTCGGCGACAGCGTGGCGCGCTGGGCGACATGGTGCATTGTCTCGACCAAGGAGATGAAGATGCGCATGGTCATCCTCAAGCACTTTATCCGCGTCGCCTACGACCTGCGCGAGCTCCACAACTTTTCGTCCATGGCCGGAGTGGTCGCGGCGATCAGTGGCTCGGCTGTCATGCGCATGAAGCGTACCTGGGACCTGGTACCCGACAAGTCGATGAAGGAGTGGAGGGAGCTGGAGCGTACCATGGACTCGAGCAAGAACTTTTCAAAGTATCGTGAAATGCTCAAGACGGTCAACCCGCCATGCGTTCCCTTCCTCGGTCTCTACCTTTCGGCCCTCACGTTCATCGAGGACGGCAACAAGGACAAGGTGCCCGGGCCCAACCCGGACGGGTCGCAACCCATGACCCCCTCGGCCTCGAGCATGTCGATGCGCAAGGACAGCATCTCAACCATTGCTACCAGCAACTCGGCTGCAACGGCCACCACCATGATCTCGACGACAGCGACCATCGCCACGACCATCAACGGCAGCACAACGACTGGCGGAAGCGGTCCGATGCTCATCAACTTCTTCAAGCGCCAGCTCTCGGCTGACATTATCCGCGAGATTCAACAGTACCAGTCTCAACCGTACAACCTGGCCACGTGCAAGCCGATCCAGGTGTTTATCGAATCCGGCATCGACTCCGTCTCTCAAGAATCCGAGGAGCTCTACCAATTGTCGTTGGCCAACGAGCCAAAGGAGGATCCGAACCGCAGCCTTGGCGGGGTGAGTGGGGGTCGTGGCGGCCAGTGGTAACATCCTGGGCCCCCGGGGACCACATGTGTCCTGCCATGATGGTACTCTAGATTGTTGCCTCGTGACGCAGTCCAGTGAGCGGTCCTTTTACAAGCAAAAGGTCCTCGCCCGGTACATCTATGCGCGCTCGGGCAACAACAGCGTCCATTTTCTCAAATGATCACCGCATGCTTACTAAGCGCTCTCCGACCGTTGGTCACACACCACCACCACAACTATCCACCAACTTATAGATTTACGACCGCTCTCCTCATCCCATGACGTACATGTACGGTGGCGGGGGCTTCTAATACGAGCCATCACCCGACCACTGGGCACTACACTAGTTTTATTGCAGCCTCTCAGACATAGCCCCTACCTGTCTGATGACGTGCAGCGTGCCATTTTCTCGGTATGGCGCGCTAATGCATCTTTGATATCTGTCTTGGTACCACAAACTTGCAGCAAAACCCAGCCTCACCAGTGCATGTACTGACATACTGCCAAAGGCTGCCTAAGCAGCGTGCGCTATCTGGCCGTCGAGCGATCGAGCGGCGCGAGACGCGAGAGGGTGTCAGATCCACATGGCTGCGCGCCGGCGGTATGGCCTCGGTATGGCCTCAAACAGCCCTGCCAAGGGTGAGCCACTGTTCCAGAATTCCTCGGGCACCAGCACCAAAATGTGCCAGTCGCTCTGGCGGTAACGACCACCCAGAACCGACTTTTCCCCAGAGTCTGCCGCAGGCGGTCAGGAAACGTCGACACCAGGACTCCTACGTTCCAGGATCCCAACAACGGCCGCCACGGAGCAAGGGGTCCAAGCGCCGCAGGTGCTCTCACACCAGTACACCCACCACGGCAGGGGTATCGGACCACTCGTCGCGCACCTCCGGACCCCCGAGACCCGAGTCGCATAGATAGCTCCGAGAAAAAAGTCACGGCCAGCGAGGCGCTGTGGCCAGCTCTGCTATGTTTACGGTTAGAGACTGCACCTCGTCCAAGGTCGGGTTGATTCCTACCCTGGAAACAAGAAGCTACCCGAGAGCCTGGAGCTTGAGGGTCCTTGGCTAGTGATCGGGCGTGACGTTTCTGATACATACATCAAAAGGGTGGTGTGCAGGCACTTGGGTTGTTCAAGATGAGGGATATCGGCTTTTAAGCTGACTGGCGGGTTGCTACTGGGGTGGACGAAATGACAACGACCCATGTTCGGTATCTTGCGACTCATCTCTGTCCCCCAAACTGGTTACCCCAGCCCGTGCGCCTGACATCTATGTTCATGAAGGCACACCGATCGTTCTACAGGTCTTAAGGGCTGCTCATCTCGTGGCTGCCGAGGTTTCGCCAGATGAGTCCATGACACTGGCTGCTGGCCCGAGCGGCCCTCTCTGATCAGTTGCAACACATGTATACATAGATGTGTACCATAAACTACATGCCGGGACGACAGGACGTCCGCTTTCTGGTGGCGTGGTGAGTGGGGACGGGATTCGTCGTCAGACGGCAAGGATGCTCAACAACTGGCCATTGACCCGGGGACAGCCTACCACTTGACCTCGTGAATCAGCACGACCTTTGTGCTCTCTCCCTGCCATCCTCTGTCGCCTGATGCGGTGACGAGAAAACGAGACGTAGGGTCGACGACTGGGGATTCGATTAGCTTCAAACGCCATTAGGCAAGGTAGAGACCGACCACTCACTCATGCTTGACACGATACCACCGTGATGTCCCGCAATGATGCGGAACGGCGGCCGGGACCGTGACCGCTTAATACCCTCCTCGGCCTCGTAGTACTCGACCGTCTCGAGGGTGTTCCAGAGACGGATGTTGTCCTGGGACGCAGTCGCAACATGGCGTCCATCTGGAAACGCAACAATGCACGAGACGGGACCCGATTCCTGTGGAGTGCGAAACGTCCGCAACAAGGAGGGTGCCGTCGAGGAGCTCTTGCGCACGTCCCACACGTCAATGGTGCCGTTTCGTCGTCCGGCAAGCACCTGGTTGCCGTCACCGAGCCATGTGGCGGACATACACCATGGTGGTGCCTTGTCACCTGGTTGCAGACGACCAACGTGAGGTGAATCGGATCGCCTGTCTATCAGAGTTACTTGACCGTCCATTGACGAGGTGAGAAGAACGTCGTTGGAGAAGGCCTGGTAGCTGGCGGGGGAGAGTAAAGGGATGTTGGCGGCTGCCGAGACGTGTGGGCGCGAGGCGCTGGCCGTGGGTGTCGAGGCAGCAGGGAAGAGGCGGTTGGGAGCACTAGGCGCTGCGGCGGGACTCGGCTTGGTTGTGCCCGGAAGTGCGAGGGAAGTCGGTGCAGCTGGTGTTGGTGTTGGGATGGACACTGGCGCCGGTGCAGCTGGTGCTGGTGTAGGTTCGGCCATAGGCACGTCGCCTTCCTCCTCCCCCTCGGCATCATCGTCAAACAGGGGGTCATAGGACGCAGCGTCATCCACATCGCCGTCCCCGTCCGCCATAGTTGCGTCTCCGTCTGCGTCCTTGCTTCCGTCAACCTCTGTCGAGTTGCCGTTGGCCTGTGCTGGTGTGTCGTCCTCATTCTCGCGGTCGGCCTTGAAAAAGTCGGCACCGACGTGTACGCTCACAGCTGGTGCCGGCGATGCCATCGTGCTGATGGGCTTGAGGGCAATAGAAGAGATTTGCGCGCCGTGTGTGGGGTAGTTACGTGACACTTGACCAGTGTTGAGGTCCCATTCCTAAAGCGTCAGTTAAGAGGTGCAAGGAGTACGAGACTCACCCTAACGGAACCGTCCCAGGAGCCCGAGAGAAAGCTCGTGTCGCCTGGCAAGAGCTGGAGGCATGATACGACCGACGAGTGGCCCTTGAGCGAGTGGACGAGGTGGCCAGGCTGGTGCCGCAGGCTGTAGAGGTTGATGGGTCCGCTCTGTGTCCCAGCAAGCGTCCACAGCGCGTCGCCTTGACAGGCGAGCGAAAAGACTGGCTCAGACTTGCGCATCGGTTGACCATTCTCGACGCCGTCCACCTCAACGGCCCACCAGCCGCGCCCTACGCCAGCCTTGTTGACACCTTCACCAAGACCGACGACACCGCGCTGTTGGGCGGTCATGACCTGCGCACCATTTACGGACGGCCAAGTGTCGTATGCGCGGACGTAACCGTCCTGCGAGCCTGTGAGGAGGTAGCTGAGGCAAGTGCTCGCCGCGAGGCAATGAACCGCCGAGGGGAGAGGGATTCCAACCATGGCTTCAATTGTGAGAGATGCTGGAGGTTCGGTGTAGCCTGGGATGAAAAGGGAGCGTCGCAAGAGGTGTGGGGGTTGTGCTGGCTCGGATGGTGAAGCAGTCTTCGCGGGTGATGTGGGCTTGGTAGCGGCTGGTTGTCTGTCAGCGAGTCTCACACCGAGCAACTCACCTTGGCTATCCCCCGGTGGAGCAGTAGTGTCCTCGTCTTCATCGTCCTTGCCCTCTTCGTCATCATCCTCGTCCTCGTCCTCATCGTCCTCGTCCTCCTCCTCGTCATCTTCGTCGGCGTCCGCATCGCCGTCATCTTCGTCGTCCTCGTCCTCTTCCACATCATCCGCTTCGCCTTCTACGTCACCGTCACCGTCACCGTCCCCGTCCCCGTCCCCGTCGAACTGATCGCTTCCAAAGCTGTGGTTGTCAGCAATGGAGGAGGGTGGAAGCGCGGAACAGGGGACGCATGTCGGAGGGTGGAAATGACCGAACTCACAGGTCCTTGTCGGCATCATCGCGCTCCTCCTGAGTGTCAGTGCATGCATCCAGCAGCATCGGGTGGTGAGCATACCTCATCATCGTCCTCGTCGTCCTCGTAGTCGTTTTCCTCTTCGTCCTCGCTGCGCATGAGAGATGGATATGTCGGTGGATGGTATTGACAGATGTGAGCCAGGAGAGTTGTACCGACCGGATTCAAAATGACGGCTCGAGTGGGATCCGGCGGCGGCTGAAACGTCGCTCGCCCGTCGTCATCTCTTGATCCATCCTCGCCATCCGTCCACTCAACCTACCCAGTCTCCTTCTTATCATATCTAGCACTCTCACGCAGGCACTGGCCCCGTTCTCCTCATCCTCCTCTCCGACCCTTCACCCGTAGCCAGCCAACATGTCCGGCACCGGCCCCCGCGAGGCAATCTTGTACGTCTCCCCTCTCCGTTCCCCCCACCCCAACAGCTCCCACTGACACGTTCCTCCAGCCCGACTCGTATGAACCTCACCCTCACCAAGGGCAGGCTGAAGGGCGCCCAGACCGGCCACTCCCTCCTCGCCAAGAAGCGCGACGCGCTCACCACCCGCTTCCGCACCATCCTGCGTAAAGTCGACGAGGCCAAGCGCGCGATGGGCCGTGTCCTCCAGCTGGCCTCCTTCTCCCTCGCCGAGGTGACCTACACCGCCGGCGATATCGGATACCAGGTCCAGGAGAGTGTGCGCAAGGCTTCGTACACCGTTGCAGCCAAGCAGGAGAACGTGTCGGGTGTCGTCTTGCCTGCGTTCGAGGGTGTGAGGTCTGGCGCCGCTAGTGGTGAGTCTCCTCTAGCCGTGTCGGCATTCGTCACAAGTACTGACCAGTGGTTTTAGACTTCAATCTCACGGGTCTCTCGCGTGGTGGACAGCAGATCCAACGCAGTCGAGACACGTATGTCAAGGCTGTCGGCACGCTTGTCGAGCTCGCGTCTCTCCAGGTAAGCTATAGACCGTCATGATCTGGGCTGATAACAGACCGCCTTCACTATTCTTGACGAGGTCATCCGCGCGACCAACCGCCGTGTAAACGCCATCGAGCACGTCGTCATTCCCCGTCTCGAGAACACTATCAAGTACATCAACTCGGAGCTTGACGAGATGGACCGGTACGTATGCTGTCGGCTGGTGCGGCCAACGGATGGTGCGGATTGCACGACCAGCCTTCGCCGGGCTGGTATCTCCGATTACCAACCTCCACACCTCCACCCACCCAAAGATTCATCCCAACCAGCACTCTGTACCGTTGACTGACATCTCCCACAGTGAAGAGTTCTTCCGCCTCAAGAAGGTGCAGGGCAAGAAGAAGCGCGATGCTGCTGCGGCCGACACCGACCGTTCTGTCGCCAACGCCGAGGCGGAGGCCCAGGGGGAGGAGGTGCACAAGGATGACGGCGTTGGAGGCGGTGCTGCGGGAGGCGGCGACATGCTCGACCAGCACAAGGACGACGACGTCATCTTCTAAGCCCTTTCGTCGCCAGTTTATGTGTTCTCTCTGTCTTCTTCCTTTCATGATACAGTTGTCTCTAGCCTGTTGCACGGTGCTGGCAAGGAACGTTGTTGGGGGAGTGGGAGATAAACGATGACGTTTATAATCGAGGGGCGTGTTTCCAATATTATTTATTTGGGACCCCACTTAAATGTTTCTAATTGGCCGGCAATGTGCCGGGGACACCACAACAAATGTGACGCTACGCGCGTCAACACATTCAACAACACTCCATCGACCATGTCTCTCAACCGCTCAACAACGGACACGTCCTTCTTCGAGACTGAACGCAAGCGCCTGGTGGGGGAAATCGGAACTGTGAGTTGGTTGATACCTATGGTTTCTTGGCGCGGCATGCTTCGTGACACCACTCCGACGTCGAACGCGGGCTGTCCTCTCGTTCATCCGTCTCCCTTCCTCACTCCCTCTCTCCTGCCGTCTCACTCCTCCTTTCCGACGCAGCTTTGCATCCATCATAACGATCTCATGCTGACATACAGGGCTTTGAGGAACTCATGACCCACACCAATGTCCTGAACCGCAAGCTCGAAGAGGTCTATGGCGTCGGCAAGGAGTTTGGCTCCGTCGCAGCTCTCTGGGGCCAGTTTCTCAACATGATTGACGAGAAGAAGGTGAGTTAGCGTGTGGACAGGGGGATTGGGATTGGCGGTGAAAGTCACTGCAGTAGCTACGAGGTAGACAGAGCTGCAGTAGCCACAATACTCCTGCGGTAGTAGGCGTGAACCGGGTTGAACCGTGATGGACTGGGCTTGACACCGTGTTCTACTTTACTCGCTTCTCAGCCGTAACGGGCACTGACTTGCAGAACGAACCCCCAACCGACTCTGGCGTTCCTGGCACCGGTGGCACGAACTTTGGAGCCAGCACTCGCTAGGTTGCCCACGAACACTGGCACCGACCTCCGACCTCCGACCTCTTTGGCCCCCCTCCGTCACCCACTCACTCGAGATACCCCACGCGGCATCGACCGGCCAGATATCATACCCCAATAATGCATGTCTGTGTAGTAATGTGTACAATGTCTACCACCTGTCCTTCTAGGCCCATCGTCTCTAGAACTCGTCGTCCTCCTCGTCGTCACTCCAGTCCATGCCCATTCCCAGGTCTGCGCCTTCACCTTCATGCGCATAGGGGAGAGGGACGGCGCCGCGCTCTGCGCGCTGTCGGTCTGTCAGTGACAGGTTGAAGGGGAGGTTGAGGTCGGCGTGTGTCGTGCCCGCAGCAGATGCTGCTGTTGTCGACGCGACAGCCTGAAAGGGATGGACAATGTCGTCGAGAGCGACCACGCTCCACCTTTGGGACTCGTCACACTTGATACCCTCAGTAGACCGCTGCATGCCCTTTGCTCCTCCCGTTGCCTTGCGCAGAAGGACCTGCAGGACATAGTGGTCCCTCGGCGCGACCTCGACGCCGTCTGCCGCGCGCAGAGCGAGCGAATCTCCATCTCCATTAGCAGTGGACGTGTTGAGGAGGGACCAGAAGCCCGACTCGTTCGAGGTCGGGACGAGCTCGGCGCGCGCGGCAGTCTCCACTGCCAAGGGATGGTGTGGGTAGAGGAGGGCGAGGGACGAGGATAGGGTAGCAGAGGTCAAGTCTGTGAAGAGATCCGAGGATGGGAGTGCGGTGACGAGCCGGCCGGGGACTGCGATGGTCAGCTGTGAAGGCGACTCGTCAACTAACGACTCAAGCTGCCGACAGCAGCGAGGATGGCGCGCACGACGCGCAAGACCACAGTCGTTCCGTAGTCATCCGCAATCACATCCGGTGCGTCGAGGAGCACCTGGGTTCCAGGCGCGAGGTTGCGACCTGGAGCGTCAGTGTAGGTCGCTGTCAGGACACTGCCGGCTGCTCACAAGCTTCTTTGACGCGCGCAAGAACGTCCCCGTCTCCGCCGTATCCAGGCGGCAAGCTCAGGTCCAGCACTTTGTTCGCGCCCGAGCTCGATCCTGCCAGCTTGCTAGAGCCAGCAGCAGAAGGGAGGACATTGATGGATAAGAGCGGCACGCGTCTGAAAACGTCAGCATCAGATCTTGAAATATTGACCCGGTGGAGGTGAAACGAAAAACATACCGCTCCTGTGCACGCTGCGTGAGCTCATGCAGCAAGGGCCATGCTGGGGCTGCGATAGAGTGATGCACGAGCACCATGCGTGCAGGCGCTGTGCCGTCGAGGACGTCTTGGAGGAGCATGCGGTCGCGAGAGGTGTTGATTGAGAGACGGTGGATATATCCGACCTGATCGGGTTGGAATATGCAAATGACGGAAGAGTTGCCGGCCTCCGACCGACGACGTCGGATTGTGCAACGCGCGGGACCGACAGCGAGCACGGGGTTTATCTCGGCGGCGGCGGCATGCGGTCAGTCACTTTCGCTCTCTATCTCTCTCTCAGTCTCTTTCTCTCTTCCATCAGTCACCCTTCTCCTCATCTGATCCAGCACAGCGCACTCGACGTGTGCATTCCTTCTGTCCCCCCCACCTCGTTACATTACCCTCTCGCCCATCCCAACTCGCGCCATGGCTGCCCCTCGCAAGGTTGTTATCGATACCGAGTGAGTCGACTGCATTCATCGTGCTACGGCGGTTTCTGACACACCAACCTCAGCCCCGGAGTCGACGACGTCCTCGCCATCCTCTTCGCCCTCGCGTCGGTGCGTCGTGGAGGCTATACACCTGCATACGCTGACCCAAGTAGCCCGAGATTGACGTCGCCCTCATCACGCCCGTCTTCGGTAAGCACCCACGCCCTCCACCTGCTCCTTGCTCGCACCTGCACCCACACACGCACATGGCGTCGGGTCCCACAGGCCACAGGGGTTCTCAATGGTCTCAAAGACAACGCTGACACGCTACAGGCAATGCGCACACCCCACAGACTCTTGCCAACCTCCTCAAGCTCTACTACAACCTCGGCGTAGAGCTCCAGGCCCACCCCGAGTCGCGCGAGCGCTACGCCAGCGTTGCGTCGGGCAAGAAGACCCTGGTGGCTGTTGGCGAGAACGACCCCATCGGCGGCGAGAAGCATGTCGCGACCTACTTCGTGAGTGCTGTTGGACTGTGAGCAGGCAACCACTTGCGCACAATGTCACTTCAGGCGATGCGCCAAGGCCGCAGTGGCCACAGTGGCCAGTGGTTGGACTGAGCCAACAATCAGGCCACCGCGCTGGCGCACGTACTGTGACCACAATCCACCTCGGTGACCAACTGCTGACAACTCGCAGCATGGCGTCGACGGCCTGTCCAACATCTCGGAGACCAACCCCGAGTTCACTCCACCGGCTGATGCGGACAAGGGCGAGTTCCTCGAGTTCACCGACAAACGCGCGCACGAGGCCATCCTTGACCTCCTCCGCACCGAGCCCGAGGGCACGGTCACCATCATTGCTCTTGGTCCTCGTGAGTAGCTTCGGATTGCTGAGCAACTTCGACGTCAGCTAACCCGCCCAGTTACCAACATTGCCTGGGCATACCGCGCGGACCCCGAGGCATTCTCGCGTGTTGGTGAGGTAGTGTGGATGGGTGGCGCGCTCGACGTTCCTGGCAACACCTCCCCCGTCGCCGAGTTCAACTGCTTCGCCGACCCGTACGCCTTCCAAGCGCTGCTCGACGAGATGAAGACTGGCAAGTTCCGCTTCACCTTTGCTCCCCTGGACATTACCACACCACACTCGATCCCCTTCACCGACCTGCTGCACCCAGGTCTCATCCCAGGTGCCGACGCAGCCGCCTTCCCCACTCCCACCCGACTCCAAGCGTTCACCACCGCCTTCCTGCTCCGTGTCCGCGGTCTCCAGCAGAAGTTTGGTCTCCCCGACGCAATGGAGATGCACGACCCCGTGGCGGTGTGGTACGCCATCGCCAACGCCAGCCGTTCTCACCCGCACGCTCTCGCCGACGGCTGGAGCGTTGCGGCTCGCGAGTTTGGCGTCGAGCGCTGTGGACAGATCACGCGCGGCATGTGTGTCGTCGATCGTCGTGGTACTGGCGAGAGCTTTGGCTCGGACCGTACCCAGAATGCAGAGCTTACGGGCACGAGCATCACCGGCCACGACATTACTGCCAACGGCACGGCACCCAAGGCTGCACCTGCGGCGCCCGTCGAGCCCGTCGAGACCAAGCCCCTGCCGTACATGATCTCGCGTACACCAGGTTCCGACGTCCTCCGCCGTGTTCTGCTCGCTCGTGTGTTTGGTACCGAGGTGTGAGTGCGAGGGAAAGGCGACGTGGGTCGTCGATGGAGTGGTGGGATACACCAGTGGTGAGGCCGTGGCCTTTGGGGCATTGGGATTGGGGTCTGAGGATTTCGTATGGCATCTAATGCATTGCACTGATCTGTGGTTTTGGTACTGTGCATGTGGAGAGCCTGGTCGTGCAGGTGTGTTGCCGGTTGCGGGCGCTGCATGGCAGTGGCTTGAAGGCGAAAAAGGTCGGCCAAGTCGATGTGTTCGCCGAGCACTGCAACCGCCCAGCGGCCAGCAATGCCTTCTGTCATCGATAAACGCATCGCAAAGTCGCATGTCGCGGATGTATACGTGTGATTCAAGGACGAACGTTCATGATATGACGATGTCGCTGCGGGGACAAGGCCGACAAGGCGTGTCGGAGTGTGCCACTTTCACAAAAACGTTGCTTCCGAAGGTGACGTGTGCAGAACGGAAGATGTTTCCTCGAGCTGACGGGTTATAGCACACTGTTTCTGCACGGCGACATTCTTCTTTCACTCCATCCCCTTCACCTTCCACACCACTCCTCCGTCCCAACGGCGCCCCATTCACACCGTCCATCATCAACGATGCTCACCTCGGACCCCCCCTCCTCACCCGTATCTCCACAACACCGTGTGGCTCGTCCAGTCGCAAGACCGCGCACGCAAAGAGGTGCGCCGCTTCCAGCGCAAGATCGTCGTACGTTATGTTTCTAAGTTGCTTCCTTGTGCCAGACATATCTGCTGTGACCTGTTATCCACTGACCATCTCTCAACAGTTCCGCAGTGGCGCATACACCGAGGATGTGGACGACCACACAATTACCCACGTGCTGATCAAGTCAATCTTCCCCGCCAGTCGACCTCGGTCGGCTACCGCTCCCCAAGACACCAACATTGAGGCGTGGTCGGGTCGAGCCCTCGTCTAGAAGTTCACCTCGCAGGGCAACTCGCAGGTCATTGTCGTCAAGGAGGGCTTCTTTGAGCTCTGCAGGCAGGAGAAGCGCCTCCTCGGCCAGGAGGACGACTTTGGGGGCATGCGCATCAAGGGGTAAGCATCGCATGTGGTCCATCCTGTGTGAACAAGCCTAACTTCCAGCAGCCCCCTCCCTGTTGTCGCCATTGCCAGTGATGGAATGGACGTTGACCCCGGCGTTGTCGACGACGAGCTTGGTGATGACATGGACGTTGACCCCGACGTTGTCGACGACGAGCTTGCCGCGGCTCCGTCACGGCCGCAACCTAAGGCATCTTCCGTCCCAACTCAAGATTCCCCCTCTGCGCACCCATCGGTCGTCCCTACTTTACCGACGGCCCCACATCCCTGCCTTCGATTCAACTCGAGTACACATTGCCGCCTTCCCGTCCAACCTTCAGCGAAACCTCGTCCCTTTTCACGCCATTTTAGAGATGGAGCTATCCATAGACCCATGTCCTCACTAGTTCTCACCGGCTCCAAAGCATACACATGTGCTCTGTCTAATGCAGCTTGTTGCCCGTTCCATTGACTGTGACGTTTGTGTGCGCACTCACTGACCACTGATCCACTCATCAACATGTATGTCGATGAGGTGGTACGCTACGTCCCCTGAATCAAAGAAGCCAACCGAAAATTGGGAGGATTTCTAATAAGGGACTTGTAATTAGCTTGTAATGCACAAACATTTGCCACTCCATCCATTGTTCCTTCCTTCACTCTCACCACCGCCCACACCTCCTCCATCCCATTCCAATACCCTCTACACCATGTCCACTGCCGCGCTCCCCACCCCACCCCACCGCATTTTCAAGGACACCGTGTTCCTCGTGCAGTCCGTCGGCTGCAAGAGGAAGCAAGTGGGCCACTTCGAGCGCGAGATCGTCGTACGTTCTGCTTACTTGTACCAGACAGTCTCTGTTCACTAAACGGCTGTGATCCGCTGACATACCCAGTTCCGTGGCGGTGCCTTCACCCGCCAGGTCACCGACCCCAGCATCACCCACGTCCTCATCTGGTCCGTCCTCCCGGCCCCACCTGGCCCTTACACGGCCCCCCAGGACATCAACGTGAACGCGTGGTCCGGCCACGACCTCGTCACCCGGTTCACCTCGGACGAGTACTCGAACGTCATCGTCGTCAACACCCAGTTCTTTGTTCTCTGCAGGGAGAGCAAGGCTCTTCTGGGCGAGGACTGCAACTATGGCGGCATGCGCATCAAGAGGTAAGCATGGTCCGGTCCATCCGGTGTGAACAAACCTAACACCCCTCAGCGTTGACCACCCCGGCCCCATGGACACCCACATCCCGGTTGAACGCGATAATGCTGCCCTCCCTGGAATCCACGCTGGCGCCGCCCTGGTTATCGTCATCCTCCTTGTGGTGGCCACCCTCCTTGCCGGCGGCTGGGGCACGGAAGCCATCTAGGTGCTCTGAGAAGACCCCCCTGCCCGCGCTTGTTGTTAACGGCGTTGGATATTCCCACCCCTGCGATCCCTTCCCTGTTCTCTCCAACCCGTAACGTTTGATACATGACCGCCCTTTGTAGCGGCACTTGTTGAGCGGTGGAACCATAGTACTCTGTTCGTATTCCCAAGTCTTCACCAGCTCCAGACCATGCACAGGAACTCTGACTGCTGCAGTTCGTCGCCATTGAAGTTACTGTAGCGTTTGTGTCGGTACTGACTTCCATACCTCTGTGGACATGGCAGCACTGTTCTCTGATCAAAAGAGGCGCACACAGAGAGTGAAAACAGTTGCACCTACCTTGGCGCATCCCTGCAGTTCTTGAAGCGGTGCGAGAGTGCATGTGCCGGTCTGTGCGAGCCCGGAAGGTTATGGACACTTTACAGGTCGTCCGAGTCCGGTGCTGTCTTGACGATGCGCTTCAGAGGGCAGAGGCGCGGAGGAGGGGTAGACGCATGGTGCCTCGGCTTCGGCTTTGCGCTGGTTGGGCATGTTGGTGTGCTCGTCTTCGTAGGGGGAACCGGCAACCTAAAGTCCGATTTTTGACGCTGAGGTCGCCGTCTTCTGTGGACCACCCCTCCAGCTCCAGGGGCCAAGGAACTGCGATACCTGTCGTCGTCGGTCTGGCGCGTGCGCTGGCTGCTGATATGCAACAACCTGCCTGGCAACAACCTGCCCGTACCCCGCAGGCCCCATCCACCCCATCCACGCAGGGACTGTACAGCCGTTGCCCTATTGCCCTCTTGTTCATTCCTCGTTCTTCATTCCACCACCACTACCATCTCTTTTCCTCACTTTGAGGCTCTTCAACCGAAGCTACTCGACCCCTTCTAGGTAAGCAGACGGTGACTGGTCTGTAGCTCATGACAGGGTCCCGCGCGCACTCCTCCTCTCGCACCCGCGTCCACTCCCCCGCCCGCACCCACGCGACCACTCGGCGCGCATCCCCTCACCCAGGCCTCGGTAAGCAGACAGCGATTGAACAGCATTGAGGCGGGCATCTGCATCGGCCGCACGGAGGCCCCGATACGTGACGACGAGGCAACGCAGGCGGCTCGTGCCAATCTCACAGTGGGGAAGCAGCCTGTATCCACCTGCCTAGCGGCCAAGGCCGCGCTAGACGATCACGACCGGTAGTCTCCTGAAGGAGCTGCCCGACCTCCTCTCTGGTATGACGACCGCGGCCAAGACGGCCTTCAAGGCTGCCCGCGGGCCCGAGTAGGGGTATGTCGCGGAGGGTAGTGACTGTTGGGAAGAGTCTTAGGGATAGGAGTGGCCCCCAAAACAGGGGAAGTACATAGTTACTTGTTATTGCGTAGTGCCCTGTAGTTTGATGCCAAGACCGCCCATCATCGAGTCGGCCTCGCAGGGGCAACGTCCATCTCGAGGCTGACAGACCAGAACAGTAAAGGTCGCCCAGTAGGATATACTTACCAGATTCTTGCACACAAGTGTGGTGCATTGCAGACGTCCTGGATGCTATTAACGCTTCGCGATATCCTCAACACGCCTTTTAAGAACGCGGAAGACGCAGTCTGGCTGCCCCTGCCTTCCACTTCGCAACCGCTCTCGCTTTCGCCGTCAGATCATCCTGTTTGGCGCCGTCAAGAGGTCCATGAGCTTATGGACGGCGACCACTCAAAGTGTCGCAGCATTGCTTCGAGCCTCACATTTTCCTTCCTTTTCCGTGGGAGGGCACTCTTTCGTTTTGCTTTCTGCTCTTCGTCACGGCCGCCGATGTATCGCGAACAGTGTACCAGAACGCATGTTTTAAACAATACGTAGCTCAAGAGCACGCTTTGTACACTGTCTGTCCATGCCGGAGCCTAGTGGGCAAACCCTTTTTGTCCATTCCACGCGACCGCGCATACAGGTTCGGACGGGGTGACTCTGTTGGTGGCATACAATAAACCGCCGAGCCATCTGGGAGCCGCAAGGCTAGCGGGATGCATCCCAAACAAGCTGCGTAGCAACCTCACGTTGCTCTTAACGTGAGTTGATGGGGGGGGCCAGTCGAGTACATAGGCGGGTCCTGAAGTGGATGGGATACCCCACAATGCCCCAGGCCACCTTCCCCGCGCCCCCTTTGCATTCCAATCACGGCTTTGGTGTGCACTTCAGCATATGGTCTTTAGTACGTATCAGGTCATCAGTCCCATTAGAAGGTGAATCGTGTACCAAATTGTGGGTCGCAGTATGCATAAACGGAATCCCTACTGGGCCCCTCGGCCCTTTCTGGCCTTCACGGGAACGCGCAGCCTGTGCGGCGTGTGGTCCACTACCGTCCTTTTCTCGTTGCAGGCCGAAACTCTGCAACTAGACACAACGCGTGTGCGTTTGCTGGCGCCTTGCGCAGCATCTCCGTCAGAGGCTCCGCCGCCTCCACCTCGAAGCCAGGAAGCGCGCGTCGTTGACGACGATGTACCGGGGCGAGTCCTCGACGTCAACGACCCAGGCGCCATAGCGCAGGGAATTGTCAGTGATCAGAGAGGACATGCTGCACCAACGAGTTGCGCATACCATGCACAAGTGGTTCTTGGCAAGGACCGTGGGTCGAGAAATGGCGAAAAAAGCCCCGATTTCTGGCAACGCTCACGACCCAACTTGATAGATCCTTTGAAGCTTGGTACTATGGGTCAGCCAGCCTGCGTTGAGCAGAGTCTTCTTTACATGTGGCCGCGACAGATTGGACAACGCTTTGTTTGCTTGAGGTGACCAGAGCACATGGCCCGAGGCCCCGTGGTCAAGGTTGAGGAACTCCACGTCGTCGAACCGGTGGTGCTGGGCCGTGGGAGGCGGACCGTCGTCGGTCCCGGACGCGCTCTCATCGGAGGGAACGCTGAGCTGGAAGTCGGATCCCATGGCAATTCCCTGTTCCTCAGGGTCGTCCTCGGAACCGCGTCGGCGCTTGTGGCTTGCCGTTGGCTTGCTGTCCACGGGGCCGCCATGTTGGTCGTCGTCGTCGGTTGGGCTCAGGCAGCGGCTTTCTAAGACGTCAACGAGCTCTTGTGCGGTCTCCACCTGGTCTAGCAACTCGTCCCCGACATCCTCCATAGCTGCCCTGGCCGCGTGGAAGGCCGTCATGCACTCCTTGGCCGCTGCCAGGTTGGCACGTGCCGCCTTGATTGCCTCGTTTTCTATCAATCCAATACGTTGTTCCGATGTGGGCTATCGCTTCGCCCGTTTCGTGCCCCGTGGCGGCGGAGGGAGGGAGATGTGGTGCGCGTGGAAGGGAAGAAACCTCTCGTAGTGAACACACATTGCCACCCAGTCTTGGGAAAGGACGTGGGCACCGTTATCCTCGGCATGACGGATTGCGGCCAGGGGCTCGTCAGGCCCTTCGTAATTGCCAGGGGGCTGCGCAACGACCACTGCCCAGGGGTGCTTGGAGAACTCGACTTGGTGAGCGCCCCGCTGCTAATCCATTGTCAGCTTGGCGTCGAACACGGAACGTCACACGTACAACACACTTCTCCACAAGCTCCTCGCTGCAATTGACAAACACCAAGGAGGCGGGAGCGTTCGCGAGTCGAAACACCGACATCGTTTGAGGTAGCGGGTGGTGTGAGGGTTGGAACAGCAAGGCTGCGGAGGGCGAAGGAGTGAGGAGTGGAGTGGCTGTGAGAGTGAGAGTAGCATGTGTACGGCCGCGGGCGTTTTGTGAAACGCCGTCCTGCTTGTTGCTTGTAGCACCCGCTATCCCCCCCCCCGATTACACCGTACACGGGGTTTTACTGGGAATACTACAATTGGGGGTTCACCCTGCCTAAATCATACAAATCAATCCTTATATCCTTAATCCAGATGGCCAGATATGCAGATAATTCAGGCAAAAGAGGTGTGACCCCGGTCCAGCAAAGGGTGGACGGCAGCCGCCTCAATGACGTTCTTCCTTCTCACCGTGTTTCTTAAGAAAAATAAAGGGGTTATTCTTTGCCTCTACCACCAACACCTCCGTGTCGAACAACAGCAATAACAACAACATGGCGTACCTTCACCGTAATTATCTTCGACTGATGACAGCTTCATTCCACACTCCATTGTCGTAACTGACGCCGCGGGGACCGTTCAGCTTCCGGTCCTCCCCAAAGCGGAAGAGTGGGTAAACGTTGCACTCTTGACTCGGAGACACATGCACGATGCACAGGCCATAGGTCACATTCTCGCTGAAATATATGTATCTCGGTAGTCGGCCGACGTTTGCTTGTAGCTGCCTAACTTTCGAGACGAGCTTCGTTGCATGCACTGCCAGCGCTTGCGGTTACCGGAGCCGCCCTTCACCGCAACACTCACGGCCGTCACTGCAACTGCTCTCGAAGCGGCAACTCGGGGCCGATTGCCGTTAGTACTGCGCCATGTCCGCCGCCATCGGTGCCACAGCTTTTGTCGATCGCCGCGGTCCATCCCGCCGCTGCAAGGTCCATATACCCGTGCAGGCCCTGGACAAGGTCCGAGTCCACAGTCAACAGCCACTAAGTGCACCACGCTCAGATCGGCTTACTCGCGGGCTGCAACCGAGAGTTGACTGTCGTGCGGACCGACAAGCCGGACTAGTCGAGTCCGTCGTTGTTTCGTCGGGTCCACGCGCAGACTTGTCTCTGCTCCTCTGCAGAAGCCTTGCATTCCCTCTGTCCATACCTCAACCTGTGGGCTAATTTCCATTTCCGTCGACTCCCCCGCAAGTGACAATGTTGTGACTCTTTTTTGGACGGTGTGACTCTGACTAGTGATAAATAGTCCTCAGGTCACCGCGCCAAGTGATCAGCAGGTGAGAGCCGCGTACATCCCGAACAAACTACTGTGTCACTAGTCAAGCATACGATGCCTCATTGCCTGAAGCTGCCTCAAAGCTTCCTGCGCTGGCCACTAGCGCCCATCGCGGCGGGGGCCAAGGCAAGGTGGGCAGACGGTCCACTGGCAGGCGTCCCCGTCGTCGGTTGACGTGGTCCACATCATTGTAGCCCCATCGCTCCTCCTGCGGGGTAATGGCGCGTAGCCGTCGTCAACGATGATCTCAATGTCGTGCTGAGGGAGGACAAGCACAAAGTACATGCCGTCGCGGGCCCAGGGGGATCCATAGGCGAGTGCCCTTTCCTTGATCACGGCCCTGGCTGCCGCGATTCCGGCGCGCTTACACCTCATCCGCGTCCAGTGCGCACGGAGTGTGTTGGCCGCCTCGGCGCCAAGCTGGATGTGGGCATTGGTCATGGCCGCGACAGATTCAGAGAGGTCCTGGTCGACGCGCTCAAGGTACGATTTCCAGTAGCTTGTGGAGACCTGGTGCAAGACCTCGACGACGTCTCGTGGGAGAGGATGGAGGGAGAGGTTGCGGCGGTCACACTTGTCGCGCGTTGATGCCCAGTCCTGGAGGTAGGAGAGAAAGGCAATTCGGGCCCATGCAACAGTGTACTGTGAGTGGAGGGGAGCGACGCCGGTGAAGCACAGGTTGGGAGGGTACGCCAGGTCGTCAAGGGCTGGGGTTCCGTTGGCAGGGATGTCGACGCGACCGACACCGTTGGTCATGGTGTGGAACCACTGGACGGTGGGTGCACCTGGGTCGGGGATAGTGAACACTGACGTGGAGGAAAGGGAGCCGACGAGACATGGGGCTGAGGAAGGCGTGCGAGGGACGACCGACAGGCGTCTGAGACCGATGCCGGGAGCGGTGTCCACGCAATTGCAGCATCCACGATGAAGCGGGGTGTGGATAGTGCATGTCGGCGTGGATGGAAGTGAAGGGTACCGTTGACTGCCGCCGTCGTCCAGCGGAGGCGCGGCGCCGCGGGTGGAAATGTCTGCGGGATTGGAGCTCGCGTTGAGGATCGAGCCGATGGCGGCAAAGCTGTTGTAGGTGGTGCTCCGTGCAAAGTGAACCAGAGGTCGCCCTCCTCTCTGCAGACTCCAGCCCACAGGGCGCGCTGGAACGAGGTCTGGGTTGGGCTCCCCTGTCGATGGTTAGGAGCGGCACACACGGCAAGACACAACGAGAATGGAACTCACAGTCTGGGTCAATGAAGGCCATGCCTGGGAGCATGCTTTGGGGGATGTTGACGACATGTGACGTGAACGATGGGACAGAGCCTAGTGTCGATGTGTAATAGTTGGATTGCGTGTGGACAAAGGTGCTTGCTGGGGGAGTGGGGTGCGGCACCACCACCAGGTCACCGCACACCGCCTGAATCTCATCTTGGAGGTTCCACGTCCACGAGCTCGCGTCCGAGTGGGAGGAGTAGGCGTTCGTTGGTGTCGAGTAGCGCCGCTGGGTGAAGGATACCTGGTCATAGACGCTGTCGATGTCAGGTGGTGGGTGGATGCGAGAGGCGTCCGAGGGGGATGGAGTGATTTGGTGGTGGAAAGCGGTTGCTGTCGCCGTCTGTGCTGATGGACGTGTCTCGTGTACCGCTTCTGCAGGGGGCGTGGGAAACCTGAAGAGATGTAACACACGCATGTTTGGAGGGGTTGAGGGCGTTGAGGAAGGGTGAGAAGATGCAGGTTATGGAGAAGAGGATGAATGGATGAGTGGGTGATGAGTTGATGGAGGCCGGCGATAAGTGTGGTTGGAAACGACATGACTGGACTAGGGCAGACAGAGGTACAGAGGCATCTCAAACTGCATCTCTCTACTACTACTCTCGTACTCTCTCCTAACTACCACCACTTGCTCAATCTTCCACACCGTCTGTCCTCACTCGTTGTGACCCGCCCAGCGGCGGGCAAGCTCGTGCCAGGCGGGGGGAGGGTGGAGGGCGGCGAGCCAGTCGATGGGGTTGTGCGCCATGTATTTCCAGAGCTTTGAGCACAGGCTTGCGACAAAGCTGCAGACCTGCAGCGCAACGGTGATCAGGGACCACGAGGCAGTCAACCCCCCGAGAAGGAACATGTAAAAGTGGAGGACGGACCCCAATACGTCACCGGCCATGCGCTTGAAGGCGTTTGGCTGGATGACGATGGGGTCGAACCTGTCGATAGAGCCCGGCCTGAGTACGGTTAAGGGGGGAGGCGCCGATTGGGAAGAAGAGACCAAGAGAGAACATACCAGGTAATACGCTCCGTCGAGATGACCTTGCCACCGACACAGGCGTACACTGGGGTCTTGTCCGGGTTCTGGCGGTCGGGGGCAAAGCGGATACGCAGGGCACGGGCGGCAGCTGCGCAGGCCACGGCGGGCGGAGACTGATCCGATGCGTGGACTGGGAGCTGGAGTGACTAGGCTGTGCACCTGAGGGGGATAGAGTGTTGTGGTGGTGGAAGGCGGTTGCTGTCGCCGTGTGTGTTGATGGAAGTGTATGGGGTGCCGCTTCTGCGGAGGGCGTGGGCAACCTAAAGAACCATGGTTGGGGCGGGGGGGACGTCGAAGAAGTCGGGGGTATCAATGGTGAAGCGCGAGGGTATATGAACAGTTGAGGGGGAACGACAGTGCCGGCGATGGCCTCACGTCGAAGCAGGACTGGCAGAACTGACAGGCTCCGCTGGAGGCGCCTCCTTGACCTCCAGGCGGCCAGGCGGTACGTGGATGTCGCGGGTTTGTACCTCTGCACAAAGGCGTCTGTCAAAAACTGCGCGCCGAGACAATGGTGGAGTACCCCCACATTGCCCCGGTAAAGAAGGCAAACTCGGCGGGCTCGCATTCCAAGACATCTCCAGGCTTGCTGTCTGGGACAACGATGATGTTCGGGATGCTGTCCTCGTCCTCATAAAAGTTGACGAGTTGGGCCCCGGCATTGTGAGCCAAATGATAGCACAGTTGCATACTGGTACACTGGATTGGCAAGCTGTGCAAAACGGCCCATCTCCCGGTAGACCGTGACGCCAATCGAGAGATGCATACCACTCGCAAGTTGGAAGACCCGCTTGAGCTTGGTGCGCTCGGGCACAAGCGGGCGGCCTTCGTCGCAGTGTCCTCATCGTGTTGTCGGACGCTCGCACGGGTGCGGGCGGGGTGCGAGGCAGGGGAGTTGCCGGGGACTGGGAGCCACCGCCGACGCCGCCGCCACCATCAACGCTGTCGTCCAGACAGCTGACAAAGTCCTCGTCTTCATCCCCGCCACCACCATTGAAATTGGAAGGTAGCGCCGCCGCATCCCGAGGCAGAAGCTTCACCGTCGTCCGCGCTGTTGCTGTCGTCGAGATCCTCGTCACCGTCCTCGTCCTCGCCCGGCAGCCTCCTTCGCTTCTTCGGACCCGCCGTCCCCCTGCTTGGACCGCTGCCCGCAGGCGCCCGCTCTTGCAGAATCTTCAACGGCGCTGCCGTAATACGTGCGGCCTCCGCAGTGACCGTCTTGTTGGCATTGGCGAGCTTCTGGTTGTTTGCTGCTGTCTCGTCGTTCGCCGATGCGTTCTGGTGGTTTTCCTAGGGGATTTCCACCGAGGACGCGCGCGGCCTGGTCTCCTGTGAAACGCTGGAGAAGTCGATAGTTACTGCGTCCACATTGTTCTGCGCACCTAGAGGAGGAGGAGGAGCTGGCAGAAGAGTTGGATGTGTACATGGTGGGTGATACGTTGGGGAGCAAAGGACAAATGGTGAGTCATGTGGTCTTTTGCAGGGTGGCGGCTGTCGATGAACCGGGCGGATGTACTGGTATCTCACTCAGTAGCCTTTCGGTGGGGTACTGGGGGTGTAGAGCCCACGGCGCGATATGGGAGAGAGGCAGCCCGTAATACTATCTCAACAGGGCACATACCGGATGAGCAGTTCGGTGACAACGATGCCACCTCGTCAAACATGAACGAGCGTCTTTACGGGGTTGGTATTGCTACCCGGAAACTGCTTGAGGAGCTCCCGAGCGGCCGACGTGTCGAAATGACGAACAATGCAGGTCGAAGAAAAATAATTGCGAAAATTACGGCTTAAATACGAAATATTTGGTACCATGTGTGGCACACACCAACAAGGTGCTATTCCGGGCTAGGACAAGCAGCTGCCGTCCGTGTTGACGGGAGTGTCCTGCATTCTCCTTCGGGTATGGAAGGCGCTGAGAAGAAACGGTGAAGGCAGGCGTGCGAGTAAATGAGTGGATTAGTGAAGAACTGCACGTGCGGTTGAGCACGTCGTAGTGGGCGAGTGAATGAGTGGAGGAATGGTGAGGACGGTAATGAAAGACTAATGGAGGAATACTGCTTCGCACTTGACATCATGTTTGCTATCTACAGTGTATTTCTGTCACTCTCTCTACCTTCTCTTGGAGTTTTCCGCCGAGTACCAGCATCGCAACCTAACTCTTACTGTCCGCTAGCGGTCATCCGGGCAGCCAACGCGCGCCAGCCGTTGGGCTCATGCGAACCTCCAATGCCGCCAAGCTTGTCGAGGATCTCGTCCCAATAGTTGCGGACAGTCGTCCAAAAGTCGACAAACATGGTACCGAGGTCGGTGGTGAACTCGGCAAGCCAGGGGCTCATGAAAATGGTTGCGCAGGTTATGTGGCACACCATGTCGCAAAAGCCGAACCAGACCGCGGCGGCGTAGCCACCGGCCCGAGTGAAGAGGTGAGTGCGTGCGGGTTGACGGAACCGGATGGCGCACTCAGGCCAGAGACTTAGTTGCACGCTGGGAGGATGGGAACACATTGGAACAAACAAGAGGCACATACCAAGACAGCTTCCTCGACGTCAGCACGATACCTCCCTTACACTCGTACACGGGGCTGAGCGTATGGATGTCGAGGTCGGGCGCGTGGTTGCGCAGAATCTAGAATCTTGCGGCAGTCCGCGTGGCATTGCTGGGCACGGGCGGTCTTGTCAAGGATATTCACCGGCAGCTGTACGGCAGTGGGGTTCGTCTCGCCACCGCCTGGAGCGGGGGCGATGACGCCGCCACGGGCCTAAAGCATCAGTCAATAACTCCGCGATATAACTCTCCCGCGGCCCCGTCTGTCTGTGATTGCAGATCGTTGACACGGCCATGGGGAACTGTCCCACTAATCTCGATAGTCTTGACCGCAGACAGCAGCCTCGTACGGTTCAAGGCAGCCCTCTTCGGCGGTCTGCATAAATTGAATGAAGACACCCTTGCGAGCAAAAAAGTTGTCCTGAACGAGACAGACGTCGGTGGTGGTGGAAGGTGGACAGTGGAAGAGGCATGCGAGGAAGACGAGGAGACCAAAGCAGACGGTCCAGCGAGTTGTGGTGCAGAGGCGCGAGTCGGCAACTATGTGCAGAAGCGGCAGGACGATGGTGCAGTGCACCGAGCGATAGAACGAGTCGGTATTTGTTCATGGTTTGAAAAAGCAGTGGTATTGGTTGTTGGCTGTTGTTGCTGGGTGGTGTGGAGAAAAAAGTGATGGGGAGACGGCTGCTTGGGGGAGAGTGAAGGTGGTGGGTGTTGCAGTCAGGTATCGTGCGATGCATGAAACGCCGGCGACGGCGCCCTTAAGTACAATCTCACGGGGGCCCGTGCAACAACAGTTACGAGGGGTGCCGTCGAGGAGTGGGGGGGCAGGGAGCAGCCGGCCACGGTAGTGTACGCTACATGGTACGCTGGCCGACGTCCGTGTGCCCCACGACACGCGTCTCTTGAGCAGGCACGAGACTGTGTTTAGGCCACGCTGAAGGGGAATGGAGTGTGGATGGCGGGTAGCTGATGTTCTGCGTGTTGACGAAAGTATCTTTGGTTACCGGCTGCGTTGGGGATGTGGGAAGCGAAGAAGCCGTAAGACATGGGTATGTGGTCTATCTACAGCCATTCAGATAGTGGGTGAGGAAGGAGCTGTCTGTTGTGTAAGGAATCCATGAGCAAATAAGTAATGAGTGGATGACTGGAGGACTGGATGAACAAGTGAATAATTCTGGAGATCGACGTGTTTGAAAACGACGCTTCGGCAAACAAACGAGTCTGCAGTCTTTCTTTGCAGCAACTGCTGTGTCTGTCTCTCTGTGCCTGTGTGTAGTACCGATTGCTCCCACTCCTCCTCCCACCTCGCCAGCCGCCCGTCTCGCCAACCCCCCAGTGGCGCGCCTGCTCCTTCCAGGCCCCGGGACGCGCGGACGACTAAACCAGTCGAGAAACTCGTTCTGGAGCGCGATGAGCCAATTCCACGCCCGGGAGGTCGCCGAGGGCGCGCGTGAACGCGTGCTGGTCGGGGATGGCGCTAGGGGTGAACTTGGATGCCGATCCGGGCCTGACGTGGGGAGGGGAGCCAGATCAGAAGATGAGGGCAAGAAACAACATACCAGGTCAGCCTCTCCCAAGTGAGGACCTTTCCGCCCCTGCATGCGTAGACTGGAATCTTGTGCGGATTGTCGATGTCGGGGGCGAAGCGGAGGAGTAACTTGCGGGGCCGCACGTCGGCTCGCTAAAGCGGCACCCCGGGTCGACGGGCGATGGCCCGGGTACCCGCGCTTCCTGGGTACGGCTGCATGTGTCCGCCCCTGTTCTGCAAGTGTCAATCCACCACGTCTTGTGGCTACCGGGCAGACAGCCGCACGCACCTGGATGTCCTGCTATGTTGACTGGTACGCGGTCGCGCACTCCGGCTCTGCAAGCGCACCCTGAAGCCTCTCCAAATAAACGCCCTGTGGTCCTCGAGGAGCGAGGCATGACGCGAACGGCAGATGACGTAGCTGAGGCTAGTCTGGACGACAACAAGCGTGCAGGAAATGGCCCAGACACGAACGAAGGACACGGTGGACTCGGGGTATCGGGTACGACAGGGAGGGCCGGGTTGACAACAGTGGCGAGGGTGGCCCCGACGGGGAAGAGGGCGATGAGGATGGAAGCCATGTGCATTGGTGAGGGTGCGGATGGGTAGTTTGGTGAAATTGGTAGGTGGGTGTACATTGGTGGGCGAGGAATCAAGCGGGCTGCGGTTGTGGAGCCCATTACAAGTGCGCCGCGCGCCAAGCGTCAATTGGAGTCGGCTACGCTCTTGTAGCGCACTGGGCGCCTCACAGCGCCAAAGGTGTCGCAGACGTGAGCGCCAATCTCTGGCTTGTAACGCCATGATTGTTAGTATGTAGGTCTTATCCACATCAACACTGCACCATGGGAGGGCCACACCAGCCGTGATCGCTGTGAGCGCCGTGAGGTATATAGACCCATCGGTGCATCGGTTGTATGGCAATGTCGCATGCACCTGCTGGCTCCTCGCCCCTGTGGCCTGCTGGGTCGCTGCTCGCCCGTCGCTCGTGGGCCCAGTCGAACAATGTGGGCAACAGTGGTATGTACAGTGGACCCTGGAATCGTTCACGTCAATTCGATCAATTCATGCGTCAGCCCCCCCCCCCAGCCCGCACACGTCAACCAAAGAGAACAAACATGCAGCCGTCGGGTCACATATAGGTTGACAGTCCTGCCCCCACGTTCTTTCATTCTCCCAATCTGTCACCCACCTTACTAAACACATCATGGTCCTCGCCTTTAACCTCTGCTTCTTCGTCATCCTGGGCTCCGGCAGCAATAAGCTTTATCGCAAGACCCGTCTGCGTATTCAGGTAGGTCCATCTGTCTACCCCTTGTGTCTTTCCTCTGCTTACGTACATGCACAGGCCACGGGAGCGACGGTCGTGTCGTCCCTCAACGACCCACGGACCACCCACGCCCTCCTTGCTCCGAGCCCCTCGATCTTCATGCAACAGTGCCAGACGCGCCCACCCGAGACTCTTGAGGACGAACTCCGCTACCAGTTCTCCAAAGCTCAGGCCAAGGACATTCCCGTTCTGGATTTCAAGTTCCTCGCCCACTGCGTCGTGGCCGGGCATGTTGTCGGGCCAGAGAGGGCCTATTTCGGTTGCCTCGTTAACCTGTAAGCCTGACTTGTGTTGTGTGAGCCACAGTACAGTACCTAATGTTCAGTGACGAGTTTCTCGTCGACGCGACCCTCGCGACCCTCTCGACCGGCCCGGCCCCCACTCCCAAACCCGTGGGGCGCATCCAGGCCACCGACATCCCCGTCCCCGCTGCCGAGTCGGCGACCCAGGCCACCGACATCCCCGTCCCCGCTGCCGAGTCGGCGACGGGCGACCACACCGGCCTCCCCTTGCCTGAGCTCGCCATGCCCGCCATCGTCAGGGCACGTCCAGGCTGGGCAACTCGTACCGGCACCGCCTCAGTGTCGGCCGCATCGGCAGCTGCACGCTCCCTTGTGGGATCCATTCTCCCCGTGGCTGGCAACATGGCCACGCAAGGTGCGAGGGCGGGTTTGGCCAACCCCGACCGTCGCATCGCTGCCGCTCTCAGCGCTGCGGGTGAGACAGTGCTCGAGGACGTCCCCAAGGCCCTGCGCACCGCCGGGGGTGTCGCTGCTGTCGCCTTCCGCGAAGCGCTCTTCCAGGATGAGGCCGTTGAGGAGGATGCCCAATAAAGTGCCCGGTTATGTAGTGCCTCGTCAGTGTCTCGTTCATGTTAGTACAATGTGGTGCTGCACGCTCAGAGGCCTATCTCGCTTGTGGTTCTTGAGTATCTGTTGTGGCCAAAAGATCGTGAAACAGCGCATACTGATGATCCCACCAAAACAACCGTCGGTTTTCACGTCCCGTAAGCACCCAACTTCGCCACCCCAGCCTACAGCGCTGCCGCCAACCGCTCGTCCTCCATCCCCGCAATCCTACATACCCTGTATGACCTAGCTGTTGTAGTAGGAGATTTACCCTGGCGCCGCGGCTTAAAAGCTCCGCACCGCCGTCTCCTTTTCATCTATGCAACGTACTGTTCACAACACTAGCATCTAGTCTTTGTCATTATGCATGCCTGTTGCATATTGGCATTATAGCTGGCTGCAACGTTGGCGTGACCGTTCTCTAGACCCATAACCACACCCCACATCTACCAGAGGTACCAGTGTCTCCTGGACCCTTTTGCTCCCCATCTACGACCGGATGAGCTCGCGGCTCTGTAAATTTACGTCCGCGGTGCGCGAACGGCGGGGCCCAGGGCACTTCACGCGCGATCACCCGACGCGTTGCCCATTTGCCACTGCGCCACTGCCGGGCTCACACTTTACACCTTCACTCTTCACCCTCGTTTCGCATCTCTCCAAGTCCTTCCCAAGCACCACTTCTCCGGTACGACCTAACCAAACCATGTCGTACCACATTCTCGCCTGGAAGAGCATTCGTAGCGCCCTCTGCGTTGTCACCGCCGTTGCGAGCGCCCTCAGGATGACCCTCCTCACCGGTCTCTGGGACTTCGTCCCCACCGGTCTCCTCATGTGCGCCGCCGAGGTCATTGCCTGTCGCATTGTCGGAAACCTGGCCTTCATCTCGCACTCGTATGGTACCCTTCAGCTCCCTCCCCACCTGCTGCCTCGCGCCCGGGTCATTGCCATCGGTGTCCTCAAGGCCATTATTGTCCACATCGTCTTTGCCGTCGTCAAGAGGGTTTGCAGTGTCCGCATGGTGACGTACTTGTAAGTGTATCCTTCTAATATGTGTTTGGTCCCTTCTGACCTCTCAGCGACGAGTCTGTGGCTAGTGCCATCAGGTTCATGATTATGGCTGCAATGCTCGAGACACTCTTCAAGGCCCTTGTGGAGGTCACCGTCTGCCAGTAAAAGCGCTGTTCGACCGTCGTGCGAAAGCCGCGACCGACCCACCCCCACTACCCCCCCAACGAGAGACACCCCTGCCCTTGTCGGCGTCACATAATCGACCCCTGCGTCGCCGTTCGCCGTTTTCTTTATGCATAATGGGTGCATACCTGCACCGAATTGTACATTGAACCGATTGAAGAAAAAGTGGACTCAGCGTAGCGAACCTGTTGCTTGTTGAGGGTCAGCTGTGTGGATCTATAGACCGAGCGATGCAAGGCCTGTACCGCGAGATACCTGCACCGAATGACCACCAGTTTGGTCATCTCAACAGTCTCTGAATTGTGTGGAATGCTCGCCATGACGACCCATTCACATTGACAATGCCAGCAATGTCACGCAATCTACGAAGCTTGGCCGTTTCCGAGACATCGAGAGGGAGATTGTCGGCGCTCCGCCAGTATCCTCGTCGCACACTGCAAACAGCCTCCTCATCCCCCTGCGAACAGGCTGCGACTCCTTTGTTGACGGCATGGATTCACCTGCGCAATTCGTTCTCGCCCTGATGTGCTTGGTACCGTTCTTGACGATTCTCATAGCAAAGCTTTGATGAAGCAAGCGGGCAGCGGCTGATGTGCGATAGTGGAGAGGCCGCGGTCATGGTCAGGTCATTGCATTCGCGCATGGCCCATCTGCGAGGCGCGAGGCACGCACACGTCAACCAACACACGACCACTTACCCACACGGTGCCGTCGTTTGGCACAACGCTGCCAGCGCCCCCATACCCCGGCTCCACTCATTCTTCCTGCCACTCTCTCCTCCACTCTTGCTACATTTCTTTTCCCCGAGCACAATGGGACTCGCCTACAGCGAATGCGTGTTTTTAGTGCAACGCCAGGGCGTATACAAAAACGCAAACTTTATAGCTGCACAAACGAATCCTCGTACGTCTGTCTGTGCACCTGATCACTGTATTGTTACTGACACTTGCAGGCCCGCAGTGCGACATTAGCCACGTCCGTGTGAGACCTGTCAATCACCCATGTCCTCGCATTCCCACCCCGTGGCACCACCCAACGTGGGCCTGCTGCTCGCGGTAAGACGTCCACCCAGGACTATGGCTTTCTGTTGGACACGTTTGGTATCCCCGCCGACACTCCCAACGCAATCCCCATCCTTGGCGCCCAATTCTTCCAGTTTTGCGAGATCCCGGGCTCTGTCGGTGGTCCAGAACGCGCTCACTTTAGTTGCAGATTGTTCAGGTAAGCACAACCGGTCCTGTGTGGGCCACCATGTACAGCCTCTGATATCTAGTGACACCAACCACGACATGGGTGCGGAGAGCGTTGGCCCCAGCATCCCTACCCCGCTCAACACCGTCGTGGAGGGAGACGTTCCCGCGCCCGTCGACCCAGTGGCGCCCGTCGACTCTGTCACGCCTGTCGAGCCTGTCGCGCCTGTCGCGCCGATCGCGCCGGTTGCCCCCATTGCCCTTGTCCTGCCTGCTTCACGCCCGTGGACCGCTGTGGCCGGCACAGCTTTACTGAGTGCTCTCTTGGCGGGTGCGCGGTCTGTTCTCGGGTCAGTGAAACCTCTCATTGGTAACATGGTCCAAGAAGGATTCGCATCGGCGCGCCGCCACCCCGACGACCCCTTGGTCGCAGCCGTCAATGCCATCGCCGACGTTGCCGTCCAAAAACTCCCCCAACCCGTCCTGGTCGCTGGCGGTGTGGCCGCCTGGGCCTTTGGCGGGGAGGTTATGGATGCCCGGCATCGCCAGTCAACGATTGTTCCGTTACTTTTTGTTTCCTCCATACGCCGGCTTCTTCAATGTCATACCTATGTGATATCCACCTGTGTCGTGCTGCCAGGTAGGTAGGAACAGTGACAATCAACAGCACACTAAACTGGAAACTATCACACACCGCCCTGTTGCGTTGGTGTCCGCCGACGGCCGGTGGCATCCAGTCCCGATACGCTTCCACCAAATTTCCGGTGATCAGTGAATGTAACAGTGTCAGAAAGATAGCCACTCCGGCTCCCTTGACCCACTGGTGAGTTGGATCACTTGCCGTGTCCGGTCGCAAGCAAATGTAGCCCCCAGGGGCCAGAGACTGTGTAGGCCGCACTGCCACTGGGCCACTGGGCCACTGGCCACTGGCCGCTGGGCCACTGGCCACTCGGCCTGGGCGCCGGGAGCAGATGCCCACGTGATCACGTGATTGGGTTTGGGGCGGTACGTGCGGTCCGCCGCTTTTGTGCGGGGTGTATATATGCACGACAGTCGCGTCACCAGTTCTCTCAGCCACTCTTTCTTCCTTTTCACCTCTCATACAGTCCTCTCCGACTCGACAGCTCCACAATATCACAATGAGTCTCCTCGCCCGCCTTGGCAAGGCTATCGTCACCTTTGTCTTTAGCTGCGCCGTCCACGTCCTCACGTCTATGATTCTCTGGCCCATGATGCACGCCTTGGGAGTGTGCCCCCTCATCGGTCCCATCTCGCAAGTCGCTTTCAGCTATTTCATTTCCAAGCTCGTCGGCGCCATCCTCCTCGCCGCCGTTGGCCGTAACTTCCCTCAGGTGGCCGCCGCAGCCGGCTACGTGTACGTGTATCCTACTGGCCTACTGGGAGACCCTTCTGACGTCTCAGCCCTCAGCCCTTCATCAAGACCATTGTCCACTCGGCCGTCGTCGCCAGCGTGTGCGCTGTGAAGGACGCCGCGCGCTGTGCGTGACGCCAGTGACGGTTGCATCAACACACGTCCCCCACCCTCGGCCATGGGATGCTCTATTCGTCCGCTCCGAGATGCATGACGTTCCCAAGCCCATTCCTATGCTGCATGAGGCCATATGTTTACCGCACTGATCGCGAGGGAGCAGGCCATGGCCCAGAGTCCTGTTAGCAGGTCGCTTGCGTGGCGGCTGACCAAGTCAGCAAAACGAAGGCCATGCAGCCGGCCAGGAAGTGTTGTGCAGAATATGCCCTACAGAATGCCTGACAACCAGCAAAGAGGCTGTGTGCGTCGACGGTTGTGTGGCGGGCACACGCGGGGTCGGCAATGAGACCGAGTGGCCTGACGGAGGCCATGGTCTGCAAGTAGCTTACCCTCGGTACCTCCGTACGCGTCTGGAAGCTTTTCGGTGGTGAACAGACCTAGCGGTACGACGTAGATTCAGGCGCCGTCGCCGTGACGGTGAGTTAGATGTGCGGACGGACGCCCCACGCTGCCACGGCATATTTCATAGACCATGGAGCACTCCTCTACCCGCACTCATTCCGTCTCTCAATTCTTTGGCAATACAGAGTGCTACCCACCCGCGAACCCCTCGTCCCATGGCGCGGCGGAGAAATCACCGCCTTCGCACTGTCGGCACCACGCAGGGAGCGTCGGCATCAGTCAGGAACTGGCCGCTCAATCCCAGGTGCTTACAGCTTCAAATGCCAGCTGCCATTCACGAGTCTGAAGGTGTGCAGGTGCTCCCGCATCGGTCTGTTCGCCTACGCTGCCGTACTCGACCAAGATCCAGGCATGTACTCTGGCGATATCAAGCCTCTCCAAGCCTGGGGTGAGGCGTGGCACGACGACACAAACCTCGTTAGCATCGCCTTGATAAAGGAGTGTCTGGAGACGGGGGGATCGCTCAACGTTCATGGCTGCCTCTTCACGCTGCCGCCCGCCCCCGCAGATTCGAGGCCACCAGCCGTGCAACAGGGCGGGGCCGCTGAGATCCGAAAGTGGGGTGGCAAGGCGCCAATGTGTCTGCATCGTTTGTGCTCTAGGTGTGACTTTGCTACTCTGGCCGCGGTTGCGCCGTCCTTCAGTCGCGCAATCAGGCGCAACGTCCGTACTGTTTATCGGCGCTGTGTTTTGCATCCAACACCCGTGTTAACGACGTTTACCTCAGTGGTCAGACATTCACCGGAATGTGCATTTAGTGTCCGTAAACGAAGTATGACCGTAGCAACGAAGCACTGTTGCAGAGGTTCGAGACTGCCTGGACGCGGGTAGTTTGGAGCCTCACCCCCTCTTTTCTTTTGTGTTTTGTCGTTGGCGGGCACGAGCGCAAGGGGGGGGGGGGGGCGGGGGGTGGGGGATTGGGAACGTCCATGACATCATGGAGTGCGCGTCGTGGCCGCGGCCGCGGATTAAAATTGGTGGGTTTGGGGGCAGCTGGGGTGGCCATACCGCGTGGGGCGGCAGGTCATGAGGTGACCTTCAATGCGGCCGACCGCAGTGAGGCTGAACACGTACACCGAGCTGGCAAAGGTCTGGAAGGGGGCCTGGTGAATGACCCACCGGTCGAAAGCGGCGAGGACAACACTGTGTACTGTAGACACCTGTCCGCAGCGATATGCCGATATGCCGTATCGGCGCCGCGTGGGGGCTGCAAGATTTGACCCATGACGCGTCGCCTCCCCCACTCCCACCAGCTACGTCATAGCAGCGTGCTCTCCTGCCCCCATTTCCCTTCTTGCCTCTTCTTTCATCCACTCATCTCCCCCTCCTCAACATCACGGCCAATGCCTCGTCGCATCTCTTGCAAGAAACCTCTCTTCCCTCCCCGCGGTGGCATCCCCGACACCTTTGGGCTCATCGGCAATGCCGAGCGCGTCAGCAGCGTCTGCCGCGTATGTCTCGATGACAGGGTGGAGCTGACATTCACCAGACGGAGGGAGGGGTGATCGTCCCCATTGACCGTTTCCCGTGGATCGCAATCTTGGACCAGGCGCCGGGCGACTATCTCGGCAACGTGCACGACCTCCCTCGTTTGCGCCACGCCGCCGACAACAACACCAAGCTTGTTAGCATCGTCTGGCTACAGAAATGCGTCACCAAGCGCCAGTTGGTCCCCCTTAAGCGCTTCCTCATCAAGCTCCCGCCCTGGCCTGGATCGTGAGGTCGTCGCTTGCGGGACGTTAGACAATTCGTCGGTCGTGTAGCCTCAAGAAGACGTCCGGATGCATGGGATGCGTGGCTCCATGGTCCTGCGTTGCTTGCTGCAGCAGTGGTGTGGCTCACAGTGTTGGCGAGAGGTCTTTAGAGTGGCAGCCCCCGATCGCTCACTGATCACTGATCAATGAACTACAGCAGCGGCGATACAAATGGCCAGTAGGCACTGGCGCACACTGGAGCAGGCTTGCTTTGCTAATTTGCATTGCAGCCCGTAAACGAGGACGTGCGAAACGGTCGTTGTATAGCCGGTCACGCTGGATGTGGCTGAGATTGATGGGACGCTTGGTCTGGACGGTGTCCCTAGGCAACAAGCCACGTCCAACAAGATGCTCCCGCAGTGTCGTCCGAATGGAGTTGCACAGAGCGAAGTCTGCGGACACAGCCCGCCCGTTCAATGAACAGAGCCATGGGCACTGGTTGATCCATGGCAGTTGCCCGCCGAGTATGGTCTCACGTCTCACCGGTCACAAAAACGCGCGCCCACAACCCGATATCACCCCGCGGGCGGCATTTTGCACAACACCGGCTGATCTACACCCACACACTATTTCTCATTGCGCGGTGTGCATTTCCTTTTCTTCCCTATCCCACTCTCCCATTCTCACAATCCTCTCACCGTCACAGATCTCCCACTCCTCCAGCTCTCCCCAAGGCCTCACCTCCGTCTTCTCTCCTCGACTACAATCCTGCCACTCGGTGTCAACCAGTGGTCAGCCGACACCGCCTCTGACTGGGCGCTCCCCGATTCTCTGTCGCTCGTCCCCCCTGGATCGCTTCATTGTTCGCCATCCCCCCTGCCATGATGGCCAGCGTCCCCGCAGCACAATTGCTGTGGATTCGTGACTCTGGCCCCTACACTTTTGCCTTCGTCGGCGTGTCGCAGACATTCATCAACGATGTCACTGTACGTGTCACGCCTTGTACACTGCCCAGCTGACCCCGGATAGGCCCAGGGTGCCGTTGAGGTTCACCTCACTCGTGGGGTGTCCTAATCGAACAAGAACCGGAACCCTACGTCGGCGAGAGCCAGCTCATTACCGCCCTGCACCATGCCCACGAAAACGGGGCTCTGCTCCTCTCTGCCGACTGGGCCCGTATCTCGATGGCCAATCACGGCTACTACCCCCTCGAGCAATTCGTAATCAAGCTTCCCCCCAAGGCAAACAACCGCAAGCGCGTCAAGACGGGGTGGAGGGGTCGTACGGTAGAGCAGTGTAGGCAGTGTAGAGAATGTCTACGATGCAGTTCCGTTCTAGTGTTCATGACCACCCAGAGTGAAAGCCCTGTCAGTAGCAGTTGTCACTCTTCGGGGCTGAGTTTTGCCATATCCAGTGGCATTGAAGAAGAGGCAGGCATTGTGCTACAGCGTTGCCGTCGCAGGATGAACAGTTGTTTGTTCACTCCGCACAGGCGGCATTTGTTACCGGCTACGCAGACCAGCAAGGTCAGGCCTTGAAGAGTCTACATACGTCTGCCAGTAGCGCCAGTGACATCCAGCTGGTTCAGCACTTGGCGCGCAACCAACAGCTGTCTACCATTTGCACTTGCCCCACTGCCCATCCTCGGTGGTGTCACTCGGCAACCTGGCTACTGCTGAACCTCCAACACTCTGGCCCCGGTTGCGTCCATGGGCCATGGGTGGAGCCGCTTTGAATCCTCATGCCATAAAAACTAGAACTATGTGTACTTGACAGTCTCGGGCTTCTTGCTGTGCTTGCCCTTCTTGCTCCTGTTCTTGACCTCGCTGTGGTGAGGCGGCAGGTCGATCAGGTAGTCGTCGATGGGGACGCTGTCCTGCGCCTCAATGCAGGCGACCAGCCAGTCCTTGGACACAAGACGGGTTGATTTGGTTGGCCGCAAGACGGGGGTCTGGGAGGGGCGAGCCGTCGACGGTGTGCAGCCCGGGCACCTGGTCGAGGACGATCAACCCGGGCTTTTGGGCGACATCGCCGATGGTTGCGCCGAGGGCCTAGCAGGGTGAGCGCTGGGGTGAAGCAAGGGCCGTGAGACCTACCCCGGCTTGCGTCTGGAGCTTGCTGCACTCTCCAACAAGAACGATGGTAAACTGGTCCGTGCCGCAGCCCTTGAAGACGGTCTTGACCTGGGTGGCAGAGCGAGGGGAGGTGGCGGGAGGAATCTTGACACGGTTGCCTGACTGGGCAGAGGTGGTGGAGGTGGTAGGCATGTCTGTTGCTGTGGTGGTGCTGGCGGTGCTGAGTCCGGGAGAGAAGGGGTGGAGAGAGGAGACGATGGATGAGGACGATTGTGGCACCGCAGAGGGACACGGGCAGCCTCTCTGCAGGTGTGTGCACACGCTGCAACGCGCGCGTGTTCTGAAGCGGACAGTACAGCGGACGCGTATCCGACATTGTCCGTCTGCCGCACCCGCGTACCCGAGTTCGTTCTCCCGGCCGTGGCCCAGCGTGGCCCCTGCCCCCGCCAAAGTGCGGCAGCCCGCGACGAAAAGCATCGTCTGTTTCAGCTGCACGCTGCGCGCTGTGTGATATGCAGATGCACATGCATTAGCAAAGATCTAGAGGCCAGAGAAAGGACAACTGACCGTCCCCCACTAATACTCCCATCACGCCCACAAATTCCACAAAACGCCCTCCACCGCGCCACGGCCACAGCGGTCGGAATTCGCGATCAATTGAAAATACACCCCTTTTTGACATTACCTACTTCCTCTTCCCAACACCAACACCACAAACACTCCCATGCCGTCTAACAGCCGCACCACCGCTGCACACACCCGGTAGGCTTACCGTGATGGAGCTCCAGCTGACGACAGCGCCGCTATCCAGAACCGGCTCGAGGTGGAAGCTGTGGAGGTCTGCTTGGACGCCATGGAGTCCCAAGACGAGGCCGACGAGCAAACAACGTACGCGGCTCGCTTTTCCAGGAAGCACCCTCCCAAGCCATACACGTGAGCACCTTGAGCCGATTGCGAATGGAATGCCAGCTGATGTAACAGTCACGGCCCTTACAAGTTGATGGGTGAGATGTCCACCTGGCACCAAAAGTCCACCTGGCACCAAAAGTGTGCCCAAACGGACCAGGAGCTTGCGGCTCTCAACGCCGAATGTGCTGCAATGTACACCGACCTTTCCGGCACAGCGCCGCACACTAGGTGAGCATATAGTAACTCAACCGTGCCTGACCACAGGTCTTTTGCCGCCAAGAAGCGCGACGTGGTTGACATGTGCCAAAAGATGTTGGAAAAGAGCCAGGAGAAGCAGGCCATGATTGAAGCGCACCGCGCCAACACCACCAAGTACTGCGACATGATCGAGTAGCAGAGGGAGCTTGCGGTGGCCGTGCTGGCGCAGCAGGTTGAAGCATGTGGAGGAGTGGTCCGACGTTGTAACCTTGTTCCCGGCGGGGGCCGGGAGCGGGGGGAGTGATGCAAGTTTGGGTTCCACAGTGCAGATGTTCTACTGGCCACTGGCCACTTGTCTCATTCTCACACTCCACCGACGGGGCTACACGTCTGACTGTCCAATCTGGATGCAGACAATCGCAAACCCGACTGCTAGCGACTGATCACTGCACCATCGGTGTACCACTGTTTTGGTACTGCTCGAGTACCCATGATCAACCCGGTAAGGAGGGTGTCTACCACGTCTTGCGCCTGTATTGTGCCTGGTGTACGAGCAGAGGCCAGATGTGAGGGCGTACTGTGGTCTCTACCGCAAACCCTACGAACCATGCCGCGCAACGTTCCCCCACACAACACGTCCAACACGACGAGGGTGGAGGGTTCCCCAGCAATGCACGGCTAGTGATTAGAGCCGTGAATGGCCCAAGTGGTGGATCTGAAGCAGGGTGTGCATGGAGGACAATCTAGGATCCACTTGTGACAGAAAGGCACCAATGTGCGAGGTGTCCGAAAGAGAGAACTATGTACATGGCACCAACCTGGATGTGGGTGGTCGCAGGCGCTGGTGAGGAGGGCTTTGGAGATTGGGGCCAGGGCGGCTCTGTCAGCGCCGCCCAACACTCTTCTTACCATGGCAAGATGGTACAGGTTGCTTGAATGGTACCTGAGAAGGAGAGGTTGACACGGTCACAGATATCACTGACATCTTTCTACCGCGGCCAGGACGAAAGCAAATAGCTCCCGGGCTGCCCCCACCCATGACCGTCATGACGTCAACGTTCGCCGTCTGGTAGAATGCAATCTACTACCCAGGCAGGCCATGCATATGTCATGGAGTGATCTAGGCCAACCATGCACCCGTGCCACTCAAGTACGGTTGCTGCTGTAGACGCCTTCTTTCTGCAGGGTGGCCCACCAAAAAGAAGCTGACCGGCGGGGAGGAATGCGAAGGCCCGTTTTCGCACTCGACATCTGGTGCCAGCAGCGCCGACCGGACGGGGCAGACAGAGGCGACCGCATCACACTGCCGAATGGCTCTGCAGGTCACCGCTCACCGCTCAATGTCCTGTATGTGCCGGCGCTGAGACCGACTCGCGCCCTCCTCGCCGCCCACCGCGTCCAGGCACGGGCCCCACGGCCGCTCGGACTGGTCGATTCAGCACAACGGGCGGCGGAGGACCTCGGCGCCGCGGGCGTGTTCCGCTTGGCTGAACGACCAAAGCGGTTCGTGGGTGGCAAATGAGTACTGATGAGGTGTGTGCGTGTCTGTGTGATAGAGCTCCCCCAGTTATTGCCAAGAGGCATGTATGCATGCGTCCAGCTCATCAAGGCCGCAGGAGGAAGAGAATGCCGAGGGCGGTCAGTCGCCGAGGGCATCAGTCGCCGAGGGCATTCAGCTGTGGGGCCCTGTCACTCGTTGCAGAAGAGAGTGAAATGCTGGCCTGGGAAACTCGACAGAGCGACATGTACATTGTTGACACCCACTTCCACTACCGTTTCCCAGCTACATGCACCACTCACGGTCACCCCACTCCTCAAAGGCCGTCCTCCTGCGCCTCGGCGGGGACCGCGGGGTTGGCCTGCTGCTCAAGCGAGTTGCAGTACTCGCTGAACTTGGCGCCGTGCTCTCTAAACATGTCGCGCAACTCCGTGGCCTTGTCCCTGAGCGTGCGGGCGTCCTGGCGAATCGAGCCATGAGGCATGCTGGGGTCATCATTAGCTTCAGTTCGGTTGCGGTATCCTCACATGCCGTCGTGGTCCATGGCGAGCTCGATGCACTTGGCGGCATTGTGGGCGGCCAGGGCGGCGCACTTCTGGGCCATTTGCGCCAGCTTGATGGTCACCGTGGCTGCCTGGCCAGCAGACTTGTAGGAACCCGATCTGCCATCAGATGTGGTTCAATGAATGACTTGCTCACCCGGTGTATGGCTCGGGGATGTAGTTCTTGAAGTGCTGAATCATCTGCGTCATGCTCCGCGCGGAGCGCTGGAACCTGACTGCACACTTCACTGCCGCGATCATGGCAGCGTTGTCCAGAGTGGGGCTGCCGCCGTCAGCTGGAGATCAATCACTGTAAGCCTACCCCATGTTGCTGTTGTTGCTGTTGTTGCTGTTGTTGCTGTTGTTGTTGGTGTTGCTGTGGGGCATGGTGGTGTTTGTGGTGGTGGTGGTGGTGTTAGGAGAAGGGAAGAAGACGATCAGCGCTCAAACGTTAGCTGGCAGGACAGCGGGATCACACGGCTTTGACGGATCCAATTTCGAACCGTGCAATGGCCGCCACGTCTTATCGCGGGTGTGGGCGGGGGTGTACTGTGGGGGTGTGGCCGTGCAGGCGGGTGCGGGTCGCGTGCGATTGCGCGTGGGCAGGCAGAAGACATCCGTTTCGCGTTTCGCGCGTTTCCGCGTTTCCACCGGTGCCCACGTGAAAGCATGAGGTTGACCGGTTGGCCGTTACTTTCCACTTCCACCTTTCCACTCACAACATCCACACTCTCTACCCACACTATGCAAGACGACCAGTGGACAAACGCCATTTCCGCTGCCGGCGAGATCGTGGACGAGGCCAAAGCCGCCCGGGACCACCTCGAGGCGGCACTCAAGCATGCCGACGCGGGCCACGAACAGGCCCGTACGCACTTGCAGGAGCTGTGGAGGGCCCGCCGCCTCGGCCTTGCCGCAGACGAGGCTCACCCCGCCGAGGACGCCCCAACCGATGAGCCTCACGGCCAAGGTGGTGAAGTGGCCAATAGCGGAGGGGGGGTGGGCGGGAGCGGTCTCTGTCATGGGCACCGGGGGACTCCCGCAATTTTGGCGTCCGCGAGGGTCGCCAGGAGGCCATCACAATTGGCTTTCTTCCTCTCAACCACTAGCAACAACCAATCCTCAAAATGTCCTCCAACGGCACCGACACCAACAAGGGGTAAGCGTACAGCGATTGAGATTCAGCTGACTAAAGATACCTTCCCCCCGAGTCGAACGACGCGGCCGCCGACCCGAACATCAAGGTCCCCGAGCTCGGCGAGCTGCGCAAGCACCTTCAGGACATTGAGGACACGGTCGTGCACCTCACGGAGGCGTGCGAGCAAGCCCGCCTTCTCTGCTTCGCTCTCGACGAGGAAATGGCCCGCCGCAACTCGTAGCTCTCAACGCGTTCAGTGGCTTGGCGATTGTGCCCCAGTTGCCAGTCATGCCTCATACTTGCGTAATGAGATTAGTGAGAACCCCGTGGCCCGTGGCCCGTGGGCCGGTTGGCTGTGTACTGTGTGCTATGACTAATGGCCTGTGACTTGTGTGCCTGTGCGTGCTGTTATTTCTTCCAGGCCTACCACACCACAGTCAGGACAGCTGACCACCACTCGTCGGGTCATCGTCCTGCCGCCCCAGCTACCCATCTCCTGACAAGTGACGCATTTTTGACCACGCTGTTGTGTGACACGTCATGTTGCCCCACCCGCGGTTGTGTTGAATGCCTGCAACACACAAACACCGCACTCGGCTCACCCATCAGGGGCCGATACAGAGAGATGGAGAGATCGCGAGGGCGACTGACGATGCGTCCTGTAGGGGGGATTTGCGTCCATTGGCAAGCTGTCAGATACGAAACACCACGCGCGTCGATGTTGCGTCTCCCCCACCTCTCTTCTACTCACTCCACTGACCCACAAACGTCATGTTCACTATAGCGTCGTCCTCAAGCAACCGTCAGTGCCAGCACGTCAATGGAGATGCAGATAACGTGGTCGACACCTTTGTTCGCGTTCAGGGTGGCATTGGGGTGGGGGTCGTGGGTTTCCCCCGGCACTGCTAAACCGCAGGACGTGCGGTCAGCCAGGAGCCGGACCGGGCGGGGTGTGGCGCAGTAAGACTTGTACCGTACTCAAGCTGACACGGCAGGCCGCCCAGCTTGAATGCCCCGGAAGAGGATGCTATCCCGGACCAGTCGTCAAGCCTCCGGGCGGCGAGCTTGCTTGGTGCAGTGGCCGCAGCATGCACTTTGGGCTGGCCGGCGCGCAGGCTCTCCTGGATCGTGTGCGACGTCGAAGTAAGTGTACATCGCGTACATCGTGCGACCTCTGGATCCCAAACAGGCAATACCGTGTAGACCCACCACAGGCCATGTCTCCTGCTCGCTACTGTCCGCTCGTCCTGTCGGGCGCTGCTGGCTGCTGAATCTCGTGTGGCGATGACGGGGTCCTTGCTTTCCTCCCTGCAGTTCAGGTTCTTTGGTGGTGGGCCACCCTGCAGCGGAAGGTGTCAACCGTAGCTGAGTGGCACGGGTGCATGGTTGGCCTAGATGCATCCATGCATGGCCTGCATGGTTGTGGCAGTAAATCCCATGCTGTTTGGGCGGTGCACCAGACGGCGAACGTTGACGTCATGACGGTGGTGGGTCGGCCCACTTGTGCATCCCACGGCTGCGCACAGCTGTTTGCCGGCCGCTCGCTCGATCGCTCATGGAGGTCGTGGTTCTCACCGCCGATGCGCGTGTCCCTCCGGCATCTCTCCCCTTCTTCCTCATCTCCCAACGCTCAACTCTCACCTCTCAAGTCTCAACTCTCAAGTCTCAACTCTCTCTCTCTCTCTCTCTCGCGCGCGCGCGCCGTCACGCACACACACACACACACACAAGGAACAATGTCCGACACCGAACCTCAGCCTGTCATCTTCAAGCGCCGCGGCGACTACGACTTCGTCACCATGGCCTTCGTCGGAAAGGCCGTTCGTTACCAGACCAGGGCCGAGGTAGGTGCAACCCTTTCAAACCAGTTATGGCCGCGGCTGACAATGGTTAGAAGGGAGGCGTCATCACCCTCGACATTGACGAGCACCCGTGGTGGATCGTGCTCGACCAAGAGCCGGGCAACTTCACTTGCAACATGACCCTTCTCCTCGTCGCCGACATCTGCGACGCCGTCAACCACGGCACCAGGCTTGTCGCGGCTGCTTGGGTGGAGGAATGCCTCGAGATGGGCAAGGAGACCTGTGCCCGGAAGTACTACATCGACCTCCCTCCCCACCCTGACACCCTCGACAAGAAGAAGAAGAAGAAGGAGAAGAAGAAGGGTGCGGTGATGGTTACCGATGCCTAGGACTCTGTAGAGAGAGCACAAGCGAGCAACGCAACAGGCACGATGGGAGAGTCGCAAAGAGTGTCACCAGGCTCATTTCTTGTGCAGCTGCAGTTGCCCCCACGCGTAGACAAACACTAAGCATTTTGCGTCAAGAGAATACCAAGAAGAGCAGAGGGGATGGCCTCGGCACTGCCCTACTGCGACACGTGCACAGGGTGGGGCTGAGATGTTGGACGTCTTGAAGGGCCAGCGTACCAGCGTCCAGAGTCAGCGCCGTGTCCCACACAAAGGTGGTCCAGCACCCACCACCAAACACTCCGTCAGCAATCAAAACGTTGTTGTGCAGCTGAATCAAGCACCAGTTGTGTGTATGTAGGTGTTTCGCGATGCCATGTCAAGCTCATGCCCAAGCCCCATTTGCGTTGCACGTACGGCCCAGGCAGTGACCTGGTCTGCGTTACAGCTGACGAATCTCGCGCAGCCGGTGTGATCCCATGAGAGACAAGAGAGGGTGGGGTTTGGTCGCGGCAAGGGGGCGGCAGCGCAAGCCGTCCCGCGCGCGCGCGGCAGCGACGCGTCTTCAGTACCGACGCCCATGACATTGTTCTTCTTCACAACAACCACCACCTTCCTCTCACAACAACCACCACCTTCCTCTCACAACAACCACCATCCGCACTACAATGTCGTCCGACATCAACCCCCCTGTCTCCAACACGGGGTGAGTATCCATGTGGTTGAGCTCCAGCTGACGCCAGATCCGCTCCTTCCCAGTCCATCGCAGAGACTGCCGAGGAGATCCGCAAGACCGAGCAAAGGGCCGACCGCGCCGCGCAACGCATGTCCGCACTCATCGAGCTCCTGGTGCAGCTTGTCCAGCTGGTCAAGACCAAGAAGACTCTTCAGGCGCAGCCCGGAGCTGAACCCCTCGGCCCCAAGCTTCAAGAGGCCGCCGACGAGGCTGCCGCCATCGCCGCCGAGTTTGCCCACATCGCGACCGCGCGCAAGGGAGTGTCCGCAGACAAGACTCAGCAGCTCGCCGACGGGATCCTGCGTCTTTCGACCGACCTTGCCGAGCTTTCCGCTGGTTGGTGACCTTGATGAGCAGCAGGCGAACGGGTTTCATAGCGAGGACGCTATCCCCACAGAGAGCAAGAGCGGTTAGGAAATGGAATGTACACCCCAGAGGCCTGTGTGATGCCAGCTTTGTCTTGCTGTTCGTTCATTGTGCCCGACACTGGTACACTGATCACTGATCCATCACTGAACGACACCATGCCTTTACCCTCACCACCGCGCATAGCAGCCAAGCCCAGCCATCGGTCGCTTCATGGTTTGGAACAACGGTGGCAACCAAGCTGCAAGCGTACACCGCACTCTGCATGGGGCAAGTGGCCATTTAGGCCCATTCCACTCCACCCACATGGCTCAACTGTGTGCCGCTCGCTGGATCGCTGGCCGCTGGCCCGCTGGATCACTGACGACAACTGGCTGAAACAACCCAGGCAGGCCAAGGCCACGCACCACAGCCGCGGCAGCAAAGAGTTGAGAGCGGGACAGACGACGCGTCGCGCGGGCGCTGTCTCATTCGGTCCATCTCACCACTCTTCCACTCGCCAACCCAACACCCACCCACACAAACACACACCATGTTCCGCAACAGCATGTATGACCAGCTCTTTCTCCACCGGGACAAGCGCCAGAGCAAACCCTATAATGACGACTTGAAGGTCATCCTTGTGAGCCGCTCCTCTCCTTTTGATTTTGTTCTGACCGTTCAGGAGGAAGGAGGCGAGCTGTATGTGGACCCCAACGAGGACGGTATCGGCGCCATTCTCGTCGCCGCCGACGACATGGTCCACCAAGGCCCCCACGCTTGCATCACCTACCGTCCCAAGAACCCCCAGGCCTATTCTCCCAACCACCTCGGCAAGCGCGTGCGCGACGCGGACAGCCTCGTCGACACCTTTACCCACGCTCGCGGTGGCATTCCGGTGCTGGCCGTCGGCTGGCTCCAGCACTGCCGCAACCAGGGACGTGTGGTCGACCCAGAGGAGAACTGGGGCGGATGGCGTGTGGTCAAGTGAGTGACACGGCTTAGACTGTGCTGTATCTGACACGGCCTGCCGCCCAGCGAGGACGAGAACGAGGACGAAGCCAGGGCCGACCGCCCCACCCAGCGTCTGCCCGCCGAGCTCTTTTGGCGCCGCGGCCGCAGCATCCACTTTGCGCTGGCGGGCGAGCTCACCTCGATCGTGCGCGACCTCGAAGTAAGTGTGTGCAGCATTGTGCAGTGCAGCCGTGTGACCTCTGGCCTCTGGATCCCAAAGCTGACAATCACGCATAGGCCCACGGCGGCAAGGTGGTCGACATCCAGGACGAGCCAGACTTCATCCTCGTCGATGCCCCGCCCCGCCAGCTCTTTGACGACAAGCGCTGGGTGCAGCGTCTCCAGAATGCAGCCACCACCACCGACACGCGCATCGTCTCCGTGCTCTGGTTTACCCACTGCATGGAACTCGGCGACCGCATCCCGACCGACAAGTATGCCATCAAGCTGCCCACCGTTGGCAAGCGCTAGAGCAACTCGGTCCCAGTCGTGGGCCCGTGGCCCGTGGGCCTCGAGGCCGCCGCCGCTCGCCCTTCGCCGTCGCCTCCTCCTCCTGTTGCCCTCTCACGCTTCTCAGATACCCCCGCCGCCGACTGGCCGTGCCGCCAGCGAGAGACGCTTCTGCCCGCCTTTCTCAGAACATTCCTCCGCAATATGTAGACTATGCATGCCACGCCTTGCTCCACCTACTGATCTCCCAGTCTGTATGCTGTGCATAGGTGTCTGGCAGCTACTGACAGGAGAGGCACACGCGTGTAAGCGGGCTGACAGCGTACAGCGGGGTCGTGACTGCTCTGTTTGGGCTGGATTTTGGGTTTAGCGTTAATTAGCGCGGGAGCGCAAGAGCGCAAGAGCGGCGGCGGCGGGGGGGGGGCATGGCAGGCAGCACGCCGTGATCCACGCCTGTGCATGTCCCATCTGCGTGCTCGTCTTCGTCTGCAAGCTGCATCACTGCCAAAACGGCCTGGTGCAGTTCTGTCCTTGCATGGGTGCACGACGATATGCATGGCAGGGGATTGAAGGGAGCATGCGAATGCGTATGCATGAGGCGTGCCTTGGTGCGGCATGTGGTGGACCAAGGGGTGGAAGACGGATATGCATCCGAGGTCGGTCGTCGTCTGCGTTCAGCGGGGCAGCGTGGTGGCTACCTACTAGGGCGAGGCGAGGCAAGCGATGGGTGGTGAAGTTTGAATGTGCTACAGGCCCGACTCCACAGCCACACTCCCTCACGTGACAATTTCAACCAAACTCTGTGCATCCGCTACAGTGTACCTAATATCGCGACGACACAACGATGACTATCTCTCTCTCTCTGGCTATCTGTCTCTCCGACTCTCTCACTCTACACGGGGCCATAGCTCCAGATACGTGCGTGGCAGTCGCCCGATCCCGAGGCCAGGAGACCACCGCTGCGGGCCAGGTCGATGGAGATGACACTGTTCTTGTGGCCCTGGAGCATGAACTGGGCCTGGCCGCTGTGGATGTTCCAGAACTGGATCGACCTGTCCTTGGAACCCGAGACGACCCACTGTCCGTCGGGCGAGATGGCGACCGAGAGAACGTAGTCCTGGCTTGTCAGTTTTGGAGTCCAACATTACGGACCAATAACTCACCTTGTGGCCGTTGAGAGTGGACGCGCAGGTGCCGAGACCCTTCTCGACAGGCTCCTTTGAACCGGGGGGGAGCGAGTCGAGGGCACGCTTGGTCTGTGAGAGGTCCCAGACGCGGAGAGTGCGGTCGAGTGAGCCCGAGACGAGGCACTTGCCGTCGGGGGAGAAGGCGACCGAGTAGACCGAGTCCTTGTGACCCTTGAGGCGCTCCACCTGGTGGCCAGTCTGCACGTTCCAGACACGGACCATGGTATCCAAAGACCCGGCGGCAACGAGCTTGCCGTCGGGCGACAGAGCGACAGAGGTGATGCCGGCGTCGATGGGACCCTGCTCGTTGTGGATAAAGTCCTCGATGCGCAGGTCAAAGACACACTGGCCCTTTTCAATGTCCCACACACGAGCAGACTTGTCCCCAGAGCCCGAGACGAGGAAGCGGCCGTCGCGGCTAAAGTCGAGCGAGTAGATCTCCTGCATGTGGCCCTGGAGAAGATGGCGGATGCGCTGGGCCTTGATGTCCCAAATCTGAATGTCAGCTGAATATATTGGAAACGCAGCTTACCCTAATCTGGCGATCCTCGGCACCGGTGGCGAGGTACTTGCCGTCGGGGCTGAAGCAGATGCTGCGAATGTAGAGGTCCCCTGTGCGGGTAGCCGACTCGTCGAGCAGGACGCAGGTCTTGGCGCCAGTCTTGGTGTCGTAGATCTGGGCTGTGCGGTTACAGCCAGTAGCGAGCCACTTTCCGTCGTGCGAGAACTTGACGCAGCAAACGACAGTGTCATGGACGAGGGAGTGGACGAGCGACACGTCGAGGACCTTTTTGGTAGTCTGAGACCAGATGGCGAACCAGTCTGAGCCTTCCTTCTTCAGCTCGCGCGATACATTGTCTGGGTCGAGGTCGGAGAGGTGCGGGGGAGGACTCCCCGGGGGAGCGACTGATCGCGACTCTTTGCGGTCAATGCTGGTGGACGCGGGGCGTGGGATGGGGGCCAGTGGGTATGGGGAGCGCGAAGCACCAGGCTCTCCGCCGTTTAGAGGAGGTCCGGGGAGCGATGGGTAGCCTGGTCCGCCGTCACGCTCCTGACCTCCTGGTGCAGGGAGGTGAGGAGGCGAGTTGGGTGCTGGGCCGTTTCCTGGAGGACCGCGAGTCTCCAGTTCGCGACGCAGACGAGCAATCTCGGCCTCGTACCTTTTGCCATGTTAGCAAACAACAACAACAATGACGGGCCTCAGGCCCTGACACGCGAAAACACTCACTCTTGCCGGACCTTGGCGTGTGTCCCCTCAAGCTCGTAGAGCGTTTTCCTGATCATGCCCAACTCGGTGATCTGCTGGGCCACTGAGATTGGGTCAGCTGTAGCACGGCGCAGACAAACTCACTTTGTGCCTCATACTCATCTCGCTGCGCCTTCCAGATGGCGTTGTCCTGGGCGACGTTCTCAAACTCGTTTTTGATCAACTCGAACCACTCGCCAAGACGTTGCATCGATGGCGCTGGAGGGCCTGCCGCAACAGGCGGAGCGGCTGCAGGGGGCAGGCGGTGGTGCTGTGTTGTGGAAGGATGGATCGATTGGCAGTGACAACGAGGTCGCGGCGGCAGGGAGGAACCAAGTATTGATGGGGGGGTGTGGAGTGAGGGCGCCGATGGGGAAGGACAATGAAGGTGTGTGGGCAGTGTGCAGGTGATAAGGAAGACACCGGTGATGAGCAAGGCGGGCGAAGAAGCACAAAGGCAAGTGTGCGCGCGAGCAACAGAGGGTCGCCAGGAAAGTCACGAGGGGCAACGGCGATCAAGGAATGCAAGCGAGGTGCAAAGATTGGTGTGGGTGCCGGCACGAGGAAGAAGAAAAGGATGCAGTCAGTAACAGTGCGTCGGGCGTTTCGTTGATAAGAAAGCAGTAGAGGGACGACAAGGATGGAAGGATGTGTACGTTGTTGTCCGTGCAGCGAGGACATTGTTGGGGACTGATGGGTGGGATGGAGGGGGGTTGATGGGAATGCTCACGTTGTAGATGTTCGGGGCTTGCATGGCGGATGCTGCGGGGGATGGGAAGGGAGGAGGCAGGTGCTAAGTGTCGGGCACACAGGGAGTCCGACGGTGGAGTTGTTGCCAGTTGGGGGAGAGGGTGGGTTGATTGTTCCCGGATGCGCGCGCGTCGTCGGAGCAAGGTGGGACTGAGGATGCGGTGCCCCCGCTGGACGCGTGTAAGGGAGAAGGGGGGGAGGGTGCGCTGGGCGGTGGAAGGGGGAGGGTGGTGTGGTGCGTGTGGTGCGTGTGGTGAGTGTGAGGCTGAGGGATGGTAGGGAGAGGGTGTGTGGCGGGGTGGATGGATGGATATTAGGTGGTGGTTGGATGGAAGGAAAAGGAGCGATGACACGAGGAGGAACAAAACGAGTAGCGAGTGGGATGTGGGATGCGAGATGGAATGGATGCAACCGCACACACGGCCAGGCGGGCAGGCGGCGGCGCTCGAGCGCCGAGCGGCAGGCACCGCACACACTTGCGACGCACACACATGGGGTGGGGGGGGGGGGGCCTGGCGCGGAGCGTATTATGTAATCAATTTGGCAAACAGGGGGGACCATATACACATTCACGTCATGGGCGACAGACAGTGCGCGCGTGTGTTGTTGTGTCCATTGCTGCTGCGACGTCCAACAACATCCCACACACCACCCACCACCCACTCCACCCACACCATGCCTCCCGCAGCTCACACCCCGCCACAAAACATGGCCTTTACTCCTCAAGGCGCTCCATTACGGCGCAGGACAGCACCAGGATCCGCCTCTCGCCTCTCAGCCTCCTTCTCCCTCAACCCAGCAGACTCGGACATGAGCCTCTCGGACATGTCCATCAACCTCATGTCCCCCTCCAAGGGTCGCGCCGCCTTCCTCTCAGAGCAAGGCCACATGGGCATGGCCCAGGTCTCTCCTCGAATCCGCTCGCCCCTCACTCGTGCAGGCCCTTCTCGGCCACCACCTGGCTCAGAGCCGCGTCCCACCACCCGTTCCCGCTCCCGCTTTGCAGGCGACGAGACGACCGAGGCAGACGAGGACGAAGAAGACGAGGACGACCGCTGGGGAATGATTGACTCGATGCGGGTGTGGCGCAACGACGCCATCATTCACCACCTCTACGAGACGGCCATGTTCTGGGGCGACAAGATCCTCAGCTGGACAGGTAGGTGCCTCACGCTCATGACGGTGCTCACCTACCTTCAGGCGACTCGACCGATGCCTTCTGGGTCGCGCAGGCGTACTTTCTCACGGGACACTACCTCCAAGCTGAGCGCTTGTTGACAGACCCCCGTCCACCACCACGCCAGCGTGGCGACAAGGGCAAAGCCAAGGCGCCCGAGGACGACGACGACCAAGGTCTCTTGCGCCGCCTCATCGACGACCACCTCGCGTGCCGCTCGCTCGCGGCACAATGTCTCATCGCTCAAGAAAAATACCATGAAGCACTCGAGCTCATTGGCGAGAGCAACCCGTTCCGCGAGGTTGGGGCTACCAGCCGGCCAGGGACCGACGGTGTCAAGCTGCACTCGGCAATGTGTCACACCCGTGGCATCCTTCACCTCCGTCTCTCGAGTCTCGAGCGCGCCAAGGAGTGCTTTATCGAGGCGCTCATTATCGACGTCAAAAACTATGACGCGTTCAGAGAGCTTGTTGAGGGCCAGATGATGTCGGCCACCGAAGGTACGTGAAATCGTGTCCGACACCAGCAGCTCACCTTGCATCAGAATGGGAGTTTATCAACAACCTCGCATACCGTCAACAGCTCGCAAACGAGGAGGCCGACTTTGTGCGATTCATGTACATCTCCAAGCTGCGAAAAGACGCACACGTCTCCGAGATTGCCGCCGCCCGCAAGCAGCTCGTCGAAACGTACCAACTAGACGACAACTGTGACGTGCTGGTCGGCCTCGCCGAGGAGCTCTTTGCGCGCTACAAGTGGGAGGACTGCTATGTGGTCACGTCAAAGATTCTGGCCCGCATGCCTGGTCACCCTGGTGCTCTCCCCCTGCACTTGGCGTGCATGCACCACATCCCGCGCCTACACTCGTCGCTGTTCATGCTCGCACACGACCTGGTCCAGCAGGAGCCACAGGCTGCCTCGACGTGGTATGCTGTCGGCCTGTGGTACTTTTCCGGCAAGCGGTGGACCGAGGCCAGGCGGTTCTTCTCAAAGGCCAACTTGATCGATTCACGCTTCGCTCCAGCCTGGATCACGTTTGCGCACGCGTTCGCATGGGAGGGCGAGCATGACCAGGCTATCACAGCATACTCAACTGCCGCAAGGCTCTTTCCAGGGTGAGTTGCGGGTTGCCTCCTCTGCTAACTCTTCAGATCCCATCTCACACTCCTCTCCATCGGACAAGAGCACTTGCAACTCTCGCAGTCAGCCCTGGCTGAAGAGTACTTTCGCGCTGCAGCCGCGATCCACTCGTCCGACCCGCTCTTGCTTAACGAGCTCGGTGTTGCCGCGTACAACCGCGACGACTTTTCCGCCGCCATCGACTTCTTTGAGCGCGCGATCGCTGGTGCGGGCGAGATGCAGGGCTCGGCAGCGGAATGGGCCGCCACGCACTGTAACCTGGGACACGCGCTGCGCGTGCAGCGGCGCTACACCGAGGCCCGCGCGGCGTATGCGGCCTGCATCCGTCTTGATCCGACCAACTCGACTGCCTACGCGTCCCAAGCCATGCTGTCGCAGCTGGAGGGTGACGTCCGCACGGCTATCAGGCTGTACCACTCGGCGCTCTCGCTCTCGCCGCAAGACCCCGTGGCCACCATTCTCCTCGAGATGGCTCTCCTCGAGCAAGTCGAGGCGCACGACCCAACGACTCTCCCAGGCCTACCTGCTGCGATCGCGCGCACCGACCTCGACCCGTTCTCGGTGCCCAAGGGCAACGCCGCGTTCGGCCCCTTGCCCGTAGAGGCTGACCCGGCGACGCTCGACGAGGCTGGCGAGAGCGTCGACCTGAGCTTGAGCGCAGGGTCGACAATTGGAACTCTGGCAGGTGGTGGAGCGAGCACGTCCCGTGCCAGGGGGTACAGCATTTCGACGACCGCAAATGCGAGCTACAGGACTCAACGGTACCCGGACACGACTTTCAACGAGTCGAGTGCAATGGATATCGAGGAGGACTAGGAAGGGGCGAGAGAGGCCAGGAGGGCACTGTTGCCCAAGGGCAGGAGGAGAGCGAGGAGGTCTCACTGTAGATTGTCGTACACACTCTCTCATCATGCATATATCATTCAGCATCACCAAGTGCAGTGTGTGTGTGTGTATCTATCTATCTATCTGCAGAGCGAGATGGTCGGCTGGGTGGACAGAGCGGTGACGTGCTCGCTTATTTTTCCGAAAAGTGTAATCGACTCCTGCTATCGTGCCTGGGGGCCTCGCACTTTGGGCCATCAAGAATCAGACGCCGAACTCTTGTCCAACGATACAACACACACACTTTACTTTTGTGCTCCATCACAGTCATCCTTGTCATCGCTCGATACCTCGTCTCAAGCACTCCAACCCCCACCCGCCCATCGAGTGTTCACAGTCCGGCTGTCACTCGGCCGCAGCTCTGGCGTAATCAGTCCCACCCAAGCCACCGACGTCGTCCCGACGCTCACCGCTTCTCGTCTCGTGATCGATCGAGCACACGTCTCACCAGACGTGTACCTGAAACCAACGGCGCAGCGAGCACGAGGCAACACGTATTCTCGACAAGCTCCACCCCGACGCTACCACAAACAGCGCCGGATCTAACATCCAACCCAACTCCCCATGGCTCCCTCGCTTTCACCCGTCTCCCCCATCAGCGCGCGCGGCCGCGCACACAGCGTCAAGGGGGCGCGGCGACACGAGACGGTTGTCGCTACCCCTGCGGCAATGAGGAAGGGTGAGTGCCATTGTCGATCACGAGGGCTGTGGAACGTCTCTACAGCTGGGACGTGTGTGGGGGTGGGCAGCGCGGCGTCGCGTACCGCGCCGCGGGCAGCTCCCATTCCGCGACTCCCGCAGACAGCTGTCCAACACCAGCGTGCACCTTCCCGCCCCACACGTCCCACAAGGCTCGTGGGGAGGGGTGGCGGTCCCAGCGTTCCCAGTGTATCGAGTCGCGAGGTGAGATCAGATAGCTGACGCCATTGCGCGACACCTTGCGTCTTTGAACTTTTCCTCGCCGCCGCCATCAAACCTCTGTCTACTTTTTGTCCTCGCCATCCGACCCCCCCACACCCATGTTCCGCTGCCAACCGCCGATTGTCTTCCCCCCAACCCCGCCGCCATCACCGCCGTCTACCCCGCCTCGCACACTGTCCCCCATAGCCGACTCGCTCACGCGCAACCGCGTCGGCATCCCGCCTACCCTCTCCCACCTCTTGTCCGTCGGCAAGGGCCGTGTCCTCTCGCTTGCGGCGGACGAGGACCACGTCTTTGCTGGCTGCCAGAGCTGCGACAATGAGATCACCGTCTTCTCGCGGTCGTCTCTCCAGCCTCTGTTCCGCTTGCTGGGACATGCAGGCAGTGTGCTGGCGCTGCTTGTGATCAAGGAGAAGGGCTGGCTCGTGTCGAGCAGCAGCGCGGGTGACGTAAGGGTGAGTTGGTTCTGGTTCAGCTGGAAGCTTGATGAAGAGCTGCCTGACCATTGTCGCTGACACCCCAGATCTGGTGCACTACCACTTTCGAGCCCCTGTACATCATCCGCCCATGCGATGACACCTCGGGCGACATCTACTCGTTGGCGTGGGACGACCGCAACGGCGGGACGCTCTACTTTGGCGCGCAAAACACCACCATCGAGTGGGTCAACTTTTCCAAGTTGCCCAACGGGTCCCCCGCCGGCTCTGCCACTGTCATCTCGATCAACAGCCCCACTGAAGCTACCAACTCTCTCAACGCTGCGCCAAAGCTCACCACGCCCAAGTGCTCGCCTCCTGCCTCGAGCCAGAGCCCAGCTCCATCGGTCCGCTCAGGACGGTACAAGCCACACTCCTTCTTCGACACCCCGCCTGCCGATGTGCGGAGTGGAACGAGCACGCCCCGTACACCCGGCGCCGTCCTGGCCTCTGGTCGTTGCACCACCCCGATCCCGGCCGGTGTGGCAGCTTCCGACGTCGCTGGCCGCCTGCTCCGCGCCACGTCCGTGACCGAGTTTGAAATTGACGTCGACTCGACTCTGTTTTACGCGCACTATGGCTACGTCTATGCCCTCGACATGATCACGCGTCCAGATGGCTCCCGGTGGCTCGCGAGCGGAAGCGGCGACTCGGACCTCAAGATCTGGGAATGCGCACCTCGCGGCGGCCTCCACCTCGTTCGCGAATTCAGCGGGCTCAGTGGCGCCGTGCTCTCGATCGCGCACCGCGACTCGCTCATCTACGCCGGACTCCAGGACGGCGAGATTGACGTGTGGGACCTCGAGACCGGCGCCCGTATCCGGACGATTGAAGCGCACGACGCCGACGTCATGGCCATGACGGTCCTCGGCTGCGACGTGTTCACTGGTGCGGCTGATGGGCGCGTGCTGCGCATAGACGAGTCGTTTGACTGCACCGCCGCGTTCAAGGCACACGCAGACGTCGTTCTCGCGGCGCTCATTGTGCCGGCCGCGCGCAAGCCCGGGCAGTACGAGCTGATCACTGCCGGAAACGACTCGTTTGTCAAGATTTGGTCCATCCCAATGGCCCGTGCCACCCGCCACGATACCGACATTGATGACATTGAAGGCGTGATCGAGGGCTCGGGCGACGTCATGCTCTACGCTCTCAAGAAGCTTGTGGCTGTCCCCACCGTGAGCGACGAGGCGCACCGCGAGAGCTGTCGTCAAGGCGCCCATTTGCTCAAAAAGCTGCTCGGCCAGCTCGGTGCGTCGGCAGAGATGCTCTCGGGCGACCCCGGTCGCAACCCACTCGTCCTCGCCACGTTCACCGGTCGCGACACTGGCAAGCCTCGCAAGCGCGTCCTCTTCTACGGCCACTATGACGTCCAACCCGTCGGCGAAAAGGACTGGGAGAGCGACCCGTGGGAGCTGACCGGCCGTAACGGCTACCTCTACGGACGCGGTGTCACCGACAACAAGGGTCCCATCATGGCCGTTGCGTGTGCCGCTGCCGCATTGAGGCAGCGCCGCGAGCTGGACGTGGACCTCGTGATGCTCATTGAAGGCGAGGAGGAGGCTGGCAGTCGCGGCTTTGCAGCGGCGGTGAGGAGGAACAAGGTGGGTATCGGCCTGTCGTTTGCTGGGTAGTCCACAAAGTACAACAGCAAAGCGCAGCTATACTGACAGACCAGGACCACATTGGCAAAGTCGACGTCGTCCTCCTCGCCAACTCGACCTGGATCGACGAAGAAGACCCGTGTGTCGTGTACGGTATGCGTGGTGTCGTGTACGCAAACCTGTCCGTGTCGAGCGAGGGCGACGACGCCCACAACGGTGTGGAGGGAGGTGCTGTCGCCGAGCCCATGTTTGACCTCGTTCGGGTCTTGGGTAGTTTGGCGGACGCGCAGGGCGTCAAGTTGCCTGGTTTCTGTGAGTGATCTACCATTGCTGCTCACACCCTCCTGGTCATGCGCTGACGAAGTACCCAGACGAAGCAGTGCGCAAGCAGACGCCCGAGGAACTGGAGCTCCTCTCCTCTGTCGCGCGCGCGTCTGGCCGGCCGCTCGACGAGCTCGTCCGCGTCTGGCGCCAACCGTCCTTCTCCATCGCCAACATCACCACCTCGGGCGCGGCCAACAAGACGGTCATCCCGCGCCGCGTGTGCGCCGACATTTCCATGCGTCTCGTCCCAGACCAGGACCTGGACACGATCGTCGACGACCTCGTCGCCTACTGCGAAAAGGTGTTTACCGACCTCGACAGCCCCAACCACCTCGACGTGACCATTACGCACGCCGCGTCGTGGTGGCTGGCGAGCCTCGACCACCCGTACTTTGTCGCGCTCGAGGACGCCGTCAAGGACATTTGGGGCCAGCAGCCGCTCAAGATCCGCGAGGGCGGGACGGTGCCGACCATGTCGTGGCTCGAGAGGGAGTTTGCCGCGCCGTGCGTGCACCTGCCCCTCGGCCAGTCGAGCGATGCGGGACACTTGGCAAACGAGCGCATCCGCTTGCTCAACCTCAACAACGGCAAGAAGGTCGTAGAAAACTATCTGTCTCGATTGGCGCGGATCTGAGAGGACAGAGAGCGAGAGAGAAGGAAGGAAGAAGAAGACGAGATACAACAATCAAAGCGAGGAGCAACATATGCATGCGTGTACGCGTCTGAGTCTCTGTTGCATGGTTGGACTTTACATGGGTTGAGGAATGGGGAATGGACGGTTGTGGGTGGGTTGGGGGGTCATTATTCTGTGTTGTTGGCTGTGTTGCCTCACGCGCGCTTGCGGCGGGACGACGGGGGTATTTAGGGGGAAGGCTGGACTGTGGAGTTCTCGTTTCTGGGTGTCTCTCACGCCCAAAACGACGACGACGGTTCCAAGCACTGGCGGCGAGATGACTCGTACACTGTGATCCTTGGAGCTTTCGCAGCAAAGGACACGGTGTACCCTCGGTGTAACCCATGTACTGGACGAGCCTCGTACGCACGGTGGAATGGAGAGAGTCGAACCTGTAGCGAGAAAACCCACTTTCCGCCTGCCTCCTCAACCCCTCGCCTCCCTTCGCGACCCGGGTGACTTGCTGCTCATCCACCTCGCTACGGGCTTCTCGCTTCTTGCTCTCCACTTGAACTTGCGCGGCTTGTTCAATCGCTCACTTGCGCCTCACTTCCAGGCCGTTCTCGGCGCGCACCACCTCGAACGCTCCGCTCGCGCCGTCCAGGGGCGCACAGTTGCCCCATCCGCCAAGGGACGAGACGAGGTGTCGCTTGCTGCCTGCGCATGCCGCTGCGACGCCTGGCAGACCCCACAGTTCCGACAGTGAGAGGTTGGACGTCGACACGTGCGAAAAGGCGGTGATGACGGCCTCCTCGACTTGCGCGGGGGCAAGGGGCGCGCCTGGGGAAGGAGTCTCGGTGACGGGGTGAATAAACTTGGCTGCAAGACGGTGGGGGTGCATGGCCTCGGAGACGCCGCGGGCAAACGGAAGTTCGACGGTGCGCACGCTGCGAGGAGACCGCATGGGGACGCCGGTGGTGAGGCGGAAGACGGCCGTGTTCGAGGCGTAGATGGGCTTGCCTTGCCTGCCGTCCTTGCCTTCGTAGTACGAGGGCTTGGAGGAGATGCCCACGCCAGACACCTCGACCTCGTAACCCCAGTCGGCGGCGGCGGCCATGGCCCAGTTGCGGAACTCCTTGTAGGTCATCTCGATCTTGTGGTCCGAGTGGCGGAACACACGGTCGGTACGGCCAGTCGGGTCCGCAAAGCCGCGCTTCGGGCAGTCGTCATGCTCATGGTCCGGGAACTTGGAGTTGAAGTCAAAGTTCTGAGATTGTCAGTTGTTGCGGTCGATCTTTCAACTCACAGGAGTCGACACGAGCATGAGCTTGGGACGGTAGGTGCCCAGAGTCACGACGCCAAAGCGGCTGAGGATGTGGGGGTCGAGGTGCTCAATGAGCTCGAGAGCCACAATCGACTGGTAGCCCTCTAGCCTTGCATTGTAGCGCTCGATGCCGCCGAGCCACAGCTCCGTGTTGAGAGTCTCCCATCGGGGTGCTCCCGTTGGCTCGAGAGTCTTCATCGCCGACGCCATCACGCCAGGCTCCTGGTCGACGGCCGTCACGCGCTACGCGGTATCAGCATTCGTCCTTTTCTTTCTCCGTCCCGCCGTCCCGTGGCCAATCAATCTGCTCATCGCCGCCGGCTCCACCCCGGTCCCCCGTGAGAGTCTTCCCCTCACCCCACACAACCGGACCGCAACGCCATCTCCGCTCATAGCTTCCGAATGCTCCGCTCGACGGCAAGCAACCACGGCGTCCCGCGAGTGACGACGGACGTGGGGCAAAGGAAAACGTGAGGTGGATGCCGCACGCCACCAGGTTTCCTGCCAGGGATACCGCGAGCCAGTAGGAGAACGAAGACGACGGCACGGGGGTGTGCCACCCCATTCCCATTCGCCGTTTCCCCGTCCATGCGCACAGATCAAAACTGTCCTGAACCGGGGCGAGCAGGGCTCGTGGGCTCGGTGCCCCGGAGGTAGTGACAACGCCGCTGTGGGGGCGGGGCGTGGCTTTTTTCAGAAAGACAGAAAGACAGGAGGTGGTGTGTGGGTGTGGGTGTATGCAGACGGACACAAGGTGTGTAGCAGCAGTAGCTGCCAGCGAGCACGATCTTGTATCCAGCGACGCCCGCATCTCCGCCGACGGCGTTGATGCTTCTCATGGCTTTGCGACACCACGACGACCACACTGTTTCACTCTGCCTCCTTCGCGTCCTGATCCAGGCGTGTCACCCCTCCCCCTCACGTTCGCACCCGACCGGTTCTCGCACTGCACCGCCGCCATGTACTACTCACGGTGATGAAGAGTTCCCTGCCCTCTGGGAGGTCGCCGTCTTTTGCGATTGGGCGCTCGGCGATGGTTTGCGGGGGGATGACAAGGGTCTGGAGGAGGCTACCGGGACCGCAGCCGAGATCGAGCACGGACCGGATGCCTTCCTTACGGAGCACCTCGAGGGCCCAGTGCCGGCGCTGCATCCACAGTCTGTGTCATATGTCAGCGGAATTCGGCCGGGCAAGGAGGAGACACCCGTCAAAGGACGGCAAGGACGGCTAGGACGGGGCAAAAAATGGGTGGGCGTGGGCCACACATTGTCGTCGCCGAGATGGAAACGGGCTCTGGGTGTACCACATCGGCGCATGTAGTCGCCGCCGCCGCCGCCGCCATCCATCGCCATCGTACAGCCGGGAGGAGCGCCGCCGTTGCTGAGGCGTGATTCCGGCCGGTGGCGTTTGCGATGGCAGGAAGTACCCGGCCCCAGCAGCAAAGGCAAAAAGCCCAGCAAGATCCAGACCCGACCGAGCAAAGCAACGGTGGCCACCACGTTCGTGTGTGTACGCATGAACGCACGCACGCATGCACCACCACGTTTGACCCGTCCGCACCCGTCCACCGATACAGGCGGCATGTTCGGACATGTGCTTCTTGGGCCAGATCGCGATGCTAAGCGCCGTTCGCGCGCCACTAGCTTGGTGACGGACGGACGGCCATGTGCGTCCCTTCCTTTCCATCCCGCCTCGACGAGCTCCCGTCCCGCAACCAACTTACTCTGGGGTGAATGTGACACCTGTAAAGTCGCTGGCCTCGACCATGGACACCTCTGGGGTGCCTGCTCCGCTGGGGAGCGCGGAGGGAGAGATCAGAGGTGGGGAGAGGGGCGGTGGGGAAAGACCTGTTGGCGGGGCGGTAGACGGGGTCGCTGGCGGGGCGGCGGGAGCAGCGGCCGGGGCGACCGGAGCTACGGCAGCGGACATTGTGATGAGTGGGAGTGATGGGGGTGGGGGGGTGGCCACTGGCCGTGGCGGGGGCTGGTGAGTTTGCTGGAGGTGGTTGTAAGAAGGTGAAAGAGGTTGAAGAGGAGGGCAAGGGGGGATGGCATGTCTTGGCTCTGTGGGTGGTCGTTTGTGTGGGCGGTGTCTGCAGAGTCACGGGCAAAGTGGCCCCGCCTTTTTCAACCCACCCACGTTAGCCCCCTCCCTTTTCTACCCCACACACACCCACTCTGTTTTTCCAAACTCTGCCAAATCCCACCACTCGCCGCACATGCATCGGGAACACACCTACACGGGACCGGTACTACTCTCGTGCACCTCCTGTGCACACTCCTGTCGGCCGCGCCATATCCCGACATCCGCGCGGAAGAGACACCCAGGAATCACCAAGGCCTCTGTACCTCTGTTCAACGGACGCCACCGCGGATCGTTTACCCGGGTCCATGTCTCTGGTGCGAGAAACAGGTTCGAGACCCACGGCGACGGCGGCGACGACGACGACACGACGACGATCAGCCGGTGCCGTGCAGGTTTCTTGTCGTGCAGCGTTCCACGCAGCGTGTTCTGGTTCTTGACATACGATCATACAGCGTCTGAGTGAACCCAGTTTTGCCAGCTGTGTTGAACCCAGTTCTGACCCACTCTTTACCCGTTGCTCTCACGAGCGCGGGGCATTCTCTCGATCGGATTTCACAGCGATCGCCCGGCCGGCATCAAGTGGGTGCGCCAACGTCCCTCCTCTCCGAACCACCCGAGCGTCACTGCGTCACTGCTGCGTCACTGCTCTGTCCCGTCTTCCTTCTGTTCAAGACACTGCTTGAGACTCCCCCCCCCTCCCTCCCTCTCGGGTCACTGTGTTCTGGCACCGACGGGTCCCCACACACCCCGGCGCCACCACTCACCCCACTGACACCCTCGCAGCACGGCCCTCGCACCCACATGACACTGCCAAGTCTACCTCTATGCAAAGGTTGGGTGCAATGCTTGGCATGGCGGGTTTTTGGGTACCATTTGCAGCCATGTAGACAATGGCTATTGCGTCTTTCCGACGCGGAAAAGGCCGAGAAGCCGAAAGTGCATCACGGGATGCAAGACTGTCGGGTCGTCCCTACACAATTACACCAGCTGACTTCTTTTACGACGAGCTTTGAACAAACCTCAACGTCTTTCACGCTGGAGCATGGACCTGACTGAAGCTTCAAGATCACATCGGCTCCCTAGATCGCACCCCCGGTGCACGGCACATGGCAGAGATCGCACGAGCCCTGCTCATTATATCCATTGGTGGAGCTTGACCCCGTGTCCGGTCAGCTGGCGAACGCCGTCTGTGGCGGCATCCAATGGTCAGCGGGCTATACGCCGGCCACTGGCGCCCATCGAGCAACCGGCACCCAACAATAGTCCTATCCTCGGAGGGCCCCCACAGGACCACAGTACGGCCTCAGTGGGCCTTTTCCGCGACGCCTCCATGACTCCATGACGGACTGTTTCCGTTACTCGTACTGGGCGTCGTGGAATGCCATGAACCTCTCGAGTGCCATCGAGTCATGAAGTGAGCCCCCCAGCGCCACTCCCCGCGGCGAACACGATGCAGGCGCCGAGATCGGAACACACGCCGGGTTCAACTAAGACTAAACTCCCGTCAGCCAGTGAACGGTACAGTCAATACTCCCAGTGCCCACCCTCTCGCGTGATACAGTATATCCCTGCTCGCTGCTTGTTTGTTGTATGCGTGTGTGAGATCCTGCAAGGAACGGCCCGACACAGACGTGTCCATTCAGCGCCATCCCTCCGCCGTGCATAAACGGGTGAGAGCCAAAAGGGTCATAAGGAGGCGTCCTGGGGCCGAGCAGGAGGGAGCAGGCGATCTGAGATCCGAGATACAGGAAGCAAAGCAAGAGCCAGAGCAAGAGCGAGAGCAAGTGCTAGAAGCTAGAATACGCGGGTGCGCGGTGCGTGGAAGCACTGAGAGATGGTTGCTCGGCCTCCGCCCGGTTCCCGATTCCGGCGTTGGAAGTCGTGTTTGGCGACCTATTCCAGGCGCCGAGCCAGTTGACCCACACCCTCCAGCGCACCCACGCACGCTCGACGGCATACAATCCACCCGATGCATGGGAAACCTGTTCACTCTAGTGTGTGCATCGGTATCCTTGGGACGCAAAGGCACCGGCAGCCCCCGGGGCAGGCCGCGTCCTGTTCACATAGACTGTGTGTGTAATTCAGCCGCCTCGTCGGCTCGTATGTGGCGAGTCCTCCCAGGCAGCCAGCCTCTCACCGTGTTGTGTGCAGATACAGTTCACTCGTTCACATTGCTGTCCAGCCACATCCCTGCACTATCCATGTCCACATGTTCCAGATCGGACCGTACGACTGCGTACTGCGTATGCACATGTGTACCTACCTTGCTGCGGTCGGCTCGCTCGGTACTCTACTCGCTCACGCGCACCCTTGCCTCATGCCAATCGCTGCAAACACACACACAAACAAACAAACAGACAGACAGGCAAACTCTGATAGTAGCCTGCTGCTGCGGGCCTGGGTGGCGAGCGAGCGAGCGAGCCAGCAGTGCAATCTCCATCCGTCGTTGCTTTCCAACCAGCTGCAGCTTGTCCGCCACTTTCCCAGCTGGCGCAGCTGGCCAGCTACAGGCTGCGCCAAACGCTTCCTGGGTTCACAATACCTCCATTGTCCGAAATAGCCTGCGTTGGGGTGGATCGGAACGAGGCGGGGTGTGTCCCGGCGGTATCCATGGGCGACGGCGCGTGGAGACGGTGAGGCTGGGGAGGGTTGGGTGTGGTGGGCACCCACAAACCCGGGCCCGTACCCACTCCCACAGCACTGCAACAAGCAAACCCACCCCCGACAACAACACCGCATCGAGGGATCGTCCAACGGTGACGTTAAAAGCGTAAAAAGATGCACAACTCTGGGTGACAAACTGTGATGGAAACGATCAGGATCAGGGAACGCGCGCGAGTCTCGAGTCTCGAGGCATAGTGTCCATTAGGCTTTGCGAGCCAGGCTATCAAAGGTAGTTCACGGCAATGCTGGGTGCGCGTGTAAATGCGATGGTACGGCGGGTACGAAAACGGGGGGCAGGGGGAGAGGCGAGACAGTACGAGGCATCCCGGGGTAGGTAAGGGGTTAGGATGAGGGTGGGGTGGGGGGGATGTACTGGTTTAACAAATTAAGTGTCCAGTCTTTAATGTCCAAATGCGAGATTACAGGAGCAGGGGAGCGGCGATCAGACCAACAAGCAGAGCCGCGCCGGCGGTGATGGGCGCGACGACACGGGTGGCGCCTGATGACGAGTTCTTGTGCGAGTCGACAGTGGTGTCGGTGGCACCGGCGGTCGGGGCGGCGTCAGTGGCCGAGGTGCTCGACTCGACGACGGGGACCTCGATGACAGTCGAGGCAGGGAGGGCCGCGTTGGTAGCTGTAGGCTGGGTGCCAATGGAACCGGTACCGACCATGACAAACTCGCCGTCAGAGGGGATACCGTTCTGAACGACGAAGAAGAGAGCAGGGCCGGGCTGGAAGAGGTTGGGGCCGGGAGTGCCAGGCAGCTGGCTGACGTGGAGGGTGGTGATGTTGGTGTTGCGGTCAATGGTGTACGAGGTCTCGAGCTCAATCATACGCTGGCCAAAGCCGATGGCGTGGGTGTTGAAACCACCGCGAATGAGAACAACCTTGGTGTTGTTGGCGGCAGTGGCGTCGGTGGTGTTGAGGGTGAGGTTGAACGCAGCGCCACCGTACGAGACGGTCTCGGGAATGCCAGTGTAACCAGGGCGGGCCTCGTTGTAGAACCACGGGTACCAGCGCTCAACGTCGGTACGCGAACGCCACTGGTTGGTGGTAAAGTCGGCGTTGGGGTTGGAGCCAGAGATCAGGATCGACGAGTCGGGCAGGAGAATGGCAGTCGAGTGGTACATGCGCTCATTGTCCGAAGCCGAGAGACCAGTGCGGTTCCAGCGAGTACCGGCCTTTGCCTCGGGGCTGTAGATGGTGGGCATGTAGAGCGGGGCCTGGCCATACGACTGGCCAACCGAGTAGTTCTGGTCACCGTAACCGGCAGTGCCCATGGCGACACCGTTACCGTGCCAGATGGTACCGTCGGGGAGAAGGACAAACTGGCCCATGGAACGGCCCTCGAGCATGTAGTCGTCGTCCTGGTACGCAGTGGTGGTACCCTCGGGGGTGATACGGACACAGGTCTGGTCGGCAGGCCAAGCAGTGACATTGTAGCCAGGGCCAACGTCGGTACCCCAGTTGGTAGTGTTGGAACCACCGCAGAAGAGGATGGTGGGCTCGTAGTTGTTGCGAGGGGTCAGGGGGAGCATGACGGTGGCAGCCGAGGCGGGGTAGACACGGGCAGCGTACGGCATGTCTGGCAGGTTGGTAGTCTCCTTGCTGTTGTAGTCGTACAGGATCGACTTGAGGTTGGCCTGCATGAACAGCTTGCCAGAGGGCATGAGCCAGGTGAGGGCATAGAGGTTGATGGGCAGCGTGTCCGAAAGGAACTGGAGGCTGACGGCACCGTCGCTGGTTGGGGGGAAGAACTCGTAGGTGGGGTTGTCCTGGCCGGCAGTGTTGACGTAGCCACCGTTCTTGTCACCGCCGATAACGATGAGGGATCCATCTGGCAGTGTCTCGACCATGGGGTACCAGCGCTTGCCGGTCATCTGGAGGTAGCCACCAGTGTCCGAGTTGATGTCGAGCGTCTGGGTGCCCTGGACGTACTCGCACGACTCGTCGTCGCAAGGGTCAAGAAGACGAATGGCAGTGCCACCCGTCATGTCAGAGTATGCGCCTGCAGTGGTGGTGGCAACACCGCCCGTTGTCACGGCTGGAATTTGGGTCAGTAAAACGGTTGGTTACGACAGTGTGACCGAGACACTCACGCTGGTTACCGCCAAAGACGGCCCAAGTGCCGTTGCCAAGCACAGCACCACCAGCACAGAAGGTGTTCGAGTAGACATCCATGGTGCGCACTGCGGAGGGTCCGTTAGCCTACCATGCACGCGGAAGAAACGCCCGCCCGCCCGCCCGCCCGAAACGGTAACGACGCGGTTGCAGCAGATTGGGAACACGGAGGCAGGCGCGTGCGGGTAGTGCCATCCCTACCGCCTGCAATCGGCACACGCGCGCACCCCCAGCAGCTTTTTTCTGCGGTGGTACTCACCCTTGTTGGTGTTGATGTCGTACTCGACAGCCCATGCAGGGTGCTCGCCGTACAGGCCGTTGATGGTGGTGGGGTTGTTCTCAGTCTTGTCGAGGATGTAGACCTTGTTCTTTGTGCCAAGGAACATCTGCGGTATTGTTAGCAGAGGCGGGCGCCGGGATGAAACAACTCACCATCTGGGCAGAGATACCGGCGTCGCCGACGCTCTGGAAGGAGAGCGGGGTCTGCGCCAGGACTGGCGATGCCAGGAATGGCAGCAAAGTCCAAAGAGCGGCAAGCATAGTGTGCCGAGTGTGAGAGAGTCGGCGGGTTGGTGATAGAGGGGGGTTGCGGGGGCTCAAAAAGAAGGTAAAGCTATTCTCTAGATCTAGTCGTTTGGGACAGCGGACAGAACAGATCAAGCGGTGCGTGCTGGTTGATATATGCTGTTTCTCTAGATTCGGTGTCAGCAACGTGTGCGATGCCAGTGGGTGGCAAGAAACGCGAATGAAGAAGAATAGAGAGGCAGTGCTTGTGGGCACTATGACGGAGGAGGGAACAGTGTCGATTCAGAAACGGTATTCAATGACATGGCAGTGTTTGTGCGTGTCATGCACACCCCGCCAGTCACACAGACCAGTGCCCAGACCAGTGCCCCTCCCTCTTGGGGTCGGTAGGTGCACGGTGCTTGGGCATAGAGCGGGTTGCTGGGCGACACCGACGGAAGCGACCTCCTCGACCTCGACCTCGAAACGTCTTTGCCACTGGTACGGCCATCCGCAAGCGCATGCAAAGGACCGCGAGAGGGGGTGAGGGAAAGAGAGTGCTGCGGCGCAGGTGTGGAGTGGACCAACATGGTGCCATCCGCAGGACGGGATCGCAGCGGGGGTGTGGGGTGGGGGTGTGGACTCACCAGCAAATATAACCTGGACCAGGGGCTGGCGTGCGCACACACACGAATTAGACGACGGACAGTGGCCGTGCGATGGGGGGCAGAGAGGCTGCGCGCGAGGACGGGGGTGGGTGGGTGAGGAATACCGTTCCCTGCGCGACTTTGGATGGGGGAGAGGAAGGGTGTGTGGAAGGGGGGGTGGGGTGGGGTGGAGAGGAGACGGACTGGGGGTTGTTTAATGAGATGGATGAGGATGAGGACGTAAGAGAGAAACAGAGGGAGGAGCGAGATGACCACCCAGGGGGCAGTTACTTTTGGTTGTTTGGGAGAGAGAGCGGCCGTGCCCGCCCACCCACCCACCGCCGCCAGCCAGCCAGCCCGCAAAGCATGTATTCCCGCGACCCCTATGATGCGTGTTGGCCTGGGGGGTGTGCAGTATGCTGCTGTTGCGCTGTTGCCGCTCTGCACGCTGCGTGCTGCCTGGCTCTGCCGGTCTCGTGCCGGGGGGTGTTGCCATGGTCCCATCGCTCTCTCGCTGGCACAGCCTTCGTCATAATGGCCCACCCCTTGTTTGGGCGTTTTTTCGCTCTGTCCTGCCCCCGTCAGGTACCGGTAGACACACCCACACTGCCATCCTCTAGGCTTTCTGGACACTCGACGCTCTCTCTCTCCCTCTCTCGCGGCTGCGCTGCCTGCTTCATTGCGCACAATGCATTGTGCATGGGAGAGAACTGTGCAGGTGTATCAGAGAGTGGTCCAGTGCCCCTGCAAATTACAAGACATTGAATACAGAAAACCCGGGACTCAACTCTCCTTTTGAAATGGCCGAAATGGGCCGCAGCCGCAGCCGCCCCAGAGCCGTGCGAAATCCCGTGCGCACCACACGCATCCCATCCGCAGCAAAAGGGAGTGAGAGGATCAACCAGGCGGCTCCACCACCACCACCACCACTTCTTCCTCCACCCACTCCACCACTCCCCCACCCACCCACAACTGTGCGCAACGCCGCCCGCAGTCACAAGGTGTGGCCCAAATGGCCAAATGGGACCCACAGCGTTGGTCAATGCCATCATCATGGTTATGACGGGTTTGATTACCTCTCTCGCAACAAACAGGGTTCAATCTCACCCCCCCGTTCAAAGCCTGCAAGCCCCCCTTTGGGCCCATTTTTCACGCGGCTGTTCCGCCCCGCCCAACGCACGCACGCACGCACGCACACGCACGCACTCCGCTGCACGCTGCAGCAGCCGAGACAAATCTCAGGTACAGCGTGAGGCATTGGGTGGGTGTGTGGGTGTGTGACGTAGCCCGCCCGACAGCTGCACACACAATGAGCAAAATGTGTGTGTGTGTGTGTGCAATGCATGGAGCCCATCCTCTGTCTCTCACCACTGATCACTGATCCACTGACCTCTCTTGACCACATCTCCCCCGCACACCGCAGCGCTGCAGAGCCCAGTCTCCGCCATAATGCATGCATATCATGCTCCTGCACGGCGGTACAGTCGGGCGGTGCCCTCTGCCCACTGGCGCGCACACTATCGGCGAGCCACCCGGCGAGAGACCCTTATAGCACGCGTCGTGTCCCCGTTCGTGTCGTGCCCACTGCACCCACAGCTCCAGAGGTCCTCGTTTTCGCCGTCTCCTGGATTTTTTCCCTCCACGCGTATCAGACGTTCCCTTGGCCCGTTCAGGTCTCACGCACACACGCACACCACACACCGCTCTCGTCTCCATCGCCTCGTTATCCCAATGCGCCAACGCCAAGCCTCCCCGGCGCGAGATGCGCGGCAGCTCATGGCCGCTCTGTCCGTAACGCGTCGGCGTTGGTCGAAAGCGTTTAGGACGCATTTCCCCTACCCTTTCGGCTCCTCTTCGGTGCTGGCCAGGCTGTTGGTAAGCAGCCTGCTAGCTGCTTGTATTGCTTCCAAAAGCGACGACCCCGACGGTGCCACGGTCCCGCCGCTGCTCCGTAATCTCAGTTCCCAGTTCCAGCACAGGGGAGCGTTTTAGAATTGACGCCTTTGACAGCACTGTATGTAGTATGCGAAAATGCTCATTTTCCCAGAGCGTGGGCCCGTCCGTCCCATGGACACTGCCACTCATGTCCTGTCTCGTCTGCCAGCTGAGCTGTGCGCGGTGCTTCATTGTGGGCCACATTGTGCGGGCCTGGGACGAGGCAAGGCCCCCGGTACATCCCGGAGACGGGTGGCAGGCAGGTTCAGACGACCCCTCCGCGATGCACATGCTGCAACAGGCAAAAGTGTGTGGCAGGTTGGCAAAGCCCAAGTCCCGTTGGCACCGGGGTGTGTGAACGGCGACGACGACAGCGACGACAGCGACAACAGCGACGACGACGAACGCACCAGCCACCGGACGAAACCGAGTGCCGCCAAGAGCGTTAGGAACCGTAAGATCCGTCAGCTGTGCACTGCACGGTTTGCAAGCAAGCGTCGTGCATGCGTGCCAAGCCGCCATGCCCCAACGGACGTTCGTCGAGGACACCAAACACGCCGCCGCCGCCGCTGGACCTCTGCGCGCATGCTGCGCACCGCCTAGACCATCTCCGTCGCCAGGAGCCGTCGGGTTTGCGGCACACATACACACACCAGCCAAGACGCCAAACAGCGGTACAGCGGTACAGCGGTACAGCGGTGCGCCAAGCGCCTTCCCGAACCGGCCTAAATATACCAGAGCAACACTTGCTACCACAACCACCAAAAGGTGCCAAGACAAGACCAGGAAACACCAACGACAACAACAACAACAATTGCAGGGCCAATGAAAGGAGCAGGGGCGAGAGACAGAGAGCGTGCAGGGTTTGTTTACATACAAGCATAAGGTCATGAGCGAATCGTGAAAAGAGTTGTCGTTGCAAACATGTGGTCGGGTAAATCTATGTCTTTCGTGGCGCCTCATCTCCATCGCCTGTCGGCCTCTCGCCGTCCTCCCTCCTCTTTGATCCTTCACGATGGTGCTGTGCTGTACAGTACAGTACAAGCTTGTTTACCGTCTCGGAAAGCTGCCAATTGGGCCACCGGGGCCACCTTTTACAGAGTGTTGATTACACACTCAATTGGACGCCGCGGTTTAGCAGTAGTGGCGCGAGCGGAAATTGGGCTTGGCGGAGGCGGACGGTCGCGCTCGTCGGCCCGCGGTGGGTGTTTGTTGTTCCTCTTGGCCTCGACGTTGACCCGCCCCTCCGTCCCTCCGTCCGCCGTCTGGCGCTCTCGCCAGCGCCGGTCCCTGGGCCCCTGGGTCCTGGTTTGGCTTGGCTTGCGGGCGGTGCCGGCGGTGCCGGCGGCGACGGCGACCACCGTGTGACCCCCAAGTTGGCGACAATCTATAATGTAAACACCAAAACGTCTACGCAGTCGTCGTGGATGCGAGCCAACGCTGCAGATCCTGTGTTTTTCGTCAGCCACACTCTCGTTGCGCTTCCTTGGTGCGATGCGATGCGATGCCAGACGCCAAGCGACAGTCGGGGTTTGTGGTTGTGGCCAAGCCAACTCCCGCTGCAACCACGACCCGTGCCGTTGTCATCGTCGCACCTCACCACCACAGTGCCAAGCGGCACTTGTACTCACCGCCATGGGCAGGCCCGTCTTGCGCGGCCGCCGGCCAGAGTCGAGGCCCGGCGTCAGGTCGTACTTGCGCCGGAGGGGTGCGCCGGTCTCGGTCCCGTCCGCGTTGACGTCGACAGCGACGTCGACGTCGGCATTGACGTCGCGCGGCACAGAGTCGGGCGCGAGGGTGCGCGGCGGCTGCGGCGGAGCCGGGTGCGATCCCCTGTGTGCGGTGTGGATGTGCGTGGGGTGGTCCCTCGCGATGCGCGCAGCATGTGCTGGGAGCGGAGGGAGGGCCTGCGCAGGCGGCGGCCGGGGTGGTTGCTGCTGCACCGGCTGCGCTGGGACAACTGGGACAACTGGGACAACCGGGACAGCTGGTACGGCTGGCACGGCCGGCATGCCCGCCTCCGCCGCGGAGCGGACGAGGCCATCGAGTGCGAATGCCTCGCGACTAGACGAGCGGGCGTGGCTGCGCCGTGCGCTGGCAACGCCAGCGCCAGCGCCAGGAGCAACTGCAGCTGCAGACGCAGACACAGACGTGCTCGGCTGAGCAGACTCGGGACCCGATACCACAGCCATCTTCTCCGCCGGCCGGACAGGGAGGGGTCGAGGTGGCATGCCTTGGGGCAGCGAAGTCTTGCGGTCCGGAAGCGAAAACGTGCGGTCTGGGAGCGCGGCGTATGCGGCGTCGTGCTCGGCCTTGTCCGGCCACGTAACGTCCGTGGGCACGTCCGCAGCAGCCAGCAGGCCGCTCATGTGGACGTCAACGTCGTCGTGGACCTGTGAGTTGTTGGCCGACTGTGTCGACTGCACCGACATGGTCTTGTCAGTCGGCGTCAGCGCCGGCGAGGGGAGGTGGGCGCGGGCAGTGGGCAGCGGGGTGACGTCGAGCGTGAGACCGCGCTCCGAGCTGGCGCACTGCGACGGCGACCGGGCCACGGGCGTCCTGTCGCCGCGGTCCATGTCCGACGAGTTGGGGGTACGTGGAAAGTCGGGCACGCTTGCACGCGACACGACCACACGCTCGTCGGGTGTCCACTCGAGGGCACGGGTCGACATGGCCGGCGATGCCACTGGCGGCGGCAGAGCGAGGGACAGGGCAGACGCGCTCGGAGTGCCGGCCTCGGAGCGCTTGTACTCTGTCGGCGGGGACTGGAGGCCCAGCGCCAGCGTGAACGCTGGTGAAGGCGGCGGAATGTCAGAGGCAGGTGAACCAGGCTCCTGGATGATGGTAGACAGCGGCCTGCGCTCCATGTCGCCACCGTGGACAGAGACGATTACCGTAGAGCCCCTGGGGGTGACCGATCGCGAGTCAAAGTAGTTCGCCGAGTCGAGGTAGCTCGACGCCGACACGCTGCGGGAAGCCGACGGCGCGTTGTTGTTGTTGCGGCCCACAGCAGAAACCGCGGGCGAGATGTGGACGTGGCTGCTGGCGACACTGCTGACCACACTTGCCGTCGAGCGGCGGGGGGCACCAACCGTCGATGGGTCGACGCCGAGACCCAGACCAAGCCCGCCAAACGAGTTGGCCAGCGTCTCGACCTGCTGCTTGTGACCTCGTGTTGGCGACACCTCTGCCGAGGACCCACCGTCGGCAACCTCGGGAGGCGTGTGCTTGCGGCGAGGAGGAGGCCGGGGTCCAGAGGACAGAGGAAGCGCAGGGCCAGGAGAACGGGGAGGCGAGACGATGGACAGCGTCGCGAGCTTTTCGCGCCATTCGCGCTCCCTCTTCGCCGTAGCCGAGACGCGCGTCCGCGCTTCCAGTGTCGGCGCGCTGTGAGCTGGTCCGCGGGCAGCTTCTGAACGGGGGACCAGGCGCTGTCGACGCTCCGGTCCAATGCTCGATGGGGGCGACGAGCTCAGGACGACGCCATCGTCGACAACCTGTCCGACGGACGGCGGAGACGAACCGTACACCGTGCCGCGAGCATGCGTCATCTCTGAAGAACCAGACGCCGGCGGGCTGGAACCCAAAATCTCGTTGGCAGGTTTAAACGACGCGTCTGCAGACCGCCTTGTAGCGCGCGCTGGCGATCGTCGTGGGCGAGCAGCACCGACGTGACCAGTGGACGCGTTGCGCATCAGGACTCGAGGCTTGCTCGACCCCGTGTCGTCCGAAGCCGCTCGCAGCTTGCGCGACGTTGAGTGGTCGTTGCTCGAGCTGTGCGACGCAGTCGACGCCACGGCCGATGGCGCTGAAGCGAGGGCAGCTGCATCGATCGCAGATGCCCGGGATGGGCTTTGCGCCGACACTGCTGCGGACTGCACTGCTCCTGCGCCGCCGCGCTCGCGGTCGCGCGTCCGAAAGCTCATCTTGCGGACGATGCCCAGGCCGCGGCGGTGGGGCTGGGCGGGCGGTAGTGATTGGAGAGGCTGTAGAGGAACGGGGACACGGATGGGCTGAGGAGGAGGAGGTGCAGGACTGCTACTGCTACCGGAAGTGCTGACCTCATCGGTAGTGGGTGGAGCAGGTGCCGACTTTTGGAGTTTGGCCGGGCCGGGCCTTGATGGTGGTGTTGGGGTTGTTGTTGTTGTTGCCGTCGTCGTTGTTGTTGTTGTTAGGGGCAGTGGCTTTGCAGATGCATTGGCGTGCAGGGATGCGCCTGCCACTGCTGGTGATGCTGCTGCTGCTGCTGCTACCGCCACCGGTGGTGGAGGAGCTGGTCGTGACGGCGCGACGACTGGTCGTTCACGGTCTCGTCGTGACTCCTTGGCCTGACCTCCTTGCGGCTCGTCGACCGGGGCCAACTTTGTGGCATTGTGGCCCATGTTAATGAAGGGATGGACGCGCAATGACGCGTTGGCAAACACACTCTCTGGACGCCGGTCGAGAGAGGTGTGGTGAGTGTGCCCCGATGGCGACGAGGACAGGTGAGGTGTCGATGATGGGCCGGCGGTGGCAAGAGGCGACGAGTGTGGTGACAGGTGCGATGCGACCTGGAGTGATGAGGGAGTGGGTGTTTGAGATGGCCCAGCATTCGCAGCAGCAGCAGCACCACTTGCACATGATGGGCTTGCTGCAGCGGTGCGAGGACTGGAGGACCTGCGTGGGGGAGGGCATATGGTGGCGGCCATTGAGCTGGTGGCGTGTATGGCGTGCATGACAACGCCTCCCGGCGTCGGCGGTGGTGATGTTGGGTGGTCATGAAGCGCCGCCATGGCCGTGGTGGACATTGCGGGACCCTGTTCTCCAATGGGTGGCAGACGGTGGTGGCGTCCAAGGCGAAGATGGGGGGTGGTGGTGGAGAGAGAGGTGTAAGACAGTGTGAAAGAATGGTGGTGGTGAGATCCACACCTCGTCGTCGTCGTCGTCGTTGTCGTCGTTGTTCTTTGAATAAGATGCGCAGAGGAATGGGTCGCAAAGGGTTTGTGGTCTGAGGGAACATGGACACGCCCCGAGGGTGTTCTTGGTGAGCAAGGCCCCAGGAGAGGTCAGAAGCGAAGCGAGCAATTTCCCGGTCGACGCCTCGGTCTACAAGGGGTGGGAGGCTGTGACTGCTCGCGCTCTCTTCTCTCTCTCTCTTTCTCGCTCGCTCTCTCTCTTACCTGGTGGCGTACTCTCCTGGGTTCTTCTGTTGTCCTGGCCCACGGGGGCTCTGCAGAGCTCTGCAGCACGCGCGTGCGTACAGCGCTTCCACCTCGCCTCCGGGAAACCTTGTCTCCTGACCGTCTTCTCCTGAACCCACAGCTGGGCAAGACGGGGCGTGCCTTTAAACCCAACAATGCGCAACATGCTCCTGGCGTCTCATCTCATCCATCTCCCATATCCTGCTCTGCACGGCGGCTGCATTGCTGTACAGTGTACAGTACTTCTCTGCATATCGGGGGCAACCCCTTACGCGCACCAGACAGAAACACTACGCTATGTCACACACACACCATGCACACGACGTCGGTCACCCGACTTTTAGCTCAACATGCCATGACCGTGACATACCCACCCCCGTACACCCAAAACCCAGTTCGGCCAGGTGTCGTCGTCTAGCTTGGGCGAGCTCGGGGTTGCTGTCGATGAAACGCAGAGGGGCAAAGCCGCAAAGGCGGCAAATTCGCCGCGCTCGCCGGCGTCGCCGGCGTCGCCATGACGGCAAGCGATCGTCTGTTACCATGGATCTCTTTCCATTAGCAGCACCCATGCCAGCACAATGCCAGCATGCCAACCTCCCACAGTCAGAAATAGTCGACTTTGGCTCCAGAGCCAATAACAGAAAACCCCAGGGCGTCTGCGTATGCGCGCGGTTTTTTGCGGCTCTGGTATCAAGGTTCCGAGCGACGCGCTCTCTGTCTCTCTTTGTCCGCACCAACCCAGCAGTGCCATGCCGTGGGGTCCAGAACCCCAAACAGGTCGTGCTCCCAACCTCGATCTGTACTGTACCTGCATGTGGGTGCATAAAAGAAGCTCGGCAACGCGCGTCTTTGGCGGGTTAACGAGGGTATGGCACATTCGGGGTCGACAGGTACGCGTCCTTTTTCCTGACCGCCGACATGGACAAGGTGCATGCCGAACACCAACACCCATGCCCGAGAGACGCCGTTTTTTTTCTTGTGTCCGTGCCTGCAGCGCTGCAGCTGCTCCTCGCGCGTTTCTATGCATCTCTGGCATCTCTGTCGTCTCCTTCCTTCGGGTAGCCCAGAAGCATCTACCGCCCCACCACCTCCTGCTCCCCCTTGGCGCAGGCACTGTCTCTTTTTTTTGTTTTTTTTTTTTGCTTTCCCTTTTGGAGGCAGCGAAAGCCCCGTCGCATGCGGACGACGAAAGGTATTGGCAACGTGCTGCTGCGCGCGAGAAGTCGTCTACAGGACCACAGGATTCTAGCTCCTCAGCCCTCGCGTGTCTGGGCTCCACTCTCTCATGTCGGACAGGAGGACAGGAAGGCCCCCGGAAATGAACAGAGAACACGCCCCCGCGGCGCCGCCTTTTGCTGACCCTCCCGTGTTTCCCTCTCGGCCCTCTCAGGTTGGGTTATCCCTCACCATCTTCCGAACCACGGCGGCGCTTTTGATATGTTCCAATGCTTTAACTGAAACAAGGACTGCTGCTCCGGCTGCTCGGCGACAGCCACACATGACTGTTCGACAGCGATCGTAGTGATCGCGACGATGGACTGGATTATAAGAGTTATCTGCTGCACGGTCCTCCACGCTTGGCACCGCCAACAGGTCCACGCACGCTGCTAAGCTGCTAACCTCCCTCCTAGCTCCTTGAATCCCCATTCTTGATTGCTGCTGCGAGCACGAGCACCAATCGTTTAATCATCTGGAAAGCCACCTGACTGACTGATTAAACCAAAGATCCTGGGTCGTGGCGAGCACCATGCGTCCATGCGTTGTCGCCCGAAGGAATTATGGCATTCGGCAGTCACCGGCGCCCCAGAGTCCCAGTGCACCAGAGTGTCTCTCTCCGTCGGAGTGGCAGATGTGATGATTTAGTACGGTTAAGCAACGCTCGTCATCCGACCCAGGATCCTTTCCGTGCTCCGTAGCTTTCGGCGCGCGGAGAGGAGGGGTGCCGGAGGGGTCCCGCCAGATCGTGCCGGACCAGGACATACAGCGTGCGTAAGTGCATGCCCCTCGTTTGCCTTGGGTATGACGGAAAATGCGGTCAGAGATCAGAGGAGCAGAGGGCTTGCAGGCGCAGGCGCCGCCGCGTGTAAAGAACAAGGAAGGACGCACTCTTTTCACGACATTTGGTGCCCCAATGTTCGAGAAGCTGCGTACAAGCTTCCCAGACAGGCCCTTTTGGCTTGGCATACAGCTGAATTCCCAACACACTGTGTCCCCAACAGTTTGGTGGCCGGTGGTGTGGTAACCGTGTCATGCCGCCACCGTCCACCCAGGACAAGAGTAGTGCTGATCCCCTCGCCGCGTCCACATGTTCCGACGCCTCGAACAAGATCGAACTGCCGCCACTGCGTGCGTGGACAGCCCAGGGCTGCGTGCGCACAGGCGCCGCAAGGGCGACTACGGTGCAGAGGCGCAGAGGGCCAGAACGGTGCAGGAGAATGCTCAGAATGCCCAGACAAGAAACCCTGCACTGGAACCATGGCGCTAGCCAAGCCAGCGCAGCGACACCTGGGGCTGCAAACCACGGCTGGCAGGATGGGATCGGTGTGACATTGGAGGGAGCATCCTTCTGGCATGCCCACTGGAAAGGCACAGAGGCCCCAAAAACACGGTATTGCACACGATACCCCCTCAGAACACGTATCCAGCCGTTTCCATGGGCCATATCGAACGCCAGAGATGATATCATCAGACGCAGAAGTGTGCCAGAGACACGGAGAGAGGCGGTGACGTGGGGAAAGAGGTTCACAGGACCATGTGTGAGCAAGGGGGTAGCACAGCTGATCTGCAATGCATGCACAAAGGTCACCTGCTTGCCTTCAGCCTTAACAACGCACGCTTTGTGCATGGGATTGGATATCTCAGAGCTGACGATGAGACACTCTGTGCCGCCCATCTACTAGCCCCCCGGCTGAACTCATCATGTCCTGCGAGTCTGGTTCCCCCACACCACGACGATGATGTCCGGGGCAAGCTCAACATGCTGTTGCTCACCATTCAAATCTCGTCCAACCCGTTGTCCACGCGACTGGGACGGGTGACAAACTGGGAGGCATTCTGACACTCGCAGGGTACATGTACAGCTGTCCACGACAACACCCGCTACTTCGGACAGCCATCTGGGCACATGGCGCGGATGAAGGATGAAGGAGACGGTTCGTGGCGGCTGTTGAGCAACTCTCATGTGGACCCCTTGCGACCAGTGTGCAGGGTTTGGGAATCTTCTCACTGGAATCTTGGAAACCGGGGTACTCTTGTCTGATGACTTGGACAAGGGAGTCGCGCCGGTTCAGAATAGGACCTGACACCTGATGTCGTGCACGGTAGTGTTGTTGTTATCCAATGTGTCGCCGACAGCCGACTCCGCAGATGTGCCGAACCACGTCCCGACGAATCCCTGCAGACCGACTTATGACCCATGTGGAAGATGGCACGGGAGAGCGCGTAAAGGCCCACCTTCACGTCACAGTAAGCTTTTGGGTGGGGCTAAAACGAACATGACAGCAATCCCGCGACACCACTGGCCACTGGTCTACGGCCCCACCTAATGACGTCGTTTCTTCATGACGTCGGCCGCGGAAAGTCGGGTGTTATGGCAGGTCTCTGCTACCCGTCACTGACAGCTACCATCACTGACTCGATCCTAGCATGATATGGCGAGCCAGGTTCGGGAACAGGTTCGGGAAGAGCTCATGTACGTATACAAGTCGTGAAGGCAAGGGCCGCTCCCCCCCCCCCCCCCCCCCCCATCCCCATCTCTTTTTACAAACTCGTTTCGACACCACCACCTCATACAAATTGGAACCAAGATGGCGGACACCCAAGGACAAGAGAATGCTCACGGTGCCCTGGATGGCAGTGAGTACCACCTATGTACGCGCGACAGGATATACGGGAACAGCTGAGGAGGCCTTCCCGAACATTCGCCCTTTCCGAGGGACTGGTTGTGACAACCGTGACAACCTATTCGGGTGCTCACCACACACCCCGGATTGGCTTGTGGCGCCGAGCCCATCGTGTTCCCTACCGCTCTCGCGTTTCGCGTTTGAAGCTAGTCATACTTGTGTGCGGCCCATGCTTCACGCTCGACTCCCTTTGGCTTTGGCCCTTCCCGAGCTAACACCTGTTTTTTTGCCCAGAGGACGACAAGTCGCTCGCGAACCGAGTTGCAGACGCCGTTGCGGCCGAAGACGCAAAGGACGAGGACAGCCCCGAGGTCGCTGCCATGAAGGAGGACCCGACCGCGCCTGCGCGCAGCCACGGAAATGAGCCTAGCCGTGGCGCCAAGATTGATGCGCAGATTCTGCAGGAGGAGCAGGAGGAGCTCGAGCGCAAGGGCAAGGCTTGATAAGACCAGTGGATATGGATACCCTATGGATACCATACATTTCAAGTCGCAGTAGAGGCGGTCAGTGATCAGTGGCTTGGGTCCCTTCTCTGTTTGCAACTCGCGATTCAAACACCGGGAAGTCAGCGGCAGATGACCACCAAGCCGCCGCCACAATGCCACCCACGGGGAATCCACCACACGACTCTACATGGTTCGCCGCAAGCGTGCTGATCTGTAGAGGACCATCCGGGCTGCGCGTCCCAGGTGTGCCAAAATGTAGAACCGCTGTCCTGGGCTCTGAGGTTCACCAAGAGCTGAGGTCTTGAGAGGCACGAGTAGTACCTCCTCTTCGCCATTGTTCGACGCGTCCGACGTGTCCGGTTTAAAACAAACCGGGGATGTCTGGGTCTTGCTGACGTGACTTGCTTCAAGGTTCGCCGACGATCACGGTTGCGTGCCAGGCAGTGCCGTACCACAAGTGCCTTCCGTGTGTCTGTTGACATGGCGATCCGTCGCCCAGCCCACGACTGTTTATGTCTGGAAGTTCCAGTCGGAACAGGCTGACAACGTCGTTTCAGTTGGAACAGGCGCACACTGTTGTCCTCGCAACTCGGACCTCTTGGTGTGAGTACAAGCTGCAGAGCGCTGCTGAACCTATTGAAAAGTGCGCACAGCACTTGCGTGGACACAAGTAACTGTCACTCGCGACTTGTACAGGTGTGGCGACTGTGTCTGACTCGTACCCGTAGGCACCATTTGTTTCGAGTTTGGAACTTTAGTGGGTAATGGTCATCTGACCATTCCAGGTCTGCCTGCCTGTAGTCATAACAAGGGTACATACATGAGCAGAACCCCGCGGGTTTGGCAGCATGGGCGTCATACATGCCGCTGGCAGAGGATGACCTCGGAAGGTGCAATGCGATGTCTCAGGCAGTCCATCACTGGAAGGGAAGCCTTTGCCACGAAGACAACTGCTGCAGTGTAGTGTAACTCCCACGCTCGATCGACTACTTCACACCACATCAGACATGGTTCCTTATTCCTCCAGTTTGCTCCTAGATTCCCAAACAGAGTTTGTACCTCTACCTGGGTGTCGTCGACGAAACCAGCGCGTTTTCCTAACCAACCAAGTCAAGGCCATGACAACGCCGATTGCCTTTGCCCATTCCGCCATCCAGCAGACGCCAGATAGCATACCCACCAACTGTGGTTAGTAGGCCCGCCATATCATGGCAATGCCAAAGAAATGAGGCAGGTTAGAGGTTTTCCAACTGAGTGCTGTTGGCAACGCTGCATGGTGCTTCTCTGAGCCATGGAGGCTGAACTGGGCTTCCGACCACTGGTCGTTAGTGCCAATCACGCTAACGATACCGCGCATATTGTTTGTTACTTGCAGCATTTGTGCATTTTGGCCAAATGGCTTTCTACATCTAGATGCGGATAGACTCTGTGCGGGTCAGCTTGGGCCACTCACTTCGCCGACGAGTTAGGTCACGCCTCCAGCTTTGAACGCAGCTGCCTTAGCTGAAGACGAGGGAAGCTACAGCTGAGGCCGGGTCCTGCTGCGGCTGAGACGCCAGCCTCTGCCAGCGCGAGAAGCGCCGTAACTACTCACCCGTCTTGACAACCTTCTGGAGGTCCTGCTCGACACCCCAAACGTGAGCGCGCAGGTCGAGGAGCTCGAGGTTAAGGCCGTCCTGTACGCGTCAGTCACGCTCAGTGTGCAAAAGGATGGAAGATGTGTCGCGCCCAGTCAGAGAAAAAAGTTGGACTAAGGCACAGGCTGTCATGGACACCATGGGGTTGGGCATCGAGGACATGGGCTGTTCGCCGAGCCCACTGGTTGGGCCCACAGCCATCACCCGCATGCCTCAACGTCGTACAGCCGTCGACATGTAGCCATGCCTCCTCCATGTCTGGATAGCTCGCGTGTCATGTCGATCACCACCGCCGCCGCATGGCCGTAAAGCACGCGAACATGAAAGCACACGGAAAGTGGAGGAAGGGCCACCGATGGGTTAAACCGCTCTCCTTGAGTTGGGCCACGACCTTCCCAGACTCCTCCAGAGATCACAGATCAAGACTCACATAGACCTTCTTCATCTCAGCACGGACCTTCGCGTTGTCCTCCTTGACAGCAGCGGCGGCACGGAGGGCGTTCAGGTCCTTCTCCACTGCGGTCAGGCGGTCAAGGTGCGAGGTGATGCGCTGGGTGCCGTGCTGGAGCTCCTCAACCGACGAGAGGAGGAGGCCAGTGGCCACCTTGGTGTCCTCCTGGAGGTAGTAGACACCGAGGGCGGTGGCAGCCGAGAAACCGAGGAGCTGCGGGAGGGACGGTGGGGAGATGAAGATCATCAAGTGGACGACGAGGAGGGTATTGTCAGTTTCTGGATGGACGGCCCTCGACTGAAGCTCACGAAGCCAACAATACTGCCATCAGCACAACCACAAACGGCTTCACTCACCCGCCACTGCACGTTACACACGCCAACAAACGCAAACACCATGTCAGCTACCATCCTGGGTTGTCCGATCCAGAGTCGGATATCCTTACCGGAACCCTCCGACGGGCTTCTCGACGGGGACGGCGGAGCCAACGGTGCCGACCTGCTCGGCGCGGCGGACAGCCGAGGTGGAGATGGAGCGGCGTGCGCCGGCACGGAGGAGAAGGGGGACGCGGGCGGACATTGTGGTGGGTGGGTTATGAACGAAGCTGAGGTTGGCCGAGAGAGCAACAAAGGTCGGGAGATGAGGAAGCGGAGACAAATCGCAGCACGTCAGTGAGGTGGAGGTCGCGACAGTAGACAGTGGGTACAGTGAGCAGCAAAAGCCGCAACAGGAAACGGGCAGCATGCTTCGCATGACACAAAGAGAGCGGGGGAGCACCTTGAAGTACAAAGCGGCGCGTCTTTGGTCACAACCTGCATGCATGCACAACAGAATGGCCCCTCTGTCACTGGGCGTGGTGGATCCACCCAGCGGTCGTGAACCAGGGGCAGGTCACGTGATGCCACATCGAGATGTTCTGGAATTATCGCCGCGCTGGCGCAGGACGACGCGCTCGCGCGGTGGAGAGGCGACTCTGTTGCTCAGCCAGCACGGTCGACCGCGACGACAAGCATCCAACACCTTCCACCACCTAATATACATCCTAGTGTGTCCACAAGACACCACAAACACTAGGTATAGACGCGAGACTACCAACCCTCGCAGTAATCGACTCGAAAAACAGGCCCCAAACGAGCTTGAACGCGTCCATCAGGCCCTTCGCCTTCCTACACCGACACCCCCTCGCGTCTATCCAAGATGGCTCAGCAGGGCATGCCCATGGTGGTCATGAGTGCGTTGTCTACATGCTTGTGATTGTCTGGTTCAGAGCTGACCAACAGACACTGGCCCCGAGCGCCAGTCGGGCCGCAAGGCTCAGACCGCCAACATTGTTGCCGCCAAGGTAGGGGAGCCATCTCGTGGGATATCCGCTGACAGCAGACCGTTGCCGACGTGATTAGGACATGTCTTGGTCCCAAGGCCATGCTCAAGATGGTCCTCGACCCTATGGGCGGTATTTTGTAAGCTAAAGCCTTTGGGACCACTAGCTGACAGCAGGCTCACCAACGACGGCCATGCCATCCTTCGCGAGATTGACGTGGCTCACCCCGCTGCCAAGTCGATGATCGAGCTGTCGCGCACGCAGGACGAGGAGGTTGGTGACGGTACCACTTCGGTCATCATCCTTGCTGGCGAGATCCTCGCCTACTCGCTCCCCCTGTTGGAGAAGAACATCCACCCTGTCGTCATTATCCGCGCCTTCAAGCAGGCCCTCGATGACGCCCTTGCCACCATTGAGAAGATTTCGGTGCCCGTCGACATTTCGTCAGAGACTGAGATGCTGGCGCTGATCAAGACCTCGATCGGTACCAAGTTTGTCTCGCGCTGGTCGGACCTCATGTGCCGCCTTGCTCTTGACGCCGTCAAGACTGTCGCCGTGACTGCCGAGGCGGAGAACGGCTTCATTGGCGCAAGCGCGGAGGGTGGCGCGTCGCACCTCGACATCAAGACTGTCGACATTAAGCGCTACGCCCGTGTGGAGAAGGTTCCCGGCGGCGAGATTGAGGAGTCGCGTGTTCTCAAGGGTGTGATGATCAACAAGGACGTCACCCACCCCAAGATGCGCAGGCGTATCGAGAAGCCCCGCGTTGTGCTTCTCGACTGCCCCCTCGAGTACAAGAAGGGCGAGTCGCAGACCAACATTGAGATTACCCGCGAGGAGGACTGGAGCCGTGTCCTTCAGATCGAGGAGGAGCAGATCAAGCAGATGTGTGCCAAGATTATCGAGTTCAAGCCCGATGTTGTCTTTACCGAGAAGGGTGTCTCGGACCTTGCCCAGCACTACCTCCTCAAGGCCGACCCTCCTATCACTGCCATCCGCCGTGTCAGGAAATCGGACAACAACCGTATCGCCCGTGCCACTGGTGCCACTATCGTCAACCGCGTCGACGACCTCCGCGAGTCGGACGTCGGTACTGGCTGCGGTCTGTTCCACATTGAGAAGCTCGGCGACGAGTACTTCACCTTCCTCGACGAGTGTGAGTCGCCCAAGGCGTGCACCATCCTCCTCCGTGGTCCCTCCAAGGACATTCTCAACGAGATTGACCGCAACCTTGCCGACGCCATGTCCGTCGCCCGTAACGTCGTGTTCAACCCCATCCTTGCCCCCGGTGGTGGTGCCACCGAGATGGCCATCTCGGTCGCGCTGTCCGACAAGGCCAAGATGCTCCCCGGTGTCGCTGGCGCCCCCTACAAGGCAATCGCCGAGGCCCTCGAGGTCATTCCCCGCACCCTTATCCAGAACTGCGGTGGCAATGCCATCCGCACCCTCACCGAGCTCCGCGCCAAGCACGCCGAGGGCCTCAACATGTACGGTGTCGACGGCGACAGCGGCAAGGTCACCGACATGCAGAAGTACGGTCTCATGGAGTCAGCATCGGTCAAGATCCAGACCCTCAAGACTGCCGTCGAGTCGGCCACCCTCCTCCTCCGCGTCGACGACATTGTCTCGGCCCGCAGGCCTGATGAGCAGTCCGGTGGTGTCCAGACCATGGGCGAGCCCAACGAGGACCTGCAGCCGGACAACGTTCAGATGTGATTGTAGACGGGAGATCGTAGTCATTTGCATGCACATGTCACTGATAGTTATGGATTAGATGCAGCTATGTGAGGTTAGTTGCAGGGGACTGGCTCGAGCATTGATGTTGAGAGGCAAGGAAAGGTCATCCGTGTGCCAACCAACCAGGCCAGGGTCGACGAGCCGGAACAAGATCCGGCGGCAACCACGATGACGACCACCAAAACATCGCCGCAACCACGGTCTCCAACCACCATCCCACATCCGTCATGCCAGACCCAGACGCCGGCGACGAGCGGGCCAGGCCAGGCGAAAGGACAGCCTCCGACCCCCTCGCAGGCGTCCGTCTCGCAGCGCCATCCACTGCCAGCGCCGACGCCCACCCACTGAGCCCAGGACCCATCGGCGTACCGCGATCGACGCGCCGCGTGTCCAGCCTCACCGACACGACACGGGCACGCGCTTTGTCCAGCCCGCGCAGTCCAGCAGCGGCAGCAGCAGGCTACTTTGACCTCCCGCGACGACATCATGCTGGGAGCGTGTCAAATGCTGGCGCCGTCGGCTCGGCAGGAAGCGGTAGCCCGGTCGCTGGTACGACGCATGCTGTCGTGGCCGGCCTCCTGAGCACGCCGAAGCGACGCACGTCCGTCCTCCCCACCCCGGTTGACCCAGACCTCCTGGGCCTTAACCTCCATGCAGGCCCTTCTCGACGGCGCGGCTCGAGCCCAGGCAACAGCGCTATACACCTCTTCAATGAGGAGGAGGCTACACCGCGCAGACCAGCTACGACGCAGTACAAGCGACAGGGCACACCACTGCGTGACACGTACAGCCTCAACCACAACAACCGCAGCTGGGCACCGTATCTGGACTGCCTGGGGCGTGATGAGCTCGCCCTTCTCGATACACACTTTGACGGCATGAATGATCGCGAGCTCGCTGCCTTTCTCGCGCCGTATGCCAGCGACGTCAATGGTGGAGGACGATCCAGAGACGGCGAAAGTCAGTCGACAGACGGGACCTCCACCCCACCGCCGAACAACGCGGATGCACCCCTATTCCCCCCATCTCCTCCCCCGGCGAGGAGTGTCGAGCATGCTCGCGAGCACCCGCTGCGTGTCCTTTCACGTGCGGTTCGCGAACTGCGTGAGGTGATATCCCGGCTGGAAGCTGAGAACGCCCTCCTCCGCGCCGCAACCACGCACCAGCACTCTCTCTTGGCGAGCGGAAACGCGACTGGCGCGTCGTCTGGGTCTGGTACGGCCGGTACACCTCGTCGGGCCAGCACCGATCACGAACAGTCAACACTGCCCGCCCCTGTCCCCCTGCCCAGCGTCGCAGAACGCGGCGGCGTCGATATGGTGAGCTAGACATATGTTGTTAGCCCATTAAGCTGACACATCAGTTACACGATAGCTTGGCAGATGCCCTCAGTACCAGCTTAACGTCGCCATCGCGTACTCCCGTTCCGGACGACCGCTCACGGAGCCCGATCGACAGCAGCACTATCGCGCGACCCAAGTCTCCTACAGCCAGCATCATCAGCGTGCAGAGCATGCGAAGTGTCCGCAGCGGGCGCGTGGGCAGTGTTGGCACCGGCACACCTGCAAGCCTCGGGTCGGGCACCAGCGCAGACCGCAAGGCTGCATGGGGCATCTGGGGATGGGGGAAGAAGCCCAGCAGGAAGGGCAGTATGGCAAGCCTCACGCCCAGCATGGCGAGTGCGCTGCTCGAACCACATGCCGAGGACGACGGCGAATGGCGGCGTGGTGATGGCGGTAGCGTCCCGAGCTTTCGGGCCATCTTCCTCGCAACCGTAGGTGACCACGCTACGTACACGTCTGACACAACAGCGCATCCTCACGCCGGACCCAGCGAGCATCCTCATTGAACCTGCACGCGCCAATGCGACTCTTGCGACCCTCGCGCACGCGCTCGTGTCGACCGCGCGCGACCAAGAGATCGCAGTCAAGGACCCAGCAGGCGCACGGCCACGGTCTCGCTCTCGTGCGGCAAGCGTGTCGTCCGCTAATGCACCCAACGTTGGAGGCGTCACCCTCGATCGTCAGATGTCCGCTGGGTACGGCGACCAGGCTCTCGCAGCCACCGTGGCTGTGGGCCGCACGCTGTTCTCGCGCGGCAAGGCGGCCATTAACGCCCTCGACAGTGGCAGAGACGAAGTGCCTACGCGCCGCTCACGGACGCCAAGGGGCAATGCTGTTTCTCAGTCCATGAGCGGTGGTTCCCTCAACACGTCGACTGGAAGCAGAGAAATGGGCATGGGCAGTGCCGCTCACTCGCCCATTGACGCTCCAGCACGCGACACGCCCCCACCAAGTGTTGAGCTCGCCTCCATCGTGCCCGACGAGAGCCGACCGCCGACAGTCCTCCTCTCCCGCCAAAACCTCGGTTCCTTCTTCCAGTCTTCGCGCAGCAGCAAGCTGCCAACGGCTACGAGGTTTGAAAGTGATCAACCTCCGCTCACGGACCGCTATGGATTCATCTGTGAGTTGAATGATTGCGCAGGAGACGCACGAGTTGACATTCCAGACGACATCCAACACACATCTATGCTCAAGGATGCCAGCCGTGCCGGCACCCCTGCGCCAATCTCCTTGACAGGTCACATCCCCGACGCACTCCCATCACCACTTCCACCTGCTTCACCCGCGACAGACAGTCTTGAAGTGCCAGGTCGCGCACGCGCTGCAAGTGGAGCAAGCGCCACAAGCAGCCGCAGCCGTACAGACGCATCGCCGTCACCGTCTGCTTCACCTGTGTCGCCCCGCACCCCGGACTCGGCATCCCCACCACCGTCCAACGGAAACGGCAATCATGGCCGGAAGCGTACTGGCACCCTCCGCTCACTGGCCCCTGCACCGGCACGCCCGACTGCCGCCAAGGACCAGCTCACCGTATCTGTACGAGGCTCCTCTAGTCTGCAGACGGCTTCTAGCGCGCCACAGACGCCTGACGCCAACTCAACCGCCGCCGCCGCCGCCGCTTCGCGTCTCACGGTCTCGTCCCTCCTCGACCAACTCACCGACATCCACGACCGGCAGCAGAAGGCTCGCATGGCTGAGTGGGATGCCTTCCTCCGCAAGCGCAAGCGACCCAAGTCGCAACGGCGCGAGCAGGACGTCGGTGTCGGCGGGGCGATTGCGTCCATCGTCTCTCTGGCTGGCACACAGAGCAAAACGGGTCAGGACGAGTATCGTCTCTTCCTCAAACTCGTTCGCCGCGGCATCCCCTTGCCTTACCGTGCCGACGTGTGGGCCGAGTGCAGTGGCGCACGCGACCTGCTCGTTCCTGGCGAGTATGCCGAGATCCTTGCGGTCCACAAGGACGACCAGAGCCCCGTCATGGCAGAGATTGAAAAGGATGTTGGTCGCACCTTCCCAGGAAACGTCTTCTTTGGTGGTGATGGACCAGGTGTCGCCAAGCTCCGCAGAGTACTGGTCGCGTACTCATGGCACAACCCTGCTGTTGGATAGTGAGTTGAAACCGGGACGCGTTAGGAAACACGCTAACGACGTCAGCTGCCAAGGCATGAACATGCTTGCGGCCACTTTGCTGCTGACGCACACTGATGAAGGTGAGCTACTAGTTCCGCTTCGTAGCTGACCCGCGCAGAGCAGGCATTCTGGGTGCTCCACTGCATGATCGAGCGCCTGCTCCCACCAGACTTCTTTGCCCCCTCGCTCCTCGGCTCGCGCGCAGATCAGCTCGTACTCGGCGACCTCGTTGACGCACATGTGCCGCGCGTCTCGGCACATCTCGCCAACCTTGGCGTCGACCTCACATCTGTCACATTTGGCTGGTTCTTGTCTCTCTTCACCGACTGTCTCCCGGTCGAGACACTGTTCCGAGTTTGGGACGTCTTCTTTGTTGAAGGCCATGACGTTCTCTTCCGTGTTGCGATCGCCATTCTCAAGCTCAACGAGAACGATCTTTGCGCCACCGCGAGCGTCACGGACCTGTTTACGTTCATCGGCGGCATGACCGCGCGGTTGTGGAGCGCCGACAAGCTCATCGCCTTGCAGCACTCGTACAAGGCTCTTGTGCGCGGGAATGATGTGCAGGCGCTAGTGGAGCGCCATGCGGCTGCGCTCCAGAAAGAGATTGACGGGGAGTGAGCTGGAGTGAGCTTTGCTTGTTTGGCGAGACACGACGTGCATTCCTACCCATTGTGACTTATTTATGCATTGCATTTGTTTGATGACAACCTGTTCGGCTGAATAATGAGCGGACCTTCGCCAGTCCTAGCGATGGCAACACCGTACCGCCCACCACAATAGCCACAATGGTAAATGCTACCTACATACATAGGTTGTCAACAATAGATCGTTTAATTTCAAGCTGACAATCATGGTCGCCAAGTATATTGAACTGACTGGCTTCATCCAGGCGCACATGTGAATCCTGTTCGACTAAGAATGAGGCAGTGCCCTAAATAACTGCTCCGACAATACTCCAGCCAAAGTGTGCGCGGTCAGCTTGGATCCACGAAAGGCTCATCTTCCATTAGGAAGATACACGTGAACTATACTTTATACCTGAGTGTCCGCTGTCACCAATGATGACTGCCCCACAAGACCGGCTTTCAGAACTGGTTTGGTGACGACTTGCGATTTCGCGTTTGTGGCGTCAGACAGCCGATGGTATTCGCCCAGAGCGTAAAACGGTTGTCGAGTGAGCCGTGCTCGCAGAAAACTCGACAGAGGACAGTAGACAATACACCTATCAACCCTGTGTCTCCTTTCTGTTACCAAAGGCCGCCAACAAACCCAAAGCCTATTATCACGCCTTTTTTTACTCCAATTATAATCCCCCATACAAAGAGGGACATTCGGGAGGTTGCCAAAGCAAGACCCTTGAGCGGTATCTTGGAACCATGTCTTGGGGTGGCCCGTATCAAGTCGGCCGACCCTTGTGCACATGTACGCTTGTTGCTATCACGGTAACGGACTGCCAATGGTGACGGCCGCGCGATTGCGGCTCTGGCCAGGGTAACGTCAGCCACATGTGCAGCTGGTATCGCCCTGCCGACACTGGGTCTCGCGCCCACCTCTGTCGTCCTGGCTATCAACAATCTCATCCTGGGCCAACAATCTGACTAACAAGGAACTGGGAGATGCCAAAGGGCGGTATTTGATAGGGAAAGGGATCACGGAGCGATAAGACCTCAAGGTCTTTCCAACGACAATCCGGATTTCGGCGAGATCGCCGCAATTGAACCACGGCACTGCTGACGTAATGCCGTTCTATGGTGGCACATGCGCTCGTCCGGTTGGTACAGTTCCTGTGAATTCATACGTCCATGTGCTGTCCACAGAGTCACATGCGCGTGTTTGACGCTCTGCATGCGGCGAGCATACACTTGCGCACTGGTTGTGACATGCCGCGCCCGCCCTCGCTTGCAACAGGTCACCGGATCACCGGATCGGCGCGCCGCGTAATTGTGGCAAAATGTTACTCACAACAATTGCACCTATATCGACGCTCACTGCGAAAGCAGTTCTGTCCCAATAATTAACAGATCACATTTTTCACACACCAAGCTACCAACTGAACCTGCGGTCCGCATTACAGTACAACTGCTCGCCACGGGCATGGGTCCGTGGTGAGGGGGAAGGGTAGGTAGAACTTGCTTGGTATTGTTCGTAAAATAGAAACAATACGGTATCACCTCACAGATGGACCGTCTTAGGCCGCCGACTTGGTGTCGAGGTGGACCTCGCTGTTCTTCTCATCGCTGGTAGTCTCACCAAGAGCGTTCTCGTGGACACCGCCGGTGTGGTGGCCGGAGGGAAGGGCGGCGTGGTGGAGCTGGTCCTCGTCGAGGCTCTCGACGTGGATGGTGTTCTCCGACTCGTAGTTCGAGTCCGAGGTGTGCCAGAGAACCAGGAGACAGAGGGGAAGGCTCGCCATCATGATCGCAAACGAAACCGCAATCTGGAGCATCAGAATATGTCTAAAAGTGGCAAAAGTGGCGAAATGTGGCTAGAAGTGGCGGAAAAGTTCGAGGTTGATTTTGACGGCTCCAACCTTATGTCTAGACTTACCTCGGTCATGTATGCCGTGCCAACGGCATCCATCCCAAAACTAACTGCTGCGCCGGCCGACTGGACACCTTTATAATATCCTGCCATGCGGGCGAGGCGGAAGGGGTCGTTGGTGATTGTCGACATTGTGTAGTAAGCAAGACCTTGGTAAAACGAGTCGACCATGTAGTATGCGAACATGAGAACGAGAGGGCCGCGGGCCTTGCTGTTGGTCCAGTCCATGGCGAGCTTCTCGTGACGGCTGAACTTGGTCTGCCAGCCGAAACCCGCGCCCCAGACGAGGCACATGAAGAAGACGGTGAAGCACCAACCGACGATGGAACGAGTGCGACGCGAGCCAGGGACACGGTCGAGAACATTGCCGATAATGATCGCTCCGATGACGGCGCCCAGGTTGGAGAGGAAGGACGAAAGGGCACGAGTGCGGGGGTTGAACATCATCGACACAATGGAGCCCTGAGAAAAGTTAGCCACAGCCATGTAACGGTGGCAGCCAATGGTAGACGTACCTGGTAAGAGTAGAAGTAGTTGGAGCAGAAGAACATGGGGAAGAGAGCAAGCATACGCCAGTCCTTGAACTGGGCAATGAAGTTGCCAATCTCCTCGCGGGCACCCATAGAGTCCTGAAGTTCGACGACAGTGCCGTTGCCACGGACAACGTACGAAGCCGGGAGAACCAGCCAGGTGACGAGAATGGCAATCAGCATCAGGATCACAAAGACGAGGTACACTGAGGGTTGACGTCAGCAGATGTTGCGTGAAATAGCGGGCCAAAGTGGCACACGACAACGTACCAGCAGTGGAAGTGGACGGCAGACTCCTGTTGGCCTGAATACCGAGGGCAATGGCAGAGCCGACAACACCACCCATGGTGAACACGGACCAGAAGAGCGAGAACGCGCGGCCCTTGTCCTTCTCCTCGGGATAAGCCATCATGATGGCGCCTTGCGCTGTCCAGAGGAGACCGGCGCACATGCCGAGAATGGCCGAAGCGGCGATAACAAAGGCGCGGTTGCCATGGATCTGGAAGGCCCAGAGCGAACCGGCGTACAGCGAGTAACCCAAGGTGCCGATGCAGAGAGTCAGGCGAGCACCGAGGATGTTCTGTAGATGGTGTCAGCTGATCCGCTGAGAAATGTTGGAAGCGGTATTCCCAATTCCCGTCACAACACTTGGTTCCGGTTCTGCCGGAGTATTGTGCCGCTGGAGGAGCCATACCAATGCAAATACTTACGTTGATGGTGCCACCAATGATACCGAAGATGGCGAACATGGCATAGAGGATAGCGTTACCAGTGTCGACGAGAACAACATCCTGGGTACCACCGGCACCGAGACCCGAAAGAGCGTTGAAGAGACCAGGCGACAGGAAGCAGACGACTCCGACAATGAAGACTTGAGTCGTTGGCGAGTTGTCTGAAAAAGAGTCAGCCACTTCGAAACACGCGCCTCCACTGTTGGGATAATCGATGCCCAGGGTGCATGATACGTACAACGGACGGGGCCGATGCGAATAGAGGCAAGACGTTCGCCGAGAGCCATGATGGGCGGCTGATGTTTGCGGGGGAGGAACTGAGTGGAGGTTGTCGATTCGCGTCAAAGGCGATCAGGCGTCTAGCGCAAGTTGAGCTGCTGCGATGGCAGGGAGCGAGTGGGTGTGTAGGAGGTGAGTGAGGGTGTGGATCCCTTGTGGTTGGGCGGGGGGTTGTGCTGAGCGAACCGTGTTGGACGTCGGGGTTTTGTACTCGATCCCCCTGCGTCGAGGTCGGTTGGACATGGGCTATCGGTGGTGGTCCGTTTGCGGCGACCGTGCCGAGCATGCCGCCACCGAGCGCGTCGACGGTGCAGGCAGAAAAGGGCGGACTGACGGACCGGATCGAGAGCAGCGCGCGCGCGTGACCGACAACGTCCAAGCTGCGCGGGCGCTTGCCAGCGTCCAGGGCTTTTTGCGAGTAAGGGGCGAGAAGCAAGGAACGCCGGCCCATGGCCCCATGTGCTCCCCCACATGGAGACGCGCCGAGCCAGATACGGGGCAGCGGGGAGGCACACGCACTCTGAATGGACGGCAATGGACAACCAGCAACCGATAATCTCCACATGCGGCGGACGACGGCGGAGCCTGCACCACGATGAGTTTCGGCGTGTACGCCGGCCGCAACAACCACCCACACCGTGGGGCCGGAGCATCTCATTTTGCCCCGCGGCGGGCCTGCCGATCTACTTTGCGGAGCTCCTGCAAGAGATCGGTGTATGCTTGCCTGCTCCAGATCCTCTGGACCTCCGGAGCCAGCGAGGAGGGCAGCGACATGTGATTGAGCAAAAGTTGGGTGGGGACAGATGAAAGGACAGATGAAGGTCACGAAAACATGCTCCAAAAAAAAGTTTGGCTGTTGTCACGTGACCATTAGACGGGGTGGCTTGGGCCACCGCCTTTGTTTCGTGCAGTAATGCGGCGATGATTTGGAACTCTTAGAATGCATTGGTATGACCCTCTTGCAGCCAGGTCTAAAAGGCGCCTGTACGTAATGGAGCGTGGGTGGGAAAGCGCGGGAAATATCAATAATACTAATGGACTAGAATCCGACATTAAATAGTATTACGTTTCCCGGTTGTAATAGTTGTATAGTTATATAGTGCTACAACAAAGTGTACAGTACAGTACTGTACAGTAAGTAATACATCGCATACTAATTTAGCCATGATACTATTACTCAAATCCTAAGGCTTAATGAGCTTTATCTGGGGCTTTTCGGCAGAAACGGCGCCTTGGGGCTTTGCACATGGCACACCGCCTTTTCTTGCCGCGGCTGCCGGCTGCTGGCTGATGCTTTGTTTCAGTTGGATCTCGGCTTTTGTGTGGCCTGACAACGCTGCCGTTATTGGAGATCTGGCCATCTTCGTTAGGGCGATGATTGCAGACCAACGCACCGACGTACGTTTGGGCTCAACTCTGTACGCACAGTGGATGCCAACTGCCCAGCCATTCCACAAGACTTTTGGTGCAGGGCATCGGCTGGGCATCGGCTGGGCATCGGCAAGTTGAGACGCCTTCGTTCAACACACTGCCGAGGCTACGTTTAAACACGGTTTGAAGCTTGCGATGAACAATCAGAGGTGGCCACAGATCCACAGATGGATCAAGTTCCGCGATCCCATCTCTCAAAGCCCAGGCCCATGGCAAAAGCACACAACAGAGAAGGGACTGGCGACTTGCCCAACGCCTCGTTTACATTCCTGCCACAGTAAGTGCGGTCAGCGGCAGAAGCCGCCGAGGTGAGGTGACAGCCACGAACGTCGCCATGGTTTGGGTGTTTGATTTGACATCCAGCAACAGTGTCGGATGACAGTCCTGTGCAACAATGGTGCAACAATCCAACGCCGAGAATGGCTCTCTGGTGGCCGGTGGAGGAATTCCACAGCAACGTAGGCCGGGAGGCTCGCCGTTCGCCAACTGTGATCCGGCCACCGCCGGTGGCGCCGGTGGGAGGCGATTCTGGCGATAGTGGCGACGAATGAGACAGATGCTGTGATCTGGGAACGCTGCATGGCTCGCTGCATTGCCCAAGTAGGGTGCATGCGAATGAGATACGCAACATAGCTTTGAAGGCAAACGACCCCGTTATAGTCGTTATGTTCGAATGCACACGGCAAAACATGTGGGAGTAGTGCAAACCGCAGCGGTGCGATTAGAATTGTGATGGTCCAAACCACAATCGTCGGGGATTAGGATCGGATCTGCGGCTTGGAATGAGAAAGGGTGGCAGGGGAACACTGGTCACCAACTATGCTAGCTACCACTTTGACTCAACTGCCTGATCGCAACAAACGAGGAAGTGACCAGTCAGGCTGAATCGGCGCACAACCACTCGCCCCCAACGATCTCCCCCACTCACCCGTACAAAATGACGTCATCTGCCCACCTTCACAAGCGACAACCGCGACCAACTCACTGGACGTCGCATCCAATCTCTTTTCTTCACCTCTCAAACCACCTCTGACCATTTCGTCCAGCGCAATGACGGCGGTAACCTCGACCTTTACGCCCCTGGAGGAGATGCGGTACCCAAACAAGAAGGTGCTCGCCGACGAGTTTGTCGGCCGCAAGCTCTCAGAACTCCGCACACCGGCCTGCATCATTGACAGGCGCGCGTTCAAGACTAACTGTGAGGTCATGGTCGAGCAGACCCATGACAAGGGCATGAACTTCCGCGCGCATATCAAAAGTACGTACAGGCTTAATGAGCTGCATTGTGAATGGGCGAGTGTGAGATGATACGGAGACGTTGTCACCTCGCAACTTTCACAGCCATGACCAACGATGATCTCTCGCTTACACACAGCCCACAAGACACCCGATGGCACTCGCCTCCAGGTTGAAGCCGGTCCTGGAGTCAGCTCACTCGTGACCTCGACGCTGCCGGAAGTATGGGGTGTTCTCGAGTCTGGCCTCGTTGCCGATGGCAAAGTCGTCGACGTGAGTGTATTCTGGTTGCAACTTCTGGCCGCGTACCGCTGTTGCACCGCCTAACAGCGCAGATCCTGTACTCGCTCCCCGTAGGAGAAGGCGTAATTGAGGACTTGAACGCCGCGCAAGAGAAGGCGGGCAACAAGTGCTCCATTCGTGTCATGGTCGACCACCCGCTCCAGATTGCGGCACTCCAACGCTGGCATAAACGACTTAACCGCCGCAAACCATGGAGCGTCTTTGTCAAGGTCGACGGTGGAGGCAAGCGTGCTGGTGCGCCACCTCGTAGCGCTCAAATGAAGGCTCTGATTGAGGAGATTGCCAAGACACCTCAGGTAGAGATCTTTGGATTTTACTCTCGTGCGTACCGCTACTATCGCCTCGGGTTCGTTCGACTGAGGTGTGTGCTGACGCCTTTACAGACTTTGGCCAGTCGTACCAGTCGCGCTCCCTCGACAAGGCAGGAGAGTTCTACGCGGGCGAGATCGAGTGCGTCAACGACGCCGCGGCCTTTGCGCGCACCCTCGGCGTATCTGGTGACTGGATTCTGTCTGTCGGGGCGACACCGACTGCACACGCTGCTGTCCTCGGTGCAGGGGGCAAGGACGCGTCTGGTGCAGCCCTGAATGGCACTTTGGAGCTGCACGCTGGTTGCTACTGCCTCAACGACCTGCAGCAGCTCGCTACCGGCATGATCACCGGACCTCGCAAGAACGCACTCTCCGTCCTTGCCACCGTTGTAAGCAGCTACGCTGACCGCGGCGAGGCGCTGTGCGACTCTGGCGCTTTGGCTATGAGCAAGGACACAGGACCCTCCCCTGGTTTCGGACACGTCGTGTCCAAGGGACACGAGGGCTGGATCCTCGGCGGTGTCAGCCAGGAGCACGGCATCCTGCGTCGAGACCAAGACGCCAAGCAGGTTGCTGAGCTGTCCATTGGAGACAAGCTCCGTATTGTCCCCAACCACGCGTGCTTGTGCTGCGCGTGTTTCCCGTGGTTCTATATTGTGGATGGCAACGGCGATGAAGTTGTCGACGTGTGGGTGCCGTGGAAGGGATGGTAGGGGAAAGTAGAGCATGTAGCACTTGAAGAGTGGGAAGCGCCAAACAAAACATGTACCCTGTTCGTGAAGCGAATGGTACCCGAGTGCTCAGCCAAGCTCTGAGCAGCTAGTTGTGATTTGGTCCAGTTGGGACCGAGTGAGTGGCAATCCAACCCTGGAAGACCACAAAGTTCAATGCGATATGATACATGTGCCTCCGCTTGTCTACATCTTCATCTCGTACATGCCATCAGGAGGGCGGACGGGGGTTGTGTCTGGTTGTCAGCTCCGTCTCCATGGCCTTAGCTTACTGCTGCCGACACTGCTCCAGTCGGTGCTGAGGCTGGTACCTCCACTTTCGGTAAAGCTCTTGATCATGGCACGCTTCGTGTCCTCGTCGGCGTTGGCGTAGATTCCGGCAAAGAGCTTCTGGAGAGCGGCATCACCGCCAGCGTTGGGGTCGGCACTATCCTTGGCCGGAGTCTCGCTGTCGTCATCATCAAGGTCGGCAGCGAGCTTGTCCCAGTTCTTCTTTGCGGGACGCGCGGCGGCAGGAGCGGACGACGAGGAGCCAGCGGTGGGTGTCGAAGTCAAGGGAACGGCAGAGAGAGTGATGGGTGCGCCCGTGCCGACAAGGGTGGGCCAGTTGACCGGCTCGTCTTTGGCGAGCTTGAGCTCGATCTGTGGCGTCAGTACGCGTCGTGACCGAGCGGTGAGCGAAGACATGGCATGTACGCACCTTTGTTCCCAGCACGCGCTCTGTGCACTCTCCTGGAGCAATGTGCCCCGCCAGAGGGGTAAGCGTAAAGCTCTGGCTGGGGTCCTCGCCGCGAGGAGGAAGGATAACCTCCACGCTGCTCGTGTGGTAGTTGACGAGCACATCCAGGCCCGCGTAGCCCTTGATGTAGAGGGAGACGGTCACCTGCGCGGGAGTCTGGTAAAAGTCGTGTCTAACTGTCAGCTCCTGGGAAGAGCGGGAGCGGCCGTGGCTTACCGTGGTACTGGGATTTCAAGTGGTTGCGACATGGTTTGGGTGATGGTGAGAGGAGAGGACGTCGATGCGTCATGAAGGAACACAAGAGATCAAGAGAGACGACCTCCACCAGGGGCATGGGGGCGGAGGCATTCCCACGTGGAAACAAGAGGCACCGTACGACCGTGCGAAAGTACTCAGAACCGCAGGACCCCCCACCACACTCGGCACACTTTCCAGAAAGTGGAGGTCGCGGTCTGACGTCATCACCATCTTTCCAATCTTGCATGGGAAGTCACTGTGATAACGACACATATCCAACATCGGACGCTGTCAGTTCTCCCATCGTCATGCCCGCTTCTCCCCACAACATCCTTCTATTTTACGGGTCCTACCGCGCCGACCGCGCGGGTATCCGCCTGGCCAACTACCTCACCAAGCAGTTCCAGGCGCGCGGAGCCAATGCCGAGCTTATCGACGCCAAGGTTTGCAACTTTCCCATCCTCGACAAAATGTACAAGGAATACGCTCCCGGCATGGCTCCAACCCACCTCGAGACGCTGGCCAACAAGATCAAGGCTGCTGATGCGTTTGTATTCGTCACGGGCGAGTACAACTGGGGTCCCCAGCCTGGTCTCAAGAACCTCACCGACCACTTTCTCGAGGAGTGGTTCTGGCGTCCGGCCGCAATCGCGAGCTACTCGGCCGGCAGGTTCAGCGGCACACGCTCCAGTTTCGTATGGCATGCGATGCTGTCAGAGATGGGCATGATTGTCGTCTCGAGCACCATTGCCGTTGGCGGTATCACCAAGACACTCAACGAAAATGACGAGCCGACTGGCGACTCTGGCGCTTCCCTTGCACGGTCATTCCCGACGTTTGCCGACGACCTTGCATGGTGGACCGAGGCGGCTATCAACCAGCGCAAAATCAAGGCTCCGCCCTTCTAAAGCATTGCGAAACCGAGTCGAAAGGCAAAGCCTGGCACACTATGTATCCTTGTCAAGCGTGCTGGTAGATTTAGTGTGTCGTTATGGATCTTACGTTCATCTGACTACATTCTCAAACTTGGTTGCCTGCTGTTCGACAGCTATGCACAGTGTATCAGGTATCAGCAAAGCGAGATCCAGGAGCTATCTCGTGCTACTCGCCACCTCTTCTCCTTGTTCCTGGAAGGGAGCGCGAGCGGCCAGTCTGCTGTGGAAAGAACAGCGACATCACGAACCTAGACGCTCCCGCGCCATGCTAATGGAGGACACGCTGCAGCGAACCAGCCGGAACCCACCCGGACTCACCCGGAAAACGTGTGTGGGGCCATCGATGGCATCGCCACCTTCGCTGAGGAGGAGGGCGGCGTTCCAGTTCTCGCTGGATCGTAGCACGACCATGCTGTACGCCACGTTGAGGGACCTGCCAGAACTGGGGAGGCTGGAGTGAGGCCAAGTGAGTATTACTGCACGGAACGCTGGTTAACGGCACTCGTGATATCAAGGACGACCAGTGAATCCGACTACACTGGTGCTACCTCTGTCTGCCCCCCTCCCGGTGTGCCCAACGGTTCTGGGGCGGACAGTCGCTGGGGCTGGCACTCGTTAGCAACTTATCCTGGATTTCGCACCATCTCGATGTACGTGTTCATTGTGTGGTCCTGATATCCTGTGACCTTCGAATTCAAATCTGAAGCAATACATGGGCGCATGTTGCCAAGCTCGTGACATCAAGGACCAATCGGGCCACATATCATGCTCAGCTGACGAGCGTTAGACGGAGGAACGCTAGCCGAACCAACTTGAAGTCACCACAACACTAACACCCCCGTCATCGGTACCCTCTGGAGGACCAGCCACCGTGTTGGATGTGGAATGCGTCCGCGTCCCAACTAACAGGTGGTGAAAAATTACGGGCTGAAACTGCCACCTATCAGCAAGAAGGTGCATACTGTACTAAGGGGCACGTGGCCTTGATCTTCTACGTTATATGCATCGCATCGTGCCAACACTGGAATCCCTGGTGCGTTCAGCCACTGCAGACAGTTACAGGCGCGTTTGCGGCTTGGTCCAAGCAGATGTCTATACCGAGGTGCCACATAACTAACGCCCCTCTGAGAAACACATAGAGACCCCCCCCACGAGGCCCCCACCAATCCTCTATGTGTTTTTGATCATTTGCCATGGGCGCAAGGGGTCATTCCATACGCGAGTCCCATCATTTGCGCCCCGTTGACCATGTGTATACGATTCGCGCCCTTGTGGCGTGTCTGTCCTCTGTGCCGCCTTGGTGAAAGGATTCACTAGCTCCATACCTCCGGGTTCGTTTCTTCTATATGCATGCCAAACACTATCATCGCACCTATACTGCTGCTCTTCTTCACACCAGGATCTGAGCCTCGCTCAAGTCCAAACGGCAGTCATGGTCGAAGCAGCGTTTGACATAGTCCTCGGTGTTGGTGGGCGCCACACACGGTATCAAATTTATCGTCAGATCTCGATTTAAATGGCAATTTCCCTAACTTCATTTATTCACTCTTCATACTTCCTCATTCTGACACTGGGTAATGAGCTCCGTGTCATCATGTTCGGCGTGCCACCACAATGGAGCAACGTGGTGTCACCGAAGCAGGATCCTGCTGCGTGGAGGAGCACCGCATGCAGTGGGAATTTCTTGCGTGTGGCGAGAGTGGCCCATACGCCCTGGTCACGGTCAGCTTGCCTGTACAAGCGGGGTCACGCGAACCTCGCAACGGTCAGGTAGACTGTAAACGTCACCGAAGAGCACCAGTGTTGTTGTTACGAGACGATACATAGACTAAGAGATACCTTCCAGCGTCTGCTCGACGGTACAAGATGTTGTGAAAGTTTTCGACCATTTTTGTGCCACAAAACCCGGAATTAACGCATATTTTGACAAAGATATCCAAACTTGGGGTGTGCATGGATGGGTGTCTACACGGTCCACCAACACCCTCCTACTCTACCCAGTGTTAAGAATTGATGGTGCCCCACACTGAGGTGGGATCGGAGGTGCGAGCATCCTGGCGACACCTGGAGATGCTCTTGTACTAGTCATGCGCATGTTGCATAGCACCTTCTGGCTCTCTGTCTGACTTTCCTTCTCTCTCTCTTGCATTTTGTACCTTCCTCCCCAGTCCGCGCCTTGTCCTGCTAATTTAGTCTCTCTCTCACACCGGTCTCGCCGCCCCGCACGCCTTTTAGGTCCCACTGACTGTGGAGTTTAGGGCTCCTGTTCCGTGTGGAGGCTCACGCACTCCCTTTCTCCATTAGCCACTAAGGTTAAGCGACTGCTTTTGGTTGAGAATCCACTTTTCAAGTGCAATGGGCTTGTCGGCCTTGGGTTTGGGCCGCCAGTTGCCGAGAAGTGCGTTCCGCCAGTCTTGGCTGGCGCGCCCGTTCGGCGTGACAGTGGCGGCCATGGTAGTGGTGGCTGTCGAGCCGGTTGGGGAGGAACTCGACATTGTGGGAGGTCGGCCGTGCGACGGGCCGGTGTGGTTGTCGGTCTGTGAGCTGGTTGGTGGGGCGGACGAAGAGGGAACAACTCGTGCGAAAGTGCCGTCCCTAGTAGTCACAAAGAGATTGCGGTGTCGGGGAGGAAGCTTGGGCAGCTTGGGGAGTTCCCCGAGGTGGGCCTTTGCGGCCAGACTCTGGCGGAGTACTCCATCCTGCTTTTTCTGGTGCTGCTCCTGTTTCGAGGACCATGTGTTTTGGACAATTGCAAGGGCCTGAGGGATGTTGGGGCGCTTGTGGGGAGCGGTACGTGTGGTCTTGATGTCACCTGCCGAACGGGACAAATGGTTGGGGGCTGCCGCTGTGGGCAGGTGGCCGTGAGTGACAATCTTGGTAGCCGCACGGGATGTATCTGGGGTATCCAACGGAAGGCGACGTTTCTTGTGGGGGTGCTCGCCGATGTCATTACCCGCCGGCGCAGGAAGAAGACGTTGGAAGAATGCTTGGATGTGTCAGAATGAAGAAGAATGCAGAGTAAAGAACAGATACGGGAATTACAAGGATTAAATACTAGATATGAGGACGCATTTGATACCGTGTGGCGCAACACCAACAGGATGCGCGTACTGAGTCATGTTAGAGTGTCGCTCAACTCAGCGCATCCGCTGTCACGCCACTCACTCGTCCATCGTGAACGGCTCCATGCTCTCGCGAGGGTGTTCCTGGAGATGCTCGGCCATGGCAAAGTGAATCCACTCGACGCTGAGCATGTGGGTGTCCTCTCTGCCGCTGAATCGAGCGATGAGTTTCGTGTACTCGTAGTGGAGGACGGTGCTCGTGGCAGCTCCGTCGTCCACAATCGGCAGGGCAAACAAAATGACATTAATCTTGCCATCCGTGGGTGAGATTGCAATGTTGCCACCGGCGGCCTGTATAGTACGTCAGCGGTCAACGATGAGTGGGTAGCTGGTGACGAGCAAGCCAGTGCTCACGGTAATGAGCTTTGTAATCCACTTGAACGTGGACGACTGTTGGGGGTAGTATATCGTGAATTGCGATAGCAGCGGCGTGGATGCCATTGTGAACAGGAAATACGGTAAGTGGTTGACAAGAGGAGAGAAGGTATCGGCTCACATCATCTTGTTGGGGACGCGTTGACGTGACCGGCGGAAGCTATTGCCCCGCGCCCTCATCTGTAAACACATTATGAAGCCATTCCCGAGACAGGTTTGTCACGATATGTGTTTTTCAGTCGCTGGAGAAATACATAGACAATTTCATGGGGAAGATTATTCACAACGTAATGCGTTTTTCGGACACTGACGAAACACACTAAGAATATCGCGGGAAGAATCCTCAACGCGTTATGTGTTTTTCGGTCAATGGAGCCACTGCCCACTTCCACTGAGGACTCTTTGGCACGTCCTGCATTCTTCAGCCACTGATCACATCGACGTCTGCGCTCCTTCATAAGAGAGGATATGCTCATAGGCCAAATGTCGGCCATATGTTGCATGCGTCGTTTGGCCCATCCGCCCATTCATCGTTGCACCCCACCATTCGGCCTTCAATTATTACTCTGTACCAGAATGTAAGCATGCAAAACCAACCAGAATGTCTCCAACCACTCTGATATCTGCGTGATAACGCCATGTGGCCCCCGCCGCCTGTACGTACGTCGGCGATCAAGGAGGGTGGGTACATACATAGCTGGTGACGAGAAGGCAGTGACGTGCGGCGATTAACCTGGCCAGCCACGCGCACGTCGGCTGTTGCAAGCGAAAGTAAATGCCGAATCTGGATGGCATCAGGGTGGATGCCATGGCGGTGAAAGGTATGTAGAGAGGACATGAGGATTCAAGGTTGCAGTCGGAGAAAGAAGCAAGATAGCCGGCCACGATGTCGTTTCTCAGCGGATCAGCGGTGTTGTCGCCGTCGTCGTTCAGGTGGATGGGAGAGGTCTCGGTCGGGACGGCAGTGTGTGGCTGCTTCTTGTGGTGCTGGTGGGATATTTCCGAATGGGTGATGGCAGTGGACCTTTTACCAAGCAAAGAATTGGTATTGTTGTCGTGAGAACGGTCGCTGTTTGACGGCGTCGCTTTGTGGTGGGAGGATGTGGTGTTCGAAGGTGCAAGCGCGCTCAAGAAGCTCTCAATCCTGGTGCTGAAAGGTTAGAAGGACCCAGGCGAGAGAACCTGTCACGTTACTCACGGACTCATCAAGAACTTTTCGACCTGTGCCCGTGAGGGCCCTTTGTTGAGCATCTGGCTAGCGACCATGTAGTGTAGCCACTCAATCGCGACTAGTTTGGGCCCCTTGCCATCCTTGTGCACACGGGCAATGTTGGCGTATTCCTGGTGAAGGATACGTCTCGTTGCCGCGTCGCCGTCCAGCGTCGGAAAAGCGAACAAGATGATGGTCGTGGTCGTGTCACGGTACGAGGTGGTGACACGTTCGCCCGATTTCTGTAGGTACACGTTAATGCTCAGGGAGAAGGGTGGCGAGGAAGGCAGTACTTACCTCGATGAGCGCTGCGGCCCACTTGAACATCGAGAAGTGCAGGGGGATATAGATTATGTGTCCGCTAAAGAGAGGTTTGGACAGTACGGCCATGTTTTAGCCAGTGTTGCGTAAAGTGGAAGGAAGAAGATCATTAGCTGGCCTGATCAACGCGCCGTTTAGTTGATTAGCGACCACCGCCACGCGTCGACCCCGATTGCTCCCGCTCACCAAGGACGTGGGTAAATGTGTCCTCCTTTGGGTGCCAACGGTGACGGGTGAGATGGCGTGGCGGGTGGCGGCATCGTGACGGAGAGGGTGGGGCGCCGTGGGGTGAGGGGAGAAATTGTGCGGGGCTTCTTCTTGGTGTGCTTCTCCTCCTCAGTATACCATGTGTTCAGAGCTTTTGCCATAGGCATTGAAATCTTTGGACGGCGGGAGGAGGGCGCTGTAGTGTCGTCGAGCACATCGATACGTTTGCGGCGGGGTTTCGCGGCTGCGACGGGTGTCGAGTTGACCAACTTGCGCTTTAACTCTCTACGAGCGGCTCTGAGAAAAGCGATGGCGATCCGAAGAATCCGTATTGGACGATAAGGTGTCTGCAATCGGGGGCAGGGAAGCGGGGGCTGTACGTAAAACGACCGCGCCAGGTTGTTCGGTAGGGGCTTGGAGGAACGCGGGTCCATTGCTGGGGGGTTGGGAGACGGGAGAGGAACAAGAGTCGAGCATCTCGATTACGCGGTTTATCTTTGCCCTGACATATTAGAAGGGATCAACCGAGCGAATACGTCATGTTCCTCACAGGCTCAGCTTGAACTTGTCAAGCTGGGGATTGGGGAGGCTGGGTTTGCCTTGGTGCGAAAGGAGGTAATATATCTAATATATCCAGTCAGTGGGCACGACCGCTGACGCACCAACGCGCCCTTGACCGAGGGCAATGGCGCGGTATTCCGCCAGAAGGAGACGGGTCATGGATGTATCCGCTTCAAGAGTGGGAAAGACCATTGTAATGATCGTCACACCCTGCTCCCTGTAAGAGGATGCTAGCTTTGCACCACCATTCTGCGGTGTATCAGTAACGAGTCGACCAGTGGCCAGTGACGAGGAAGGTGAAACTTACCTCGAGGATCTTGGCGAGGTGGCGGAGGAGAGACCATTGTAGAGGGAGGTAGACGACAGACTGTGAGAATAATCTCGTGGTTGTGGAGGCCATGGCTGGAGGACCCAACAAAGGACTGTATGAAAAGAAGATGATGGGATGAGTGAAGATGGTGGTATCAGTGAAGATGGTAGGGTCAGCGTGGTGTTTATTTCACAGACGCTGGGGTCGCGCCGCCATCCACGAAATCTGTTTGCGCTCTCTCTTACGTCTACCACGGTCGATAAAAAACACCAGGCCAAACCGCCAATTTATGGTCAGCTTTGAAGGGATGTACAAGTCTGATGCTGAAGACTATGTACTGCAAATGTCGATACATTCCGTGGAGGGTCAGAGAACACAAAGAAAGAGGGACTTCTCTCGGGCAAGGGAGAACACAAATATACACTCGTCTCAGCGAAATGCTTCACACGTCGTGTCTGACGGGCGCTGGAGAAACACATAGAGACCTTCCCCGGGAGGAATTCTTGGCACGTTATGCATTTGTGCGGCCAAACACGTCGAGATGCACTAGCGGTTCTATATCAGAGGGGATTCCAGATTATGCTCCTAGGTGAGACCCAGCAGCACTATGCGTATGCGTTGTGGGACGTTCCACCCCACAATTCGCGCCGCGTGACTACTGCATTCAAGGAAAAGCGGTGCAAAACCAACCAAAATGTCTCTACCACTACTGATATCTGCATGCTGTGGCCCTCCGGTGCAGCCAAAGGTAGCTGGATGGGATAGAAAGAAACCATATGCCCAGGCACGGTGTATACGCCACGAACGGCTAACATGCAATTCTTGCCTGTCAACATTTCTTGCCTTGTGCCGCGGCTGTCGCCGCAAGCGGGGTCGGAATCTTTTTGATAACGCAAAAAGCAACTCACAGTCCACTTTGGTAGTTAGGCCAAGCATTGGTGCAAAACCACACCAGTCGACCTGCAATCGTTCACGTTTTGCAGGGTGTCCCACGAAATGCGCTCCAACCTATTGCCAAACGGTCAGGCGCCGCGGTCGTTTGCGTCGCCTTTTTCAGCCGAACTCTAGTGATAGGACACTCAGCTCAGCAAGAATTCTGCCTAACAGAGAGACAAGGCGATATACCCGAAATCAGGCAAGAAACTGGTCGCAATGCATGGCGATGGTGATAAGCCCATAGAAGAGAACATGGTTGCCGCATACGTCGGAGGATTGTCATCTCTGGAACTCTGGGCGTGTCCCTAGGCGCATTCCAGGCCAATTGGTTATTGGCGGCTTGGGGATGTGCCGTCCTCAGCGGATCAGTGGATCACTGCATCAGTGGTGGCAACCAAGTTTAGAAGAAAAAATGTGGCTGTGTCTAATCACAGTTTGGCTTCCACCTCTCCTGTTGACATCAGCTTTCACGCATATTGTGTTGCAATAAATCTACGTAAACCTAGCTGAATTCGAAAGAAGAAGGCGACCAGCGGCCTGCACGACCGCTGGCACACCCGCCACCTTCGGCAACTGGTAGGTATCAGCCAAAACATCACTTCCAACGTGTGACGTTCTGACAACTCCAAAGACTACCACGGCCCACACTGTTGTTTATCTTATGCATGTGTCCAGTGCGTGCTCCCTAGTTGGGACCCCAGTTGCCCCTAACCTCACCCTTACCCACCATACGCCATCCGTGCCTCTCGTCCCCGATTTCCATTGGCTTCTCGCGGTCTTCCTCCTCCTCGCGCTGGATGCCAAAGAACGGCGCAATGCTGATTTGGACCACGCCCTTGAACATGTCCAGCAGTTTGTGGCGGAGTGTCTCGCCAGTTTGTTGAAAGTCTGGAGACGCGTTGAATTCCAACAGAGTAACGTCAGGGGTAGGAAGCGTGGAGGCCGAGGTTGTGGGTGGGAAGGAGAGGATGAGGTCGACGCCAAAGATCTGTCATTGATCAGCGGCCGTATATCAGAGTAGGAGGGTAGTGTACATCAGACTCACCTCGAAAGCATTGGGCATGAGCTGCAGACCAAAGCTACCACACTCGGCACCCGCCTTGACCGACTCGGCAATGACTGCGCCGACCTTGGCGAACGTTGCCTCGAGCCATTCGGCTGTGACCTTGCCACGGGGTGCATACCTGCCATTGGGAGTTGCCGCGAGCGCCGTTAGACCCTCGAGGTCCCAGAACAAGCGGACCAGGTCGTCTTGGACAACAGGTGCACCGAACCCGTCGGTCTGGAGACACGTATTTGTCAGGTGTGGCCGCAGGTCGAGCTCGCCATCGACGGTTTGCGGCGATGCGTATGGCGCTCCCGAGAACAGGGCCAGCATGGTGTGCGCGACGTGAACAGTCCAGCCGCCGGTGACGAGGGCATATGCGCGGAGGTGGAACTGGCATGTCAGTTCGGTGTGCGGAAACGACAAAGCTCACCTTCTGGCCAAGCACCGCCGGTGAGGTCGCGCTCTCCTCGAGGTCAAACAGCATGGGACGGGGAAGGTACTCCTGGACAGGTCAGCTGGTCAATGGGCGGATTGGCTACTCACCTGGATGACAAAGTGTCGCAGTTGCGAGATGAGGACATTGGTACCGCCCTCTTCGTCGTCGTCGTCGTCGTCGAGGTTGGTCGCAGCTGCTTGCTTGGCCAAAGCCGACTCGTCATCATCCTCGTCATCATCCTCGTCATCCTCGTCGTCCTCGTCGTCTGATGGTGGCTCAAACTCTTCAAAGATGGCACGCCTGGTGGTCAGCTCAGCCATTGATAGCCATACAACTCACAGCTCATCCTCGGTCGAGAACATTCTGATGCCCTGCGCGCGATCCGCAAACCCAGGTTTGAGGATAAACCACTGCCTTTCCTCGTCGTCTCCCAACTGGGCGTTGGCGTCCATCGTCTCCTGGAGTTCGTACAGGTCGTCCATTAGGAGCTCGTCGAGCTCGTCGGCAAACTGGACGTCCACAGTCCATCCCTTCGGGATACCGCCGACACCACCTGAAGCCGGCGCAGCAAGAACGCTGCTCTCGCCCCTGTGGCTCGACTTGGCGAGGTACTCGGCCACAGTGGTGTGCAGTTGGTGCTTGCGGATAAGGGCCTTGCGGTATACGTATGACGAGATGAGGTATGAGTCATTGGCGTGGGGCTTGTCAAAGGTCATCAGGTCGTAGTCGGCCCTGCATGTCAGCAGGCCAGCTGGAACGGGAATTGGAAACTCTAGCTCACCATTGCAGCTTGGGAGGGTTCTCTTCTGAAGGGGGATCATTGCTGATGGAGACGGCGGGAAGGGTAGCGGCAAGAGCGCGGACGAGGAGCGTCTCGGTGTAAGGGGAGGGGAAGGACACAAATGCCGTGATGGGCTCTGTCGACGCCATGGCTGGGTGGATGTTGGTGAGGGTGGATGATGACGACAACGACAAGGCGGGCAGAAGTTTCCGAAAAGCCAGAGCAACCTCCACCTCTTTGTGTGTGTCTTTTTGGCCCCGCCTTTGTTATCGTCCGCCGGTTGTTTATTATTTGGTTCCGTCGTCGAAATGACGTGCTGATCGTGCCTCCCACGCGTCTCGACGGGTATCTCAAAGGGCTAATTCATGCCCACGACTTTTACTGCAACTCTCATCTCACCCATCCGCATCCTTGTCATACAATGCCTGCTCCGTCGCCCGTAAAGTCCCTCGTGGGCACCCTCAAGGTTAGTTACCGGCATCGCGCGTCGGATGAACCCGCTAACCTCGCTCTTTCCAGATGCTGGATGGCCGCACCATCCCTCAGTTCGGTCTCGGTGTCTACGAGATGAACGACGCCGACACCTACTCGGCAACCAAGGGCGCTCTTGAGGCGGGATACAAGCACATTGATACTGCCGAGTGGTATGTTATGGGTTCTACAATGTCTGACGCTCAGGTACGAGAACGAGGGCCAAGTTGGCCGCGCTCTCACCGACTTTTGCAAGAGCTCCGGCGCCAAGCGCGAGGACATTTACATCACCTCCAAGCTCATGCACAACCGTGGCTACGACGCGGCGCTGAGGGACCTCAAGGCGTCGCTTGGCCGTGCGGGTCTCGACTACTTTGACCTGTACCTCCTCCACTCGCCCATTGGTGGTCCCGACTCGCGCAAGGAGCTCTGGCGCGCTCTCGTGGACGCCAAGAAGGCCGGCCTGTGCAAGTCTATCGGTGTGTCCAACTACGGTGCCAAGCACATCCAGGAGATGGTTGATGCCGGCGTCGAGCTCCCCGTCGTCAACCAGATTGACCTCCACCCGTTCATGCGCCACCCGGACATTGTCGAGCTGTGCGAAAAGCACGACATCCTACTCGAGGTGAGCAGTCCACTGTCCTCGCTTCAAAGTAGACTGACCTCTCAGGCATGGGCTCCTCTTGCCCGCGCGACCAAGTTTGACAACTCCGTCATAGTCAAGATGGCCGCCAAGTACAACCGCGAGCCCGCCCAGATCTTCCTCCGCTGGGGTCTGCAACATGTGAGCTGAGCGGGCATCCGTCGCAGCAGCTGACCACCAGGGCTACGTGATCATTCCAAAGTCGGTGTCGCAGAAGCGTATCGAATCGAACGCCAACATCTTCGACTTTGAGATCAGCGACGAGGACATCAAGGAGGTGAGTCACGACTCGAAGGACACAAAGAGCTGACAGACCCAGCTGGACGGTCTTGACGAGTACCACGTAAGCGGCACTGTTTGTACATTCCTCGCAGGATTGCTGACATTGGGAATCAGATCACTGACTGGGACGTCGTTGGCGTCGAGTAATGGGGTTTCGAGTACTGGGGTTCCGGAACATGGCGTGACGCCACGCCGCGGATGGAACGTTCCCAAGAGCAAGCAAAGCGTTGTAGCTCCCATCAAACTACTGCATCTTAGACTGCATGCATCTTGTACTGGCGCACAGGGGTCATCTTGCGGTAGTCAGTCTGGTCACGAATGGCTTATGGAACCCAAGAACGGCCGTGAACGGCCGTCGCCGCTCGTCTCACTGCCAGGGCCCACAAGGCGAAAGGATATCGCAGCGTAGGCTGGAACAGGGCCGACGTCATTACTGCTCCCTGGGTGCCAAGATTTCTGGATCCTTCGTCCTCTCCAGAGAGCAGTGCATGTCGTGTGCAAGTTCCAGTAGATGCATGCACGTGTGCGGTGTGCGTGAGAAGGACGGACTGTGTGCATACATACAGAGTGTATGGAGGCGTCACCTTTGACACTGCACAAAGCTGAGCGGCGAGACTGTTCGGCTCCCCCTGGCAAGCCGCGCACTGAGACGCGTTCTGTGCGCACAACGCCGGGCCAGCCGGCCAGCGAGCCAAGACAAACCGTCGTCGACCTCTTTCATCTTTCATCTTTCTGTCTCCCCACTCCTTGGTTGCCCACATCTCTGTCCTCGTTCTTCTACACATGCTCCGTCCAGAGGTCGTGTACAACTACGTCGAAGACGTAGATCCAAACCTCGTACGTTCCACCACCCACACATCCGTCGCCGCCCCGCACGTCGCCGCCATCCACCCATCTCCAGCACCCCCGCCGAGAAACCGCACTGACCATACAACCCGGTACAGACCTGTGCGATCTGCCAGTCTGCTCTTGTCGACCCGGTGACAACTGCGAGCTGCAAGCACACATTCTGTCGCGACTGTATAACCCAAGCACTCAAACACAACCCCTCATGTCCGATCGACAGAAGCGCCCTCGCACCCAGCTCGTTGCAGGACACCGAGCCGCTGGTTCAGCTCATGCTCGATGAGCTCCAGGTACGCTGCGAGGCTGAGGGCTGTGGAAAGGTGATGCAGCGCGGGCTCCTCCTCTCCCACATCCGGTCATGTACGCAGGCAGTCGTCACGTGCGGCGACGACAGCTGCGGTCTCTCAGTACGTCCCCCAGCTCCTGGGTCATGGTCCTCTCGGTGCGTCCGTCTGACAAACCGCAGATGGCCCGCCACCGCATGCCCCACCACCGAGCGTATGAGTGCTTCCAGCGACGCATGGCGTGCAGCAAATGTGACATTACTCTTACTTTCAAAGAGGCGAAGGTAGGTCAAAAGTTGCATCGGCTTGTCGCTGACCTACACAGGACCACGCGCACTCAAGCTGCCCTCCACATGCCGACGGCGAGTGTGCGTCAGACAAGTGCGAGTTCTGCGGCGACCCTCTTACGACACGACCAGCACTTCACAGATGGACATGCCCCTCTGCCCCTGTCCCATGCTCGCATGCCGACCGCGGTTGCGCCTCAATCGTGTCACGACAAAGCCTGGAGAACCACTTGGCAAGCTGTCCCTTTGAGGCCATGTCGAGCTTCTTTACGATAACAGAAGCGCGGTTCACGGCCCTCGAGCGCAAGTTTGAACAAGTCCAGGCGGAGAATGAGGGGCTGCGGTCGCAGCTGTGGGGTTTGCGCCGTGGTCTGATCGTCCCGCGGAGTCTCTGGGCCACCGGCGACGACCAACCTGTCGTCGACATCTCAGCGTCGGCACCTCCGAGTCCTCAGCATCCTCCGGCGTTGGTACGTTCTGCCCAGGAGGGCGCACCAGAGGGCAGTACCTCGACCTCATCACACATGTCGAGCGACAGCCCACGCACCGTGGCCGAAGACGCCGACGCTACCCCTGTTCCACCACCGGACGTGTCGCCCGCTGCGGTTTCCGAATCGACTACAGCGGCCCAGACACGCCTCCGTTCCGGTAGCACTCTCCTTCAACCCCCCTCGGGCATGTCCTATACCGACTGGGTGGTGAGCCGACTACCCGGTCCCAGCGCATACCAGACCGAAGGTTGTGCAGCGCTCCGGTCGGCTATTATCCACCTCGCCGCCGGCCTGGACGCCGCAGAGCGCCGAAGCGAAGTGTGAGTTGCCGGCCCGATTGTGGATGACACAGCTGACGTTGGCAGGCGGATCACGACGGAGAGCTTGCGGATACTGGAGGAAGTTGCGACGCTTCGCGCCATCATTCGGCCAATGCGAATGCGTAGGTTCTCCCATCACTTTTGGTGCTGACCCACATAGAGGTCCTCTCAGACCGACCCAATTCCCCCCACGTTAACCGCTTCCCATCCTACTCCTACTCCCAGTCACAAGAGAACCACCCCTCCATCCCAACCCCGCCGCTCTCGACCTCGCACTCACTGGCCAACGAGACTCTAGCGTCTGACAGCGACGACGACGAACTGCTAGCACGCACGAGTATCCCCGAATCCGTCGTCTTCTCTTCTTTAGGTGTCGGCGTCCTCCAACACCGTTCTAGCGTCAGTTCGCTAGCGACAGCTGCCGGGAGCAGTAGGCGCGGGAGCGTCGGTGTTGGTGGTTATGCGGCCGTCCAGCCCCGCGAATGGACCGGCAGGCCGTGCGCATTCCCGCCTGCGCCGCCCGAGCCTGAGCCATCAGGACGCACAAGCCGTGAGTTTCTCGTTGCAAACAGCAGGTTGAGGCTGACGACCAAGGCCTGAGTTCCCTCGGCGCCAGCATATTCCGCAACCGCGAGCGCCGGTAGCGGACAGGCTTGCTGTTTCTCCACCGTTTTTCTATCTTGTCCCGTTATTGCATCGACGGACCATTCACATTTATCATTTCACCCATCACGACCATCAATGACCGCATGCCCGCCCATACTGTATGTACTTGTGTGGTCGACATACAAGACCATAAACCATTTCTCACTTCACGCCTGAACAATCTTGTTCCTTTCATCCATTGTACATAGATACAAGTACATGCCCACAATGCACACGCATAGGTAACCAGTCCGAAACCTCTTTCTACCTGCTACTCTACTTCTTCTCCTTTGGCTTGAAAAAGCTAGTCATCTTGGACATGCCCTCCGTCTTGACCTTTTTGAGAGCCTCCACTCCACGGCTGTTCTGGCTCGCAGCCTTACGCTTGGCTGCCGCTCCGCCCTTGTCTTTGCCCTTGCCGTTGATAACAGGAGCAGCGGCAGCCACGGCGGCCGCCGCGCGGTCTCTCAGGTATTCGTCGAGTGCCGCAAAGCTTGGCCATAGGTTAGCTCATGTTACAAAACACGTGCAAGACAACCTACTCGTATTCCTTGACGAGGAGCGGCAAAAGGACTGGTGGCAGGTAGTTTGCGATCTGATCAATGGACGCCTTGGTCCTAGCAGCTAAGGTCGTTAGTCCAGCTTTCAAACCGAGTGAAGCTTACCAGTTACCAGCTTCTCATCACTGCCGGCGGTCAAGAGCCCGTCACGGCCGAGCCCACGGACCAAGTGGTCAAACTTGCCAAACTCCTTGCTGTGGGCCAAGTTGTCGACCTTGAATTTGAGTAGACGCAGAATAGCATCGCGCGAAGGACGATAGTATGCCCTGTCTTTGGCTTTGGACGTCTCGCCTTCCTGGGCGACAGCCTCGATAACTGCGTGGGTCAGGCAAATCCACCAGGAAAAAGACGCGACCTACGTTTGCGGTCACAGCAAGCGCGGAAGGCGCGGCGGAAGGGCTTGTGCTCGACCAGGCGGGACATGTCGGGGTTCCACAGCTCAGCGTTGGCAGTGGGGGAGAACGCAGGCTTGAGAGCAAACGCTTCGGATCCAGCAGCGGTGGCCAGGAGGTCGGGCAGGGGTTGGAACGGGGCGGTGCGGTCGTCGCTCTGTAGACGAGAGTTAGTTGATGGAGTTTTGTTGCCAAGCAAAAGGAAACCAGACTCACGGGAAGCAGCGCTAGCACAATAGGGATAGCGACAAAGAGTGGGTCGATGGGGTTGTGTACCAGCAAGCTCCCCTCTGTACGCGTTAGCGCCATCCCGCAGACAGGTACCAACGGGAAATGTTGTCGTCGCCGATGAACCACGTCCGGCCCTTCGCCCCGCCTACCTTGATGGCCTCACACAATCCTCCGTTGCCTGTGTTATAGGGGAGGTACAGCTGTGAGGCGCCTACAAGGTCAGCAACGGTAGAAGGCGTCAACAACCTACCTGTACGTGGGTGAGGGAGCCGGAGGTAGCGGTGCTCCGCGCCAGGCTGAATATCTGCTGCGTTAGCGCACGCACCAAATACTCCACCCACCGTCAGGGATGACTGAGATATACTCTGTCATGATGGCACTGTAGGACAGGATACTGGGGACGTTGAACGAGTTAGAGAGGAGATGAACTAAACAACAACGAAAGAGAGACGCCCACGCGCGAAATCAGACGCGTACCCGATCATTTACGCGACCGTGCCTGGCGCGCGACCGTTCTATTAAACTAAATTAGCGGATCCAATTCTGTACTATTACAAGCTCGTTCTAATGGTGTGTCTGACCGCCAGAATCCGATGACGACGAACAGCTGCTGACGCAGAGTGGGTGTTCGTTGTTGTTTCAATCCCTCCAACTCCTCTCTCAGCCACCATGTCAGATAAGAGCGCAGCAGTGACCCCAGCTGCGACTGCGGACAGCCCAAAGCCTGCGCAACGGGTCCGCCTCGTCGACAAGCTGCTTGCCAAGCTCGGCCTCCGGTGCGTTATAGACATACCCCTCAGCCAGTGCTAACCAACTCCAGGGACCTGTCGCCCAACGATGACAGGAGCTTGACTCCGGAGCAACGCGCGCTGGGGAAGAAGCTGGCACGGAATAAGAGGGTCGTGAGCAAGATCTGGGAGAAGCTGTGGCTGTTACGGTATGTTATATGGTCGCCGACCAGAGCTGACATATCCAGAACCATCCTCACCGTCATCGGCGTGGTATGGATCCTCCTCCTCCCACATCCATTCCTGTGGAAGGGTGTTTTCCACGATGAACACGCTCTTCAGCCTGCACAGGTATCAATGTACTTCAACTGGGACAACGTGCAGAAGGCAGACACCTACCTCGCGGACCTCGAGCGGCTACGGGACGACAATGCCGACTGGGAGACGATCAAGACACACCTCGTATCCGAGTTTTCTCTCGCAGGCCATGAGAGCGGCAACACTACGTCGGCTGCGTTTGCGCGCGTAGCACCTCCACGATCTGAGGGTACTGAAGCGATTCTGATCTCTGCCAACTGGCTCTCAAGGGACGCCAGTGCGGTCAATGTTCGCGGTGTCGCCATGTTGCTCTCTCTTGCCGAGTTCTTCAGGAGGCAAACCCACTGGGCATTCGACATCTTCCTTGTCGTCGGAGACGATTACCTTGCGGGTCTCGAGGACTTTATGACATCTTACAACCCACGAGCGAATATCTGGACGGCTCTGAACCTCGACTATCCTTACCACTCGTTCTCGCACTTGGGCATCTACTATGGTGAGTGCTAGGAAACGGAGTGGGCTAACGATTTGCAGAGGGAGTGAACGGCCGTCTTCCCAACCAAGATGTCATCAACACTGCCGCTCATGTCGCTCGGTGGTCTGGTGGTGCCGACCCGGCACTGCACTCGCTCCCAGCCCGCCCCTACGTCAACTACCTGACGGGTCTCAAGCACCTTGTCGCGCATGTCAAGTTTGCCGCCCTCGGCCGTCCCTCAGCTGCACACGGTGTGCTCGCCAAGCACCGTATCGATGCCATCACACTGTATGGTGTCCCCGCCGAGGGACCTCATGGGTTCTACACTCTGGGTCGGACGATCGAGTCTACTTTGCGCTCGTTCAACAACCTCCTTGAACGCCTGCACGCCTCGTTCTTTTTCTACCTCCTCCCCCACCCAGACTATTTCCTGCCGGTCGGACACTATCTACCTGCAGCTGTGATTCTGGGAGCGTCAGTCACCATTGCGGGCTTTGACTGTCCTGACCCTCTTGCAGGTGTGTTGTGGGCCATCCCTGCCGTCCTCGCCGGTCTGGTAGGTTGGGCGATCCAGAACCCTGCCATCCCCGTCGCGCTTGTCGGGGGCTCCTTCGTCATGCCCAAACCAAAGGGAACGGCGAGGCAGAGCCTTCTGGCTCTCGCACACTTGTTCTACGGTGCCTTGATCCCAACCCTCGCCATGGTCAACTTCCCCCAAGCAATCCTCCTCGCTTGTTTGGTCATCCTCGCCCTTTCTCCCATCTTCTCCATCCCAATTCCTGATCAAAAGACTGAGGTTCCACTTGGTAAATTCGCGCTTGCAGCGTTGTTGCTTTGGCCCGCGGTCCGCGAGCTGAAGCTCGAGTGGGAAATGTTTGGAAACCTCGCGTGGCCCGCCGTCTTCGCCGTCTTGGTCCCACTCTTCACTGTGTCGTGGATGACCCCGCGCGAGTGGGAGTGAGAACGAGCAGAAACACCTAGGTATAGAATGTACAGTACACCAATGCATGATACTCTACCAGATCCGTAAACCCGTAAACCGTTTGCGCTGTCTCTTCCCTTTAAGTGGAGATAAGCTCAGCGAGGATGATGGCCATGCCGAGTCCGAATACGAACAGGCAGCCGTCCTTGTACACCTGGTTCACGACGCCAAGATACTTTGAGCCCGTGGAGATGGTGCGTCCGATAGCGGGTGGGAGGAGAGGGAGGACGTTGGCGAGCAGAGGGTGGAGCGATGGAGGGGTGCGGACGAGCGTGACGCGCGTAGCGAGGAGGACGAGCTCAAGAGTCACAAAGGCGTAGAACACGGGCTGAGAACGAGTTAGTATGGCACGCAGACATGACATGACACTTCAACTCACCACTGGCTCGAGAATCTTGGCTGCGAAAGCACTGCTCCTGCCGGCAAGACCTGACCACCTGGCGGCCCACGACGCGATGGTATTCTCGCGACCGGTAAACACGTGGTAGAGAGCCGGCTCCCACCAAGCGGCGACAAACACCACCAAGGCGAGCACGCACAGCGCATGGATCGCGGGGAAGAAGCGCGCTGCTTTGGAAGGAGGCTGAACTGGAGCTCCCATACCGGGGAACATGCCCGCCATACCGGGCATACCGGCCATGGCGTCGAAGGGGTTCTGGCCAGGAGCACCGTCAAACCCAGGCATGCCGGCGAACGGGTTCTGCATTGGGTCCATCCCGCCAAAGGGGTTGGATGATGGGGTGCCCTCGCGCGAGTCACCGATGAGGCCTGGTCCGCCCATACCGCCCATGCCGCCCATACCAGGAGGAGGGGCGCCTCCCATGAGCGACGCAAGGAGGTTGGCCATGTCGGGAGGAGGTCCACCCGCGCCGCCTCCCATGCCGCCGGGAGCACCGGCACCTCCAAGCATAGCCATCATGGCGTCGAGCTGCTGGCGCATCTGCTCTTCCTCTGTCGAGGCCGAGGCCGCAGCAGGGCGACGAGCTCCAGAGGCAGCAGTCGACGGTGCCCAGCCGGGGCGGTGGTCGGCAGTAGCCGAGGTGTTGGAGGAGACGGCGGGCTTGGACGCGGACGCGGGCGCGGGCTTGGATGACGATGAAGCTGTGGTAGTCGACGCAGTTGCGGTGGCAGGCTTGGCGAGCGTCTCAACGCTTGGGGTGTCCGGCCTCGAGGGTGCGGCGCTGGAGGCGGCGCTGGCAGTGTCGTCACCGCCGTACAACATGTCGGCCTCCTCGCCGCGTGCGGTCTCAGCGAGACGCTGGAGACCCGCGTTGCCGCGTGCAAGAATCTTGGCTTTGCGTGTCGCTGCACGGCGCTGGGCGTCTGTCATTTCGGACATGGTGGTGGTTGTTGTTGAGAAAGATGGAGTGGATGGATGACGATGGAATGTGGCAGTCGATCCGAACAAGTGACCGGCGAAATCATAATGACGTGTGCATGTTCAATGATGCGGTTCGTTATCAGTCGCGTGTGTGTTCATGTTGATCATGTTGATGCGACACGCACCTTCCCATACTCAACAACAACAGCCAAAATGGCTCACTCGCGCAACACTCCACATACCCATCTCCAGTCCGGCACAGCGGCCGCGTACATGAACCGTGTCATCGGCCAGACCTTGGTTCGACGCGGGTTTGATGGCGCAGAGGCCGGCGCTCTGACTGAAATGGAACGGCTGCTCGAGCACCGTGAGTGTACCTTCCCCCATCTCACAGTCGGCTGCTCGACTATTGTAGCTGACCATACCATCAGACATCCAGAGGTTATTTGAGAATGCACACGACTATGCACGTCTCTCAGGCCGTAGCCTCCCACATGCGGTGGACCTCTTTGCCGCTCATGAAGACAGTGGATGGGACGTTAGGAGTCTGCGACGAGAAGCAAAGCGCAAGCGTGCAGGTAGGTATCCAGTACTCAATAAGCGTACTCAATGGGCCTAACTGGATTACAGGTGTCACTCTTCCCACGTCCGAAGAGCCCCCAGAACCCGCAGCGCCTATCAACATCGCCTCCATCCCGGAAGGCGACGGCGACGTCAAACCCAAGCTGGCGAAGGCACCAGAGTACGCTTGGGATGGCGCTCCCGCTCTTCCAGATCCATGGACGTACAAGCCCGACCTTGTTCCCCCACCGCCACCACCAAGTTCCAAGGTCACAGCAGGCGTGCTCGAGTTTATGAAATTGACGGCGTCCGAGAGAGGTGATATTCCTGCCGAGCTGGGTCTGGTGGATTATCGACGAGCCGACACGAGGGAAGGAAGGAAGAAATGGGGTGTCAAGGGTATTGGCGCGGCGTAGAACATGTACAGTGCTCAGAGTGGGTCTTGTTTACACAGCATGAGGAGGATACAATGTACACGTATGTATGACTATAACACAGGTTCCCAGTTGTTTTTGCCTTGACGGATGGTTGCCTGGGCGGTGCGAACGCCAACCCAGCTCAAAACCGTGTCGTCTCTACTCGTCAGAGTCATCAGAGTCATCAGAGTCGTCGCTGCCAGCAAACTCCTCCTCTTGAATCTTGCGCCTGTCATGTCAGCTCCACGAACCCGTCGAAGCTGACCTCTTCTGGTTGGGCTGTAGTCTGCTTGCGTTGGCAGGCGGCGCAGCCATCTTCTTCGGGGGTGTAGTCGCTGATGAGAGTCAGCACGAAAGCTCAGTTAGGTTCTCACGATTAGTACGCCCGCCCTGGCTGCCACTGGGTCCTCCCGGCTGGCGGGCAAGGGTCGCACGCAGGTTGACCAGCTTGGCAGTGAGGGAGGTGATCTCGGCCTGGATGAGTCAGAAGTGACAGGCTCTTCGTACGCGCCTCTCTTTCTTCCAGCTTCGCTGCCAGGACACGTGATTCGCCTATTCGTGTGAGCCAAGATTCCATTGCTGTACAGCATCGCTGCACATTGCACCCCGATGTGGTGAAGGAAGACACGAAGGGGCCGACTCACCGTTGTCTTTCTCCGGACGCGAGAGCACCTGTGTATGTGCTTTAGTATATCTGTAGACGTCGCAACTCACTTCAAAGGCACCGTCGAGGAGTTTAGGCAGGTAGGCTACAGTGTCCTCCGAGTCGAGGTAGACGGTGACTGGTGTCTTGGGCGCGTGTATCACGAGCTGACGTCGATGTCAGATCACGGGCGAAGAAGTGACTGTACCTTGAGTCCATTGTTACCGCGCTCCTCGACATGAATCATGCCTCCCTTGATCGAGTCGATGATCTCAGAAGAACGAGTGGCCTGCAACATGCGTTGTTAGCTCGTTGGGAGAGGCCAGAATAGCGAGCCTTAAGACGCGTTACTCACGTCTCCGTCACCGGCCCAGACTTGCAGCTTGCCCTCCACATTAGCCCAAAGAGCCACCTCCCACTGTCCGGACTTGACAGTCGAGAGGAGGAGGTAGCGGACCTTGCGCCCCCCGCGCTCGTAGTAGATTTGCTGTTGTATGCCGTCGAGTGGGGGCATGATGGGTAAGAGTTGGACGTTTGTTGTTGTTGATGGTCACTGTTGGGACAACCTCCACCCGGTTGACTGGACGTTGCGCGCGGGAGTATAACACCACTCGGGCTTTCCTCGTCTTCCTCCTCACTTCCTTCCACACCTTGCTTCCGTATTACCTGTCAATTGTCAACATGTTCTCAGGTCTCGCCTCGCGCCTCGCGGTCGTGCATGTCTCGTCCACCTCCGTTCCTTCCGTCCACATCGGACATCGGACGCGGCCGACGCACAATCTGAGACGTCATGGTCCATATGCGCTGAATCCCGCGGAGCCCGGCTCTCCAATTCCGCGGAAACAAGATGGCAAGTACCGAACCGAGCAACGACTTGCGGCAACAGGTCATGAGACAAACGCGCTTAGCTGTTGTCATTATCACCTTGTCCTCGTTGTTCTAATGCCCATTCAGTCCCTCAATACGAGATCTAATCAGCGTCTTCGCGTGTCGCATGCCCTGAGTTGTTGTGGAGACCCCCGAGCGACGCGCGGTACACCGGGATTGCTGGTGACATTCACGGCCTCACGGGCTGCTCCATCACGTTGCCATCCCCCCAAGCACAAGGGAGACACGCTGGTATGTAACAGGGGACAGTCATCTCGTTGTCTTGGTCTTACTCTCTACCTCACTCGAACTACTCATCATGGTGCTCACTCAGCTCCGTCCGGCCTCACGGCTTCTCTCCCTTTCTTCCACATTGCCACCCAGGCCACCATCACTCTCCACGACCCACTTGCCCCGCTTCCGGCGATCACTCGCTACGCTGGGTATCCGCCGCGAGGATCCACGTCGCGTATGGGAACGCCGTGCCCCACTGACGCCTGACGCGGTCCGCGAGCTGGCGGGTACAGCCAGTGTTGAGGTTGAGAGCTGTGCGCGTCGCTGCTTCCCGGACGAGGCCTACAAAGTGGTGAGTGGCAAGAGGACGCGACTCGTGATGAGACTCGACGGCCTTGATCGGCGGCAACTCGTGATCCGAAATGGAAGAGCTAACCATTCTCTAGGCTGGAGCTCGCATAGTTCCCAAGCTCACAGGTGAAGTCGACGTCGTTCTTGGTATCAAGGAGCCCCGCCTCCAGGACGTCCGTGACATCATCGACACCGATAAGGGCAAGAAGCGCACTTGGATGATGTTCAGTCACACCCACAAAGGCCAGGTGAGCATTGATCGTATTACAGCTTAGTGACTGCCATATCCAAGCTGACCATGCCTTCTACAGCCGTACAACACTGCGCTCCTGTCCTCCTTCCTTCCTCCAACTGCGGGGCAGACCCTGATCGACCACGAGCTGCTGACCGCCCCCACGAAGGACGGTTCACTCAAACGAGTCGCTGCTTTCGGGTGGTATGCGGGAGGTAAGTCTGTCTGTCATGATCTGCGTTGACAGTGTGTAGCTGTTGGAGCAGGCGAGGCTCTGAGTCTGACTGGTCTGGCGCTTCTGAAGCGCGGCGTCGCTCATCCACTTTTGGTAAGTAACAGTGCACTCGCTGTAAGCTCACAGCCAGCACCTTCCGCGCCCGTATTCCTTTACCGATCTCAATGACTTCAAGGCTGCGCTTATGGCTACTGGCAAGGCATGTGCCGATGCACCAGCTACACAAACTGGGCCGGTCGTTATTGGCCTCACAGGGTGAGCCACTCTCGCTGAACTGAACTGACGCCAGTGCCGGAAACGTCTCAACTGGCAGTCGCGACATGCTCGAAGCTCTCGGAGCCCGTTGGGTCAAGGTTGACGACCTCGCAAACCTCCCCAACAGCTCCGAGATTTACGCCTGTCAGATCCCCCCCTCGGCCTACTTTGAGCGCATCGCTGGGGGCGGCTACGACAGGAAGGAGTACTACGACCAGCCCGAGCTGTACCACAGCATGTTTGCCGAGAAGATTGCCCCGTACCTCACCACTGTCATTCATGGCGCTGGATGGCAGCCTGGATACCCTCGTATCATGAGCAACGCTGAGACCAACAACCTCATCAAGGCAATGGGTGGTCGACAGAAGTTTGTGGCTCTCCAGGACATTACTTGTGATCTCGAGGTGAGCTATACTCTGGTGAACGTCAGAGCTGACAACCCAGGGCGCATTCGAGTTTATGAACCAGCACACCAGCATCGACACCCCGTCCTTTGAGGGCCCAGGCGATATCCTTGTCGGCGCTACGGACATTCTCCCCACAGAGCTTCGTGAGTTCCAACACTCGTCACTGGCTAACATTCCCAGCTAGTGACGCCTCGGCTCACTTCTCCCGCTGCCTCCTCCCCTACGTCACTCGTGCACTCCAGCATGCCGATGGCAAGGCCACCGCCGCCGCGGATGAGATTGAGGCCACTATCAAGCGTGCCCAAATTGTCCTGGATGGCCACATCCAGCCCAAGCACGAATGGCTCCAGAACAAGGTGGCGGCATACCGCGCCAAGGAGCTGTCCGCTGGTAAACAGAAGCAGATCCTCTTGCTTGGCAGCGGTCTCGTCGCTGGTCCCGCCGTGGACGTATTCCTCAAGCGTCCCGATGTGTCCCTTGTCATTGGTGAGCTTTCCTCCACGTGCATAGTGCAGAGCTGACAGACCAGCCAGCAATAATGCGGCCGAGGCCCAGTCGCTCGCCAACAACCGCGACAATGTCACCATCTCGACGCTCGATGTCTCTGACGAAGCGGCGCTCGGCAAGGCTGTCTCACAGGCTGATGTTGTCGTCTCACTCCTCCCGGCGCCCATGCATCCCCAGGTCGCCAAGCACTGCATTGAGCACGGCCGTCACCTGGTGACTGCGTCGTATGTGTCGCCTGAGATGAAGGCTCTGAATGATGCGTACGTTCTCGCGGGGTGTTTCGGCCTCGATAGTCATACTAACTTAACAGCGCACTCGAGCAAGACGTCCTCCTCCTCGGCGAATGTGGGCTTGACCCCGGAATCGACTCCATGTGGGTCCACTTAGTCGCAAGAACGGAGAGCTGACTTGCCCAGGGCCGCCATGCGTATCCTCGAGCGGGTGCAGCATGAGAACAAGCGCGTGACCTCGTTCATCTCGTGGTGCGGTGGCCTCCCCGAGGCGAGCGCCAGCAACGTTCCGCTGGCGTACAAGTTCTCCTGGAGCCCCAAGGCTGTGCTCACTGCGGCTCTCAATGATGCCCACTACAAGCTTGACGGAAAGGTGGGTTGTTATCACGCGTACCAATACCATAGCTGACGCATGTCCAGATCCAGCAGGTTGCCGGCAAGGACCTCCTGGCCGAACACTTCCCCAAGGCCCCCCTGTGGCGTGGCCTCGCGCTCGAGGGTCTTGCCAACCGCGACTCGCTGCCGTATGCTGAGAAGTACGGTCTCGGACCTGTCGATGGCCTGCGTGACTTGTTCCGTGGTACTCTGAGGTACGTTTATTGGGCCATTGTTTCGATGGAGCGTAGTACTAACTCTGTACCAGGTACCAAGGCTTCTCCGCCCTCCTCGATTCGTTCAGCCGCCTTGGTCTCCTTGGCACCACGCCGCTGAAGACCAACTGGACCTCGTGGCCCGCCTTCCTCGCTGCTGCTATTTCTGAGAAGCTCGGCACGACCATCGCCGAGGCTGATGTGCGAGCGACGATCCACAAGGTCCTCGGTGACAAGGGCAAGGAAACAATCGAGGCTCTTGAATGGTGAGTTAACTCGAACACTACGACGCTGGCTAACTCTCAGGTTCTCCCTGCTGGCGCCTTCGACTCCCAATTCGTCGCACGCCCCACCGGCCATCCCCAACTCGACAACTCCCATCGACCTCATGTCCACCCTCCTCTCGCGGAAGCTGGCCTATGAGAGCGGCGAGAATGACTCTGTTCTCCTGCACCACGCCTTCAAGCTCGTTCCTAAAGATGCAGCACCGGGAACGCCGGAGCAGACCGTCACTGCCTCGTTGCTCTGCAACGGAACTGCCCAGGCAAGCGCCATGTCCACCACTGTTGGGTGTACACTGGCCTTTGCGGCCTTGAGGGTCGCAGATGGCCAGGTCAAGGGCCGCGGTGTGCGGGGTCCTTACGACAAGGATGTGTGGGAGGGCGTGCTGGACGAGTTGGAGAAGATTGGGGTGGAGGTCAAGGAGACTTGGGCGTAAGAAGAAGGGAGCGAACATTGTTCATCATGCACTTCAGAATTGTACGCATCAGCATATATGCAGAAAGAGTAATGTCATTGGATCCGAGAGAACAGTGTCGCAGACCAGATCATGGGATGACGTCCAAAACCAAACTACAAACGTCTACAGCTCGTATGCTACGTCGCCTCGACCGCACCCAGAGGCCAGCCAGAAATGATATCGCGATACCACTTTACTCCACCCTCCCGTGGACCTGCCTGGTCGTCCCTCACGATCCCCATCGCCCCACTGGCCACGGCGCGAGTGGCAATCATGTCCACCATCTCGGTCGCCAACCCAATCGGCAACCCTTCCACAGCAGCAATCTCGATGATGGACAGCCCCACCTCGGCACCTAGACCTTGCGGCTCGCCTTCGCCACCCTCTCCTGGGTCAGGTGTCATGCGCTTAACCAAGCGGTGGAGAAGCACCGAGGGAGCATACAGCGGGGCGTACAGGACCGTCAACCCCGAGGGCAGGTTCATGGCCCGGATGGCCGGGTTGGTGTGTTGCGGCAGTAGCGAGAGGAGGGACACGAGTGTGGCAGGGGGTAAAAGCGCGACGCCACGGGCGCGCATCCACAGACCCCATACGGTGTCGAGTCCAATGACGCCGTGGCCCGGCCGCATCATCAATGCGTCGTCGTCTTCTGCTGCGCCGACCTTGCCCTTTCCCTTCCGTTTTCCAGTCAAGAGACCTCCGAGCTCGCGCGCCAGGCCGTCGAGGTATGCGCGCTCGTCGCGGACCATGTCCTGCGTCAAGGCCGGGGCTGGCAGGCCGAGCCGGACCAACGAGGAGCGCACCAACGTCGCTTCTTCATCCGAGGTCCCTCCCGATGCAGAAGAGAGTTTGGCATTGAGCGATTGCGCGAGTCGGACCTGCTCATGTCAGCTGCGGTGGGGATCGGATGCAACTGAACGAAACGGATCCAGTCGCGACACTCACCATTTCGCCTGCGCGAACCATTAGAATCTCCAGGTCCCGGAACGCGTCTACCATCCCTTCGTCGTGGGCACGCGCGTCCAATGAGATCGACTTCATGATGGCATCTGCAAAAGTGGTCAGATTTGGGGGCGCTCCCGAGGTCAACTGTATTGCTCACCAATACCTCCTCCAGGCCTGTTCTCGTCGCTTGTCACTTTGCGTGCAGGACCAGCAGCCACCCTCTCCCACACTTTGTCGCTCAGCACCCCCTTGAGTTTTCGGTATGCGTCCTTTGAGCCGTCTTTGCGGAAACTCAGGCGGACGACATCGTGTCTGTCTGTGGTGGAGAGCGAGGCTTGTGTCGCGGGCGTGCGTTTCGATGTCGACGACGGTCGAGGGAGAGGGGTGCCGCACATTTCACAAGTCTTCATACTGGTGTGGTTGAGGAATGTACATGCGGGGCATGCAATTTGAGCTGGCACAGGCGGCGGCTCCAGTGGTGGTGCTGATTGAAGAGGTGCAGGTGCTGTCGTAGGTTGAGAAGGTTGAGGCAACGACGCGGTCGAAGACGACCAAGGCGATGGCGCCGCACTCCTGGCTGCGACCGGTGTAGCAGTTCGGCTGGGAGGCAGGGACATGGTCTTGCTCATGGCATAGTTGACGCCGCACAGTTGGCATTTGGTGGCCGGGGACAGGTTCTGGCCGGGAAGGAGCGCGTTGGAGAATCCACACACGCCGCAAGTCCAGTTATCCGCTGGTGCAGGGGCGGGGGTGATCCATGTCTGTGACACGACCACTTGCTCGCCTCCTGTCGTCGTGGACGGAGCTGGTGTGCTGGACGACCTAGCTGGGGTGGACGCGCCCGCAGGAGAGCTTGTGTCAAGGTTGACTGCTCCCTTTGTGATCTGGTCCACGACGGGGACGCGTCCAAGAAACAAGGTGATCTTGGGGGATGAGCGCATAAACCCAGTGTAAAACTCGGTTTGGCGCACAGCGGCAAGTGGAGCATGGAGTGGTCGGCCTGGGCCGCTATCGGGAACGAGGAGCAGACGGTGGGTCGTGATATGAATCGTCATGGACTGGTAGTTTGAGACTTTGTTGTTGCTGCAAGTGTCAGTGACGCTTGCTACATCCCTCAACTCGTCTAGGCGGTACTCACCCTTCATAAAGGCCCACATCGTTCCATCCACCAATCCACGCCTCCCCCTCACCCAGACTCTCCGCAACGCTCCCGCGCGCGTCTCTGGCATCGATCTCCCAGGTGGACCAGTATTGTGGGCTAAGACCCGACGGCAGGAAGCCCGTACTCGTGCTCGCACCCTTTCTGTCACCGTTTGCAGTGTTGAGAGTTGCCGCGCTGGCCGTGCCAGGCGGGGGCATTGTATGTGTGATGGAGAATGGTTCGACAGAAGACGAGCGCAGCGCGATGGAGATGAACCCAATTACTGGCGGCGGGGTTGCCGACGATGACGTCTTAGTAGGAGGTCTATCGGCATAATTAGAAATCAGACAGTGTTGTATTGCGCCGTAGAAGTCCAATTTATAGTCGCGTTTCTAATGGAATGTCGTTGCCCACACGGCTGCTCGGACATCGAAGTGCCGCCTCTGATGGGTGGCAAATGGAACTGCAACGACTGCTTTGAGACGGAGCATGGGTACACATCTACACCAGCACTACTCTGGTACTCTGGTCTGAGCTATTGAATCGTTCCAGTGGCCAGCAAGCAAGCCGAACCTGCTCAATCCCTCACGTTCCGGGTCCACTGCCGGTCCCAACATGCCAGCAATCCAGCAGACCCAACGATCCGTCGCCGCGCCGTCCCTGTCGCACCGGGCAGCATAGACCCACTCCGATGCGCAGCTTAAAATGCCCAGCTGCCAGTGGGCGAGACCGTCATCCTCCCTGATCATCTCCGGTGGACCCTTTGGTCGTTCCCTCAACTCTCCACGTCAGTCATCGTCAGTGAGGACGCAGGGAGGGGGATTGATTCAGACACTATGCATTTGCTTCGTGCGCTCTGTCTGCTTTCTTCTGCTGCTCACGAGTTCCATCTCAAGCTTCCCTCACAAAGGGAGACTGTAAACGGAACCCCCGCCTGGACGATGGACTGTAGGTGCCGTTTTTTGAGTAAAACGATGTCGGGTTTTTACTTCTTGTCCTTGGCGTTGGAAGCGTCGACGGTAGCCTGGTGCTTGTCGACCTCGGCCTGGGCGGCCTTGAGCTTCTCCTGGGCAGCCTTGAGGAGCTCCTGCTCGCGCCTGCGGATGTACTGGCCCTCCTCGGCCTGCTCGCGCTGGCTGGAGAAGAATGTCAGGAATCTGAACGAACGCGGGTACCGGCTTCGAGGCTTCGGATTGGCTGGGGCACTCGGCCGCCGGTGGGTACCGCCTCCTCTGGTAGATGCGAGGCAAGGCTGGCCCCCACCAGCGCAGCACAAACTCACCTAAAGCCCTTGGACGAGGCAGTGGCACCCTCGCCGCGGACGTCGGTGTAGGAGCGGGCCATGACGGGCTGAACGTTGTGGGAAGAGAATGACGTCGGGACCGGAGGTAAAAGGGAGACAGAGGGGCGAACGGCGACGGCGATCACAGAGGGAGCGGAGGGGGAAGGGTAAGTGCGGGGTCGGGCAGGGTAGTGAGCGAGTAGCGTAGAGTAAGAGGTAAAGCGTCAGCTGATGGTCCAAGAGAGCTGATGTATCGCAACAAAGAAGAGAGGCTCGATGATGTTTGGCCGGTAAACGCAGGCCAGCGTGCGCGGCGTGGCCTATCGCTGGCGGCAGGCGGGGCAGACGGAGGAGGAGGAGGGGGAGGGGGAGGACTCACGGCGACGCGGAGGGCCGAAGCGCGGGTGGCGGTGAGACGGATGAGGGACATTGTCGAGAGATGAGTTGTGAGGTGGTGGTGGATGCGATGTGTGAGAGAAGGAGAGGAAGTAAAGAGGCGGAATGCCTGGCGCACATGCGCGTATAAGAACACACGGGGGCGTCCCATGCCTCCCAGGCGGTGACTCGGCGGTGCGATGAACGGAGCGGGCCGGGAGACAGAGTCTGCAATTAGGCGACGACATGACGTAATTATTTACATCGTAATGAATGGTATTAGAAAATATACTCCCGTTGATGACACATTTAGAAACTGCCTGCTGGCCCACAGCCATTCGCTGCCTGGGTGGCCTGGGCCAGCCTTTGGCCCACCCACTCCCTAGAAACGCCTCGCTCGTCACCCTTCTCTCAGCCCAGCTCTCTCTATTGTCCTCGTGGACAGCGCCTTTGTCACCACAGGACAGAGGTTTCTTCGCACCCGGATCTTCTATAGTCCGTGCTCTCGTTAGACAGACCCTCCAACAGACTCCATTGTCTATCGCGTCAGCCAGGGAGACACCTGCGCGCTAGTGGTTACTCACAAAGGGACTGGCTACAGGACCGTCCAGGACAGCCAGTTCGGCATCAGTGAATCCAAGCAAGGGCACAATCAATACCCGGACAGGGACGAGCAGCATGATGATGACGGGGAAACCGATAGCCGCAATCGTTTGCGTAATGGCAAAGGTCGCGCCAAAGCCAACGAGCTCGATCAAGGTGAACAGAACAATGCGCGACTTGCGGACCTTGTTGAGGGCATCGGTAGGGGAGCGAGCGCGAGGGTCACGAATGAGGTAGAGCATCTTCTCGGTCACGCCGGACGTAAGGAGCGCGTCAGAACCCATGTACCACTGTGGACGGTGTGTGAGCTGAGTTCCACTGGAGGCCGAGTGCAGCTCACGAAGAGACCGGCCATGACGCCCTTGGGGATCAAGCCGAGGACATGTTCGAATGGCTTGGTCATGAGGACGAGACCTGGTGGTCAGACAAAGCATTAGAGAACAGCAGCGGACCACTCACAAAGACAACCCTGTGCGAGGTTGGACACACGCTGCTCCACAACCGACACTGGCACCTCGCGCGTTTCCTTCCTTGCCTCTGCAATCTCGCGGCGGCGCTGACGGGCATCGCGCACGGTCTCGCTTACACGCGACACGCGGCGAGTCAGGCCAGACGAGTTGGACGACATGGCGCGTGGCTTCTCAGCTCTCGACCTCGAACGCGACCGCGTGTGCGACACTTCCGGGGAGAGCGATCTGCCGTCCTCCATCTCGGACATGGCGTGGTCTTCGACGGCCTGCTCGTCATAGCCCATGACCACCAGCGAGGCCGTATGCAAGGGGGCCTGGGGGATGAGACCGTTGGGAGCCGGGACACCAAGCAGACCGGCGATGAAGGCCGTGATGCCCAGAAGGAAGAAGTCCCAGTGGAAACCTGAGGGCTTACGCAAGGGGAACTCGGAGCCTTGCGCGATGAGCGACTGGACCGGTTAGTCGTGCTCTGTCGCGAAGATGATAGCTGGCAACTCACCGACACGTTGGCGTCAAAGTAGAACAGAATAAAGAGCACCACACCAAAAGGGAACGCAATGCCGACGTACTTGGCGTCCAGCTGCCAGAAACGCACCAGCCAAGCGCGGCCAGAAGCAGGTTGGAACGAGTGGGTTGTGGTCGGGAGCGTCATGGCGGACTCGAGCACGAATCTGACGGCGTCAGCTGGGAGGGAATGAGACCGCAGACGTACGGGTCAAAGCGGCCCCAGTATGCAAACCCCGTCATGGCAATGATCGTAATGGGCATGCCATAGTCGGCACAGAAGCGGCGAAAGTGCTTGTTGCCGTAACCTGAGCGCGCAATGGCGTTGAAGTAGTGTGGAACAACAGTCGTCACAATAGCCAGGCTAACGGTCAGCTTCCATTCAACGTCGCTGCAAATCTCACATGATGCCGAGGAACGCAGCAGGGGTGGACGACTGGTGGAACTGGCGCGTGACGACCTGGATACCGTACTGGACATACACGGCGGCGACATAGAAGCCGAATGTGTCGCACGAGAAGCGAGTGACCCATTTGAGACCCTTGACCGCTGGTTGTGAGCTTTTCGTCCACAATACCTCAATCTCACCATTCAAAGACGCAGCGATCCAATGCAAGATAGCGCCCCAGAGGTAGACCCATCCCATAAAGTGAAGATAGTTGAAGTCATCGCGACCCGCGAATATATCGTAGATGGTCTTGTTGAAGACCGTGATGGGTCCTTAGAGTTTCAGTTTCAGTTATGGAAAGATGTATCAACCAGCAACTGGCAACAACTGGGTACTCACCTGTCACGCCAGAAATCAGTAGTGGCTGTCCGCCAAAGAACGAAGCGACGAATGCCGCCATGAACTGAGCCTGGTCAGCGAACTGAGTCAACAACCAAAAGGCACATACCGATGCAAGAAGCACCTCCTGAACACCATACTGGCCTGTCGTTTCCTGGTTGTCAGAGATGAAACTGCGCAACAGCGACATACAATCAGATCGAGCGAGAATGCGAGGCCGGGAAGCACCTGGACAGTTCAGCACCACGCTTGTTGTCGTAAACAACCAAACACACGTTCGCAAAGAAGATGAACTGCTCAGTCAGCCAGGGCAAAACAGCTCTGTCAACTCACCCATGTCGACGGGATGACACGATAGTTCCACGCATCAGTCCAGTCGGAGATGTACCACGGTGCACGCGCCTTGACATCGCGGATCATGCCCGCGAACGGCATCCATGAGCTGCGGCCCTTGCCTAGAGCAGCGCCCTGGCGCCTCTTGGTGCCAGGAGACGACGGGTCGGACGAGTCCTCCTCATCGTCAGCACCATCTTGACGATCGGGAGGCGGGATCGAGCGCGAAGTGGTGGGGTGCAAGAGTGTGAGGGGCGGTTCAGGTGGGTTGCTCGGTCGCTCGGGGCGGGGGAGCGCGTGGTACGGTTGTGTAGGAGACGGTGCGTCTCGCCTGGACCGGGTGGGCGACAGTGATGGGCGACGATGCAAAGTGCCTGAGGAAGTGGATTTCCTACGCGTGGTTGTCGGTGAGGACGACATGTTGAGAATGAGTGAAATAGACGAAGAGAGAGATGTCACAACTGTGTCTGCGCAGAAGATAGACACCAGCTGGTCCGCCAAGACATGGTCTCTCCACTGCTCGGTTTCATATTTTGGTTCCTCCGTTCCCTGCCAATACCCCAGTGCGGGGCCGGTCTCCCCCCGCACCGGTCGTCGTCTTGTCTGCTGTGTCCACCTGTTGCCATGCACTGGATACGCTTCTGCGGCATGGTTACAGAGGCACAGCATATTTGGGGTTGTCTTTCTGAGAATCCCACGACAAATCCAAGGCAGTTTGTTAGGACCTTCTAACAGGAGGGGCGCTGACCACTGCTTCATGATTGCCGAGATAATCTCCCCGACTGTGCTTCACACACAAAGCAGCGTTTGTTGAGAGTGGTGGCACAATTCTAGTTCAGAAATATCTCGTGGGCGAGCATCGTTCTTGAGAGGGGTGGGCGCTAGGTGCACACGGCTAGGTGCACACGGCAGACTCTGGGGTAGCCTGATAGAGAACCCATTCTGAATTAGGAAGTGCAAAGCTAATTAATTACAACTTACGGGTTTGCATTTTCTAATGGGGAATGGAATCACCACTACCACTCTCCCACGAATGGTCGACTTGAGAATACTGCGTTCTGGTTTTTTTGCATCCGCTCTCTCTTTCTCCTCATTCCCCCTCTGTCATCCCCTCCCCCACTTGGCCGCCTCCACCCTCACCGTCCACTTGCACGCGCTCGATACAGCGTCAACAACAGTCTCCCTCTGCCTGCGATCACCTCCTAGCAACCTCTCTCAGCACCCTCTACCCACGTCTCGCCCCTTGCGGTAGGGCAGGGCGTCCCCTCATCCCTTCCGCCTTCCCGCCATGCCTCCGATCAAGCTAAAGCTCAACCTCGCCGCCGCCAACGCAGCTGCTGCAGCGGCCTCTCCCGCAGCAGGCTCCAGCAAGCATCGCGCAGGCAGCGAGGTCCGTACGTCGGGGGCGAACAGCCATGGCTATGGGTCACGGTTGGGCTCCGTCAGCCGTGACGAGGACGACTACGCAAGCGGCCCAGCAGCTTCCCCGGCCGCGATCCGTCTCACTTTGCCAGCTGTTGCTGCATCTGCCAAACCTCTCTCCAATACATCCTCTGCGGCATCGTCCAGCGTCCCAACACCTAGTGGTAGTCCGTTCTCCACTCCAGGCCCCAGCGGCGATGCCAATCCACCAAAACGCAAGCGCGGACGCCCTCCAAAGGCTCGTCCGTCTGCCATTCCTGCACACGTCGTCGCCACTCCGCGCTCCGCTCGCTCGCCGCCAACGGGCTGGACCACACCGGGCTCTGACGTCGATGTTAAGCTTGAGCATCAAGACTATGACATGGACCCGTTGTCCTTGCCTCTGAGTCCATCGGCGGCGGCGACACCCTGGGGCAGCGCAGTGACCACTCCTGGGTACCGTGAAGGAAGCGCAGATACGCCCCGCCAAGCAAAGTGGAAACGTATCAAGCGGCCATTCAAGGACCTTGCAAGCAAAGTGCTCCAGGAAATGCGTCGCAAGGATGAGGTGAGTATGGCTACGGCGAGCGAGCCCCTTGAGAGGCAACTGACAACTCCACAGTATGGATTCTTCCTCGAGCCTGTCGACACCAGCGAGTACCCCGACTACCTGGAGCGAATTGGCGGCGCAGACAAGATGATGGATCTGGGAACGATGCAGAGCAAGGTTGACGAAGGAGAATACCGCAACATTGACGAGCTTGAGGTTTGTCGATAATCGGCGATGTAAAGCTAACCCACAGGTCGACTTCCGGATGCTGGTCACTGCCGCGCTCGCGTTCAACCTCCCCGGCACTGCACCTGTACGCGAGGCCAACAAGCTCTTCAACCACGGTATCAAGCATATCAACCGCGCTCGCCCACTCGTTCTCACGCCGTCCCCATCTCCTTCACCCAACAAGTACAATTCCGCGCTCCCAGACTCTGAGCGAGGCACGCCGAATCCAGGTGGCAAGCAAAAGGAACTCCCACCGTCCAAGACCATCCCCGTCGACATGCTCGCCTTTCCTCCCAATTCGTTACAAGCCGCTGCTGTCGCTTGGAACCTCACGGGAGGAAGGCGCGTGCGTGCCAAGCGCTTTGTACGTGGGCGTGAGAAATTCATTGGCAAATGGCGGGACTGGGCCCCCGACGGCAGTCGCGACATCGCCGAGATGGACGACCCCGCCGACATTCTCGAAGGGTGGGCAACCAAGCCTGGAACACGCTGGCGTGACGTAGTCGACTGGCCCAGCATTCACGAGGAGGCAGGCGCGTGGTGGGAGTGGGAAGGCATCGGCGGCGCCACCGGCCAGCCTCCATTGCCCAACTCGGAACGTGTCAAGCGGCCGCCCTTGCGCACGCGCGAGTTGACCTGGGACGACTTTGGACGCTATGCCGACACTGAACCCGAGTTCCAGAAGCAGCTGGCAGCAGCCAAGGAGGAGCAACAGCAGCAACCCGACTCGTCAACCGGCGTCGACCCGATGGAGCCCATTATGGACGAGCTACGTCCAGATGCACAGCGCCCTCTGGTCATTCCACCTGGCTGGCCCGCACAGACGTTTGCAAATGTCTACGACGGCCCTTCGGCTGGCGAATATGTTCGCAACATGGCGTTTGGTGATGCCCGCGGCGAGGCATACAATGCCAGCGTGCAGCAGTTCCTCTCTGGCGCAATGGAGGGCGCCGCCAAGCGCAGGCAGGAGGGCGCCAGCCCACGCGACGACGAGAGCCAACAGAAGGCCACTCAAGCTGTGGGCGAGTACGTTACACGTAAATGGCACAACGGTGTACTCTCGTCCCGCGTGGGCGACATTGCTCGGCAGACTGTCAACCTTCTGTCATCCGTCGCTGCCGGCCCGGCCGTTTCCGAAAATGTCAACGCCGAGCATCGTCTCGACGTCACAGGCCAACCTCTACCCAGACTCTCAGGTCCTGAGCTCTTCGCAAAGGCCCAAAATGATTATGCGTACCTCTCCATGCGCGCACTCTCGTCCCCGCTCAACCCGCTCAACCTCCAGCCCCTCCTCCGCGAACCGTCCGATTTCATGTACCAGGGCGTGGGGGGCAAACAGGGCGTTGTTGAGGCTCTGGCTTGGGTCGGCGGTGAGATTGAGCGGCTGGCAAGTGTGCAGAAGGAGGCAAGGGAGCAAGCCACTAGGTCCAACGCGCCCAAGGTTGAGATCAAGCCTGAAGTTAAGGCTGAGGCTGAGGTTAATGGCGGAACGCACATCGATGGCGATGATACCAAAGTTGATGCCTCCGTCGATACGGTCCAGCCGGAACGTGGCACCAAGCGCCGGTTCAGCAATCCCGACGAGCCTGAGGCGAAACGTCACAAAACCGACACACCGGACATGTCGTCCCCCGACGAGGCGGCACTCTCGACAGCTGGCGCTGCCCTAGAGGCAGGTGTCACTGCACCTTCCTCGAATGGTGCTGCCGCGCCACAGCCTGCGTCCGCAGAGGCCACGCCGACCGTCAACGGTGACGTCAAGATGGAAAATGAGCCTCCGCTCGCGCCCACTGTTGTCCTTGGGGACCCCATGTCAGTCGAGGACAAGCCCGTCACCGTCGCACCTGCGCCCTCGGTGTCCGCCACATCGGATGTTGGCCCGGCTCCAGGGGATCATGCACCCCCTGTGACGACTACGCCCATTGCCGCCTCGGCTACTCCAATTGTTGGCCCGACGCCGACGGCTATCCCAGCACAGCCTCCAGTCCCAGTGCCCGCCGCTGGCACGGCCGCAGACGCCAAACCCGCCGTGGACGACGAAGACGGCCTGCGCCAACTGCGCCTCGAACTCGTGGCCTTGTCCAAGTTCTACCCGCTTGCCTCGCTCAAGAAGATGGACAAGGACGACGCTGCGCGTCTCTTGCCTGCCAATGTGCGTGCATTGATGACTAGGCCTGGTCCTTGAGCAAGCGACGACGAACGAACATTATGAATATCGTGTAGATATCTCGATGACACATTGCATTCTACCTGTGCTATCTCGCAAACTGCGACAAGTGACAACGTCTCGCAAATTCGTAGCATCGGGGTCGGGGTAAAGACATATACAACACATACATGAGATGTGCTCACGGACGTCCGTGAGCACATGGGGATGGGAAAAGGGAGCGCCTCCTGCCCGAGCGGCCTATTCGAAGCTCAAGTGGGTTGTTATGACGTAGAACGAGTGGATGACACCTGAGAAAAGAAGATCGTTAGCGCTTGCTGCCAGTGCCGAGGGGAGGTGGGAGAGAGTGAGGTTACACACCAGGGATCCAGCCCAACGACCAAAGCTGCTCTCGTCAGCCATGCTTGTCTCGTTCCAAGAAATGGAGAAGCAAGCTACTCACAATAATGTTGACGATGAGGCTGAAGCCGCAACTACCCGCGTTAGTTACACCGATCTCAGGAATCTAGCTTACCCGGCCTTGAGGAACCTATGTGCCAGTGTCAGTTTCAGCACGGTAAACGAAAAGATCCCCAACTTACACCGGAACGGGCGGGATGAAGATTGCCAGAGCGTACAGGAGCAAGTCCGATCCAATTGCCTTGTTGTCCGGCGGCTGCGGCGGGTGGGCCGCTGCAAACTGTCAGCGAGTGTCCCCTGCAGTACATGGCCGCCCTGGTCAGTGCTCACGGAAGCCATACCGGTCCGAGTGACGGTCATGCGCGCCAGAGTCCCCCGCGGTCTCATGCAATGTCCCACTGGGTAGCCCGTCTGTCCTCTTGTCGTGTTGCGGGACTGTGTACGGCGAGGTGGCTGGGTCAAAGTTGTTGTACGGGTTCGGGTGCGGCGTCGTGGGTGTGTACGATGGCGGGGGCTTTGAGTCATCCATTATGGAGTTGGGGTTGTAGTGGGAGTTGGATTTTGGTGAATGCTAGGAAGGAAACAGTGAGGGATAACGCGAAGCGAGGGTGAGTGCACACGAGCTGTTATTGAGAGAAACCTTGACTCAGTGTTTTATATGCGTTTCTCTCATCTCACCCCACCTCCTATCACCTCACCTCACACACTGCGCCTTACGGGCTCGTTACCACCCCATATCGCCTACACAGCATACCCGCAGGGGGCGTGGACGGCGTGGAAAGAACTCCCTTGACACCATTTTGGCGAACTGTGTATGAACGGACGGCGTCTGGTGAATTGGGTGAGACCTCACCTACGTCATTTCAGTTTGATTTCGGCGTCATGGCTATTTGATGGGGAAACAGTGGCAGTCTGAGTTCCACAGAGTTGCAAGATGAGTTCCGTGCCAAGGCCATGAGGTCTCAGATCTCAGACGTTTGGTAATAAGAACACAGTTGCATGGAGATGGTGGGGGCAATGAATTCTTTCGCGGTGGCGGATTGGATAACAGAATAGAGAGGTTTAGGTAGAGATAGGAAGCTCGTGAACTGTTTGCGTATTAGCTTACGCCTGTATGCGCACCAGTTTATACTGTACTAGTGCTTGGACCTTTGGTCGGACAACTAGTAGTTTCGGGCAATGGTGTACCAAGCATGAGCGACGCCTGAAGCGTCAGCGGCAGCCGCCACCATTGAAAAACGAACCTGGAATCCACCCGCAGAACCAGAGCTGTTGGGTTAACATGGCCCAGAAATGCACTTTCTTCAACTTACCACAACGTTAAGTCCTACATCCCAGCTCAGGCTGTCGTCAGTTATGACTTGTCAGCGCCAATTGCCTCACCCTTTTTTGATATACCTGCTGGGTTAGCTTTTGTGGCCGTGAAGGTCACAGCTATCACTCACACTGGCACCGGAGGGATGAACAGCGCAAGCACGTAGAGGAAGATTGCTTGGGTGGCTGTAAAAGCCCGATGGAGGAACCAATGTACGGAGAGGGTGGTTCGAACGAACCAGAACAATAAAAGCCATTGAGGAGTGGTGTGTTGCCATTCGAGACGGGGTGCGGCGTCAGTTTCGTGACATATGGTTATCGGAAGAGAATCGACCAAAAGGCTCACTGAATGCTGGACCGTACATGATTGTATAGATTGGTGATAAAGAAGGAGGAGCGGGAGGAGCAATGCAGACAGCTGTGGTATATATCTCTCGTCCGTGGAAGGAGCAACATGTGTGCCACACTCCTGGGGCGCTGAAGCGGAATCAAATGTCCACGTGGGAGTTCGAGATTTTGAAGATTCGGCGTCCGTTCTTCGACCTCCTCCACTCCAACTGTTTTTGTCATTCACCCACAACCCCCACAACCTCACACACCACACGACAATGGGCAAGAAGCGAGCAGGACCAAGTGCCGCTGCTGTCCAGGCACAGGGCAAGAAGATGACCTTTGGCGACGACGACGAGGAGTTCTCCGCCGACGTCTCGCTGCCCGCTCCTACTTCCCGAACAGTCAACAATGCAAGCGACTCGGACTCAGACTCGGATGATGATGACGACGCTCCCGAGGCGGTCGGTATGGGTGCCGGAAAGGCAGACGAGGAGGAGCGCGAAATGGCTGCCGCCAAGTGAGCTACAGCTAAAGCTTATGTCTGTGGAGTGGTTGGCTGACCAGCTATAGGAAGCGTCTGGCAGACCGTGAAGCCGCCCAGCTGCGTGCTAGCAAGATTGCCGAGGCCAAGGCCGCTGCTGCTCTCAAGTCTGCCAAGGACAGCAAGGGAAAGAGCAAGGGCAAGGCTGTGGAGAAGGGCAAGGGCAAGGAGAAGAGGAAGCGCGCTGCTGGCGAGGAGAGCGACAACGATGACGAGAGCCCCGAGGCAGCGCGCTTGCGGCGACGCATGGAGGCCGCCATGGCGGCTGGCGACGACGAATCGGACGAGGATGATGACGAGGACGTCGAGGATAACGACAAATATGTGGTCGACTACTATGACGACTCGGACGGATCGTTCCACTCTGATTCCGAGATTGACACGGATGAAGACGACGAGGATGGCGACAGCGACGACTCGGAGGAGCTGCGCGATGACGGCCCATTGTCCGACAAGGAGAGGAGAATGCGTGCGCAAATGGACGCCATGATGGCTGCTATGGAGAAGCGGGCACTCGGCGACCAAGCACCTGCTGTCAAGAAGGCCAAGAAGGAGAAGGCGACAGCAGCCAAGGCTGGCAAGAAGGAAGCAGCGCAGGCTGCTGCTGGCGACTCGGAGGACGAGGACACTGCCTTTGACCTCACCCCGGGCGTGGCTCCTCTCTCCGCTGCCCTGCTTGAGGCTGCCGAGGCCGAGACTCAAGCCGCCAACACCCGCGCAAGTGCCAAGGTCAGCGAGGCTGCAGACACCAAGGCGAAGGGTGCCCGCAGGAGGAAAAAGAGGAAGACTGCAGAGGAGACTAGCAGGCAAATTGAGTGAGTGAACTGTCTTGGATGGTTGGAGACCATTGGCGAAATGACGATACAACGAAGTCGTGACTGCTTGTCGGGCTCAGCGTAGCTGTGCACCAATAGCAAAATGTGTGCGAACACTTCATGCACCACCCTCTGATCGCCTCAAGACCACCTTCCATCTCCCTTGTTTATTCTTTGGGATGTACTGACACACCATCTTCAGCGACTCAACCACACTGCACCTCCTTCCTCCTGTGCTTGCCGGCTTTGACCTGCCACCTGTCGTTGCACCACGCCAAAAGGTGTTTGCGGCCAACGCAGCTCGCAAGACGTTTATGAAGAAGGCGATGCGTGGAAGCGGCAAGATTCCCGGCAACAGCTCGTTGGATGGCAGGAAGAAGGCATAGCACACAGGTCCCCATTTTTCTTCAGCATAGGCATTCGGTAGACGCAGATATCATGCATTTTCCCCTGTACACCACGGCCACGATCACCGCCCAAGAGCCCAATTCCCCATACATACAGTTGTTAACCCATTAACCGAGTATACATCTACTGAAAAAAAGGTTCACGCGCTCTCGTTGCCCCCCGACAAGAGCCAGTCACGAGCGACGGGAGGCAAGTTCCACACGGGGTCGAGCTCCTTCAGCCCCAGTTCGTCCCGGGCCGGGGTCAGCGCCAGCGCTGCAAGGGCGAGGTACGAGTGGAATGGGTCGGGGAAGTCCTCGGGAGCCTTGCCAAAGCCGCCAATGGGCGACTGTGCGTCGAGGAGGAAGGAAGTGTTGGGTGGTGCGTTGACGAGAGAGGCAAGTGAGAGCGTCTGACAACGGTAAGCAACATGGCTCATGTACTGTTGACTTACAGCGAGAGCACCTCCACACCAGAAGCTGTAGCATACATCCTCGAGCTTGCCTGGACGACCTTGAAAGCCGCCAATCTGGCGCTGGGTAAGCCATCGTGTGGTGTCCATTATGCTGGCGGCATGGTCGGAGACAGTCAAGCCACCAAAGAGGGACAGCGCAGCAGTCGCACAATATGTGGTGCCGCCTTGCGCCTCGAGGCCCGGGCGCGCCGAGTATCCTCCCTCCCAGGTCTGGAATGTCAGCGCAGCTCTGGACAGGGGAAGACGACACGCATCGAGCTGTACCAGAACGTACCTTGCACTTGTCGAGGAAGCCGATGGCTGCTTTGACGTCCACGTCTGGAATCTCGTCCACACTTGCAGCGACTGTTGCAGTGCCACTGGAGTCACTAGGACCAGGACCAGCACCAGCTGATGTCCTTCCTGGAGCACGCAGCACGGCGCGCGCAATGGCAGCGCAGTAGCTCATTCGCACATCGTTCTGAAACTCGCCCTCAATCTCTGTCGTGGGTGCAAAGCTACCGTCTGGGGCCTGGCACGCGCGAAGAAAGGCAGCGAGTCCGGCTCGATTCAACTTGTCCAGCGGCGCACGGAGGAGCGCCAGTGCAGAGAGGGCCGTGTATGTCGAGGGCAGGTGTGCTGTCGCGCTTGGCGAGCCCGAGAACCCACCAGAGTCTGGGCGGGGTAAGTTTGGAAATGGGGGGAACTTGGCTCACCGGCTTGCAGACTCCACAGCCACTCGATCCAGTCATCACGTTCCCCGTCTTGTGGGAGGACGCCGAGAAGCTCCAGGCCTGCAAGGCAGAAGAAGGCGATTGTCACACTGTGTTGTTAGGATTGGGACGGCATGACGACGCGGGGTCTGGCTGGTGACGCTGAGTGCTGTGTACGTACCGGTTTGCGTCGTGTTCTTGGGCCTGTGATGGCAGGGCACGCATGCAGCGTGTAAAGTAAGCTGCATGGGCTTTGCGCTTGAATGTAGACTGGCTCATTTGGTACGGGGGTGTTGGGGTGGATGATGGACGACGAACAGAATCCATCCACATCCGGCGGTCGGCAAATGTCGTTGCCATTCAAACAGGCACGCGCTCAACTGCCGGGTGCTTGACATCACTCTCTATTCCATCAAAATGCCCATGACACCACGAAGCAGCCCTCCGCCGACCCCAAACCTCCCATTCTTCACTCGCCCACGCACTCCAGAACCCCGGGGCCGCGACGATGACAGAGGAGAGGGCCCCAGCATCCGCCCCGTCTCTGCCATCGTCCTGGGCGGCTCGAGTTCGTCCTCGGGAAATGGCGCTCCCTCGACCTCCTCCTTGTCCCTATCCGATAGAGGTCGCGTCGCGAGTGCCAACGCCGCCGTTGGGGGCTCAAGCATCATCCTCGATCCTCCACCATCCGCACATCGCTCGCGTAGCGCAAGTGCTGGATACTCGGCAGCGACACCAAAGGATACAGACAGCGACGAACTGCTTAGCGACCCCGAATCGCGCCTTTCCTTTGGTTTCTCCGAAGGCGAAGACGACTATGAGCTCGACGACGACCTCGATGCCTCGCCCTCGGAGCCGCTGGTGCCCTCGTCGTCGCGTCGTCGCAGGCGTACCAAGTGGGACGATGACCCAGGCGAGCGTAGCCTGTTTGAGGTGAGCTTGCTTCCAGGGACAAATGGGACGCGGCTGGATTGTTGTTCGCGTCCAATTGACTGCGGACGCGTCCACTGCCCGTCGCAGCTGTCAACATGGCCTTGAACAACTGCTAACACCTTGCAGCTTGTCGCACCTCTGATCCTCGCGCACCCTCTTGCCCTCTACCCCGCTCTGTCGGCTGTCCCTGCTGCATTCCTCCCGGCTGGCGTCGCCCTCTTCGTGCCTCTCTTGTGCATCATTGCTGCCCTCTCAGCCTGCGCACACGTCGTGATCGTCTATCTCGCATGGTACCTCAAGGTTCGCACATTCGAGGACGTGTTCGCCTCATGCGCTGGCGAGCGGTTTGGAAAGTACGCGGCTGTCGTCGGTCGCGCATTTGTCCTCTTCGCAACTATTGGGTCCACTGTCGGCTGGCTCGGAAGTGAGTGGCTCTTTTGAACGACGCTGCGCTGCTGCGAACTGCGAACACCCCTGCGAAGGGCTGTACAGAATACTCGCGGCGCTGCAAAGACGCTTGAGTTTACAGTCCCCATCCTCACGCAACGCGTAGACGTGGTGTTCCGTACCTCAGCTGCCGCGTTCCTGGAAATCCGAGCGACGCGACATGAATTCAAGAACCAAAGCTGACACCTTGCACCAGCCCTCTTTCCTCTTCTCGAGCCGCTGGCCACCACCTACTTGCCCGATGGCTTCCTCCAATGGCGTCTCACATGGACCGTTGCAGCTAGTCTCGTGATCCTACCTGCAGTTGTGCCAAGCAGGACCTTCCGGTCTCTGCGCGGTACACCAATCGTGCTGGCGCTGCTTCTCCCTATCATGACGTTTATCGTTATCGGCCGTACAGTCGAGGTCAAGAAGGCAGCGGATGAGGCCGGTGCCGATCTCGTGTCAGCGGCCAAGACGGCAGCTACTGCAGCAGTCGATGCTGCGGTGGCTGCGGTTTCACAGGCTGCTCCCCCCGCCGAGGAAGGTGCCAAGGACCTCGCTCGCCGTGGCCTGCGCGGCCTTGTATCGCCCAACGCAGGATGGGGCATCAGTGAGTACCCTAACAAAGACGGACATATATATCATCATACTGACAGCTCAGCCATGATGACCATGTTCTTCTCGCCGCACCTCCAAACACTTCCCATCCATGGCACTCTGCGGAGCACCAACCGTCAAAAGTTTGGTGCGCCCGTCCTCGCAGCGGGGCTCATCCTCGTCCTACTGTCTATTCCGCTCGCGCTGGTACCCTACTACCTTCTCCCCGAGGGTTCCACTGTCTTCACTCAACTGCCAGACGACGACGGATGGGTCAATTTCGCGCGTGTGCTCATGGCGGCAATCATTCTGGGCAGCATTACCATGTGGATCCTGCGCGGCCGCGACACGATCTTGGCGGCACTGGACGTCGAACGCGGTGCGGAGCGGTACAAGGCTGGCCGGTGGGTCGGCCTCGGCATGTGGGCCGTCGTTACGGCCTTGGCGTGTATCGGCGGGGTTATCGCGGACAAGATTGAGCTCCTCGGCGTCATGGCGACTATAGCAGTCAGCTGGCTCATGCCATCGCTGTTCTTCATCATCACTTTCCACGTTCGGTCACCCTTGGCCATCATCTTTCCCTCCAACGCGCCTGCTCCTGCTGCGCCTGAGGACGATCCCACTCCAGCGGCGCGCACACTCCGCGGCGGCAGCGGTAACGGCCACATTCGTACCGCCTCACTCCAGGACCCCAGTACCGACGACCTGCTGTACCGCAAGGAACGCCAGCTGCAGAAGCGTCGTCTCGGCAGGCGGCTGTGGCAAGACCTCATCGTGTACGTGGGTATTCTCCCGATCGGGTGCGTGACGCTACTGTGGTGCGTTGGCAGCTTTGTCGGTTTATGGTAGAAGCAAAACAATAATGTGTGTAACCGTGGACTATTGCGGACGGGCAGACTGGCTGGGATGTCTTGCGATGTAGCACAAGCAAACCTGCATGGCATGCACACCACCTATATCAATGTTCTACAACTTTGCACTGGCGCCGTCTCCCAGAAGCTCGACGGCGTCTTCAGCTGTGGCCCACGAGCTCTGCCAGCCGGCGCCGCCGTGCCCATAGTTGTGAATAACGGGCACGACCGAGTCGCCAATCGCAACCTGCTCCTTTTCCAGCCTGGTACCGCCCGTTCGGCTCGGCCTAAACCCAACAAGATGGTCCACGACAAGCGGCTCCAGCTCGGCGACCTTCGGCGTCGCAATGTCACCTTCGGCACGGGTGTTGGGCGGTGTCAATGTCGGACATATCTCAAGCACTCGCGTCAAGATGTCCCTCTTCGTCTCTTCACGCGGGTACGCTTCCCAGTCGCCTTCCTCGCGCGTGCCACCGAGGATAACGTCGCCAGTACACCTGGGAATCACATACGTCCGCTGCCCGCCCTCGCCGCCGTCGAGCGAGCCCAGCTGGCGCGTCCACCCGTGCCGCACCCAGGGGGCGCGCACACGGACCACCTGTCCGCGGGTCGGGTAGACCTTGCCATCGGCCACCCCACCCAGCGTCAGTGCGCCGAGACCGGTGCACACGAACACTGCCGACGGAGTGCCGCGCGTCAGTGCCGTGAACTGCGGGCTGGAGAGGGAAGCGAGGGACGGGACATGGGCGCGGTGCAGGTGGCCGCCGAGGGAGCGAAGGCGGCGTTCCAGCGAGGCGAGGTAGAGTGCAGGGGTGATGGTGAGGCTCGTGAAGCGGACCATGTGGTCAGCTTTACACGGCGCCGTGGCTGGGTCGAGGACTTTGAACTGCAAAGGGTACGTTGTCAGCTTGAAGGCAGGCATATATCCTCTGAGCAGTAAAGCTTACATCTGGGTGCTCCTCATAGATCTTGAGGTGGGTCTTGGAGCCGACCCACAGCTCGGTCTGGGTGAGGGCCATCAGACCTGACGACTCGCCAACAGCAAGCCATTCGTCATAGAGAACTTGAAAAGCTGTAGCGACGAACGGAAAGCGGTGCGTCAGCATGACCTCACCAAGCTTGAGAACCAGAGACTCGACTCACTGCGCTTATCCCAACGTCTTAGCCTCTCATCTCCATCATCAGCAAAGCTGAGATGGTGGGCGCCGGCAATCGTCGACGCGTATCGTGCGTCCAGCGGGTCTGTCGGGTGGTGTGCAGCAATCACGTGCACTGAACGACCTCGAGTGACCTGTGGGGACTCAAGGAGGCGAACAGCGGTCGTGAGACCGATACAGCCTGCGCCGAGGACGACGATGGGTCGCTGGGAAGCGGTGGGCATGGTGTGATGTGACGGGTGTGTGTTGTTTGGAGTGGTGCTGGCGGACGACGCTTTATATCACGTCCGGACTCTGCAGCTCACAAATACGAAGAGCAGTCCCCATCCAAGAATCGCCGTTACTGGGTTAGTTGTCGCCAATGGAGTCGACGCAACATCGGCGAACGGTGGCCGTTGATTATCGCCAACTACTGGTAATCGCCAACATCAGAAGGAATCGGCGATCCATCGGTGCCTGAGCGGAGTATGAGCGGCCACAGACCGTCAGCGTCTGCCGTCCTCGTCCTTCACACATGAGCGAATGGATATTGAAGCAATGCATGCGTTTAATGAAATGTGATACCGTCTTAAGACGTCAATGCTAAATTTATGCTATAACCAACCTCCTCGCTTGGTTTTGATTTCTCTGTTGGATGTTTGATGACTTCCTTTGCCTTCTTCCTCTTCGCCTCTCATTACTCGACGTCCATCGCCTCATCATCAGGAGCCCACTGGTATCCTTCTTCTGTCACCGGAGGCTGAGGCGCACTCGCTTCCATACCGTTCATGTTCATGAAGCCGTCCATCTGGCTATCACCGCCGTCCATGCCGTAGTAGTCGCCGAAATTGCAATTGTTGCCATTCATGCCGTTCATGCCGTTCATCTGGGAATCGCTCATCATGTCGTCGACAGCGACACCGACAATGGGTGTGCTGCTTCCAGCCATGAGGTCCTCGTCGTCGTCGACTTCCTCAAAGCGGTCGCCGTCAGGATCCGGGATGGTATGGTGGTGTCCCGGGTGCCATTCCTTGACGACGTTATCGGCCGCTGGGGTGCCGATTGGGCGGTAGAGCACCAAGCCGCGCTCTCCGCCGGGGACGTAGGGTGTCTGCACAGATTGATTGCGCTGTGCATTGATGATATGTGTCAAGAGGGAAGGTGAAATGGTGAAGCCGTGCGCGCCCGGCTGGGAAAGGTTGCGGTTCTCGTTGAATGAGTATGTCCTGCCGTTCCCGTTCCCATCATCGTCCGCGAACGGATAAGGGTGGGCTGTATCCGGTGGGGGGGAGCCCTCGGGTGACGAGAGCGAGGTGATGACAATGCGGTCCTTTTCAGGCTCGTACCATCCAGGACCATATGAGCCTTCAGGCAAGCCCTCCATGTCGACTTCTATGGGGGCCACGTCGCGACGCCGCTTGGCACGCGGTTCCCCCTCGGTGCTTCGCTGCTTCCGCTTGGACGGCGTGTCTATGACTTCGACATGTGGTCCATCCAGCGACTGGTAGGATTGGACCGGAGAGTCGTGCGGGTGCTCCACCGCGCTCGCCTGGACGGGCGGAGTGGGACGCAAGGGCAGACGAAAGGTCGCGTCCGACTCGTACTCTTCCTCGCTGGGGTCCGTAGAGCTGGAGAAGGACGAGTTTCGGTGCCAACCGCGCGACCGCTTGAGTCGGTGGTGGCCATTCCCTCCGTGGAGACGTTCTGGGATTTCCTCTACACCGACGTCGCCGTCCAGCGGCGGCTGTGTGGGCTCCAAGAGCTCGTCTACGCCATCGTGAACTGTGGCATCAGGCGGTGGAGTCCATCTGCCTGGGGCTGGGGTGTCGCTGTTACGCGGACTGATGGACATGGCACCAAACCCGTTGGCGAGGTTTGGCCGGCGGCGCTTGGCATCTGGCGGCTGGCTTGTCCCCGTCTCGGTCGGGGAACCTGTCGCGTGCCGTTTGCGTGCCGACGGTGACATGGGGGGAGGGGAGGCAAAGACGGACGTTGCTGCGTATGACGAGGTCGGGGTGTATGGCGAGTTGGGGTACCCGAATGGGGCTGGTTGGGCCATGGCTGGTGGATTGGTAGGTGGGTGGTTCGTCGACGGGCTTGCTGGAGAGTGGAGGTGGGCGGAGGATCGACGCGAGGACCAGATTAGGTGTCGAAGCGCGGAGAAAGGGGCCCTGTGACGCTTGTGAGAGACGAGGCCCCCGGCTGTTGATAATGGATAGAAGGGTTGGGAGTGTTGGAGCTATGTACGGGGTAGGATAAGATGGACTTGTTGTGGGAGCAGTGGACAATAGGACGCTCTGCGATACGATGCCGTTCGACACGATGCTCATCTCGGCCCGATGCTTCTGGAACCTGCAATGACACAACGACCCGGAACCAAACATGACGCCACGTGGTGTTACGTCAGCATCTGAGTTGGGTGGGAGGATGATGACGTATAGGCACGCGGTTCGAATCCCTTGACATGCCTTACACCACCCGCGGGGCTTTTTGCGCCGCGGTAGTGCCACGTGACACTGTTACGTAATGTTATCTATGGGGTGGTGCGTGTGGTGTGTGGGCCCTCTCTCTCATTCGATCGCGTTGAGGTCGGCGGGCGGCTGATTGCGGCGTTGGGTGGGTTTGGGTCATGGGTGGTGGCATCGCCCTCTTGTTCTTGTTCTTCCATCTCCTCTCCCCCCCACCACTTATCGCCACCCACTCCAACAGCTTCTTCGCTACCTCTCCAGCTATCTCTCGTCTTTGGACGCACCGGCTCTTATCTCCTGTGCCGCTTATTTAAACCTCTCCCTCGTCACGCGTCACAACAAGCGCACGCGGGTCCCTCAACAACTGATCGACTAACGAACGGATTATTTCCGTATCGCCCCCTGGTCGTGTGATCGCCACCTGTCCATCGTCCTTCAACACCCCTTCCCACCTCGCTCCACACACAGTCTTCAGTCCAACATGGTCGTCACACCCGACCACCGCGCTCTGGATGCCACCGCACCCCTCTCCCCACTCCTCCTCGCTCACCCTTCTCCTCGCGTGGGTCCTCAGGGCGCCGCCGGCACTCCCCCCAGCGGTCCTCCTCTCCTCCGCAAAAACAGCACCGGCTCGTTCTCCAAGCTCTCCGAGTTCTGGCTAGACGGCACTCCCTCAGCTCCCGGTACCCCCTGGGAGGAGGCCAAAGGCGGTGAGCTCCAGCTCCCCACCGTTGCCCTCAGCATTGACGCCGGGTAAGTTGCACTGGCCACTGGCTGTTTGCGAACGTGCGCGCGTTTGCAGTGGCTGATACGCAACCCAGCGAGTGGCGCCACCCCGTCTTCAAGACCAAGGTCCTCTCCATCCTCCGTCGCCTCAATGTGCCGCTTTGGACCCACCGTAGCCTCACCCCCAGCTCGATTCACCTCCAAAAGGTGTCGGGTGCCATGACGAATGCCGTCTTCTTCGTCACCTTCAACCCCAACCCCATGCCAACCTCCCCCTCCATGTCTCCCCTTCTTACGCCTACCATGCCTCCCACGGACCCGGACAACCCTCCCGCGCTGCTCGAGAATCAGTACCCGCCCACTCTCCTGCTCCGCATCTACGGCCCGTCGTCCGACATGCTCATCTCGCGTGACGAGGAGCTCCGCATCCTCCATGTTCTCTCGACCACCTACGGCCTTGGTCCCCGCGTCTACGGCACCTTCCTCAACGGTCGTGTCGAGCAATTCTTCCCCTCGCGTGCCCTTACTGCAGCTGAGCTCCGCGTCCCCGAGATTGCTCACGGCATCGGTCGTCGCATGCGCGAGCTCCACTCGGTTGACCTCCGCATGCTCGGCTACTCGGAAGCCCGTGACGGTCAGCCCATGGTCTGGAGGTCCATCTCCGAGTGGATTCCCCTTGCCAACGAGGTCCTCAACACTCTCGCATCCATCAACGGCAATTGGGAGGTCTGGGTAGAGAAGTACCAGCTTCACAAGCTCCGCGACCAGGTCGAGGCTTATCGCAAGTTTGTCATGGAGGACGAGAACCGCGGCAAGGGAGTGGTCTTTTCTCGTAAGCTAACGGTACGACGTGACTAGCTGACATCAGACAACGACACTCAGTATGGCAACCTCCTTCTCCTCGACGCCGAGGTTCCCAAGGGTGTGCCCCCTCACCACAAGTACATTGTCATCGACTTTGAGTACGCTGCTCCCAACTGCCGTGGATACGACATTGCCAACCACTTCAACGAATGGTGCGCCGACTACCACCACGACACGCGCTCGCACTCGCTCAAGGACCACTACGGGTACCCCACGCTCGAGCAGCGTATGGACTGGTACCGTGCATACCTGTCGATTGAGATGAGCGCTGGTGAGCAGAAGCTCGGCAAGCGCGCCGAGGTTGCTCAGGACCGCGTCGACAAGCTCGAGCGTGAGGTCCGTCTTTGGTCACCTGCCAGCTCTGCCTTTTGGTCAGTCTGGGGTATTATCTCAGCGGAGGACATGATCCACAAGATGACCGAAGACCCCGAGTTCGTCCCCGAGTTTGACTACCTTGTGAGTAGTGCTGCGTGGCCACCATGTTTGCCCCTAGCTTCTGCTAACAAGGTCTCTAGGGATACGCCATGGAGCGTGTTGAGATGTTCCGCCAGGAGGCTGCTGAGCTCGGCGTCCCTCTGCCCTAGAGAGAAGAGAATGACTTGGAAATCGTTCTTAACAGTGATCGTGTCACGATCCCACTGGTTATACCCCCTTTGGCGCTCGTAGCTTGCCAGTCGGGGCCGTTCATCACGGCCCCGTAGCCCCCAGCCCAGTCTCGCACGTTCATCACGTAGCGAGGGCAGCACCCCCCAGGAGAGGTGTGTAATCTATAGACCTGGTTTTGTCCTGCCAATGTATTGGGTAGCAGTATAGCAGAAGCACGATAACGGGATATTTGATTCCGTCGCCACCCGTCCGCCATGACGAGCGTTGATGGCCTTGCCGGCGGCGTCGTCTTCTTTGTCATTGCTCTCTCCTTCACGAATTCACACATCCTCACGACACAGGCATGGCCTAGCCATGTCACTCACGAACAACGACGTCTATTCGATTATCATCGCTGTGCATCCTGACAACGAACGAGCCGACGACCGGGGACAGGACTGGCGGCTGGGCGAGATCACCGTCGACTGGGTAGACTTTACACGCGAGAAGAGTACCGACAAGCGCGAGAAGGAAGGCGACGAGTACTACAACGCCCCTCGTTCACCGACACAACACAGAAAGCATCACGACCTGGGACCAGTGAACCAATTGAACAGTAACGGCGACGACAGCAACATGCACGTGGTTCCGGGCTCAGCCACCCACGCCCAAGCGCACCACGGCGCGACACCAAGCGAGGACCGCGCAACACCCCAGTCTAGCAGGTCCAAGCCCAAGCCCAAGAAGAAGAAACCCGAGGACACCCCGGACGCGCTCTCCCTCCAACCCCTTCTCGCGCACATTCCCGGACCCAACCCTGTAACTGTCGACACGAGCTCAGCGTCGGGCGTGACCCATGTGGGCCGCGGCGTGGTCCATCTCTTCCGCCACGCACCGCCGGCGTCGCTGGTCGCTCGCCTCGAGGGCCAGAATGGAGAGAGCTCGCGCGCACGGGCCGGTGCGGCCGCTGAGACCTGGGCTGGCGAGCATGCCGAGGGTGAGGATGGCAGCTTGCTGGCCATCCTCGCGGTGCCGGCTTGGATGCGGCCGGCTGACCTGCTGGAGTTCCTTGGTGGTTGGGTTACCGGTCTTGAGGGTGTGCGCATGATTAGGTGAGTCGTATTGAGAAGGAACGACAACAGCTGACAACACAGAGAAGCAACCACGCCGAACCGTTCCATCGTCCTGCTCAAGTTCCGCGACCCGCTGCAAGCCAACGACTTTATGGTCATCTTCACTGGCCGTGCATTCTCTACTCTGGACGCGCGCGAGACGTGTCACGCAATCAGGATCCACCACCTTGTCCTTCACAAACTGGAAGACGGCAAGCACGGTGACGTCGCTGTCCCCGTCCCGGCTTTCCCTCCGAGCGTGTACGCTTCGCGCGCACGCCAGCTGCCGGACCTCCTCAAGGGCGTCCCTCCCAGACGATACGAGCTCCCTTCTTGCCCCGTCTGCCTTGAGCGACTGGATTCAACAATCACGGGCCTCGTTACTTTGCCCTGTGCTCACACGTTTGACTGTGACTGTCTGAGGAAATGGGGCGACTCCCGCTGCCCAGTCTGCCGCGTGAGTCACCTCCTTCTCTCCACGGCCCAAGGCGTCCAGTCTCCCGACCACCGCGACGAGGTGACTCGTCTCACCCGGTGTGGCATGTGTGACTCGTCGGAGAACAACTGGATTTGTGTTGTGTGCGGTGTTGTTGGCTGTGGACGCTACAGCAAGGGCCACGCGCGTGCGCACTGGAAGGAAAGCGGACATCTACTCGCCATGGAACTCGAGACGCAGCGTGTGTGGGACTACAAGGGCGACAACTATGTCCACCGCCTTATTCAGACACGTACAGACGGCAAGCTCGTCGAGCTTCCCAGCGCATCAAGTCTCGCTACGCCTACACCGTCTCGTACCCTCCCGCTCAACCGCCCTCTGGAAGACCGCCCCACGAGCCACCCCCCCTCGCCCACTCCAGGTAGCCACCAACGTACCGACAGCGGCACTGGGTTTGGTGCTGGTCCCTCGTCCAACGACATGGAGAAGATGTCTACGATCGAGGCCATTACGCTCGAGTACTCGTACCTCCTCTCGTCCCAGCTCGAGGCCATGCGCCAGCACTACGAAGAGGAAGCTGCTGCGCAGCGCGCGCACGTCGAGGTTCTCGAGGCCAGTAACGCCCGCGTGCGCGAGGCAGAATCCGCCGCCGCTGCGGCCGAGGTGCAGCGACAGGAAGCCGAGCGCGCTCGCGAAAAGGCCGAGGCGCGCGCAACCAAGGCCCTAGAGCTCTCACGTGGTCTCCAGGCCTCGCTTGGGTCAGAGAAGGCCATGACCGAGGGCCTGAATGCGCGTGTGGCAAAGCTCAGGCAAGACCTCGAGACTGTCCGTGCTGCCCGGGACGAGAAGACAGCCGAAGTGGCTGGGTTGGAGGAGACGGTGCGCGACCTGATGTTTACGCTCGAGGCAGGACTCAAGATCCAGCAGGAAGGTGGTGGCGCTGATGGCGGTGAAGGTGGTGATTTGGTCGTTGTGGGAGGCAGCAAGAAGAAGGGGAAGAAGAAGTGATCAAGGGAGAGTGGGATTTGTGTATGACATCCAATGTTACTTGTGCAAGGTTGTATCCGTGAGGTACATTCTATCTCATCTATGCCTCCTTGTTGTAAATGTCGTTGTACGACGCCAATGCCTTGCGCTCCAGCACCGCGGCCTCGAGACCAGCAAACCGTTTTGGGTCAACAGCCTTGCCCAAACCTTCGTCCTCGATGCTGGGCTTGGGGCCTTTTCCGACAGCACTCAGAATCTGCCCAGCGAGCAATCCAGCACTGCCAGCCGCGTGCGTCACCCACACACCTACAGCGCACCACAGCCCACCTTCCAAGTGACCCACGAGCGGCATGCCGTCGGGTGTGACAGTGAACAAGCCGTTGAAGACATAGGGCACGTCTGTGGCTTTGACAGTGTCCACAGCGGCCGGCGCGGGCGCGACAATGGGTCCAAACGTCTCGGCAGTTTGGGCGGGGAGGAGACCAAGTGCGCGGTCAATAACAGAGTCGAATGCAGGCTCCCACTCGCCATACGCCGACGGCATACGCGCGCACGCCGTGGCGGAGACGTGGACAGGGTCGTGGTCGTAGCTGCCAATGCCGTCACGGACGCCGTGGTCGCGTGCGTACACGTGCGCTGCGGGCCAGCGGATAAACGGCGAGGTGGCAGGACGTTGGGTACGCTGAGAAGAGTAGGCGTAAGGGTGGGCGACGGAGACGGCGGCGGCGGAGAGGGTGGGCAGGAGCTGGCTGGCCCAGACTCCCGTACACACCACGACGTGGGCAGCGGTGAACGTCCCCGTCGATGTCGTGAGGGTATACCCGGGGCCCGACTCGCTCTTGGTGATGGCCGTGACGTCTGCATCCAGGAGCTTGGCCCCAGCGCTCTCGGCCGCGTCCTGCCCCGCAGTAGCCAGATGGCGGGCATTGGCCGTTCCGTCATTTGGGAAATGGAGGGCCGCCGTCACCCGCTCCCCATCGATAAACGCTGGCGCGAGCTCGGCAGCGTCTGACGCGCTCACCAGCCTGGCGGCCAGCCCAGCGTCGTGCGCGAGTTGGGCCCTTTCGGTCAGGTTGGCCTCTTCGGCCTCACTCCTGGCAACTTCCAGTCCGCCCACAATGTCAAATCCACCGGGGACGGAGGTGTAATGCTTGACCGTCCGTTTGGCGAGCTCCGTCAGAGGTGCGAGAGTGTTGAGTTGCCCAACAAACCCGGGAGCATGTCCTGTTGATCCGTGCAAGCCGCGTACGGAGCGGTCGATGAGGACCAGGTTGGTGTGCGGGGCCAGGAGGGAGGCCAGCGTCGAGCCGACGATGCCGGCACCGATGATTGCAACGTCGTAGTCGGTCATCATGGATGTGGGCTGGGGGTCGAATGAGAGTCGTCTGACGGGGTAGAGGCGAGTGGGTCAGCAACGATGGGTCGTTGTGCTTGAAGTACCGCGCGTAACGCTTGGACTGATGAGTGTAAACCAAGCATGTCGAGTCGGACAAGTAGACTCAACACCGATCGGAAACGGCGTCCAGAGCCTGGATTGACGTCATCCAACAGGGCTTCTGGTTTTGGATCAAGAGTTATTTATCAGCGAGGCTGGTTTGCGCGATGCATCTGTTTGCCCGAAGACTGCGGACTACGACGGTCTTGCACTGCGGGCTACGACGGTCTTGCACTGCGGGCTACGACGGTCTTGCACTGCCAAGGTCAACGCCGGCGGCCCAGGTGGCTGTGTTATTTGTTCTTAGAACGCAGCAACGAATCATGCACAGACCTGTCCTACTAGACACAGGGGTCACAGATGTATACACACAGTCGATATGTACAACAGACAGACAGCTTGCACCGCTGTCCTTGTTCGCATGATTGTTCGCATGGTGCCACCGTCTCAGTCCTCATCGGTCCCAAGGACACGCGTGCGCTTCCGCGGGCGAGAGAACCTTGACAGACCAGGAACTTGAGAGTCAATGTGCTGATGGTACTTTTGGTACAGCGAAACCGCTCTTGAGAGGTCGTTACGAGCTACCTCGCGCTGTATCTGTTAGCTGATGGACCTTGCGGACTGGGCTTCAACCCTTGCAGACTTACAAGGAAGTTGAACTTGCCGCCTTCCTGGTTCCACTGTTTCCGACGTTCGATAATACGGTCGACGCTCTTCTGGTCCACGAGCGCAATGTCCACGTCGCCTGGTGACTCAGCCCGCGGCTGAAGACGTTCCTCGTCGTCCTCGCTCTCCAGATCGCGCGCAGCCCGTTCGTCCTCGCCTTCGTTTTCCAACTCGGTCTGTTGGACCGGATGCCGGGTCCTCGAGCTCGAGCCGCCGTGCGTGCCAGAACTGTTTCGGCGATCGTTGTTATTTCCAGGCCAGCGACGCTTGACAGTATTGCCGTCAGGAAGCGGTGACAACGATTTGGACATTGCAGTGGTCCTGTCGACCCGGGACCACATGTACGAATCGAGGGGTTGGAGGGAACCCTTCATAGCGGAGCGGTATATCCAGTCGCTCGAGACGACGCGAGCAGTGACGGGAACACCATAACCCATGGCCAGTCCACGCACAGTAGGGTCTGTCAATTGCTCACCCACTGCAACGGGCAGAATAACAAACTCGGCTTCGTGAAGGGCCACGGTTACGCCACCATTTTGGTCCTGTTAAAGTTAGCGATACCGCGTAGCAGAAAACTCACAATCAGCAACTTGATCACGGGAACACTTTGAACGATGTGGAATCGCAGTGGATATCGGCCAACACAGAAGAGGCCTGCTGGCGAGGCGGCTGAAGAATCCTGGCCGGGCGGCGTGGAGTCGACCATTGTCGGCGTGGAGTGATGTGATGTCGATGGCCCCGCAGCGGGGATGGCGCCGTTGGCGGGCAGCGAGATTGGTGTGGGCAAGGACGAGGTACTTGGTGGAGGGGAAGGACGTGCTGCGGGAGGAGGGACTGCTACGGCCTCGGTGACTAGGGGCTGTATTGGGACCACTGGAGCGGGCACGGCCTCGGGTGTGGGAAGGCTGCGACCGGGTGATCGACCTCCACGGTCCTAGAGAAGCTGGGGGAAGCCGCGGGGTTGTCAAGTACTTCTGACACAGGTGGTACGACTGCAGTGTGAGACTCAACATCCTCGGCTGTGCTTGAGGAGCTGGGAATGTTTGCACTATTGCTAATCGGCTCTGAGCTCAAGAGTGCCACTGGCGAGGAGGACATGACATACACTCCCGTACTGGAGGAGCTGGGCGGAGTCACGCGATTGTCGAATCCCTTTGAGCCCAAAAATGCCACTGAGGAGGAGGACTGGACATCCACTCCCGCGCTTGAAGAGCGGGACGAGGTCGCGCGATCCCCTAACTTCTCTAAGTCCGGCAATGCCACTGGAGATGGAGAGTAGATATCCAGTCCCGTGCTTGAGAAGCTTGACGAGACCGCGCGAGTGCCGCGGTCATCTGACGCCGGCAGAGGGGTCAACGGCGACTCAGTCTCTCGTATTGTCCTTGGTTCAGTCATTTCGACGTCCATGTCTGTGGATGACTGGGCTGGTGGTACGTCATCTTCGGTTTGAATGTGGTCTGGCGAGATCGGAAAGGCGTCCACGGCCGGCATAGCCCCTGATGAAATTGGCGACAGGAGGGGTGGGTCCACTGGAGGAGGCGCATGTGCCCAAGCAGAGCCGGACGAAAGACCTGGTTCGGTCTTTACAACCGGGCAGACAAGGGTGACCCTCGATGGCGCTGGGAGTGGGTGTTCTTGAGGTTCATTCTTGACCGATACACGGGGCGTTGTGCTGCCTGCGAGGGTGGACAGCGCTGCATTGGCTGTACCCCCGGTTACGCCATCATCGCCTGTGGAGGAAGACTGCGGCTGCAACTCTCGGGCATCGCCTGGTCCGGTGTCACCGGCTGGCGACGCATTGCGAGGACGTGAACGCTTCGCCGGGATGGTCGGAGAAACTGAAACTTGGGGTGGCAAGCAAGCGGCCGATGACGATGAGGGGGGCACAGAAGGAGGACGCGGGACGTGCTGGCGGACATCATCGGGGGGAGCAGGGCCGAGCGAGGCTGGCGTTCGTGGAGATGGCGCAGGGGCTGGCCGCCTCTCCGGTTCCTGATCACTCTTGCGCCGACCAGCTGTCATAATTGCCGTCTTCATGTTGTTCTTCGGCGGGTTCAACGAGTCGGGTCGCTCGATGAAGCTTGCAGTGGGACTTGGAGTGGATATTGGGTAGTCCTTGCTGCCGGACTGTTCATGGCCTTGGATTCGGGACCTTAACGAGGCTGGTGACTCGACAAATCCTGTAGCTGTACTCGGAGTGGGTAGCGGAGAGTCAATGATGCTGGACGGTTCAAGACCGTGGATTCGGGACATCAACGAGGTCGGTGACGTGACCGAGCTCGCAGCTTGAGAACTCGAGGTGGTCGATGGGGAGTCATTGCTGCTGGGCCGTTCTGTGGCATGGAATCGGGACATCAACGATGCCGGGGCGGGGGGGTTGGCCAAGCTTGTAACCTGGGAGGTTGAAGTGGGTGGTTGGGGTTCCTTACTGCTAGGCTGATGCACGCCATGGAGTCGAGACAACAACGAAGCGGCCGGATTAACGGCGCGAGTAACTTCAGAGTTCGAAGCGGCCGATGGGGAACCCTGGCCACTGGGTTTTTCCTGGCCATGGAGTCGCGACAAGCGGGCCCGCAGCGTTTCTACTGGGAACTCTGATGATGCGCCTTCCGTGATACTTGTCGAGTCGGTCACATCTGTGGTCGAAGCCTCTGTACGACCATTCACTGTAGGACTGAACAGTGGGCTGGTGTTGACGTCGTTGGCGACCTCGGCTGGGACTGTCGAGGAAGTGGACACGCGGTGTGGGCCAGGGACGGGTGAACGACGAGAGTTGAGAGAATGGGAACGGTGCGAGCCAGATCCGCCGCCCTCATTGTACTCGCGCTCTTCGCGTGAGCGATTCCATGGTTGAGTATCGCGGCGGTCTGGTCGACCATATTCGTCGAAGGAGGACCGTCCCAAGCCGCGGTCGCGACGCCCATCGTTTCGCAAAGGTGAGGGAGAGCGTGACCGGTATCTATCCGTAGCGTGCATATGCATGTGTGGCGGAGGCGACCTAGCGAAGGGCCGCTCGACTTGCTTGTCGTTGACGTCCTGTGGTCGATTGCGAAGCCGCGGGTCACGCGAGGCATCCACGGCATAAGAGGGTTGGGCGGATGGCCACGATTCCACTGTCAAAGGTCTGTCTCGCGGTGCTCGTTGTGGGTGTGACTGGACGCGCTACCCTCCATAATCATCCATTTCGCCAAGAACCTTGCCCTCCCTCCGCACGCCCGTAGCCATTTACTCTGGACCACGATGGGAGAGTTGTGTGGTCGCCGATCGGAGGTAAACGTGTCGACGAGATTCTCAAAGTCCCAGCGCTGGCGATGGTGAACGCCCTCTTCAGCTGGGTGGAGGTTGGACGAGAATGTGAGTTCGTGATCGTAATGGCGCCGAGGTGTCATCTTGCGTGGAAGAGACACGACAATGTGAGTGAGAAATCCGGCCCTAGGGTCGGCAACCGTGATTCCACAGTGCCGCTGCAGGAGAGGCTCGCATCAGCAAGAGAAAGGGAGGGGACTCGTCACTGGGTCTCTGGATGACAGGACACGCACCTTGATGAAGTTGAGGTCGTCTTTGAACTCTGGCCCAGTCCTGCCGGCGGACTGGATGTAGATCCTGGTGTCTTTCAAGAGGCGCGACGACATGTTGTTGGATGGGTGGGGGGCGAGGTGGGGCGAGGAGAGAGGGAGTATGGGGATGGGAGTGGATGCCAGAGTCGAGTGCCCGGGAACCACAGCGCCAATGTGGACGACGGGCGTGTTGAAGAAGCGGCAAGCGACAATGGTGCGCAGACTGCACAGATCACCAGATCACAATAAAGGTCAAAAGCGGCCATCCATCAAGCGGGAGCAAACGGTCCTACCCTCCTGATGCAATCCTACATGTCTAAACGGTCCAGCACAGTAGGTTTACGTGAGGACAAGAAGCTAGTTTATGACAATGCATCAAGAATACGCAGCATCATATAGTATCATGTCGTTTGGGGGTTGGTTGATTTGGGATAAGGGCATGTATTGTCTTCTCTAGCCGATGAAACGGAAGTTGGCGCTCTGGATAGCGTACTGATCGGGTCAGAACACGGGTCACCAAAACAAGCAAAAGCAGAACGTACCTTCGGTTGCATACCCTCAGTGGCCTCGACAGGGCGGAGCACGAACACCTCGCGGAACTTGCGCGGATACTCGGACGGGTCGACAGTGGGGTTGTCGCCAATCTTCAGGACGGACGGACCGTGGAGGACCGAGCCGGTTACGGTCAGAAGAAGCTCGGGGGCGCCGCTCTGAGCTCCCTCAACAGCTGAGAGTCAGAAAATCACTGAAGCGTGCTACTCACCCTTCAGAGGGTGACAGTCGAGTGTCTGGCAGTCGTGACGGGAGAGAGGGAAGGCATCAAGGAAGGACGTCATGGAGGGAACGTCGGGCTTGACAGGGTTGCCGTTCCACACCACCTTGGCAGTCGGCAGGTAGAATTGGGGGATCTCCTGTAGACATGTCAGCTGTTTCCAGGTTCCACTCAAGCTGCAAGGCGCACCACTGAACGACGGGTGGGCTCGTCATATGCCTCGTAGTAGATTTGGCAAAAGGCAATTGCGCCGTGTGATGCGGCGTCAATGGCGCTCGAGGACCAAGGCGCAGGCCTGTGACGTAAGCATCCGTATATTGTCCATGGCCGTGGACGTGTTTGAAACGCACTTGGGAGCCGCTTCCGCCATGACGGTTGGTGATGATGGAGTGGGAGGATGCCAAGTGACGCCGCGCTGTTGATGCGTGTATGTGCGAGTGGAGAAATTGGGTGGCGAACGACCGACGTTGTGGGACCCCACGTTAAACATTGCTTCCGCACATTGGCGGACGCGTCGGATGGTCGGCGCCAACTGTGGGATTGATTCATGGAGATGGGCAAAGTGCTGGATGCATGGCATTGGTGACAGGGATGGTTGCTAGTGTACGTGCTACATGGACGCTCTCTAAACCTCGATCAAATCTTCCTCAACTTCAATAGGCTCCTCAATCACAAGGGGTGGGGGAAGCGGGTGCTTCTCCTTGATGGGCTTGGGTGCTGGCGGACGGGCTTCGTCGACCGCGTCGGCAAGAACGTTGACGACCTGGTCAAGGCCAGTACCAAACTTGGCACTGACAACGAGCACCTCTGGGCGGCCGTCGTCCACCTCGAGGGCCGCCTTCTTGAGCGCTTCAATCTTGGCCGCAATGTCGTCCTCGGTCAACTCGTCCGTCTTGTTCAGGGCCAGGATGCGAGCGCGGCTGCCAAGACCGGCCTTGTAGGCCTCGAGCTCGGCACGGAGAATGCGATAGTCCTCAACCGGGTCCGGGCGGCGTCCGTCAAGAACGTATGCAAGGGCCAGCGAGCGCTCAATAGAACGAAGGAACGAGTGGCCAAGACCAACGTTCTCGGATGCGCGATGCAGAAGACCAGGGTTGTCCGAGATGGTAAAACGAGTACGCTCACGACGCTTGCGCTGGCGAGGAGCACGGGGCAGGGGCTTGTAGTCGCCGGCTTCACGGCTCCTCTCGTCCTCCCGGCGTTCGAGCTCGGTGTCCTCAATAGCACTGCGGGGTGCCGCCGCCCACGTTCCGTCGTCAAGTACACGAACAACGCCGATTTGGGGATTGAGAGTGGTGAACGCATAGTCGGCAACCTCGGCACGGCGGCCGGTGAGAGATCGAAGCAGAGTACTCTTGCCAGCGTTGGGGAGACCAACAAGACCGACGTCGGCGAGGAGCTTGAGCTCAAACTCGAACGTGCGAGTTACGGGAAGGACACCACGGCTGGCAAGACGAGGAAGACGGGTCTTTTCAGTGACGAAATGAGGGTTGCCGAGTCCACCAACACCACCGCGCGAGAGAAGGAGAGGCTCGGCGAGGGGCTCGGTAATGTCGAGCTCGAGAGGCGGCGAGACGTCGAAACCAGGAGTACGCTGCGTCCACCGTCCTGCCTTGCGGAGAAGTGTCTCGGCCTCACGAATGTCCTTGTCGTTGGCCTCAAAGTTGGGGTGCTGGACGAGCCAGCGCTCACGAGTCCGGTTCCTGCGCTCTTCGCGGTCCAGTCCAAGCGCGTCATTGTCGGCCGTCGTCTTCTCCGCCTCGCCTTCACGCCGGATCTCGCGGATGACGGTGCCGAGGGGCACAGTTACAATGGTGTCCTCGCCACGCACGCCGTGTCTCAAGTTGCCGCTTCCGTGACCGCCTTGACCGCCAATGAGTCTCTTGGTAGCACCCGCGAGAGATGTGAGGAATGGCGATGTTGTAATGTAGACGGAGCCGCCAGGACCGCCGTTGCCACCACAAGGCGGTCCAAGGCCGCGTCGAGATGGCAGGAATGCAGCGGTTCCGGAACCACCCTTGCCTGTAGCGTCAGTTTTGTTCTGTCATGTTCAAGCTTTCGGACGCACCTCCTCTTACTGTGACTCTTAAAAAGTCTACAAAGTCAGCACCCTTCTGGTTCCTCTTCTCGTCAACCTTCTTGCGACGGTGCAGTTCGCGGATGACGTCCTCAAAGTCGTCTTCATCTTCTTTGATTTCGCGCGGTGCAGGCCCCACAGCGCGAGAGCTCGATTGGAAGCGTCCCAGTGGTGCGAGGGGGAAGCGCTGTGGCCGTGCTGCCCGTGTGCAGGCGATGCAGTGTCGGACAAGAGGCATGGGAAGGGAGGGACCGGCAGCGCAGTGGGATATGCAAACAGAGCAATGGTCGAGTACCTGCACGGCCTTGACGGACTTGACGGCCATGAGCGAAAAAATAGGTTCCGTCGACGAGAAACGCATACAGGGGATGGACCGCCGGACCGGCGGTAGCGATGGTGGAGATCTCGAGAGCAAATATCGAGTCCGACTCTTCCGACCATTCCGATCCATTGCTCATCCACCCACTTCTCCCTCATGTCCAGCAACGGCAAGACACCCATGCGACCCCGCAAGGCCCTTGTGGTCGGCGGCGGCCCAGTTGGAGCCCTCACCGCAGCAAGCTTGCACAAGCGCGGCTGGGAGGTCGAGCTCTGGGAGTCACGCGACGGTGAGTTGCCGCCCGCCCGTCTGTTCAAAATATTGTTTTTGCCTCGTTGTGTCGTATGGGTGGCGCTGACTCAGCCCCAAAGACCCCCGCGGACGTTCCATTGCAATGACCAACCTCCGTTCAATTAACCTGAACATTTCGGCGCGTGGCCTTGGGGCCCTCGAGAGCGTCGACCCCAAGCTCGGCCAGCTGCTGCTGGACGAGTCTATTGAGATGCCCAGCCGCCTCATCCATTTTGTCGACGGCAGGACCGAGGCACAACTATATGATCCCCTCCGCGGTAACTGTTCGAACAGTATCTCCCGCTCCGTGCTCAACCAGCGCCTCATTGAGGCTTTACCCGAGACCATCGACACCAAGTTCAACACCAAGCTCACCCGCGTCGATTTCCACAGTCAGACTGCGTACGGTATTGCGACGTCTAGGGGCCACGGCCTTGGGGAGGAAGGAGACGTTTCGGAGACGTCGACACCAAACCGTTCGGCAGAGGTCGTCAGCCAGTTTGACCTCATTGTTGGAGCCGACGGCTCGTGGTCGAGAGTTCGCGAGCAGATGATGAGGCATCAGCGGTGGGTGGCGGAACCCGAGATGGCTCTTCTGACTCCGCAGCGTCGACTTTGCCCAGACGTTTATCCCTCACGCATACATTGAGCTGCACATGCCGCCTGACCCCACCAAGCCTGGAGGCTTTGCTATGCCGCCTAACCACTTGCACATCTGGCCCAGGCAGTCGTTCATGCTCATCGCCTTGCCAAACACTGTGGGTTATGACGTTTGAGCCATGCTAACCATCAGGATGGCTCGTTCACCCTCACCCTCTTTATCCCTTTCAAAGAGCTGGACAAGGTGCGCACCCGCGACGAAGCGACCGCCTTCTTCAACAAGCACTTCCCCTCGGCCGTCGCAGTGGTTGGCGACCGACTCGTGGACGACTTCATGGCCAACCCTCGCGGCAACCTCGTCACTATTAGCGTCGACCCGAGCACCTACTCGTCCCACGCGGTGCTTCTCGGTGATGCTTGCCACAGCATGGTCCCGTAAGTCATTGGCAAATGAACGGCGCTTACCCGTTCAGGTTCTACGGCCAGGGTCTCAACTGTGGTCTCGAAGATGTGCGCGTCCTCGGCACGTATCTCGACAACTATGGCATTTCGGGCTCGACCGACACGGCATTGGGCGAGAAGGACCACGAGCTCGCTACCGCCTTGACGGCGTACTCGACTGAACGTGCCGCCGATCTCAAGGCGATCTGCGAGCTGGCCATGAACAACTAGTAAGTTGTCCAACGCCCAACCACGCGCGAGCATCAAGCTAACCCCGCAGCGTCGAGATGCGCTCGTCGGTTCTGTCGCCCTTGTACCACCTCCGCCGCGGCGTCGACTACATCCTCACCCGCATCTGGGGATCCATTCCCCAACCATTGTCCCCTTACATTGCCTTCCCCACAACCCACGTCAGGGGCTGGACAGCAATGTACGACATGGTCACCTTCCGTCCTGATATCAGCTACGCCGAGGCCCAGCGCCAGGAGCAGTGGCAGAAGAGGATGGTGCAAAACAGCGCCGTGGTCGGCGCAGCGGCCATTGCCGGTGCAGTCGGTATCTTTGCCCTCAAGGCTGCCCAGCCTTGGCTCCAGCGCAGGTAGTGTGGTTGGACGCCAGACTGTGACTCACCTCTCCCTTTCTATGAGCTCTAGGAGTGTTAATTTTAGACGTTGGATTCCGCTCAGATAGGATGGACTGCTTATATAGACAAACCCATGCAAGCGCAGTGGATAGACCAAAAGCACTGGGAAGCATCAGCAGAACGGTGCGCCGAGACAGACGCTGGCGTCCTTGCATATGGCATACATTATCTCCCTCATCTATACCCGGCTAGAACCCTACTCGTCGTCGCTCTCATCCAGCGCAATGCCAGCGCCCTCCTGTTCCTCCTCCCAGCGGAGACGGTCACGCTCCTCGCGCGAGTACTTTGAGACATCGACCGATGTAGCGTCCTCGGCACCGATAAGCGCTTCGTCCGAGGTAGCCGAGACCTTGGACGTCTCGAACAGCTGCCGGCCACTCAGCCTGTCCCTGCGACGACGCCATTCCTCGCGCTCCTTTGCAGGCAGGCCACGGACGCGATCCTCCTCGGCCTTGACCCGCTTGGCAGCCACTTCGGCGCGGTAGGCCTCGCGCCACTTGATGTACAGGTCCTTTGTGAGTGGTGTGCCGCGGGTCTTGCGTGCCTCCTCCTGTTAGGTGGGGTTAGAACTGCGCCTCATCGTACAATGCGTTACGCACCTCCTCGTAGGCCTTGGTCTTGGCAGCCTCAGCCGCCTCCTCCTTGGCAATGCGCGAAACGATGAGCTCGGAAAGCGCCTCACGGGCCGCAGTCGCAATGGTAAAAGTCATGGCCATGCCAAGGGACTCCTCTGCCTGGACACACAATTGTCAGCGCATTCCACGGCCTGCAGACTTGATGCATTCGCGAACTCACCACCTCCCGCAGCTTGATCAGAACCTCCTCGTCCTCGCCCTCCCTCAGTGTGCCCATTTCCTCGTCAATCTCCTCCAGAGACATGTCGGGGATGACATCCGGGTAGGTTGGCGGGTAGGTGACCACGAGAGCGAGTGTCACTGCCGTCAGCATGGGTTCGAAGAGAGGGAGGTGGGGGGGGGGGGGCATTCGCGCCAGTTGCAGCCCTGTGTGGAGTATCCCCCAGAGATACCATTAAGGTAGTGGCAACGGGGAATAGCGACGAGTCGCTTCACGATAACACAAATTGCCGCACAGGGACAGGCAGGCCCGCATGTTGTCTCGCGCAAGATCCGTTCTGAGGCAACAGTCACCGGCATCACTCACAAGGGTGTCCCGTCACCTCCTCCTCGGGCTCCACGCGTATCCGGACCTCATTATCGTCGACCTCTGCAAGGTATTCGTCAGCTCCAGCTCCTTTGTCCGGGCCAATGAGCTCACTCTCAAGCTCGTCGGGGAAGATGGACTCGAGCACCTGGCAGGTTGTTAGCTGGCGGTCTGGTACCCGCAAGAATTCGAGCCTACCTCAAACTCCTCCTCGAGGATCGCCTGGTGATCTGTACTATCAGCTTTACGCCTTGCAATGAGCTGCTGGCAGCTACGTACCCGCCATTGCCTGTATATGTGTCGTCTAGTGTAATGTGAGGGAAGGTGGACACTGCTCAAGCACACAATCACAAGTTGGACTGGACGGCGACCTTGGATGCTACCCCCACTTTAATGAATCGAACCCACCAAGTGCTATCCACGTTGCCTCTCACCAAACTAAGCGGTGGGTAGGGACCCATAGCTTCTCCAAGTGCGACAAGAGCGCAGAGTCCCATTGCAATGGTGTTACACAATACATGCGCGGATGCCAGACAAAAATCTCTACTACGACACTTCTCAAGCAGCAGCAGCGGCGGCAGCAGCAGGAGCCTTGCCCTTACGCGCGCGGCCCCACACGACCTTGGCACGCTTGCCCGAGACCTCAATACCGTCCGCTGCGGACAGAGCCTCGGCGGCACGCTCGGCGATGGCGCGGTCGGTGAAGTTGATAAAGGCGCAGTCTGAATTGTCAGCTGCCTTCGGTGAAGATAGAAGCTGTACGTACGAGTTGACTCCACGACTGAGACGGAGCGTATTTGGTCGGGCTTGACAGCGGGGACGGTGAAGTTGAGTGCGGTACGGACGTCCGACTCGGTACAGCTGGGGAGGCCCAGGAAGAGGAGGGTGGTCTGATGATTAGCTTTAGTGTTCAGCGGTGGACGTAGCTACCCACAATAGACTTGTCCTCGGGGGCCTTGAGACCCTTGGACTCTGCGACTTGGCGGAGCATCTTGCCAGCCACGGGGTCATTGCGCCCGTAGTAGCGGTCCTGGACGCTCTGCTGCTGGTTCTTGCCCTTGCTCGTCTCGCCTTCCTTGGGCGTCTCATGGCGGAACGGACACTCGGCGCCGCGCTTGCACTCGCCCTTGAGGAAGAAGGAGCAGATGTGCGGGCGGTTGCGCTTGTAATATGGGTCGTTGCGGGCCATGTTCTTGAGCATCTCGCGACCGGCGGCGTTGGCGGCCGCAGAGTCGAACGAGGTCACTCCATCAGCCGAGTCTTCCATCTGCGCTTCTAAGTTTTGAATGTAGTACTCTGCGCTGTGTCAGCTGTCTAGGTTCCGTCTCCACTGATGACCGTCGTCGCAGCCGACAGAGAATAACTCACGCTTGTTGATGTCGGACGTGGGCGCCTGGTTTTTCCTGCCGAGGGCGGCATCGCGGACCTGCACAGGCAAGCCGAATTCGAGGTCAAGCAGACACGTCTGGCACACGCCCTTGATCTTGGCACAGGTGGTGCAGATTTCAGTCTTCTTGAAACGGCCACCCTCTCCCGGGTTCCACTTAAACACAGTGAATGGACGGTTGCAGATCTTGCACTCGTGACCGAACTCTTGTTTGGTCTGCGGCAGGTCAGCTCACCGACTTGTGGTTGTAACACTCACCATTCGAACGTAGGGGTTGGGACCGAGGCCTGAAGCGTTAGTATCTCCTTTAGGTGGGCGATATAGGTTGGCTCACATGTCTCGCAGCTGCATCGGTCAGCAAAAACGCATAAACAAGTGATGAAGCGTGATGAGGACTTACAGAACGGGAAAGTCTGAGCTCTCCGAGCCGACTTTCTGAGAAATGTTAGCTGAGTCTCACGAAAGAGGAATCTTACGTTGATATCGTGCTTTGGGGGCATAATGTAGATGGGATGAAAGATATGATGGAACAAGAGACCAAGATCCCAAGACGTCGCGGTAACATCGCCGACATTCAGCAGAGGCAGCGGCGATCGACGCGAGCGGGATCAAATGTTATTGGAAGCCCAACTTCAACTGTTGTTGGATTATTCTAATCAAAATACGGCATCCATTAGTTTTGCCCAAAACACCGCAGCCCAATGCACGCCGTATGCATTGCCAGCGAGGAGAGAGACACTGGTCCAACACTACATGGGATGTGTGTCTTCAGAAAGGCCCAGAACAAGGAGGCACGTGAGCATGCCACTTATAACTTATCGGTTCCAGTCGCTCGGCAGTCTCGTCCGTTGTCAACAGATCAGATCAACATTGAAACCCGAAAAATGTGCCCGTACGGCGTGCGCGCCGGAAAGCACGCGGCGTCGCATGTCTCGTTTGCCCACTACCTCTTTCGCCCCATACACCCGCTAGCCCATCATGAGTGACGACGAAGAGCTGCCCCCCAGCAAGCTGGGTACCAAGGTGAGTAGCGATGTGCATGGAAACGGTGTTGTGAGGCGCGGTTCATTGATTCGTTGGCTAATCGATAACAGGAGCACTGGGACATGGTGTATGAGTGAGCGACCCCGCTGCCGTCGCAGACTGAGCTAACCAACAGCCGTGAGAACCGCGTCTTCGAGGTGAGCTACGACATTCGTGCCGTGAGCTGACTCCCAGGATGTTGGCGACGAAGGTGAGGTGTGGTTTGGCGAGTCTGCGGTGGACAAGATGCGCGCATGGGCGCACACCAACCTGCCTGCGCACCAGGCCGGATCAGATCCCCTCCGTATCCTCGAATGCGGGTCTGGCAACGGCACGCTCCTCCTGTCGTTTCTCACTTCGCCCGGTCCCGACCCCCAGTCTTTTCATTTGACGGGCATCGACTACTCTGCCGGCGCGACCAAGCTTGGGGCCAGCATCGAAGCCAGCCGTCGCGAACAGCTCGAAGACGAGGACGAGCTGGATGAGGACGATGTGCTCAACGAGGTCACTTGCGAGTGGCGTCAAGGCGACCTTCTCCGCGACGACCTCGGCGAGACCTGGGACCTGGTCATGGACAAGGGCACGTTTGACGCCCTCGCTCTCTCTCAGGAGCCCGTTGCCGAGTCTGGTGACCGCCTCCCGTCTCGAGTGTACCCGGAACGTGTTGCGCGTCTCGTTCGTCCAGGAGGCTTCTTCCTCATTACCTCGTGCAACTTTACCGAGGAGGAGATCAAGAAGCGCTACACTGCGCCTGGTGTGCCATTTACCTTCCAGTAAGTCGCACCGTTACTTGCACTTGTTGGAGACTAACTGTCCCCCAGCTCGAGCGTGCCCCATCGCTCGTTCTCGTTCGGCGGCAAGACTGGCACCACTGTCTGCACTGTCGCCTTTACCAAGAACCAGGACGCCCCTGCCACGGCTACAACTTCGGACCCACTCTATGCCTGCGTCGACGTTCGTACATCATCATAAACAGCCCCTATCCCTCATCTCCCATTACATCCCATTTTCCCTCACCCTCTCCCATTTCGCATCGCACGAGTTCGGCGCTGAATATAAAACATGCAGTGTGGTGGAACAAAGACCGAGGTCGTGATTGCAAGTGAAAAGGGAATCCTGGCAAGGGCCCTCGGCGGCACGGGGAACATGGCAGAGGTGTGTCAGCAACGTTGTTCTTATTTGGGCCGCAGCTGATATCCATGTCACAGGTCGGACTGCAACAGTCCTTCAAGACAATTGTGGCGACTGCCCTCTCTGCCCTGGAGAGCCTGGGGTTCAAGGAAGAACCCCATGCGAATGGCACGGCGAACGGTCACAGCGAAGTCAGCTCGGTGTGTCCTGTGCAGTTTGCGGATATCTGGGTCGGAGTAAGTGTTGCACCTTGTTGTCAGTCGCGTGCCGCCAAGCAGCTGATATTGTGACCCACCCAGATCTCTGGCTGTGACACCCCGCTGGACCAAGCCAACATGTCCGCCCTTCTTTCTCCGTTCTTCCGTCGTCCGGTGGCAGTGTACAACGACGCCCTGCTCCTCGGCGGCGGCCTCCTGCAGGCCAACGCACGCTGGGGTATCGCCGTGATTGCCGGAACGGGCTCCATCGCTGTGGGCGTGGAGCTCGACTCCAACGGCGAGCTGGTCCAGTCTGCCCGCAGGGGAGGACATGGCTACCTCCTCGGCGACGACGGGTCGGCATACGATGTGGGCAGGTGTGCCGTCCGTGCGGCCGTGCATGCCTTTGACGCTGGTGAGGAAACCTCAGGCGGCGTTGCGGCCCACCTGCGAGCTCATTTCGTGGTCGAGAACACTGGCGAGCTCCTTGCCAAGGTCCACGACCTGGACAATACCCTCCCGCCAATCGAGGCGTGCAACAAGCAGAAACTGCGCATCTCGAGCGCATCCCGCGGTGTCCTCGAGGCATTCACCCAGTCGCCGCCCGACCCACTCGCCGCGACTGCTGTGGCTGACGCGATTGCGCCGTTGGCAGCGAGTGTCGTCTTCCTCGCCAAGCAGCTCGTCAGCAAGAGCCCTCTGGGTGACAGGCCGCGCTCGCTGAGCGACGCGGTGCTTGTGTGCGGCGGTGGTGTCATACGTCAGGATGCGTACCGCGCCGTCTTCCTGGACGTGTGTGCGGCCCAGGGTGTGGTGTTTGGGAACGGCGTGGTGGTGGTGGAGGATGTCGCTGGTACGGCTGCGCTGGGACTCGTCCAGCGGGCCAAGGGCGTGGGTCTCTGACAAGAGGATGCCGCGCGAGGAACGTCGGGAGTAGGTTGTTAGAACAAGTAGAGGTTTGTATATTGCGTTTAGATGCCACATCGTTGGACAAGGCAAGATGGCTGCAGGAGCCTCGGTCCGAACGCGCGGCTGCATGAAGATGATCCACAGGTTTGGATATGGCTGTGCTATTGATGCCACCGTAGGCGTGACTCCTGTACGTGACTCCGAGATCCCACGGAGGGTACAGAACATTCATCACAAGGCACTGGCCATTGATCAGACTGAAATCTTCGTCGTCCCGAGTCCTCCAGATACAACTGTCATGCCCAGCGTTATCGTCGATGCATTGCTGAGCTGAGAACAGGCAAACTACTTGTCAGCCAGAATGAGGCGGTGCCTCAAGCCACCAAAACGAACACAACACAAAAACTCCCGGCCCATTTTCTTGGCAGCCTGCCTTGGCCGTTGTTGACCACGACAACACGTCGTTGGGCCGTCTTGCCTTGTCTTCTCGGCGCTCCATACTGCTATACTAAGGGCATGTACAATGCAGCGTGGATGCCGGACGACGGTACACATTTGATTTGTAAAAGCGCGGGGCGCAAGTGCGGTGCTGCGCGTCCGCACAGCTATTCTGAGCAACGTTGCGGCGCAGTCAATTGCCTTTTGGGCTCCCCACCGGTCGCGTCCACCAAAAGAGTCATGTCTAAGGGGTTGCATCGAGATATACGTACTGCGAACTGGCGTCAGAATAGGAATAACTGACGCGCAGGGCGTAGCGAGGTTGCCGTCGAGGCTGGTAATAATGGGAGGGTCATGAACGTCCGTGAGGGGTAGTACAGCGTAGTTTGGTCGGGGGGCGCCAGTACCGGGGCGCTGAGGGCAGAGGTACAAGCAGGCATTCGTCTCGCTTGGGCGAGGCTCCTAAATGTCCTAAAAAGAAGAAGTTGGGAGACGTGCGTCGTTTACATGGCGTGGATGCCGTAGGCGGCGACGGCGGTGGCCACAAAGGTGGCGAGCCAGCCGCCGAGGCCGACCCACTCCGAGCCATTGGAGGACCCGCGGGCGCCCGAGACGGAGCGGCGGGCATTGCTCGTCGAGGACGACTCGAGAGCCGCAGAGTAGCTGGCGTCCGACGCCGAGTTGACCGACGACATGTACGAGTCGTAGTCGGCGATGGTTCCCTCGGGGACAACAACGGTGGTGACCGTTGGGGAGACAAACGAATTGTGCCAGGTGGCGGTGACCCAGTCGCCGTTGGTGTTCTGGTAGCCGTATGTGGTGGCCGTCATCACCGCATAGGTGGTGGTGGGCGCAGCCTGAATACCCTTGATGCTGCCTCGTGTCAGTCGTCACCCACACAGATGGTTGTACACATACGTAGTCTTGGTGGTGGTCGCGGCGGTAGCCGCGGTAGTTGCGTCTGTCACAGCGGTCTCCGTGTCGGCGATGATGGTGGAGCTGGGTGCACGTTAGTGTTGGTCTGGGACCGTGTCGAGACTGGGAAACAAGAGGCGTACATGGTGCTCGTGGTCCTCACACCGCCTTTGGTAGTGACCATGACAACAACCTCATCGCCGTCCTGTTGTGCGTCAGTCGAGCTCCACTTCATGGCCGCAACCAGGACTCACCTGTATATGAAGGAAGGCAATAACGAGAGTGACGAGGACAAAAGCAACGGTGGGACAAACGTCAGTTCAACATCTCAAACTGGCCGGCTGCACCCAACAATGGGGCGATGCGGGCGCGGAGGGATGTACGCACGGCATCAGTGATGGTCGCGCGCTGAGCCTGGGCAGACGCAGCGAGGAGCGCAACGGCAGCGATAGCAAACGAGCGCATGGTGGTGGTGGTGTGGTGATGAAGGTGGGAAGGGAGGGAGAAAAGATGTGTTGGGACGAGGCGACGGGAGGGGGTGTGAGGTGCCGAGAGGCTGGGCGGGCTAGGGGAGGGGAGGGGAGAGGCAGCTGCGCGCGCTTGCGGGTGGAGCTAGCTAGCGCTGGCGATGTCGCGAGATGGGGATGTCTTTCGTCGTTGGGCCGAGGTGTGGGAGAGGCTGGTGCACACGGGGGGAGCAGTATGCACGCTGAGAGTGGGATGAGGGGGGGAGTGAGGGGTGAAGGAGGGTGGCGAGGACGAGAGAAGTGGTGGTGTTGAACGTGGCAACAGCGTCTGTGTGTTGCGCTCAGACACCTCGCACACACCACGCACACCGCACGCCCAGGGAAAAGGGAAGGCACTGCGCGCCAGGCCGCGGGCACCCTCGTTTTCTGGTTAATCGTCCGTAATAATATTAGGACGCGGGCATTAGAAGCGGGAGTATATTATTTAGTGATCCTATCGCCTCCGGCAGAAGCTTTTTCTGCTGTGGTTATTCTTTTTGAATTTCTCCCATGACACGCCACACAGGCACCCCCTCTGGCAACACCCGTGGGAATGTTTGCGCAGTGGGCAGGACCTGGGTCGCGAATGTGGCAGGACGCGGGGAGTGTCTGTGAGTGATGCGGCAGCGCTGGCAATTCTCGAGTCCCCTTTCAGGACATGAGCGCATGAGGATGCTGTCGTCGGGGACGCGGCTGATCGCGACATGTGGAGCGTCTGTGCTTTTGGGTGAGTGGAGCTGCCTGGATGGACATCACTAAAGCTTGGGCGCATGGCCACCGCCAACTGGGGAAGACCACACCTCACTCAACTCACCGATATGGCCCAGAGCCCCCGTGCATCCGCACACCTGTCTGCATCTTTACTACGAGTCAAGGTGTGAAGCTGGCCGTAAGCCCATTTGAGATGATGAAAAGGTCTCGACAACTGAGAGCCGTACAGCACGGGCGGGGCTTTTGATGCGGTCGTGGTTGACGGTGTCAAACAAAAGGTGACGGTGGCAAACGATGCAAACGAAGGGATATATTAGTGGGGCGCAAACATTCAAACACTACCAAACACACAACACCACAACACTCATATCATCTTCCTTGCCTCTTCTTTTCCGCCTCCCTCATCACAGCCAACATGACATCCATCGACCACCGCTACCACCCGCACGTCCTGGACATCATATTCGCAATGGCGCCTCGAACCAGTCTCCTCGCCCTCCGCACGGCAAGCCGTACGTTTCGCGACAGGGTCGACCGTGCCCTCTGCAAGCACCTGTCGATCTCTGTCGCACCAGGCGTTGATCTCCTCGACAATACCGAAGGACCTTTCGTCTCCCGCACACTCTCGCCCATGCTCCAAGACCTCGTCATCTTGGACGGTGACGGCCGACGTTTGCCCGCCTTCTCCTCGAGCGTCGTCGGACCCACCGGTCCCGATCCTAAAGAGCGGCAGCGAGACATCCTGGCAGCCACCACCGTCATCAACGTTGTTGGTAGGATGACGGTCGAGCACATGGATTTCCTCAACCCCTCCTTCAACCTTCACACGTTCCGCATGACGGCGCATTCCGAATGGGTGCACGTCCAGGACCGTTTGAACCTCTCGGTCGAACGTATTGTGTTTTTTGGCGACGTAGACATCCGATTCGGCGTCGTCGTGAACACGAATAACAACCTGCGCAAAGTCGTCGTCCACGTGGGTTCGGAAGAGGAGATCCCAATTCGGAAACTTCGCGATATCACGTGGATGTGCCGACCAAGGCCAACTCCTCCATCGCGACTGGTCCTCATCAGCGACCAAAATGGCACGCAGCCCTTTTGGGTCCCCTTCTTCGATGTCAATCTCGGTCACCGATTCTCGCAGATTACATTCGTCGACTTCCACTGCGACCTGAGCCACGACCACTCGAGTGACCCTGCTGCGTGTGCCGTTCGGATCCCAGCATACCTTCAGGAGTTGATTGAGACAGAGACCGAAGACGCGCCGCGCTCCCGGGACCTCTCTGCTAAATTCAACTTCATGTCTCGCGAGCAATACTTCGCCACTCTGTCCGCCGAAGACGTCCAGCTTGAAACTGTAGACCTTACCGTTTGAACACCTCGATTCTGTTTGAAAGGAGCCTCTGGCGTCATGTGTGTTAATATGGGAGCCCTTTGTAGAACGGAATAGGATATAGTCATGCACAGCGTATCATGTCACCAGCCATTCGCACAGGTGGGACGTCTGATTACCCTATATACTTGTCACAGCCATTCCGACCGTCCTCATTCCCATGATTCCTGTCCCACTGCTTCCTGGCACCTCCCTTCTCCGTCGCCATGGGTTTCTGGGTCTCTTGATGGGCTGTGGGGTTGATGGCAAGCCGCGGTGGTGTGGTGGTTCAAGGTGTTGGTGGGTGTGGCGGACCAAATACACCCGGGCGGTTGATGACGGTTGACGGTGTCGAATTGTTTGGGCATTCGGGCATAAACACACGCCTGGCCTCTATAACACAACACAACAACACTCCCATCACCATCCATTCTCCCCTTCAATACTTTCACCTACTCTACACATCCACAACCTCCCAAGTTCTCATCGGCAACATGACCACTCTCGACCACCGCTTCTACCCCCACATCCTGGACCTGATCTTCGAGACCGCACCTCGAATGAGTCTCTTCGCCCTCCGCACAGCGAGCCACGCGTTCCACGACAGGGCCGATCATGCCCTCGCCAAACACCTCTCGATCTCCATTCACCCGGCCATTCGTGGTCAAGTACCCACCAGTACCATCGGCGACTCTGACTCCGACGACTCCCACTCCGAGAACGGATACCAGGACTCCCGCACTCAAATCCTAGGTCTTGAGTTGGTCAATCTCCCACCCATCCAACCCCCCACTCTGTGTACATGACTTCCTGATCTTGGATAGTGAGCGCCGACGTTTGCCCGCCTTCCCCAACAACATCACCACCCGAACCGCTCGTCACCTCAAAAAGCGCCAGCTTCTCATCCTCGGCAGCGCCCGAGTTGTCGACAGGGTTGGTGGCATGTCGGCCGACTACTTGAACCTCCTCACGCCGTCATTCAACCTGGACACGTACCGTGTCATGTCGACTTCTCGTTGGGAACCCATCGCCTCCGCCTATTTGCCGTTCACCTGCAAAACGGTCGTGCTGTTTGGCAGTGAAGACCCCCCCGTCGGCTACCAAACCCTACGCGACGCCCGCAAACTCGTGGTCCGTTTGAGTTCAAAGGACCAAGACGTTGGCAAGAGACTCATGGTTCTATTCCATCTTACCAGGACAACTCATGGAGGCCGCATCGTTCTCATCTGCGACCCAGATGCCATGGACTCCTTGCTGTCGGAATTCCCGACTTGCTTCCCTTTTTTGGACACCGACTGGCATATCATCATTGTCGACTTTCCTTGCGACCTGGCCCACGACCACCAGAGTAACCCGGCTGCATGCGCTGCTCGGAAGCTTGCACGCCTTCGTCAGATGATCCAGTCCAACTACCACGGCCTTGACTTCAATTACACCAGAGGCATGCCTTTCACGGACACGCAGTTGCAAACGCTCCAGAACTACGTCAGCCGATTCAGCCTCATGTCTCGCGAGCAGTACCTCTCAACCCTGTCCCCCGAAGAAGCCATCCTCGAAACCGTCGAACCCACCGCATGATCAAGCCTGGTGCTGGCCTCGTACCCCCCCTATTATTTTTTCAAGGGGCCTCTCGTACCGTGTATACCCCCTTATGCCATTATATGTATTCCCAGGTCCATTTAATCGCATGGAGCCATCGGATCAGCCATTCGAATAAATCGTGCGGTTTATGTGGCGGTGTTCTATTCCCATCACAACTATTTCAACTTCGTAGTCTGCTGACCTCATATCCGCACAGTTCTGGGCGCCTTACACTTACAGCACTCGATATGTTGTGCGGCGGGCGGTAGGGGTTAACGGTTAACGTGAAGAAGTGGTGGTGTGGTTGGCGGTGAATGTGACGGAAGGTGGTGCCACTCGGTTCCTTTTGGGGGACACCACATCCTCGCGGGCGGCTATTCAACGACCGCAACGATGTCTGAATGGCAATATTCAACGACAAGTGTTCCACCAGAGCTGGATGGGATGTTTCGATGCAGTGCGCGCGGCAGAGCCGGTTTATGAAATACCAAGCAGCGGGCCGCAATCGTTTCCGGATCTCTCCCCAACGGCCCGTCCGGCCACACTGCGCAGCCAAGGTGCCGGACGGACTTCGACGACTGCGTGTACTGCGGATTTTTGGACCCAGATGTACTGCGGATTCGGTGTTGCTGCTGCGGGTGCTACGTATGTAATTACATGGTCTAAAAAGCTAGAATAAATCGAAAAAAACAATGTCCTGTGACGAGAGGAACATGGTCCTCCCGTGGTCAACCTCGCTCTCTACCAGTGGTTGTCCTGGCGGTGAGGACCCTTCTGGGTCTTGCGGCCAGCATCCTTCTTGTTAGCGCCGTACCACCCAGCCCTGTGGGTGACTGGTGTGGCAAAGCCGACAGCGGGCGGGTCGTACTGGAAGACCGAGACGACATTCTTGAGGAACGTGTCGCCGATGATCCAGTTGATATTGTCAAAGTCGTACCCAAACATGGCGCCAAAGCACATGCCGTCCTCGATATCGGGCGTGCCGTTGGTGACGGGCCTGAAGATCATGTCGTAATAGTCGATCGGGTACGAGACACCGTTGAAGGTGAGCTGCACGTCGAGCTGGTCGGCGTTGGCGCACGGGAACTGGTAGAACCCATCGGTGCCCTCGTAAGAAGTAGGGGACGATCCGGGGATGTGCGAGTAAAACGCCTTGACCTGCTCGGTCGGGCCGGTGAGGAGAGTCGAGCCAGTGTCAATGATGGCGCTGAGGTTTTTGCCAGTGCTCAGGACCTGGCCGTTGATGTTCACCGACTCCATGTCCACGCGCCAGTAGTCGTTACCGGTCAGGTTGTGGTAGATAATCTCGCCAGTGTACAGGCTGTCGTCGACGCCACTGCAGAGGGGAATCAGCATGGTGTTACTTTGGAAACAAAAAAAAAATGAAACTCCGCCCTTGCAAGCGAAGCAATCGAGACCCAAGTGCCTAGACGTCGCCACGGCGCGACGCGTCGCTTTCGACGTCGTCTTGTAAACGAACGCCATGACCTCGGCACTCTCCTCTCTACGTTCCATGTGACCGCACGTGAAGCAGGGCGCATGTGCGACTCACCCAAGGGTAACAACACCTCCGGGGGCAGCTCCATCCTCCCAAGGGTTGGTGCCGTCCGTCAGGCTGACGCGAGCAAGGGCAAACGCAAAGCGCTTGTCGTCCCACTGGTCCATCAAGTTGATCCAGAGCGGCATGGCGACTGATGCCAAAGCGGGCCATGCCAAGCCGATCAGACCGGAAATGGTCGTGTTGGCATAGCTGTCATCCGTGTCGTTGGTTGCTTCTGCGAATGGTCGTCAGCAAAGGCGAGGTATGAAACGGCCAAGCGACGCGTAACTGCAAGGACGGAGAGTTGGTTCGAGAATTGGTTCGCGACCAGGGACCGTGCGTAGATCCCAGACCGCAGAGCGCGCTTTGGCCTGCGAGAAGAGATACACTTACGGAAAGTCTGCTCAAAGACTGTGGCTCCAGCGATAGACACCGTGTCGTTGGCCCAAATGCCCTTTGCGTATCCGATACCATACTGGAGCTCGTCGGAGGGGTCACCAGCGTGGTATGTGCTCGATTTGGTGTAATCAAACTTGGGTCCACCAGGGCAGTTGGCGCATGCGCTCGAGTACAGGTACATGTCACTGGAACCAGTGTCGAGCTGCAGCTCAAACGTCTGTGCTGGGGTTCCCACTTCGAGCTTGGCAGAGTACATTGTATCGCGCTCCCAAGTTGTGATCCTGAAACGGGGGCCGTCAGTCCACCGACACACACCATGCTTAGATGGCGCCACCGCCAAATAAGCCCTGCCAAGCGCCACACAGAGAGCCTGTCACGCTGTTTTACAGGCAGGGCAGTCGTTGCAGTCGTGGGTCCGCGCGCTGGTTGCACACACTCACACTTCTTGACCGGCGAGGCCACGCTCAAAGTCGACAATGTCGCGCTTGAGGTGGGCGTGGGCGGTCGCGTCGAGGTGACGAGCATACTTTCGGCGGGTGAGGAGGCTCTTGCGTCGGAGCCACCAGCCAGCACGAGACCCGGCATTTGGGTCTGGTCGGCCAGAGGCGTGGTAGAGTGGCAGTGTGACGGGCCCGCTGGAGCCAGTAGCGAGCACGGGTTTTGGCTCTGCACTGACAGAGAGTGCCAGCGACAAGATGGCGAACACGGTCGTGGCGTACATGGTGAAATGAGTGTGTGGGGGCGTGTGGGCGAACGAACGAGTGGCAGACTGCCCCGCCAGTATTATGAAAGAGAGTGTGAGTGATGACAAGTGGAAGTGATGTTTTGGGCAAGAGACGAGATGGCAAAGCTGATCTGGACGTTTCTGTCTCCGGATCCCAGTGTCCTTGTAGCAAGATGATCCAGTGCCTCTCGGGCCGCACAACAACCCTGCGCCTCCGACAGCCAACACATGTGGACGCAACCCAAGGTGCAAGCGAGGCGCAGGACCCAACGCGCACCAGACGGTCGACGGCGGCGGCGGCGGCGGGTGAGGGCGGCCACATACACCTCGTGGGCTGGTCAAGGGCTGGCTGGACAAGCGTATGCCTTGTCCCCGCAGAGGCACACCGGCGTCAGGTGCTGCGTCACATTACACATTTCGTCGAGGGCTGCGCTTCAGGTCTGATGCATGCTCGCCGGCTGCTGCGCGCACAGGCTATGTTGGGCAAAACAGGTTCAAACCTGCCCATCCGCGGCCGCCGACAGGGGAGGACAAACGGTCCCTCGGCACAAGTGACGAATCTGCCCAAGAGGCAGAGAGAGAGCCTGTGCCAAGACACCAACCAGCTAACCCAGATTGTCCCTACGGACGGGGAGGGGGAGCCCTGGGCCAGGGCGACTGGGTTTGCCGGATACGAGTGCCAACGGGGGGGCCGGGGACGTGGACGAGAGCAGAGGCGCAGAGGCATGCACAAAGGGGTGTGTGGGTTGTTGTCCGCTAGCCCAACTGTTAATTGCCGTTGCATAGGTCCATCAAAGAGAGCTTCCCCGAGAGAGAGACGGCTGGCAACTACGGCATGTTGCTGCGGATCGGAAACACTCACCCTTGGAACGGGCAAAAACGCCACATTCAACTGTTTCCCCCCTATTGCGGTGTATCGTTGTCCTCCCAACCGGCATCAAGCGGATTGTCAAATAGGTGCCAGATCCAAGGCGATAAAGGGTTAGGACCGGATGCAGACGTGCAGACTTGGCTCGGCGTTGAGGAGATGCCAGTGCACCCAGCCAGGGTGTGAGCCTCGGTTGCAACGTCGCCACGTCGCCCCCCCTTTTGCAGACCCATTTCGATTTCACCCGTCCGCCACGCGTCCACAACTGAAACAAAAGGAGAAATGACGTGGTATTTTTAGTGTAGACAACGTGCCCTCCACGCAAACACCACGTGACACGGAATCAAGTATATCAGCACCTGACACCCACGCGATAATCACGTGACCACTGACCGCCTCCCTCCACATCTCCCCGCAGCGCCGCGACGTGTTCGACGCCTGGAGATGGAGACATTGGGTGGACGATGGTTGTTGTCGGTGACGTTCCTCCTTGTTGCTGCTTCTTATCCCTCTCTTTCTCTCTCTTTCTCCACAGCCCGCCTCGCGATGCGGCTCCTCTCCCTCTTCGCGCTCGCACCCATTGCGTTCGGCCTCGCATCACGGCATCTCGAGGCCGGCGACGCGCCCCAGACATTCGTTAACACTGCCATTGCGCGCACCGTCGAGCTCGGCGGCAGCACTTCGCTCGTCACCACACAGTACAACGTAAAGGCCCTCGTCGACAACCCGGGAGAGTACGTTCTCGCGCTTTCTGGTGCAGAAGGCGAGGCACCCGCATGGTACGAGGTGCTTGTTGGCGGCAAGGCCGTCGAGGGTGTGGTTGTTGAGAGCCTTGGAGAGTAAGTTATTGTCGGCCATGGCTGCGCTTGACTGCGCTTACACTGCTCTAGCGTCCCCGTCGCGCTCGTGCCCGTCGGTGACCTCAAGAAGGACGACACGGTGACCATCTCGCTCAACGCCATCCTTGCGTACCAGAGCCGCCCCCTGCCCGTCCAGATCGAGCAGCGCGACCCCCAGTTCCTCGTTTGGGAGACCAACTCTACCCTCGTGGACAGCGCGTACCCTTCGGATGTCGAGCGTATTAAGATTCGTTCGCCCACCCCTCAGATCCTCACCCACGGCGACGTCCCCAAGGCGTACACTCGCGACTCTGACGTGACCAAGTCGGGCGCCACACTCACCCTCGGCCCCTTCCATGCCGTCCCGGCCACTATTGGCACCGGCAAGGTCGCTGAGCAGGCTCCCTTCTATGTGCACTACGAGTCGCGCGACCCCATCATTGGCATTCGCACTCTTCGCCGCGCCGCCGAGGTGTCGCACTGGGGCAGCAACCTCAACATTCAGGATGAGGTTGCGCTCATGAACGACGGTGCCGAGCTCAAGGGCCAGTTCTCGCGTCTCGCCCACCAGCAGTCCAAGTACCACGCTACCAAGCCCGCCCAGGTCCTGAGCGAGTTCACCCTCCGTCTCCCTCCCTCGGCCCACTCGGTCTACTTCTACGACATTGTCGGCAACGTTTCGACTTCCCACTTCCGTCCTGGCTCCCCCGCTGCCTCCGTTGGCGGCAAGCGCAACAGCCGCCGCGTTGTTGACAGCGTCCTCGAGCTCCGCCCCCGTTACCCCGTTCTCGGCGGCTGGAACTACTCCTTCACCGTCGGCTGGGACAGCCCTCTCAACGAGGCCCTCAGGTCCGACGTCGCTACCGGCAAGCAGGTTCTTGCCGTCCCCTTCCTCACTGCGATGAAGGACGTTGTTGTTGGCCAGGAAGAGTTCCGCGTTGTCCTCCCCGACGGCGCGACCGACGTCGAGGTCTTCGCCCCCTTCCCCGTCGACTCGATCGAGCACTCGCTCGTCAAGACGTACCTCGACACCACCGGCCGTCCCGTCGTCACCATTACAAAGTCGGTCGTCACTGAAAACCACGCCCAGCCCGTGTACATCACCTACAACTACCCCCTCTCGGCGCAGCTCCAGAAGCCCCTCACCGTGTCGGCCGTCGTCGGCGCCGTGCTCATTGCGTTCATGGTCCTCCGTCGTGTGGACTACAACATTGACAACAAGAAGAAGTAAATAGCCCCCCTCCCCCCCACCCCACACCACCCCCTCGCGTTGCGCGCAGGACACCGAAATAGAGCATGCAGCTGCAGTGCATGAGAACAGATCTGGTCAACGACTGACAGAATTGACATTTGCGCGACCGCGGGCCGCAGTGTTTGACGCCACACTGCGAGCTGCGGTCGCTGTTATGCGCGTGGTCTCAAAGGGGAAGGAGTAGACGTGTCTGCCACGTTCTGGCTGTGGAAACTCGCCACGTCAACCGTCTCCATGTGGCTGGTGCAGCCCGCGTCGTACAAGGACCAGTCAAAATGCATGTGACAAGAATCCATCTATACGTGGCGTCGTCGTCGTTGTTGGGTCTACTCTACACTTGTGTCTCTGCCATCACTACTGCCACTGCCTACTTTTTGACATCCCTCCGGGCGCGCTTTGACACTTCGCGACGCTTAAACAGCGCCTCGACGCCAATACCCGCAAACACGACCGCGACGCCCGCCCACTGTCCCGGGGTGAGGACGTGGCCAAAGACAAACACCGAGAGGAGCATGGTGAACAGCTTGCGCGTGACGGTGACCATGACGAGGGTGAGGGATCCGAAATGCGCAATCGTCTCAAAGATGAAGATCTGGCCGAGACCGCCCAGCGCCGCGTACGCGCCCAGGGGGGGCAGGGAGGTAGGGTGGGACGTGATGAAGCGGACGGACGTGAGGAGGATGGGCGGGGAAAAGTACGTGTGCAGCCTGGCGAGGTCGGGCGAGTTGAACACGGACAAGAGGGAGAGCGGGCTCGAGGGGAGCGGGAGGAGCATGGCGGGCGTGAGCACCGAGAGGGACATGCACGCCATGATAAACATCATTTGCTGGCCAGAGTACCCCTTGTACAGGGCGAAAATCTGGTCTTGGGTCGAGTTGGTCAGGCCGTCGACAAAGAGGCTGGCGGGGGTCAGTTGGTCGACATGGTCATGCAACTCACTTGAAAAGCAGCAGAGACAGGCCCCACACGCTGTCGCCACCCTTGCTGGCCGACTTCTTGCCAAAGAGCATGAACAGCGAGATACCAGCCGAGACGAGCGCGACGACGACATACTTGTGCGCGCCGAACCGGCGGCGGTACAGGAGGACGTTGAGAAGGAGGACGGGGATGAGCTTGCACGACTGCGGGGGTCAGCACGGGTACGGCAGGGAAGTTCGATTACCCACCTTGCCAAGGACCATGGTCGGGTACGAGATGTGCCTCAGAGCCAGAAACCCGAGAGGACCGGCGGTCGTCTGGAAGATGGAGACCTGGAGGAGCAAGACGGGGAGCGACTGGTACCAAGGGCGCGGGGGCTGGGGAGCGGCGACGGTGGCCTTGCTGTTGGCCTCGGGGCTGGGGCTGGGCCGGCGGCTCTCCTCGTCCTTCTCGGTCTTGTCATCCAGGCTGCCGTTCTCGCTGGCGGTCGCGCTCACGGTCGCAGAACCGGTACCGTTGATGTAGGCACGCAAGGCGGCCACCTGTGGCGTACTGCCGCTGCCATTGCCGTTGCCGTTGCCGTCGCCGTCGCCGTTGGTCGTTGGTGGAGTGGTGGCGCCGTCATTCTTCTTACCGGGGAGAGAAGCAAACAGCCGCTTGAGGCCCAACGTGCTCAGCACACCATCACGCTTCAGCGAGCCGTCGGACACGCCGACGACGAGGAGGTAGATGGCCGCACAGGTCGCCGAGGCCAACGACTGGCACCAGTTGAAGAAGAGCGGGGAGGGGAACTTGTCCGACGAGTGCGGGGCAATGCCGGGGAACGGAGCGGAGACTAGATGAGGGAGGGTGTCAGCTTGCGCTTGGTCGTGGGTGTGGACGATTGGTCTGGGCAAGGTCTGGCCGGTGGTGTGTTGGAGTCGCCACGTCGGACAGCTCCAACGCTCCGCCAACTTTTGGTCACTCACGTCGCTCCTGAGCAATGGCCCACCACAAGAATGCGCCATAGACGCCGCTCACGCACACTGCCAGTCTGCCAGTGTTAGCTATAGGACACACATGCAAGTCGCATAGCTAAAGGGGACGTACCGTATCAAGCCCATTGTTTGGTGGAGAGTGGTGAAAAGAAGGAGTTGCTGGAATTCTAACTTTGATCGCGTCGCGACGTGGATCTACCAAAGAGCCGTTTAAGGCACCGCAAAGGCTATGTTTTGGGCCGAGAGGGGGCGACGTCCGCATACGGGTGGGTGACAACCGTGGTCGCGTGCGGTGCAAACGTGCAAAAAGACAGTTCAGAGGCAATGCAGCCAGCAGCAAGCGGGGGTGACATGCAGAGCAGTATACATGCAGTACAGACAACAATGTACAACGCAGCCATGACCAAGTGCACAGGAGTAACACTGGCAGGCTGTTTTACTTCACCAAGGATGAAACCAGTGGCCACGGCGGTGGCGCATTACGACCACCACCACCCTACACAAAGCCAAAGAGCAGCTCCTTGACGGTACTCAGTCCCACCGCGTCAAACGGCGCCGAGACCAACGGTGCCCACGTACCGCGCATGAGGAGGAAGCCGATGAGCATCCAGATCCAGTCGTGGTGGCTCCTCTTGGCGACGGTGGACGGCTGCTGCTGGCTCTTGTGCGCCGCCGCCGTGTCGCGCAGGCCCTGCGTGGGCGTACGCGGCGCAGGGGGTGGTGTCGAGCGCTTAAAGAGACGGTCGAGGCCGAGAGCACGCTCGAACGCCGACCGCCACGCCTGCAGGCGCAGGACGAACAACCACAGCAGCGTCTTGACCAGGTCGCGTTTGCGGTTGCGCCCGTACCGGGGCCGAATGCTGCCGTCCTGGACGCGGACGACGGGGTAGCCCCACCACGGGTTGTCTGCTGAGAACTGGACGTCGGCGGCAGACACTGGCGGTGGGGTGCCGTGCATCGAGGCCGATGCGCCAGACTGGGATGCAGCGTCCGTATCGATGATCGACGTGGGCGGTGTCTCGGCAGGCGAGTCGCTGACCTCGCTCGGCGCGTACGACGGGTCCAGGTGGCGGAACTGGGAGCAGTCTGCGTCTTCGCCGCAGTACTTGTCCAGCCCGTTGGCGTGATGCGCCTGCAGTTGCGAGGCGTATGACTGCGCGGGTGTGGAGGAGCGGTCGGGCGGTGACGCAGCACGTAGCTTGGCGGCAGCGCGCCGCGCCGCGAGGTTGCCCTCGAGCATTGCCGGGCGCAGAATACGACGCCGAGGCGCGGGTAGTGGCTCATCGTCCTCCGAGTCGGACAAGAGGTCGCGGTGCGCCAGACGAGAAGGGGAGAGGTAGAGGTGAAAGTCGGTGAGCGACTTGATGCGGTGGTTCGAGTCCGTCTCGATCGCACCAGTGGTTGGGAGCGGGGTCTCGTTGTTGAGGGGGGCCAGAGGCGCCTTTGCAGTGGACGAGCTGTCCCCTGTGCGCGGGCCGGCACCCTCATCCTCATCGTCCAAGGTGGCCGTCTTGGTCATGGCCAAGCGCGAGCTCAGACCCGCGAGGGCTAGGGACGAGCCATGTCGTGATGAAGGGCGACTCGAAGGGCGAGAGCTCACGGGACTGTTACTGGCCGTGAAGTAGACGTCGGCGATGGACGACATGGACGTGTTGCGGCTGGGGATCTGTAAACGGTCCAGTTCGCGCAGGTGCTCGGGGCGGTCACGGCTGGGCGCGCGAGATCCACTGCGGCTGGGTCCACGCGAGTTGGCGCGCGATCCTGCACGCGAATTGCTGCGGCTGGCAACGCGAGAACCGGGCCTGCTGTCGTAAGTGGTCCCGTTTGGTGGACGCGGGTGCGAGTATCGACGAAGGCTGGCGTCAAGGTCGGGTGGAGGAGCAGATCCGCCGAGAGCTGATGGGGTGAGTACGAGCGACAGTGCAAGGTACACCCACCTTTCGGGAACCGGTCCATGTCAAAGACGGCAGCAATGTCCTGACGCGAGTTGAGGAACGACACCTTGTCGAGAGCGCGGCGTGGAAGGACGCGGCTGACAACGCTGCTCCAGAGTGCGCGCTGGCTCCAGCCTGCGTTGACGACGTAGACGTTCTGGAACAGGCCTGGAAAGTTGTTGCGGCCGACGCTGAAGATGGTTGGAAGCAGTTCTACTTCCTGTGGCGTCGGGTCAGCACAAAAAAAGAGGGTACAAACGGTGTAACCGGGCCGCTCTGGTCGTCGTCGTCGTCGTCGTCCCATAATACCAGAAGCAAAGGAGTGCCGGTGGCATTTGGCGACACGCGTATGGACGCCTTGGTCTCTGACGCCGCCAACGCCGCCAACGCCGCCGACGCCATCTTCCTGTTTCCCTGCACTCACCATGTTGCGATAACCGGCTCCGCCAGCGTCCACGACGAGCACGGCACCCTCGGCGCCCGTCCCCCGCCGCTGGTCGACCCAGTAGTCTCGCAGCGCACGCCGTGTCAACTCCAGTCCCGACCACGTCCACTCTTTCAGCTCGGCCAGGCTGCCACCGCTGTCACGCGCGACGTCGCGGATCGTCAGGACTGCGATCGGGTGGCCCAACCGGTCGGTGAACCGGGGTAGAGGCAGGAGACTCCACACGCCAGACGGGGGCGGGGGGATGGCGCCGCCGAGGCCGCGCTCGATGCGTGCGCTCAGTGCCGAGAGGAGGAACGCGTGCGCTTTGGAGCCGTCGAAATGGTTGCGCTGGGCAGAGTCAGCATGCCGTACGGTTTTCTATTTTTCTTTCGGGCTGCGATGCGACGCGCGCACGGGGGGCGTGGGTGAGGGCCTAGGCCGGTCGCGCACCACGATGTGTGCATGCGCGCGTTCAACCGCGTGCCCCATGCCGCCCGGTCGCTCGTGACGGCGTCGCGGTGAAAAAAAAGAGAGACGGAAACGCACCCGGAGCGCACGAAACACCATGCCGCGGTCGCCGGCCCACTCGAGGGCTCCGGCTGCCGTCGCGGGGTCCCAGCCCTCTTGGCCCCAGAGGTCATCGACGTCGTCTGCCAAGTCGTCGGAAATGTTGCATACGAGCCCGCCATGGTCACCCAGTTGGGCGCGGCGCTCGGCGAGGCGTGACGTTTGCGGGGCGAGGAGGGCGGCGGGGGAGGGGCCTGCTCCGGCGCCGGTGCCGGCTGTTGGAATTGGCGGGACGCCGGTTTGGGTGGTAGGGGTAGGGGACACGGCTGCGGGGGAGGCGAGGAAGGTGTCGTCGTCTGTCATGGATGGGGTGGGTGTGAAGGGAGGGGAGACCGGGGGGAGGGGGCCAGCGGGCCCCATGCAAGCTGATGGACGGCGGTGGGAGTGAAATGAAGATGGGTGTGTGGGCGGGATGAGAAGAATGATGGAACAAAGATATTGAGTGGATCCGAAAAGGCTGGTCGGTGAGATTATATGAACGTCGTCATTTTCCGGGTTGCGGCAGACGACTCAACGGGCGAAACGGCGCGGCTGGTCTGCAGAGCGTCCGGCTCCACAACGCTGCTTATGCAACACGCTGTCCTCGAGCACAGAGCTGTAGCCGCCCGTACCGCAAAGCTGGCCCCCCAGTCCTGTATGCATGTGTATACCAGAGCCGCGACGGACAGAAGCAAAGACGTGCCGGGGCGACAACAAAGGTAAACCCACGAGTGGCCCACGGGGTTCCGGGGCACCAAAGCTAAGCTGGTGGCACACCACTGGTCCGTCCACCATCGCCCTCACGGATGGTTCTAGGTGGACTGGAACTGCTCCCCCTCCCATGGTCACTTCGTCCTGTACTTAGGCACGGCTGGGGGCGATGCCCAGCGGCACTGCAACTGGTGCAAACCTTGACGACGCGACCTGAAAGTGAAAGCTTGATCTGAGTGAAAACAACGGCGACCAAGGCCGGCAATGACGTCGTCGGGAGGAGAGAGTGGTCCGTCGCCGATGACATATGGTCATTGGTGTCATTGACGGCAATTCCATGTGGGTCCTATAACTGTTACAACGTTCTACGCTTCAACACAATGCGTACCTACCATGCGGCCATGTACATCCATCTTATCCCATGCTCCTGGTCCTGGTCCTGGTCCTGCTCCCGGTCCCCATGCCCCCTCCGTCCACTTTGCAGTCACCCACACGGTCCCTTCTGCGGCCCACGCCCACTTCCCATCACCCACGCCCAGACGGGGGGCGTCCGAGCTCGCCTCAATCCGCAGCTCGTGATAGATGGAGGACAGGACTATCGGTATACCACCGCGACGCCCTTACTGCCCACGCCTCGCGCCCTTCCGTCGAGGCCGAGAACTTTTTCCAGCTGCGCCCAGCTCATGCCGAGGCGGACCTGGATCTCGTCCGTGTGGTGGTGGCTGTTGAGCAGCTCAATGTCGAGGTCGTACAGCCGCTCGCGCTGGCGGCTACTGATAGCGTTCGCGCTCGCCGCAGCCATGCCAGCCGCCGAGCGCAGCGTGTTGGTCCGGCGCGACGAGATGGACGGGTGCGTGTCTGGCGCGCTGGTGAAGCTGCGCCCGGTGGCATCGCGCTGGCTGGACCGTCGCTGCAGCGGCGGTGAGGCGGGCACGTCGGGACTGCCGCCGAGCGTGATGGAGGCCGTGGAACCGGTGCTCCGGAGCGTAAACTGGCTTTCGCCAGCAAAAGGGTTGGTGCGTTCGCCCGATCGGCTGGGAGGCATGAGGTCGCGCATCTCGCGCGACTCGCCACCTCCACGGTAAGTGTTACTGGCGTGGAAGCCCACGCGCCGGCGGGTGGGGTCTGGCGGCCCGCTGCTGGCAATACCGCTGACGTTGGTGGTCGGGTGGCTGTCGCTCGGCCCCATGGCGGCTCCTATGAGGATCCGCGCCATTTGCTTTTCGATAATCACTGGCCAGCGGTGGACGCGTCGCATAAACCCCTTGATGATACCGAACGACACAAAACGGCGCGGGTCGATCCCGCGTGTCCAGATGTGGTGCGCCTCGGCCCACTGGTGGACAGTCGTCCCGGCGTGCAGTTTTGTATACAGTGTCGCGAGAGCCGGCCAGTCGGCGATGGCATACCCAGGGCGGGTGACGTAGGCGCCGCACTCGTCCATGACCGATTCGTCAGCGCACAGTCGCGCAAAGGCGGGTGTGACAGTGTATATGTTGGAGTACTGGAAAATGTCGATCTGGTCGTCAGTTGGGGGAGGACGATGTCAACTCACCATCATGATGACCTGGTAGAACAGCATGTGTCGCAGCGTCTCACGCGTGAGAGCCGGGTCAACGTCGGCTAGCTGGGCAATCTTGGCGCTGTGGTTGATGCCATTGATGTACTGGCTGACGCGGGCGGCGGTAATGTCCCAGTTGTCATCCTTGAGCGCGTTCAGGTTGACGAGCGGGACAGGGACGTCCCAGTCGTGCACCTCGGGGGGATTGGCTTAGGGAGTGAGTATAAGTGTGAATGTGAGGTTGGACAACCACGGGAGTCTTAAACCTCATTAGCACTCACGGTAGAAAGGGAACAGCTTGAGTTCCAAGCTGTTGAACCCGTCAAGGGGGATCGACGTCTCAGAGTACGAGTTGAGATCCTCGAACAGCTGTTCCAGCATAGCCAGCAAGGGGGTATGCTGGGGTGCAGGGCTGGAAAGATACCCCGAGTCGACCTGGCGAGGTCAGCACACGGCTGACAATCCAATCCGCACCCACCTCTGCACTCTTGAGAATCCTGGCCGTCTTGCGCACCACCGGCTCAAACGCCTCGAGGCTCGCGTCGGCGCGGAACACGAAACACAGGTTCCACATGTACTGGTTGCGCTGGTACTGGCCTGCCTGGCCATCAATGACCATTGGCAGGCCAATGACCTTGTACTCTGCGCGCCCTCCTTCCCTCGTATCCAGCGCCTCGTCGTCGTCATCGTCGTCGTCGTCGTCGTCGCCGCTGTCCGGTCCCTCGTCCCACGCGCCGGGCGTGCAAAACGTGACGAGCTTGCCGTGCAGCGCCTTTTTGGGAATCACATACTCGGAGATGGGCGCAAAGTCCAGCAACGTGAGAAACCGGGATGCCGGGGTGCTGCGTTCGCGCGAGGCGGCACGACGCGCGCCGGGGACGACGGAAGGTGATCGCGCCCGAGAGCGGCTCACGGAGCGCGAACCAGAGCGCGAACGGCGACGGTCGAGGCCACCATCGTCACCGCCGACGGAGATGAGGCGTTCGGGAACTTGATGGACGACTGTCGGGCCCAGCGACGGGTCAAAGATGGCGTAGAAGATCTGAACGTCAGTGAACTAGCCCCAGCGTTGAGGGCGCTGCACGCCAACCGACTCACGCCGACGATTTGGGGGAGGAACGATCTGGGCATTAGCGTGTACTGTTGCGAGTGGGAGACATGGCTGTGGTATGTGCCAAAAGTGGTCGTGGTCTGTGATTGTTTACTTACTCGTCGGACTGACCCATGGTCCGTGCCAGAGCGCCGTGGGGGCCGAGCGGGAGGACGGGGACGAGGAAACTGGCGAGGCGTGCGCCGAGTGGAGCTGGCCGGGGGTGAGTGCGGCCGAGATTGGGGTGCTGCTGGGTGTGGAGATGGATGCCCAATGAGATATGGGATGTTGGATGCAAGAGAGGTGGTGGTCGACGGTGAACAAATGAACCGCACAAACGTCATCGACATTGTCGGCGGCGTCAAACCCGCGCAAAAAGACCGATCCCAGTGGACGAATCGATAGCATGTCTGCGCCAACAGTGTCCCAGCCAGGTGGCACCCATCTGCGTACACATCTGAATGGCCAGGAGGTACATGCATATGCAACGGTCGTGTCTCTTCCGCAGCTTGGAGCGTCCTTGATGCCTACAAAGTCCTCTCATCTTCTTTACCCTACAGCTAGTGGGTCACAACAGTTTAATTCTCATCCGTCTCTGCGCCACCCTCGCGGGCGTCTACGCTCCCCCAGCAGTCACCTTGCCGTCCGCTCGTCGCCTCAAGGTCCGCCCAGCCCTCGCCCCCGTCATTTTGCCCTCATCGAGCGCCACATGCCCGTTGACAAGCACGAACCGCACCCCATCAGCCGCCCTTTTGGGCTCGGCATGAGTGCTCGTGTCGCGCACCGTGACCGGGTTGAAGAGCACCAGGTCCGCCGCAGACCCGACAGCCACCACCCCGCGGTGCGGGTAGATGCCTAGCCGCTTTGCCGCGCGCGACGTGAGGTGCTCGACCATCTCGGGGACGGTAGTCATGCCCATGTCGCGCGCATAGTAGCCGATGAACCTGGGGAACGTGCCCCAGGCGCGCGGGTGGAGCGTGTCGCCGTGCAAGATGCCGTCCGACCCGCCCATGTGTGTCGAGTGGAGCATGATGGCGCGGACGTTCTCCTCGTTGCCTATATGCATGAGGCAAGCCGTACTCAGCTCGTCCTTGACGAGGACGTCAAAGAAGACTTCAATGGGCAGCCGGGCGGTGGTCCTGGCCACGTCTGCCACTCGCCGGCCAGACATGCCACAGAGGTCGGGATGCCGCGTGGACCCAATCTCAATTTCGTCCCAGTTGGTCGGGATACCGTGCCCGCCATCGCACCCCGTGACCTCTACGGCGATGCGTATCTTTTCGCGCGTTGCCTCGTCGCGCAGTCGAGCGAGCGTCTCGACTGGGCCGCCCGCCGATGCCCAGCTTGGCAGCAGGGCCGACAGCGTGGTGCAGCCGGGCAAGTACGGGTACGTATCGAGCGTGATGTGGGACCCTGCCTCGCGGGCCGTGTCCACCATGGCGAGCAACTCGGGTGCTCTGCCCTTGTTCTCGGCAAAGTTCATGGTCGCATGTGTGAGGTGGACGCTGCAACCTGTCGTGGCGGCGAGATGGAGCATTTCAGCATACGACTCGAGAGCCTTGTGGCCATAGCTCCTGTGGTGGGGTGCATAGTAGCTGCCTGGAAACTCTCTTGCGAGCGCAGTGCACAGTACGGCCAGTTCAGAGGTGGTGGCGTACATGCCCGGGGTGTACGTCAGGCCACTGGACATGCCTACCGCTCCCTCGGCCATGGCATTGCGCAGGAGCGCGACCTGGTCATTGACCTCTTCTGGCGTCGCCACGCCGTCGTACGGCCCACAAGCCAGCAGCCGCAGGTTTCCCTGGGGAACGAGGTAGGCCACATTGGTGGCTGGTCGGCACCGTTCCAGCGTGTCGAGGTACTCGCGCACGCTGCGCCATTCAAACATGCCCATGTCCTTCAACGGCGGCCGGCTGCACTCTTCGTCTGACGGGTTGCCGTTCCACCCGGCAATCTGAGCGCGAATGGCGTCCATTTGCGTTCGTGTCCGGACAGGAGCGTACGCGATACCGTCCTGGCCCACGACCTCGGTCTGGATCTCTCGTCAGCCACTTTTGGCGGCGTTGGGCAGATGTGGGTCCCGACCGACCGGGTTGAACACACAAACACGTACCGTGACTCCCTGGGTTATCTTGGGCGCATGGTCTGGGCTCGTGAGGAGGTACAGGTCCGAGTGGGCGTGCATGTCGATGAACCCGGGACAAAGAAAGTGGCCTCGCGCATCGACGACGCGTGCGTCCGCTGGCGGTGGTGGCTGGGTGGTGGTACCTTGCCAGTCGGCCTCGCGTGCAATCCGGACAATGACACCGTCCCTCACAAGCACATCTGCGACGTATGGCTCCTCGCCAGGCTCACCGCTCACGACCGTTGCTGACTCGAAGAAGAGTGGCGGGGAGTCATATGGTGGTGGTGGTGGAGCTGGTGGTGGGGTGGCCAAGGCGGCCATGCTGGCCGTCATCCTGGTGGGGGTCGATAGTGGAGTGGAGGAGAGGGTGGGGGAGGTGGTATTTTGGTGTCGGTCTCTGAAATATAGTCGTGCTGCGGATAGCGTATGATGACTGTTGTGTCTGTGTCAGGCAGCAGCAGGGATCTGTAACTATGGGGGCCTCGGGGTGTACAGATGCAGACCCTTTTGAATGCGCGCGCGCGTGTGTGTGAGGTGTGTCTGTTGTTTGCAAAGGACAGAGAGACAAGAGGTAGCAACAAACGCAGCCTAAAGTCACTCCCTCCCCCACTTGCCCACACCCGCCGTGGCTGTTTGCCTATTGTGGTCTGCGCTCCAGCTCCGAGGTTTGCCGTCTGTGTCGTAACGAAGCGCTATACCCCGGCAGGATGTAGGGAGAGTTGGCAAGGGGCCTATTCGGTAAGCTTAACTTGTGAGGGAGAGGTTTCATTGTCTGTCTGGAGAGCAGCAGCAGCAGAGTGTGGATACCGAGACCGCCGACAGAGTGGGGGGAAAGAGTGGGGGGTGGGGGGAAATGGTGTGAACCGACGACAGCCGGGCGGGTCCCTCGCCGCTGCAGCCGCCAAAATGTGTCCTTTGCGTTTTGCCCACCGTCGACCGGGAGGCCGACTTTCTGGCCGTGCGCCGCATTGCAGGAGGTCAGGTTCCGGCCTTGCTTTGCATTGGTATGAGCTTGGTTGCAGGGTGAACGAGCACCGGCGGCCACGGGTGAGAAAAAGTGAGAGCAACAACTAACGAAAAGAGGTAACCGGTGCACAGCCGTCTTCAACATGCCGATGTTCCCGTGGATGATCCGAGGTTCTTCCCGGTCTCACCTAAAGCACCGTCGAAGTGATATCATCCCCATCTGACAGTGGCACCAGAGTGTAAATCGCGCAGCCATCCTGTATCTGGCCTCTGGGAAGGCCGTATCTTCTGTCGCGGGCCATACCCGGGAGAACATTGTCAGGTGGCGGAACAGCAGGCTGTGCAGCGTGTTCTATGGCGTCCAGACTGCGGTTATTGACTGTCAGAAAGCAGCGGCGTGTCTTCCTTCAGGACCCCCCCTGCACAGCTGGCGACGTTCCATTCAGCTGGTCAGAGATCAGACATCAGAGATCAGAGATCACGGCGATGCGGTGTTTCTGGGAGCCAATTGCGGAGCTTGCGCCATGGAAGCAAGGAGCTAGCAAGACAGCACTGCCACAGCCGACTTCCATTAGGCATTATTAGGATTAGAGGCTAATTTCCTCCGAGGTCATGTGGCTACAGTTTCTAATGGATGCTATTATTAACTGTAATCGACCCACACAAATAGACACACCTTCCCTTCTTCTGTCGACGTTGTCTTCCTTGGCCACGCATGTCTCTTGTCTTCCCCACCATCACTGCATCACTCACCATCATCCACAATGGGCCTCTTCACCTCCTTGCGACGAGACCCCGCGGTCAAGCTCGAAATGATGACCCTCAAGATTGAAAACATGGAACACCAGCGCTGGCCAGACCCAGAGACACGCGCCATTGTCCACAGGTACCAGGACGCGCTGGGCATCACCCACATCCGTAACGAGTTTCCAAAGGTGAGCTCTTCTAGCCACGTTGTGCACAGGAGCTGACCATGATCCCAGAAGTACCTCAAGTACCTGCCCCTCGGCTACTTTGAGCCCATTCCAGCCGCCTGGGCCAACGACCCGTACTCGCCACTGTGCCGCAGGCCCCAGTTCAGCTTCAGCTTTGACGATGCCGGGGAGGGTGGGTGTTGTTTTTCGTCTGTGGTATGGCTGACCCATCCAGAGCGTCTGTACTGGATCCTCAACCACTCGAGGCACCCTGGACTTGCCCAGCAGACGTACATGGTGAGCTAGGAGGCCCTGATGAGCCGTAGCTGACAGGCCAGCGGCCAGACGAGTTTTCCGAGATGAGGTTGGCGAATGCCCGTATGCGCCGAGCCGTCCCTGTAGACGTCAAGTATGCGAGCCAGGTGGGTGCGCGATATGGCTACACGTCACCAACACAAGACACTGACTCGTCCAGTACGACACCTTTCGCACGCAGTACGGTCGTAAAGGGTACTCGAAGCAGGTGCCTCCGCTGCCGATACACCAGGACTTTCGCGAGCTGGCCAGAACACATCCCAAGGGTGCAGGTATCGACACCATGCTCATGATCGACGTTAGCGGGTGGGTCGAATGGAAACCGCTTGTCGACAGCTGAAATGACCCACGTCAGCTCGATGGGCTTTGACCACTACCAGTCTGGGTTCGAGCAGCCCCGCCACATTGACGTTGTGCACTCGATTCTCGGCCGGGCGATGCATTTCACGACCCCGCGCGACCACTACCACAAGCCCAACGAGGAGGGCGGCATTGACACGGTCCTGTTCAGCTCGTACGGCCGCCACGTCGGCAAGCTCGGCGAGCACAACTTCCCCCGCAAGTGAGCGCACGCCCAGCGCGAAGGTAGCTGACAGATCAGGTGGCAGGAGATTCAGTGGTCCGTTGGTGGTGGGACGCAGGTGATGTCTGGGTGGCAGAAGGTTAAACAGGTGGGTACAGTACACCCCCTTTACCTGCTTACCCACCAGCTGCACTTTGAAAAACACGGCCGGGCCGTCGGCGCGACCTTCCACCCTGTATACGGCTGGCAGGCGCCGCCCGACATGGTCAAGCTGTCTCTCCTGGTCCTCCTCGACGGCGAGGCAGTCGACATGGACGAGTGGGAGCTCGAGATTCTCGGCGAGACCTGGTGCTATGCCACCATTCTGCTCAGTGGGTTCCCTACCAGCCTATAGCAGGATAGCTTAACCCACCACTCAGTCGGCCGCGACGGCTGCCCAAACCACCACCGCCACGCCAACGAGCTCGAGCGCGTGGCAAGGGCCAACCAGCACGTCCAGTTCTACGACTGCCAGGGCCGCATGAACGAGCGGTACCTCCTCCACAACGTCCTCCAGTCGCTCTACCCTGCCCAGCCGCCCAGCGACGACGAGATTCTCAATCCAAAGTACGACCACCCGCCCCCGGCGTACTATGTCTGAGAGCGGTGAAGCGCGGTGTAAGCGTGGTGTCTTGTGTTGTTATTGTTGTTCCTCTGTATCTGTACATTACTGTTGTGGTATATGGAATTGTTGCATACGTCGCGTAAAGGCTACAGTTGAGGCGCGCATCGAGGGCCCCACAGTAACACTCTAGCTCTCAGGATGAAGCCCCCGAGATCCACCGACTATCCTCGATAAGAACAGCCAGAGCGGGCTTTATGCGCCTGCAACGCCCGCTGGGTGCGTCGGGGGCGCGTCTATGATGCACGATGCAGCCCTCCATGCATGCAGCTGCAGCAAGACCGCAGAGATAAGGTTGTGCGATGACGTCGAGTTGGCCTTGTTCTCGGCCAGACCCGAAAATCCCAATTGACAAAGGCACCACATCCACATCCACACATCCAAAATTCTTAAACTCACAACACCCATCCCATTCCATCAACCACACACAAACACCATGGCCGTCCTGCCGACGACCCTCCTGCCGGCCCTGCCACGGGCACAGGGGACACTGGCGCCGCTCCAGCCGGCCGACCTGCTGGGGTGCATGTCCGTCCTCAAGGACCTGTACATGCCCCCGATCCACGGCGGGTTCCAGGCCGGCGACGTCGAGCTCGAGGAGCCCGACCACCTTGCCGTCGAGGCGCGCGAGCGGGCGACGTCGGGCTCTGGCTCTGGTTCTGGCTCTGGGTCGGGATCCACCCCGGTTCCCGTGCCCGCGAGGCGGAGGCGGACCATGTCGGGCGGCAGCGTCGACCTCGTCCCTGGGCTGGGGCTCGAGATGGACGGGCTGAGCGTCAAGGCCATTGCCGAGGAGGACGAGGACGCGCTCGACGAGGACGACGAGTATTCCGACGACCACGACGAGGACTCTGACTCGGACGACGAGGGCGAGCACAACGACCCGTTCGAGCGCGAGTGGGCTGAGAAATGGCTCGGTGGCGTGGTGCGGCGCGCGCAGACGTGGCTCGAGGAGAATGACGGCGACGACGGCATGCCCGAGATCGAGACGGTGCTGCGCGAGGCGACGGCCGTGCTTGCCATGATGGCCGGCACGTCGGCGGCGGGCTCGCTCACGCGCCACCTGCTCTTCCCCGTCGCGCCCGAGCTGGCGCCGGCGCTCCGCTCGCTCCGGCCAGACTTTGCCCAGCCCAACCCGGCGCTGTCGCCCACGACGTCCAGGTTTGTCGCGTCGCTCGCGACGTCGCCCGTCTCGCCGCTCATGATCATGAAGCCACTGCGCAAGCGCGGCGACAGCACGTCGTCGACGGCGTCCACCCCGCCCGCGGCGGCGGCCAGCAGCTTTTCCAACAACAACGCCACCAAGGTGCGCGGACGGCGCACGGCGGCCGTGCCCGTGCTCCTGCACGACGCGCCGATGCAGGACCACCTCAGCGTCGGCGTGCAGACGTGGGGCTCGGCCATCCTCCTGGGCCGCGAGATGGCGCTGCGTCCCGCCGACTTTGGCTTGTTCCAGTCGCCCCTCCCGCATGCGGGCTACACGCGCGTCCTGGAGCTGGGCGCCGGCACGGGTCTGCTCTCGATCCTGTGCCGCAAGCTGCTCGACCTGCGCGCGGCCGGGAACGCCATCACGTCCAACGCGCCCGCCGAGGCCGACGCGGGGCTGATTGTCGCCACGGACTTCTTGCCCGAGGTCCTCGCCAACCTCCGCGTGTGCGTCGACCTGAACGCCCCGCCCGCCTGCCGAGCGACGACTCGGCGCCCGCTATCGACATTGCAAAACTCGACTGGACGACGTTCCCGGCATACATGGAGCGCCGGGCCGGGCTGGACGTGCCCGCCGGCGAGGGCGAGGAGGAGGAGGAGCTTGCGCCGTGGGTCGACACGCCGTTCGACCTCGTCCTCGCCAGCGACTGCGTGTACGACCCCACGCACGCCGCGCTGCTGCGCAAGGTCGCCGCATGGGTGCTGCGGCCCCCGACCGACGGCGCGCCGAGCGGTACCATGGTGAGTTGGTCCCTTTTTGTCGAGTTTCTCAACTGACACTGTTTCCCAGCACCTCCTGTCCCCCATCCGCCCGACGTTCACGCCCGAGCTCGAGAGCATCGACGCCGCGTTCCCGCCGCTGGCGTCGTATACCCCGCTCGCGGACCGCGCGGCTGCCGCGGGCATCGCGTTCGCGGCCGACCCCGTCCGTGGCGCCTCGACCGTCCCGGACAACCTCCGTGGCGAGGGACTCGGCGCGGCTGCCGGCCTGCGCCTGGGTGTACGTGGCGTAGGCAAGAAGAGCGTCAAGGGCAGGCGCGGCGAGGGCAGGCAGGATGAGTGGGCCGGATACTGGTGGTGGGAGGTCGCATGGGGATAGCGAGGGGCTGGAAAACGAGAAAGAAAAAATAACAGACGATAGCAAACGATGGGATTGGCAGTGTACCCCTATAGTGCTGGGAGGTGCTGGACACGGGTGGGGAGGTGATGACCGCTGACATCGCCTCTGCACTTTCTGCTCGTTACACATCTGCATGGCTCCTGGAAGGGTACTACAGAGAAAAACCGAGGTATACACAATGAATACCGGAACGAAAAGGCTTCAGACATCTCCACTCTCCCCTCTTCAGACTCTGCACTGCTCGGGACTCTTAAGCCATCCAGGCTGATTCCCTCGGCCACACACACGTTTACTTGCCAACCTTTTGGAGCACGCCGACAATGGTCGCCCAGAACGTCTTGACAGTGACGCCGCCGACGATGAGGAGGGCCGCGACGAGACCCTTGCTGCGCGTCTGCTTGAGCCAGATGAGAAACTTCTGCACATTCTCGGCCTTGCTGTGGGCAGCTGTCAGCGACTCGATGCAGCCATCGTGCTAATGTATCACTCACACCAGCCCGCCGGCGTTGCGCTCCATCATGCGGTCGTACTGGAACCCCTTGGGCTCGCCACACGTCGCGCTGACCGTCTTGACGCTGCCGTTCTCGACGATGTAGACGTGCGAGGCCGTAACGGACACGCACTTGGCGACCGTCTCGGCGGCGAGGGGCGTGTCGGCGTCGGCGAACACGAGCTGGGACGTGCAGCCGAGCACCTCGAGGCGGGGCTGGATGCTGCGCCAAGTGCCGACGATGGCGCCCGCGGCGGTGCTGTTGAGAACGTCGGGGCCTGGGCGCGTTAGTGTGTCGCATATGGCATACTGGCCACACGGTGGTGGTAGGCATGGTGGTGGTGTGGCTCTAGTGCTTGGCTCCGGTTGTATCCAGCCGGAATGTAGCTTGTAGCTCAACACAGCCAGACTGCTGGCCGGCACCCCCACCGCACACTGCACCCCGCCGCATAACACCACACCCACCATTGATCACAAGCACGGCAACGTTCTTGACGCCCTGGCGGCGAGCGTGGAAGAGGACGTTCTTGAGCGCACGGATGGTCGGGTCGAGGGTCCACTGGATCGCCGTCTGGTCGTGGCCAGGGGTACCCTTGACGCCGTCGGCAGGCGGGGTGTAGGCGCAGAGGACAGAGTCGAGGCGGCCATGCTTGGCGAACTGCGACTGGAAGGCGGCTGCAATGGCGTCGTGCGACAGGTCAGTCTCGACGGTAGTGACCCTGTGGGGGTGGGGGGAGGATGTTAGCTGGGTGGAAGAAGTGCAACATGGAACACCCACTGGTCAATGACGGGCGTGCCGGGGATGGCAAGGGTGACGGTTCCGGGCGACGCGTTGTTAGCTGCGAGCTCTGCGACGTATCCCGCCGTCGTCGTGTTGCCGAGGACAAGGACGACTTTGGAGGCCATTGTGTGAGGGGGTATCTGTGGATGGATGAGTGGGAAGAGACAAGATGGCGTCGAGAAAGAAGACACCCCATCCATGGCCGCCCGATAGAGAAGACACACGGTCTCAGCTGGCGTCACTCGCCCGGGGTCCCCAGGTGGCCAGGTGGGTGTCCCATGCTCTCGTTAGACCCAATGGGCCCGTTTTTTGAGATCGTTCTCCTGCATGACCGACACCCCCAAGGGATGACACTGCAGCTGTTGTCCCCTCCTTTCACTCTGTACCGTATGCATGCATGCAGCCTGTGACACTCGACACACACCACACTCAAACCTGCACGGGTGCGACCCAGGTACGACGTAATCTCTCTCTCTTGAGACACACGGGCTTGCCTGGCATAGACGCCGAGGTCACGTGACCACGCTCTCATCCACGCGTCCACCACGCGACGCGCCATCCGACAACGACCGCCACAGACCGTTTCCACCCGCCCAAGTCGCAAAGTAACAGAGCCAGTCGGGTCCAACATCTCATCCTCTCGTCTCTCTCATTCCCTCTTCACGCCAGCACCATGTCCTTCCGTGCACCCCTCCTAGCACGCACAGTGCGCGCCGGTGCCCAGTGCCGCGCAGGCCCGCGCCCCGCCTCCACCCGCCCATACTCGTCCCCCGCCGGGCCCTCAAGCTCGTCCTCTTCGTCGGCTTCCTCCTCGTCGGCTGCCGCTGCCGCCCGCATTCGCGCGGCCCAGGAAGCCCAGAAGCGCATGTACGCCCTGCGCAGCCAGCGCAACCGCAGCGTGATGATGTACACCATTGGCGCGCTCGCCCTCGCCTCGGGCATCACGTACGCCGCCGTGCCGGCCTACCGCGCGTTCTGCGCCGCGACAGGATACGCCGGCACGCCCATGACGGACCCGGCGCGCTTCGTGCCCGACCGCCTGTACGCGACCGACGACTCCAAGGGGCGCCCTATCACTGTGCGGTTTGAGGCGACGTCGTCGGATACCTTGCCCTGGAGCTTTGAGCCCGTCCAGCGTACGGTCACCGTCGTGCCCGGCCAGACGGCGCTGGCGTTCTACACGGCGACAAACCACTCGGACCAGGACTTGATTGGCATTGCCACGTACAACATGACTCCGGAGAAGGTGAGTAAGGAAGGAGTAAAACGGGAGGATGTTGGGCGTGGGGAGCGGGTGGGTGCGCAGTGGGGAGAGGAGGAAAGGGTCTGTTGTGGCAGGTACACTATACCTGGTTGCATCGACCTGGCTGCTGTGACGCTTGGTGCTGGGACGATGGCATGGCCGTCTTGTCACAGCTGAACTTGTGATAGTTTCAGCTGGGGTAACGGCCATGCTTGGTCTAGCACCAGTCCCACAGGCATGTCATCGCGGCCGTCGCATTGGCCAGCAACGACTGCTCTCTGGGACACAGTGCCGTTGAACCCTGTGTACTTTTCCAACAGAGCTACGCTCAAAGAGAGGTGGTACACCGTTGTTACGTCTTACCTATTCACGAGTCCCCCCCCCTCCCTTTCACCGTCGCCCTCTCGCCCGCTGCACCCATTCCAAAGTCCCAAGTGCCCCGCAGCTAACATTGCCAGATCGCACCGTACTTTGCCAAGGTCGAGTGCTTTTGCTTTGAAGAGCAAAAGATCCGCGCGGGCGAAGAGGTCGACCTGCCTGTCTTCTTCTTCATCGACCGGGACATGCTCGACGACCCGGGCCTCGACAACATTGACGACGTGGTGCTGAGCTACACGTTCTTCCGCGCGCGCAGGAACGACATGGGCCACGCCGTGTTTGACGCGCCCGAGGACGTCGTGCAGAAGGCCAGCGGGTTTGACGGGTATGAGCATGCGCCGAAGAATGCGTGAGGAGTGGGGGCAGAGGGGAGGGGGGGGGGGAGCGAGGACGCGCATAGACAGCGTAGAGTCCTTTTTTTTTCTAGCATAACTTGCATGCATACACACACCTCATCTGCACCGATTGTGGCTGCGTACAGCGTGTACACGTTACGCAGGTCGCCGATATCTAACGATCGCGGACCGCGGCCCACAGGTCCCCCACTGATAACGGTACTCCCTCTGTCCAAACGCTTGGCATGCCTCGCACGAGCCATGTCGCGGGATCCTGGCTGCTGTGCATTCATGCCTCGGAATGACGATGCGGGTACTTGCTTGCCCCCCCGCGTGCCCACATGTGCGCATGTTGTGTCTGAGTCTGGGTAGCAGCGGGACGGACGGCAATGCCGGACCCCCATCGAGTCAAAGTCCAAAGCCAAAGCCAAAGCCACAGCCAAAGCCAAAGCCTCAAGCTCCAAGCACAGGCCACACGCGCGCACACTGCCTGCTAGCCTGCTCGTTCTGGGTTTTGCAGGAGACAAATACATGGAACACTTTAAAAAAGCTATCGATAATCCAAGAAAAGGGGAGAGGGGGGAAAAGAAGAAGAAAAAGGTCACTGTCCTGTGTGTGTGTTGGTTGTGCGGAATGTCCAAGCTCTCGTGGGTTTCGGTTTCTCTACGCTGGCGAAAAAAAAGGAGAAGAGGAAGTCGGGTTTTCGTCCTCACCGATCAACAGAGTCGTGCGGTGCGGGGTCCGGACTGTGCGGTGCGCAGTCGGAGGGAGGAATGGAGGGGGAGGGAGGAGAGGAGAGGGGGAGGTGGGTGGGTGGGGGGAGGGGGGTGTATACAGATGAGGGGTTGATTATTCGATATCTTGCGGGCCGACGCGCACGAGCATTGCTGCACAAGCACACGGAGCACAGAGCACACAAGCACAAGCAGTTACAGGTTTGGACAGGGGGTGGGGAGGGTCGGTGGACCAACCACACCGCTTTCGGAGACGCCGCCGCCGGCGCACGCAAACGCCTCAGCCATAAGCCAAGGCAGAGAGCCCACGGGCCGCGTCGTTCCAGTATATTGCCGGGGTAGAGGGGGTAGGGTTGGGGTTGGAGCGGTTACAACTTGTTGCTGCGTTTACTGCTGCCACGGCTCGAGGCAGCTGAGGGGGACGACACCGCGGTTGTGCGCGTCGTCCTCGCACAGGGACCATCCGTCGTCGTATGAGGTGTGGAGGTAGAGCTGCTGGCCCTGGTTGATGGCCAGCTCGTCCTCGAGGCTGCGCACAAATCCGACCTTGACGCGGACCATCATGCCGTCGTGCAGGCCGGCGGCGGCAGCCGCGGCCGAGCCGGTCTGGCCGGTGGAGTGGGTAGACGAAGCACCGCCGACAAGAGCTGCGCCAGCGAGGGCACCGGCGCCGGCGCCGGCACCAATGGCGGCACCCGTAGCGAGCGAGGCGCCGCTGGGGTCGACGGGAGAGATAGCGGGGTTGTACGCGCCGTCGACGGGCGCGTTGTGGTCGTAGACGCCGCCCTGCTGGACGGCAGCGGCGGCACCGTAGCCAGCCATGCCAGACGCGTCCGAGGAGGGCATGTCCGAGTATGCCTGCGAAGGGTACGAGCCGCCCGAAGTGTATCCAGTCTGGGGGTACTCTGCGTACTGGTCGTAGCCGGCGCCGGGGAACTGGGCGCCGTAGGGGACGGCGCCAGCGCCGTACGCAGCGTCGTTCATGCCGGTACCAGGAGGGAAAGAAGGTGGCGTTGCCTGTTCCTGCATTGGGTAGGGCTTTTCGTACGTGTCCTCCATGGCCGGGGCCGTCTGCCATGGCTCAAACATGGACGAGCGCTGGGCGGTGCGCTTTGAACGCGAGCGCTTGCGCATCCAGCGGGTGGCAAGGAAGGCAACCAGGACGATGGCAGCAAGACCGCCAATGACAATACCAGCAATCTGTGCAAAAAAGTGTCAGTTTGGGGGAGGGTTTGGTGTGACAGGTGTGAAACACTCACGGCTCCGCTCGACAGCGAGGTCGTCGATGAGCCATTCTTGGACGCGGCGGCGGTTCCGCTGGTCGCGCCATTGGTCGTCTTGGTCACGAGGCCAGGAGCAGTGGAGGTGGACGTGCTGGTCGCGGTCTGGGTGACGGATGCCGACTCGGACGTGGTCGACACTGTCGAGGTGATGGTCTTGGCGACTGACTGGGACGTGGCTGTGGTCGTAGGAGTCTGCGACGTTGTCTCCTGGGTCGACGTCGATTGAGACGTCACCTGAGCGGCACTGGTTGTTTCTTGCTGCTGCACGGCGGTTGTTGTCGGTGTCTCTGCAGCAGATGTGGTGACCACGGCCGCGGCAGTGGTGGTAGCGGCCTCTTGCTGGGACGTGGTGACCACGGCGGCCTCGGTTGTCGTCTGCTGCTGCTGCTGGGTGGTGGTGACAGCCGGGGACTGCGAGGTGACCTGGGCGGCGGAAGTGGCGGCTGCCTGGGACGTGGTGGCGACGACTGCCGATGGTGAGGTCTGGACGACTGTAGTGTGGTCAGCGGGGTGTGTCGACGGCGGGATGTGAATGTGCTCGGCGGGGAACGGGTTGGCACACGGGCGGACACGACGAGCACGCGCGCGTGCGCGCGCCGGAGTGTGCCTTGGACGCGAAACGGAGCAAGACACAGGAGAGACACATACCGGGATTACCGACGGCGATGGACATGGTGGGATGCTGGAGTGTGTGGTGTTAAAAGAATGTTACTAGATGGATGCAAGAAAGGTTGGGTCAGCGTTGATGGAGTAATGTATTGACTAGTGTGGATTTGCTCACTGGAGAGAGAGGGAGGGGGAGACGGGGGGTGCCGGGGAGAAAAGGGGTGCTTGGTGTTTGGGTGCGGGGGGAGGGCGGCGTGTGGGACGCGCCGGGGGGGTTTGTTGGGAAGGTGCGTGGGTGTGTGGGTGAAAGAGCGAGGCAGTGTGATGGCCCGGCCAGCAGACTGGTTGTGTGTGTGGGGAGTGTAAGTGAGTGCTCGTCGTCTAGCGAGGATGGATGGATGGATGGAGACAAGAGAGAGAGAGAGAGAGATGTGTAACCAGAGACGGGGGACACAGACGGGGGGAGATGATGCACGCGGTGGGTGTTTCCTTGCCTTCCTTGCCTTCCCTTCCCTCTGCCGCCTTCCCTCCTCCCTTCCACCGCCCCTACTGCAATGTTTGCATCCACCCACCTCACCCTTGCTTTTCCTGGGCCACCCCCGTTTCTCCCAGCCAAAAACCTCGCGCGCCAGCCCAGAGCGCACACGCGTGCACTGTGCACCCAACACCGGCCCACCCCAGGCACCCTTTTTCGACCCTTTTCCATCGGCACGGCACCGGCAGTCTGGCCCAAAGAGAATTTCCTTCACCCAGTGCGCCAGTGCCCGGGCAGCGCCATTCCGGGACAGGCCAATTCAACCGCAAAAGAAGGGGTTTTGCAGGTTTTGCGCGCGCGGGGGAGAGAATGAGCACGTCGCTCAAAACCCAGGTCGACGCAGGTCGTCTGTGCGTCTGTGATCTGTGATGAGGGGAGGATGCTGCGTGTGGCGTTGGGTCTGGCTGAACGCTCCAGAGGCCAGAGGCACAGCCGTTCAATTGGCAGTGACCCAAGTAGAGGCAGTGTGGGCAGTGGGCCAAACAAAGACGACAACAAACAAACAAACACCAAACCACCAACCACGGCCACCAACCAACCACCGGCCAAACGGCCTTTATGGAACTGCCCCTTACGCTCACCACGTCCCACAGGACACAGCCCGTGCAGCCAGTCTCGCCTGTAGAGTCACCCGCGCCACTGCCGAATCACTGGATCACTGGTAACTGAACAACCACTGGCCACTGGCCACTGGGGTAAACCACATCAGCCAGCGCGCGTTCGTGGCGTCATTTCACACATTATGTACTCATGCCAACACGCGTACCACGTCAAACGCGTCATGGTAGAGTACATAGTATACGGGTATACATCCTCCAAGGCTCCGTTTCTTCTTCAGGAGCCCCCCCCCCCCCTCGACCTGTACGCAGTATGGTAGACACTGACCTCGCGGTCTGTGCATCTATGTTGCGTTGCCTTGCGTTGTGACATCTCCCTCCCTCTCACTCGCGCTCATCCACGGGCGGACACCACCCCACCCACCCGACCCACCGGCCGCGCTCGCCCTCCCACGCACCCATCGCGCTCTCCCCCAGCCGCACTACCGTGAACCCCGCAGGGTGCTGGAGCCAGGTGTCGAGGAACAGCGTCAGCTGTACAGGCACCAGGAAAGTTGGAGTGGCAATGGAGAGTTGGAGTTGAGTGGCAGTGGCCAGAGGTGGAGAGAGGTGGGAGAGACGCATGACAGCGACAGAGACAGGCGTCGAGACAGGTTATAGGGGGTGGACGGCCGGAGATGAGGTTGGACAGCGACGACAGCAGTTCACAGGACGCCATGTGGCACGAGAATAGGCGGACACGGCACGAGGAGCAGAGGAAGGAGATCATGTCAGCTCACTTCACGACGTCGGATCCTCCCACTCACCACATCCGACGACCGCAGCTCCACCACGACCCACGCCAGCGCGCCGCGCGCGCACAGGGCCGCCAGCGTGTCCACCAGCGGCGCGACTAGGCTCTCGTTGTAGATACAGTCCACGGCGATGACGAGGTCCGTGTCGCTCTCGGGCGGGACGTACCGAGCCCCAGACTTGGCCTTGCGCCCGGCCTCGGCGGCGACCTCGGCCCAGTCCAGCGGCGCGACGGTTGCGGCCTTGGAGGAGGACGAGGACGAGCTACCGGCCTTGGGCGCGTTGGCGGACACGTTACGCTGTACGAGACGCAGGTTCTCGGCGCGGTCCGTGGCCACATAGTCGCCACACAGCGGGGCCATGAGGGCCGCGAGCACGCCCGTGCCAGCGCCCAGCTCGAGGACGCGGGCGGAGGCGAGGCGCGTCGCGTCCAGCAGCGGCGACGCGGGCGGGAAGTGGTGCTGGGTCAGCAGGTGCCGGGCGAGGTACAGGCTGTGAGACGTGAGCTTGCGTGCTTGGCATTCTTGAGCTGCTACTAGCTCACCTGCTACGCCAGAGAACACTGCCTGACAGTCAGCTCGTTACCAAGGATGCTAAAGCTCACCAGTATCGCCCACTCTTGCGCGCAGCGCGCTTGGGTCCTGCACGACCGTCAAGTCGACCGTGATGGCTTTGGCCGGTTTGGCCCGCTTGCCTCGCGCCTGCTTGACTGTGTCGGCCTGCACGGCCGGCGGGGCCAGCTCAAACGACAGCTCGAGCTCGGCCGCCGTCGCGTCCAGGTATCCCAGCCCGCCCGAGTCGGCGCGGCCGGTCGTCGCCTCGAGGTTCATGTACAGCTCCATGATCTGTTGTGGTGGGGTCAGAGGGGGAACGTCATGTCAGAGAGCTGCGGAACGTTACGGGGAACCAGCTCGCTCTCGCCCTCACTCACCTCCTCGTCGGCGTCCTCGACCAGCACGCTGTCGGGGGGTGCATTGAAGAGACCCCCCGGGAGCTCTGGCAGCGTAGATGGTGGCGTAGTGGACATGGCGTCCACGGGCAAAAGGTGGAACACGGTGGGTTGTGGTTGTTGACACAAGAGTCGAGTGGATGGAAGCGGGGCAAAAAGTGGAGGTGGGTCAAAGAATGTCGCTGGGTGGCAAAATCGACGGCACGGGACAGCGGCTTTTTAAACGGCAGCGACGACGATGGCCGCGCAGAGGCAGAGGCCAGCAGCTGCAGCTACACGCTGTACGTTGTAACGACCCCGTGGGTCAACTGTAGCACACAAAATGCAGTAAGGATGCATAACACAAATGCAAGGGGGTATACAGAACTCCGATCCAGAAACTCTCCTCTCGAGTCTCTCCCATTCACTCTCACTCTCACTCTCGCTCTCGCTGCTCCGCACACGCATATGCAAAACCACGTCTCACGTCCTCCAGAACCCAGCTGCCACCACCTGTGGCTTACTTGGCACCGCCCTTGCGTACAAGGTCGAGGAAGCTCTCCTTGGTGAGCACATCCTCGCGGGCGCCACGGCCGAGGATGTTGTCCCTCTCCTTCTTGTTCCGTGGTGCCTCGGGCTTGACGCCGGCCTTTTGCGAGAGCGTGACGGCGGCCTCCTCGGCGTTCTTCGAGGCGACAAGGATGGCGTTGAAGAGCTTGATGACTGTGGTAAGGGGGTAGAGGGGGGATTTCGTCAGCTGGGTTGTCTTCTGCCAATCAGCTCCACTCCGCACTCACCACCACGCTGGGCAGTCTTGCGCAGACCACGCTCAAACTCCTGGCTGCCGACGTTGGCGCCGGGGGCAGGCGTCCACCCCTCGAGGACATTACGCACACGGGCGCGGTCGAGGCGCTCCTCCTTCTCGGCCTTGAGGGCACGGGCGGCGCGGCGCTCGAGGCTGACGGCCGCGCGCGAGGGCGGGAGCGGCTTGGCGGACAGCGCCAGGATCGGGTTCGACTTGGGTGCGGGGCGCGTCAGGTCCACGGGCGCGGGCGCGGGCACGTCGTCGTCGTCGTCGGCGTCGCTCGCGTCGGCGGCAGCCTTGTCCTCGGCGGCGGTCCGCTTGGCCTTCTTGGACTTTTTGGGCTTGACGGCCGACTCGGACAGCAGCGACGTGAGCGTCGAACCAAAGTCGGTGGCAGTGGTCACGCGCTTGCGCTCTGTGATGGGTGTCAGTGTTGTCCAGACAGGTGTGGAGGCTGCGACGAGCTGGAAGCTGGCGGGCACAGCTATTGCTCGGCCTACTCACTGAGAGGCTTCTTCTCGCCGGGGGCATTGGCACGCTCAATCTCCTCGTCGGTGTCATACTCGTCCTCTCCAAAGTCGTTGTCGTCCTCGCTGGCCATCTCGGCGTCGCTGTCGGGCTTGGCCACCTTGACCGACTTGCGGGCCTTGGGAGCAGGGGCGGCGATGGTGGCCTTGACGGTAGCCTTGGGCTTGGCGCCAGCGGCAGCGCGGGGCTTGCTGGGACCGGCCTCGGCGGCAGCGGGGGTGCTCTTGAGGATGCCCTTGAGTGCCATTGCTGAGAGGTATGTGTGTGTGTGTTGTTGCAACGATGGATATCAGCAGGTGGACTCACCATAATGATGAAGAACCTCTCTCGTCGCTGCTCGACGGAAACTTTATTTGTGTCGTCCCCCCGTTTTAAGCCACGTGGGCGTTTCTCAACTCCTGTCGGCCAAAATCACCTGGCGCGCAAAGAACACCACCTCCATCATTACCTTTGCGTTCTCCACATCTTACCGTTTCAACCACCCCCTTCCCTCACCGTCTACCCCCCCTCCCACACCCCCATCCAACAGCCATGGTTCTTGTCGAGGAAGTCAAGGAGGACATTTTCGCCGGCGAGCGCGAGTCGGACTTTGAGACGGACTCGGAGATCTCGGACGACGAGTCTGTCGTTTCCGAGGACGACTTTGACGCCGACGCCGAGACCATCTTTGACCGCATCGCCGCGCTCAAGGACATTGTGCCCCCTACTACCCGCACCTCCATCGTCGCCACCACCGACTCGATCAAGTCGTGGGCCGCGTGGGCCCTCGCCTCGTCGGGCCAGGTCGCCTGGTGGGCCACCACCTCGGCGCTCCTCGTCGGCCTCCCCCTCGCCCTTGCCATCGAGGACGAGGCCCGTATCTCGCAGCAGGAGCGCGAGATGCAGATGCAGTCTGCCGGCCAGCAGCAGGTACGTGCCCCCGGCCCCGTCTTTTCCACTTTTAAACCCACGCAACTGACTCGTTTCTCTAGCTCATCGGCGGCGCCGCTGCCCCCGGCTCGGGCGCTCAGCAGGTCATGCCCGCTGGCTTCTAATCGCCCTCATGCCCGCTGGCGCAATAAAAGAACACGCGGTGTGGTGGCCAAGACGCGCAAGACGACGACGTACACGGTCTTTTCCCATCCACTGCAACTCACCCCAACCCAACCCACCAACCCCCCAACCCCCCCGACGTAGACGCATCGCAGCTGCCGGAAGTCGCTGCCATTATGTACGATAGCCGCCCACGGGCGGGTCATGTATGGCATCACCCCCCTCTGACCAATTTTGTCGCTGGCGAGAGAAAGAGGACGGTGTCGAGTATGGCTGACGCTGAGCGTTTATTTGTTATTGGTGGTTGGGTGTCACGCCAGTCGGTGGCGACGGTACTGGGTGTCTTGCCGCCGCCGCCGCTGCATGGCTGCCTGGATTGTTCCGCCCATCCGCACCACTCGTATGGGTGGAGCAGGCGAGCGAGTATCCCAGGTGTTTGTTTCCAGAGCGAGCGGGAGCGGTCTTGTTACGGCGCGAACAGTTACACTCCTCACGGCGAAAGAATGTCAGAGAGAGAAGCGAGCGCGCAACACAGTGTGCCAATGTTCACGACATGCTGTACCCCTTCACTGAAGGCCTCTTGTACCCCTGTCCCTGCGTTCCGGTTCTGCTGACCTCTTCTGGCATCTATCGCCTGTGTACATTGCTCTGCTCTCTCAGTGGGTACATGTCCGCGTTCATCACGACGGGTAGTCACCTCAAAGTGTTCTTTTTTAAAAAAACCACCACCTGCGTTCATGTCCGCAGTCCATTCCTGCCTCCTTCGCGCCCCTTGTTACAGTGAGAGTGATGCATGCGTTGAATGCCAATGATGATGATTGCCGTGACAATAAACCCTGTTGAATGGGTGGGTTATACAGAATGGTACCCTTCGAACCGTTCCCCTCGTCCTCGCTCTTCCTCCCGTTGCCCCTGCTACTCATCTTCCCCTCGTCCACCTTCTCTCGCGCTCACGCAGTCACGGCCGCCGCAGCCCTGCGGATCGCGTGCGCCAGCTCCAACCCACGCTCCAGCACCCACTCGAACCCTTGCTTGCCAATACCCGCGTTGGCGGCAAACCGGTCCACGCTAGCCTTTTCGATCCGGCGCGCAATCATCTTGGTCTTGAACCCAGACACCATGAGTGCGTGCTGGCTGAATTTCGTCGAGGGGGCATCGTGGCTGCCGGTGCCGCCTTCGCTGCTGCTGCCGGGTGCGGCGGACGGGTAGAAGGGCGTGTAAGTGATGTGTTCGAGGCACCGGCTGGTAAATGTCAGTTTGTGCTGTAGAAAAGGAAAACGCAACAGCACGTACACGTATTCGGCCAGGTCGAGGTTGACGGACATGGAGGTCGCGCGCGGCAGCTCGGGCTCGATGAAGACCACCTCGCGGACATAGGTGATTGGCGGAAGTTGGAAGAGCTGCATGTGCATGTCAGTGGGTGGGTCACATTGGTGGACAGGTGCCGCACACGACCGGCCAAAGGACAAAGTACCGCAAGCACGCACGCACGCACGCACGACCACGACATGACGTCCAGAAACGTACCTTTGCTATCCACGACGGCGCGCTCTGCCGCACGCCGATGATGCGTTCTGACCGCAACAGGCCCGTCTCGGAATCGATCGTCCTCTCCAGTGTGTCGACGGAGAAGACGTGGGTCGCAAAGGGGTTGGGATACTTTCTCAGCATCCAGTTGAGCGTATGCACCGGCGAGTACCTGTGGTGTCAGCTGAACGGTACCCAGAGTGCTCGTGGTGATAAAGCTCACGGGTAGACGATCTCATTCTCGTACACCTTGGGCATGATGATGAGCCGGCCGTCAATCGATCAATGTTCTCGTGTGGAGCCAAGCGGCGTGGAAGGGGGATGGATGGGAATGTGTTGGAGAGATGGCAGTCGCCGTCGTTGGGTATGCACGTGTGTGTGTGGATTGTGTATCGATGCACAAAATGTCCAAGTGGCGAGAGTAATGAGAGACAGCTCGTTAACGCATGGTATGGCAAAGACGACGAGGCCGACGCTGCCGTCGGTTCTCTCTCTGTGTGCCGCTTCACTCGTCATCGTCCACTAAAAGCATGCCGAAGCAGGGAGAGGCCGGCAGCGGGAGTAAACAGCGCCTGCGTCATTTTGGTTCTAAATTGAGAACACGTGACTATTAGGAAAATGGGAACAAGCAATACAGCTAAATGTCTAATCAATTACAAAACACACACCAAAGTGGAGGCCCTCCACCTCCCACTCCTACGACATATGGATCGAGTCGCGCGATGTTGCTGTCATCCACTCGTCCACTCTCCTCGCACCCATGCGCCTCTTCGCACTCAAGGTACCTCCCACAGTACCGGAAGACGTGAGTTGTTCTAGTACCCCAGCGGCCCTGACTTCACCTCTACAGACCTTTGACAGGCTCCTCCACCACATCCCCGAGACGGCACACGCCCGCGTCCGCAAGTTTCGCCACGAGGCCGACGCCATCCGTGAGTCACCTCCAACCCCCGTCTCGTAACTGTCCTAACCAGTCGACCTTTTAGGATCACTGGCCGGCCGCCTCCTGCCGACATGGTACCTGCGCGAATCGGGACTCGTCCCACCACCCACTCACCCGCAGTTCAAACACAAGTCACGAGGCAAGCCGTACCTGTCGTCGCCGGTGCTCGCGCGTGCACTCGACTTTAACACCTCGCACGAGGGCGCATATGTCCTCCTTGCAGTCGTCGAGGGAGATGGAGATGGATCCGGCCCCGAGGTCGATGTCGGCGTTGACGTCATGGACCTCCCGACAGACCCGGACGAGCTGTACGATTCCATCTCGTACCAGGTGAGCGCCTACATACAGCAAACGGCCTATGTGCTGACGCCGCCAAAGCTTACACTGCCGGAACGCCTCGCTGTCGCTGGAACCTCTGGAAAAGTAAAAGCCAAGCTCCTGACTACACTGTGGACGATCAAGGAAGGGTTCACAAAGGCCACGGGGGACGGTATCTCGTTTGGACTCGACCGCATAGAGGTCGACATGGGCGACGGAGCCGTGGCAGGCGTCAAAGTCGACGGCAAAGATATTCGACAAGAAGGGTGGACGTGGGCTGTGGGCAGCATCGATGGCGGTGATTATGGGTGGGCAGTCATTTGGCGTGGCGAGGCCACACGACCTGCTGGGCCCGTGGTGCTCGAGACCATTCGGTGGGACGACTTTGTCAAGGCGTTCATTGGGTCGCCGTCACACAACATTGCGTAGTACCTTGCACTGTATGTTGAGAGCAACATGCCACCGCCTATACTATGGCTAGCAACACCTGCGACCTCGACGTCACACGCCATAGGGGGATGGCGCTGCTGGACATGGAATGAGGGGTAGCGATGGCGAACGCTGTACCAGTCTCAAGCATACACCCCGGTTGTATCGTATGTCGACCACTCGATCAATGACGCGCTCCCTGGTTCCTTGGTTCCTCGTATTTCCCAATGGCTTGACTCTGGACAATGGGCGTGGTGTAGATCCAAGGAACAGTACCGCGGCGTTCTGTGCGGCAAGACAGTTTGTGTTTTCACGGGCAAGCAACGGGCCGTACATACATGTCCCCACCATGATAAGCTCTCTCCTGTGAACCGGGTGGACACGCACAGCGGAGAGTTACAAACAGACGCACACTGGCGTTCAGCTGGCCCGGAATGCGAACTGATCCGCAGAGATGTGGCGCACGAGGAACCGTCATGTCGCGAAACAAGTACACACAGGAGCCACGGAACTGATCCAGCTTTTATTTTCTTCTCACCACACGTGTTCTGCGCTGCGGGGCTGAACCTCTCTGCTCCACCTGGTCTTCCCACACTGGGTGCTTCTGATGGTTCGCACTGATGCACCAGTGTGCCACTCATACCTGGGGGGTTGGGGCCTTGTCGGAGGTGCTTGTCCCATTCGTTCAGCGTTGAACACTCCCTCTTAACACTTTTGCAATTCTTCATACGTTATGGCAAGGTGTTCAGGCAATGACAACGGGTACAATCGAGGAAGTGAGCTTGGCGCCTTTTAAGAAATAGGAGACTGATTCAGCGCAGAGGCGTGCTTTATCGACACGAGCTGGGGACGCTGCGTCTTCTGTGGACAATAGGTTCTGCGTATGCCAAGGTGATCGATCGGTTAATGCCTGGTGTAAGTGGACACACACTCCAAAAGTGCAACTACCTCTGCTACGTTACCATTTACGAGACTCGCCGAGAGAGGGCCAGATCTCCTGTGATTCCCGGGCAAAATGTCAGATTCCCCGCTGTCAGGAATGGCCAAAAACAAAGAGTGGAGTGGGTTGATGGTGTACGCTCGCACCCGCGCTTTCATGAGAATGAAGAAGACAAAGAATATACTGGGTGCCAGATCTGGTGGTGCATGCCCAATGGCGGGAAGCAGACGGCATAGATATCAAACGACAGCCCCGTCCGCTAGCGTCGGAGAACGTGCACCAGGGGGCTAATAATTAATGTAAAGGCCAGACCAGTCATTTTTCGTTCCTGCAGCACCTGTGGTTTGTCGGGGCTTTGTCGGGGGTATGCTGCTGCGGCTTGCCCACTGCCAAGATCAGATGGTGGCGAATATGTAATTATGACGTTTGCGGAGGACGTGCCCATGCGATCCAGTGCTGGTGCGGTGCAAAAAGAGTGAGTGAGGTCATGGCCGTGTCCACAGACCAGATCTCGGGTCGAGAACAATAAAAACTCTGTGGTATAGAACGCGTCGTGGCGACGCCACCCGACGGTCAGCACGCATGCGGTGTGGCGTTTTGCTCCGAACGTTGTCGTGCTGAGTGAACCGCCGGCCCCGCTGTCGCCGTACCAGAATGTGTGCTGTGGAGTAGGGAATCTGGATGTTCAGTATCCAAACTATCCTTGGCGGGTATGTGACTCGAGTTGGACAGGTTGCGGCGACCAGTACGAGGACGGGATCTGGATGTGGGGTAGTGGTGGTGGTGGTGGCGCGACTTCCTTGGTCGACCAACAGGGGTAAAAGGTCCACGAACTCTCCAAGACGTCTACCATTCCTCCACCATTGGCCACGTCCAATGCAACCCCACAGGATGTCAGGGAGGGCACTGAAACTGCTGTCTCCCAGGATGGACTGCTGCTCGCCGGGCCGCTCGACCCGGGGGAGGAGACACACACCCACACACGACGTGAATGGGCCTGAACGCCAGTGCCGCGGCACCTGTTGGAGGCCGATGGCACGCAACTGCGAACAAACTTTGCTTCCAGCATTCCATCGCAGCGCTCAGCTACGAGATCTCACTGGGTGGGCAGAAGAAAATAACCCGCCAAGGTCAGATCTCCGCTCCCCTTCGCCATTCCTCGGCCATGGCTTTGGTCGCGTGGGGAGAAAGAGAACGAGATCTGTACAGTACGACCTCTGTCTTTGTCGGACATGCGCGCCGGCCCTTGCAACCCAGCCACGCTTCTCTGTTATGACGCTGCCCCCTCTGTCACCCCACACACAGAGACTGCTGTCTGTCGGGGCATAGCTTCCCACGCACAGTACAGCAAATTAAACCCGGCGCCGTGGAGAGAGGTATGTGGCCCACCTTGTCCTGTGTCAATGCAACGCCAGGGAGAGGCTGGGAAGTGCACACACACACGCTGACGCTGTCTGGTATAGAATCTCACCAGGCACAGCCAGTGCGTGCTGCGATTGACAAGTGGGTGTCGTTGTTACTTGGTTAAAGGGGCAGCCGGTGGGACAGGAGTCGCCAAGATCCCCAACCTCTCCTCCTCTACAACTGTTCTGCAGCACTACAACCACTTTACTCTTCCACGCCCTTCCCCTCGTGTCAATCTCCATCATACTCGCATCATGGACTGGAGGTGCCCAGGCTCCAACAACGGTGAAAACCGCGGTCGTGAGTTTCCGCACGCTGCGCTGGCGGCGTGAGGAACCGAGCTGACAGGTTGCAGACGAGTGCGTCGTCATTAAAACTTGGTCGGCAGGAGGCGTGCGCTACCTCTGCGGCTTCTGCGGCAGCCGGCGAGGCTGACCGATGCTATAACAAGCTGAGGACACGCCATTATCATCCGCAACGAGAACGACGACCGCAACCGAGCAATGACGAGCATCAATAACGACTCGGCGGCGAGAGAATGACAGACAATAAGAAGGCAAAGGACGATTCTGTATAACGACACGAGGCAAGCGCGTAATGACACTGGCTGGACAGTATAATAAAAGGAGCGGCAGTCACCGCTAGGGAATGTACTTTTTTTGATTGTGTATCGGGCATGCATGCAAGCAATGAGGCTGGTGACTCGTACAGCCGCACTGCTGTGCTTGCGGTGGGATAGCCGGCGGTCGGCGCTGTGGTGAGTGGCGCCAGTGCCACTCGCATTTTCCGCAGTCGCGATGGAGTTTCACTTGCCCCACATTTGACGTTGGGTGATGCTTTGCGTGATGTGATGCCTCCTGATGTCAGACATCAGGCAGGACATGAATCCCAGGCGCAGTGGACGGCGGTGGGGTGCGGCGTGGGGAGGTCACATCAACTCAAGCCACAGACGACTGAAAATGCGTTAAAACACGACGCCTCAATGGCGGATGGGACACAGATCTCGTTCTGTATTCATTCCACAAGCCATCTTCGGTGAGACCACAGACACGGTGTGGGGTACTTTACAGCACGTCAGTACAGTACCTTCGCCGCAGCTCCACTCTTGTCTCTCTCTTATCTCTTGGAAATTGCACCGGATCAAATGGCCGCCGTCGTGAGGACGCCAAGGTGGGCCGGCGCTGGCCGCCTCCCTCGTTGTGGTGAGTACAAATCAAGGTCAAAAGTACAAATCCTGGCCGAGTACAAATCCTCGCTCAGCTCGCCTCCGTCACCAGACTAACTGAACTTGCAGTGGTGACGTGCACACCACACCCTGCAGCCACGTCGATATGCTTTCGGTGTGGAAACCCCCTTCGGAGGTAGTCAACGTCAAGAGACCGGCCTTCCGAGGAGACACCAACAGTCACGGTTAAATCCGTAAGTGAATGGTAGAGTTTGTGCCCCCATGCAAACGTCGGTATCGACTGTGTATCCTCAGAACATGAGCAGTGTTGTCCTCGGTCTCAGCACCACCTGTTCGCACAGACCGACCATGTCTCAATGTGCACCATATCCGCCTTTAGCTCTATGAGCAAGGCGCAAGGCGCCAAGGCCTAGCTGACGCAAACCGGCCCGTACCCATTCCATATGCTCATAGGTCTGCTTTTGGCTCATACGGCATAGCATTAGGTTAGCAGCTAGCAGCCTGTGAAGACGCATGTGCCGCCAGTCGAGTTGCACGAATGTCTGGAGTGTCAGTCGAGAGTCAGTGCCGGAGGCCGCCCTGGCGCCTTAGTTCCAGGCAGAGCATAAGGATCGTGAGTCACCGCTCATTAGTCGGTCCGGTCAATTGCAGTGCGATGAAGTCGACGAAGCGACGGGGGGACCATCGAGATCAAACCAAAACCAATCAATGTACAGAAGAGAAAACAGCGCATCTACTCTACTTCCTGCCGAGCATGCCAAGGCACATGGTAGTGCTGCCGAGAATAAGCGATCCCAGGACGACCTCGTTGGCTTCGAGATGCTTAATGAGCGTGGGTGCGTCGGTGAGCACCACGGCGACGGTGATGAGGGCCACGAGGAGGACGACCAGGAGGGCGACGGCGCCCCCGAGCGGGGCGGTAAACGTCGCCACGACAAACGCGACGGCGGCGCCGCTCGAGGTGCAAATGACGCGCCAGATGAAGCCGTCCATAAAGCACTGGAGAGACGTCAGCGTGGGGAGTCGGTGCGGGCACACATGTACACCATACCTTGTACGTCGAAATGACGAGGCCGAGGAACGCGCCGGTCATGACCACCAACGAGGATTCCACCTGTCATGTTAGTTGTCGGACACCCTTCATCTTGCGCCAACTCACCACATGTATGAACGATGCGGCAGTAGAGCAGACCACAATGGCAAGGACACCGCTCTCGCAGGCGGTATACACCGCATAGAGCGGGACGACCTTGACGAGCCCGTCGTCCCGGTGCTTGTAGAGGACGTAGACGGCCGCAGCATACGCGAGGACAGCTGCGGGGATGTACCAGTGGCTGAGCTGGAGCGGCGCGATGAGGTAGAGCGCGACGGCAGACGCGGCGACGCGAAGCGTGACGAGGAGGTAGACCCCGCGGAGGAGCGTCTCCTCCTTGTCAACCCCGCCTTCGTCCAGCCTCAGGTCTTCGCCGAACCCGTTGGTGAAATCGCTGCTGGAGGGCATCGCACCGCCGGCCTCTGCGCTGGAGAGGTCGTCGGTAGGAACGGCCGTGTACTTTGCCGCCATGGTCGGTGAGCCGAGTGTGTGTGTGGATGAGTGAGACGGCGGTGGACAACGATGTATTTGTTGACAAAAGCGATCAAAGATGTGACACTCACTGGCAATCGTGGCCCCGCACGGAGCTACAGTGCCTCCGGTGGCGTTTCTTGTTCAGCCAGCGCGCCCCCCAAGCCGTGTCCTTCCAACGCAGCCGTACGTCACAAGAGTTGTACAACCATAGTTTGCATCATACTGCTTATACGACCAACTCCTACGACCTTTATGTGTCCTAGTACCCGAGTTTTGCCTTCTTGGCCTTGCCGCGCTCAGACTGGGGCGCTTCGTGGCCCAGCCGGTGGACCTCGGCCACCAGGTCCTCGACAGCCTTTGGCGACGTCTGGTGGTGAATAACACAGCGGTTGTCCTGCAGGACAATGGGGTCTGGGAGAGCCGCAAGTGCAGCCATGACCGTGTCTGTCGACAGGCCCAACGGCGACGGGTCAAAGTAGACCATGTTGGTGTGGACTGGCGCCAAAATCTCGCACCCGGCATCCTCCAGGCCCTCTGCGAGGCGCGCAGCGAGCTTGTGTGTCCCCGCCAGACGCGGCATGTGGTGGGTAATGGCCCAGTCAGCCTGGGCGGCCAGCAGCCCGCTCTGCCGCCATCCGCCGCCGAACATCTTGCGGAACCAGCGCGCACGGTCGATCAGGCTCTTGCTGCCCACGAGGATGGAGCCGATGGGTGCGCCGAGACCCTTGGACAGGCAGAGCCCCACAGTGTCAAAGGGCTCGAGCAGCTCGGACAGGACAGCTTGAATGTCCGTATCTTTGCTTGCGTCCAGTCCCCGTCGCTCGAGCTCCCTGGCAGCGACATTCCACGCGCGCGCACCGTCCAGGTGGAGCGCCAGGTCGTGCTTCTTGGCCAAGCTGTGGATCTTGAGAATCTCTTCCTGGGGGAACACTACGCCGGACATTGTGTTCTCGAGCGATATCATGCGGTTGGGGGCAAAGTGAATGTCGTTGCCGAGACAGAGGTTACGTTCAATGTCGTCGGCCGTCAGGTGCAGCCCGTTGGATGGCGTGAGCGCGTGGCTCGTCGCTTGCGAGAAGAGGGCCGCACCGCCAGCCTCCCACATGTAAGTGTGGGCGCGGTGGTCGCAGATGATGCTGTGGGGCGGCTGCGTGAGCGTGGAGCGGATGGCCAGCTGGTTGGACATGGTCGTCGACGAGCAGAAGAGGGCGGCCTCCTTTCCTGACAAGCGGGCGACGCGTTCTTCGAGCGCGTTGGTCGTCGGGTCCTCTCGGTACACATCGTCGCCGCGGGATGCTCGCAGAGCGTAAAGGATCTGAGCATCGGTCGGAATGGTGATGGTATCGGCTGGTGGGTCAGCATGCTTCGAACGTCCGTATCTACACACTTCTAAAGTCGCGCGCAACACGCTTTAGGCGGTCAGCGTTGGCCAATCCCCCGATCGCTTCGAGGACATCGGGGGCGTTGGCAGCCGCAGCTCCGGTGACGGCACGCGCAATGTCGTCGGCAATGGCCAAGGATGGAGCTGCGGTGTGGAATGCACGGACGCTCAAGCGCGAGACGTGCGGCGGGTGTCGCGAGCTCGTCAAGGTGGTGCGACGTGAAGTGCCCACGTCGCGGTCGGCGAGGTACAGGGAGCTGACAACAGAGTTGACCTTGTGTGCCCCGACACCGACATGTCGTCCCAGCCCGCGTAGTGCCTGTGTCGAGGTCCATGGCGACAGCATGGTGTGGACAGATAGATAGCAACCGAGTGACGTCCAGGCCAAGTGGTCAAGACCGGGAGCCGTCGGACGCCATGCCAGAGCAGACAATGACGCACACGGTTGTGGGAGATTCCGGCTGTCGCTTAACCCGAGGGAGCCTGGTCCCACCGTGGGAATGTAGCTTGGTGGTAGTAACAGTTCGTCGCCTGCTGCTCGCCTCCTTCACCGTCGTCCCTCTTGCGCGTATGCATACAGGTAAAAGGGTAAAACTGGAATCCTGACACAGGTCGAATGCTTGGCAGGTTTTATCAAAGCATATGGCCATTGCGGTGGTCGGCAAACCCGGACTCCACGGCGGTGTTTCCGACGTGTCCGTTATCGTCTCCCCCGAGGTTGCCGACGGGAGCACGGGGCCGCAATTTATTCTTTCGGTTCAACAAAAACGCACCGTTTCCAAATATGACGTTGCACAGCAAAGCCTCTGGTGGTCGGGTCGCTCGGACATGCCGCGGATCGGACAGAGCAAGAACAAACGCGGCTCAACCTCGCATAACGTACAAAACCCTCCTGGCAACCCGAATAGACAGCTCCACTCATCTTTCTCACTACCTCCTCACTGCACAGACACCATGCAGGCCAGCAATCCAGCAGTGGTGGACGCTCAACTGCCTCCCGCGCCCCCTCCCTATGTCGAAGTCGAATCCGTTGGTCCGTTGGAGCCAACGGATCCCATGCCGCCCCTGGTGGGCTCGCACGAAGACCTCGGCGATGTCGGTGAGTGGACCGCTGTCACCCCTGCTTTTGCTGTTCAAAACGCTCACCGTTGCCAGACTTTGCCGACCTAGAGGTCTCGGGCCCAGGTGCCGCTTCGCGTGCGGCCGTTGTCGCCGACGGAACAGTCAGCGTGTGGCTAGACGTCAAGAAGGAGCTTCCCGAGCTGCCCCAGCTGCTGGTCCCGCCTCGCCGGATCCCAGAGGTTGCGGTCGACATCAATGGCGGAACAGACTGCCCTCCCCTGAACATTGTCATCTTTGTCGTGGGCTCCCGAGGTGGGTGGGGTGTTGTCGTAGGGAGAACTGGACTGTCACTGACCTTTTCAGGTGACGTGCAGCCGTATCTCGCGCTCGCACTGCGTCTCATTGAGACGAACGGCCATCGTGTGCGCATCGCGACACATCCGAGCTTCAAGGACCTGGTTCTGGGCGGGAACAAGCTCCTGGGGAAGAGCGAGCAGTTTGGCAACCTCGCTGGACGGCTCGAGTTCTTCGACGTCGGCGGCGACCCTAAGGAGCTCATGGCGTACATGGTCAAGAGTGGGTGCACCGCCATCCACAGTCGTGTGCTGACCGAGCAGACCCGGGCCTGATGCCTGGCTTTGCCTCGCTCACCAACGGCGATGTCTCGTCCAAGCGCCGAATGACCGGTGACATGCTGCAGGGCTTTTACCGCTCTTGCTTTGAAAACGACCCCGAGACCGAGGCACCGTTCGCAGCCGACGCCATCATATCAAACCCACCGGCGTTTGCCAACATTCACGTTGCCGAGTCGCTGGGTATCCCTCTGATCATGTCCTTTAGTGAGTGGCACCGCCCCGCAAGAACCATCACCGCCTCCCAAAGACCCATCAGCCCTGACTTGTAAGCCATGCCGTGGTCGCCGACCAACAAGTTTGCCCACCCGCTCGTCAACGTCCAGAGCTCCAATGCCGAACCGGGCTTGACAAACTATCTGAGCTATGCGCTTGCCGACACTCTGTAAGTCTGCTATCAGTGCGTTCAAGAGAGCGCACGTTGTTGACTGGTGTGGCAGGATGTGGCAGGGCCTCGGCGACATCCTGAATGGTTTCCGCGAGCAACTGGGTCTCGGCCCGCTTTCCATGCTCACAGGGCCCATGGCAACCGAACGCCTGCGGATCCCATTCACGTATGCCTGGAGTGCATCGCTCCTGCCCAAGCCTGACGAGTGGAAAGAGCACATTGGTGAGTGGCATATGTCTCGTTGGGTGCGCTGACGCATCAGACATTGTGGGCTTTTACTCGATGCCCACGACGGTGACCTATACCCCGGACGCTGCGCTGAGCGCGTTCCTGAAAGCGGGGACGCCCCCAGTGTACATTGGCTTTGGGTCCATTGTGGTCAAGAATCCCGACGAGTTGACCAACCTCGTCCTCGAGGCGGTCGACAAGGCCGGGATCCGCGCGATCGTGAGCGCCGGTTGGTCGGATCTCGGCGGCCTGGACCTTCCCGAAAGCGTGTTCCTCATCAAAGGTACGGTACAGTTGTGGGACATGGCAACCATTGAGCTGACCGCGTGCAGGGGATATCCCACACGACTGGCTGTTCGCCGACGGCCGCGTGTCTGCCGTGTGTCACCACGGCGGCGCCGGCACGACGTCGGCGGGCCTCCGCGCCGGCCTGCCCACCATCATCATCCCCTTCTTTGGCGACCAAAAGTTCTGGGGCACAGCCGTGGCGCTCGCCGGTGCTGGGCCCCAGCCCATCCCGTACAAGCACTTGACTGCCGACAAGCTCACTGCCGCACTGGAGTTTGCCTTGTCCGACGCTGCGCGCCAGGCGGCTGGCGTTATTGGCCAGTCGATCCGCGCCGAGGACGGCACCAAGGCGGGGGTCGACAGCTTCCACGCACATCTCCCACTGAACAACATGCGCTGCGACCTGGAACCGTATCGCGCGGCCCAGTGGTGGTCCAAAAAGCACTACCTGCGTCTGTCAAGCTTTGCGGCGGGAGTGCTGGTCCGCCGCGGCGTGATCAAGTGGCGCCACCTCGTGCCCCTCCGTGAGTTCTTACTGCTTGGGATACCGGAACTGACAGTAGGTACGCGAGAATACGATACTAGCAGGACGTATACCGACCCCATCACTGCCGGCAGCCAGGCGCTGCTGGGCATGCTGACGACCACGGTGACGGGAACGGCCCAGTTGTTCACAAAGCAACCTGTGGGTTCGACTTCGTATGGACGCGGAGCTAATGGTGTAGCAAAAGGGATTGACCAAGCTCACTTGGGGCATTGCCAAGGGTACGCTACTGCACGCACTGGCCGCATTCACTGACATCCAGGCGGCGGCGAAGTGGTGGGATCCATGGCGGATGGCTTTGAGAACGTGCCGGGAATGCTCGGCACACGAGTTCGCCCACGACGCCGTGTCGACGGCATTGCCACTGGACTCGCCGAGGGAGGCAAGTCGCTCATGTACGGCTACATGGACGCCATGAGCGGGGTGGTCACGGAGCCGATGGACGGATACAAGCGAAGTGTGAGTTGGACCACCACACACACGACATGGCTAACGGCAGGGCGCCGTTGGACTGGTAGCGGGCGTGGGCACCAGTTCGCTCAACCTTCTCGTGCGACCCCTCAGCGGAGCGTTCGGTGCCCTCGTACACCCCACTGTCGGCGCGTGGCGGAGCGCGCAGGCATGGAGGGCACAAGGCGGCCCTGTCCGGGTTGCGCGGGAGCGATCCAGCATTGCTGCCGCTGCATCGCTCACGGATGCCGAGTGTTCTCAGTTCGTCGGCAAGTTTCGACACGCAATGGTCGAGGAGAGGGTCAAGGGGCGCCGTAAAGCAGAGCGTGCCCGCCGGCGCGAGATGGAGGCTGCGGAGATGTACGCCGACTTGGATCCTGAGGAGCGGGCGGCACTGGTCAATCGATCGTGGCAGGACCACCTCCTGCCCCCGCCGCGGCCTCGCAAGGCAAACAGCGCGGCCAACAGTGCGGCCAACAGCGCGAATGCGTCCCCCGAGTCGTCAGACTACGAGTCGGTCGCGAGCTCGCGAAACTTGAGTCGTGTGGCTAGTCGGAGTAGCGGTGTGGTACCGCCTCCCTTGCCTCCCCGGCGAACCCAGGAGTTGACTGACAAGATGGCCACTTTGTAGAGACACATGCATGTCACCTCTGGAGCGTTGTGTTGTTGCCAGCGTCTGCAGATGAGAGACATCTATGCCCCTTTGCTTGACTAACCACAGACATCCAACTGGCAACTCCCAGGCCCTTGCACCTTGTCCCATCTCGCTTCTCCTCCTTACGAGAGAGTGCCATGGCTGGCGTCCAGACCGGCAATGCAGTTTCTGAGCACAGGGGTGGTTTTGGATTTCGGTATTTAAGTTGCCGACCGGCCTTCTCCGCATCCCCACTCGTTATCGATCTCCCACGCCCGGCGGCTCACCGGCAGTGCAGCTGTGCCGTCGAAGCCCGCCGTTCACGACCGCGCCGTCCTCTAGCCGACGCCTACCGCGTCTCCTGGCGAAAGGCATTCGGGTTCGCAACACAAGGACAAGACTATACCCAGCCAGTCACGGGAACAACATGGCTCCGCCGTGCTTCGGCACGTCTCGTGCCGGACCCCCTCGCAGCCACCACCACGCTTCCACTTAACGGGATCCCCTCATATCCATTGTCTCTTGTTCTCTCTCTCTCACCCCTTGTGCTCGTTCCACATCTCCAACTAACCCATTTACACCACTTCCGCCAAAAAAATGACGGCTTCACTCCCCAAGACCATGAAGGCGATTGTGATCAAGGAGCCGTACAACATCAAGGTCGAGGACGTGCCGACTCCCGAGATCAAGTCGCCCAACGATGCCATCATCAAGGTCGTCTACGCCGGCCTCTGCGGTACGTCATCGTAGGAGCAGACCAACCTCCTCCGTATATCCAGCTCGCCAGACACTTTTGCTGACTGACTACACAGGCTCCGACCTCCACATCTACCGCGGCCACCAGCCCGGTCCCTACGGCTACGTGATCGGCCACGAGGCCTTTGGCGAGGTGGTGGCCGTCGGCGCGGGTGTCAAGACCTACAAGGTCGGAGACCTGGTGTGCTCGCCCTTCTCGACGTCGTGTGGTGAGTTTTGCACGGGACCGGCACGGCCCAGCCCGGCGCGCGGCCGACGTGTCGTCGGTTGGGGCCGGACATTGGGGTCAACATATTGGACAATGGCCCCCCGGATGTCGGCGGCGTCGGCGGCGGTGGCGCCGAATGCCGAGCGGCGCGTTCGCGTGTCTCGCTCCGGCAGGCTCTGTGCTCCTGTCGTGCTCCTCTCCATTCGCTAACATGCCCAGGCAACTGCTTCTACTGCAACCAGGGCTACACGTCGCGCTGCATTGGCGGCGGCGCGCTCCTCGGCAGTGCGGCCAACCCCGGCGCGCAGGCCGAATACCTTCGCGTGCCCGAGGCGGAGGCGAGCCTGTTCCCTGCGCCCGCGGACATCAAGCCCGAGCTGCTGCTCCTCATGGCGGACATTCTGCCCACCGGCTACTATGTGGCGTACAATGCCCGCCACCTCATCGACGACGGCCAGGTCGACGCTCCCAAGGCCAACGGCGGCGCCGTCGTCCAGCCCGTGGGCAAGCGCGGTGTCGCCGTCGTCATTGGCTGTGGACCAGTGAGTTTTCTCAACACGCCGCCGTGTGGGTACATACCGGTGTACTGACCCGCGCCCAGGTCGGTCTCTGCGCCATCTCGTCTGCGTGCACCATGTTTGAAAAGGTGTTTGCTACCGACATTGCCGAGCACCGCCTCGACGCGGCGCGCAAGCACGGCGCCATCGCGCTGCAGGGCGACGAGCTCAAGAAGGCCGTCCTCGAGGCGACCGAGGGCCGTGGTGCCGACGCTGTGCTCGAGGTGGTGGGCCACAACAGCGCTCTGGAGACGGCCGTCGACCTCGCGCGTCCCTTCGGTGTCATCTCGTCGTGCGGCCTGCACACCCACGACGTCAAGATCCCCGGTCTCGCCCTGTACGGCAAGAAGTGAGTTGTTGGTTTTTTGGCATACAGTGTGCTACAAACGTTCCCACGCCAGAAGCTTGCTTGCCTGCTCACACGCGTCCTCCTCCAGCCTTCGCTTGCAGTTTGGCCGTTGCTCCGTGCACACGTTCACGCCGCCGGCGATGCAGGTCCTGCGGGACAACCAGGACCTGTTCTCCAACTTTATCGAGCACCAGGTCGGCCTCGACAAGGCCGAGGAGTACTACACGCTCTTTGAGCAGAACAAGATCGCCAAGACCGTGTTCGTCTTTGACAAGTAGGCCATGCTATGTGGAGCAAACAGCGACGTCGTTCGGAAAGGTGTAAAACGTGTACACAGTGGTTGGTTGGGGGGGGGGGGCGTGGGACCCCGCAGCTCAGTAGCCGAAGTAGCCAAAGATGTCACAACAGCAAAAAGGGTATACCGGACATGTCCTTCCGAGTTAGACGAGCGTATGCTATGGGGGCCTGGGTAACCTTGCTGCGTGGGTTTAAACCAAGGTGTGTGCCGGAGGGTACCCGACAGACACGGTTGGTCGTGCCAGGTTCATCGTGTCTCGTTCGGACACTATTCACCGAGATCGCATCAGCCAGCTGGCCGCTCGCACGATCTCGTTGTCCTTCTGTCCAACATATCTGGCCGGCTAATACCAACCACCACCGATTCCCCATCTCCACGCATGCTGGACATGAACACTCCCCCGCCCCACGGTGCCGCAGTAGCGTTGGGCACGCGGCACCGTAACCCTTGCCTATCGCCCGCGGTCTGGTCCTAACCTGCTCGTTATGCTCGAAGCCACAGCATCTTGTCGGTTCGTGCCTCCGTCCAGTCCTTGACCTTATTTACACAGTTGCAATCACATCCGCAGGCCCATATCTGGCTATCCGGCGACGTGAACTTGCTGTCTGGGGGGCTGGAAATGGAATGAAATCAACTGGACCCGCAGAGCGGTGTTGGCAAGGCCGTGCCAAGAGCAGTTGGAGTCTGAGAAAAGCACCGACCGGTGGGCCTGGCCAAAGAGCATTCCGGAACAGCAATGACGTACTGTACCATCCGCCTGAACGTCTCCAGCTGCAGACCTGGCCCCAGCCCATCCCAGGACATGAGAGAGTTTCCTGCCGCGCCACGCAGTTTATGCTTGCAGCATTGCTGAAACGTCGGGCAGAGCGGAAGCCGTCCAGGAGAGGCCAGGAGAGGCCAGGGAGTCGCAGAGTGTGTTCTTAACGGCAATTGAGTCGCACACCTTGTGGCTACTCCAGGCGGTCCTTTGAGCCGCGGATAACGGCTGGGCGATGCTTAATAGAGCCTGCGGGTACTTAGGTGTGCACCCAGAGCGCCAGAGCAGCAATGGTGCGGAAGTGGGTGTGCTACATTCACCCCGTCTCACAGCTTCTCCGGTTCCAACGGCGGTGCAAGTATGAAGCGGTGCTCTCTGTGATCTGTGGGCAAATCCAAGACATATAACCCAACGCTTCCATCGCCCGTCCGTGTCCTCTTATCCGCACCACAACCTCTCTCTGTCACACACATCTCTCCACACCTCGTACTCCAAACCATGCTTGCCATGCTTGCCGCCCTCGGTGCCGTCGCTTTCGCCCAGCCAGGCCTCGCCGCCCCGGCTGTCGCTCCCAACAACAACAACAACAACAACAAGGCGCGCTACTACTACACGTCGTCCTACGACGACAACACGGTCTACTACTACCAGCAGGCGTGGTTCTGGCCCGTGCTCGTGACTGTCATCATCCTCAAGATCATCTTCTGGTCCCTCATCATCTGGTGCTGCTGCGTCAAGCCCCGCCGCGAGGCCCGCCGCCTGCGCGAGAAGAACAGCGGAAACTACATCCCCATCGGCGCGCCAAACCCGTATGCGAGCGCCCAGCCGGCGTTCCAGGCGTCCGTCACGGCCCCCACCCCAATCGCGCCCAACCCATACACGGGCGCGTACAGCTACCAGACCCCAAAGTACTGAGAGAGAGCCTGAGAGCGTGAGAGGGGGACATGCTCTGCGTCGAGAGACTATAATGTGGCGTGTGGTAAACGAGATCAGAAGACATGCATGTACATACGGGATTTGCTGGGGGGCAGGGGGGTAGACGCCATGAGGACTGCCCTTGAACACCGCTCTCGTTGTCCGTTTGTGTTGTCCCTCGCCATCAAGCATGCCTTGCTTGTCGTCCCATGTGCACCAGGGACCATAACCTGGCAAGCACACAGAAGTGGTGTCTTGCTCGTATCCATTCATATCGTGTTGAGCCTTGTAGAAGACGAGTGGCACGTTGGCCCGGTGGTGGCATCCCGTGACCGTCGTTGGCACACCCGTCATTTACGGAGGCTGGACACGGGTACACGGACTTGCTGGGTACCGACGACAGAACCGAGCTGCCAGTGGGCACTGGCCCACTGCTACATGTCCTGTACTGCTGCCGCTGCTCTCTGTTAGAGCCTCAGTGATCAGTGCAGAACGAAGAGGTGAAACTCGGACCCAAGTCAACACGACTGAACCACCCCGTACGGTCTGGTTCTGATGGCGCTCTCTGCGATCTCTGCGACGCGACGCAAACGGTCGTGCCGTGTTCCTCGGTTTCGTCATACGAAAGCTAAGCTGGCCAGCAGGTGATGTTGTGTTTGCACCGTGTTGTGGCTCTTGCGATCGATGCTTACCCCCCAGCCGCGCTGTACGCCGCTCGTCAGCTGCAATGCGAAGCGGCCAGCACTCACGACCCAACACCCCCCTCCCCATGTCATCTCCGTATCTCCGTAACAATGGCAACAATGGTACTAACGAGGTGGGGCCACTTGCTCCTCCCTGGTGGCGCCGCACGTCTCCCTCTCCAGTCGTTGGTCTCTTGCCAATGCCCTCTCGACGCCGTGCGACCATGCACAGGCCCTGCTGGCAGCGGGTGGTTGCACACTGTGCGCATGCATTGGTGTGCGTTCGTTGGGCTGGTGGGTACGTTGGTCGTCAAGCAGCAGCGTGGTCGTCAAGCACAAGCGGTGGGTGGCTGTGTCCCATGCTCTCCGCGCTCTCGCCGACGCAGCTGATTTTCAGTGTGAAAACTGAGTACTGAGTCGTCATTCAATATTCCATCCAGCAGCAGCAAATGCTTGTGCATGCAAATGGAGAGATCTCATGAGATCTGGTGGCAGGACGCAGGACACGCCCAGTGCACGAGTTTTGCCAGGCATTCAGCCAACGCTTGTGCACTACGGCCCCACGCACAGGACACATGCCCTCTCTGCGTGCACTGACCACGCTCTCTACCTGACATTCCTCGCCGCCTCTCGACCGCCAGGGAGAAGAACGAGTCCATGGGACGAGACACATATGTTGTTTTGGTGAGAGTTCCCCGAATCTTAATCTCTACATTCTCCACTTTCTCACTCTCTCACTCTCCCCCCAAGAACCTTAGTCGTCGCCAGCCAGCTCCACACACATTCCTGCATACAATACACATCCACACGCCGACGACTCGTCCTCCTCTTTCTTTGCCACCATGGCCATGACCGCGACGCGCAATACAGGACCCAGCACGAACGCAAGCGCCAGCTCGAGCCGGTTCGCTCGGGCCGTCTCGACGCTTCTTTCACGTATGTACAGTACGCTCCTCGTCGCAGTGTTGTGAGCGCTGTACACGGCTGGCTGACAGCAACATCCTACTAGCATTCTCCAACCCCCACTCGTCCTCACGCTCAGCCTCGCGCCCATCGTCATTGGCAGTTCCCAACACCGCAGCGACTGAGCGACCACGACGGGTCAGCGAGGCAACACTGGCCAAGGCGGGTGAGTCGAGCGCCAGCGCCATCGCCATATGGCAGGGGAGGTTGCTCCGTTCTCAGCGCTGACAACGGCCCAAAGGGAGTCGCAGTCGGACCAGCTGGCATGCATTCCGGAGCGTGGTGTCTCTCAACCACCTCAACGAGCACGACGACGAGCGGCGGGCAGCCGAGGCCCAAGCCGAACGCCAGCGGTTGACATCGAGCATGAACGAGGACCTGGCTCTGGCGCTCGCCGGGCCCTCTGGGCAGCGCCACAGCTCGTTTGGCAGTGCCAGCAGTTCCGGCGCACTGGACATGCTGCCCGTCCCCGCGGGCAAGGACTCGCCCTCGTCCTCGTCCTCGAGTCGCAGTCTGCCTGCCGCGCTGCGAACCAAGCTCAAGCGCACGCGCAGCACCAACTCGCTGGCCGTCAGCACCACTGCGTCAAGGTCGACACCGGGCGGCGCACCGCCGCGCATCGCCCTGGCAGACTTTGGCTTTGAGCGCGATGGCCCGCCCACGCCGCCACCACTCCCCGCAGCGGATGTACCCCGCATCGAGCTGCATCTCGTCGACACGGCACTGGAAGGGCTGGATTTTGACAAGAAGAAGGACGAGACAAGGACCAACGGGCTGTGAATGATGACGATGGGGAATGGCGTCCTGGGTGTGTGTGTGACCTGACACGCAAGGGGCTCGTGCTTCCGTCGTCAGGGTGGTTGTTTTGTTGTTGAGTATTTCCAGGGCCAGATGGGGGGGGACAGCTCTCCCTCATACCATGCAACAAGGGACAATTTCTCTACAACGGATACGCCAGGACCAACTTGTGCACAAGCATGACAGTGCGCAGTGCTGGACCATACCCACCTATCTGGACAGGGCGTTGTTGTTGCGTTTGGAGGAGGGTTGAAACGTGCCGGGTGTGTCGGAGGCCGCGGATAGGAAAGCCGTCCGTTCACATCCTGCCGAAACATTCCGCCACTGTGCCATTGTGCCATTGTGGCTGGGACACCAAAGTTGTGGATCCCGTGGGTGGCTACTTGCCCGTCCAAAAGTAAACCATATTCATAACGCTCATTACTATATATTGGTAACAACTCAAGTGAAGACGGTGTTTCGTAACCTTGCTTTCCTTTCCTTATCGCATCTCCGGATCGGCCCCGGAGGACCATTATGGAGCCACTTATGTCTCGTGCTGACCGCATGGTGCCAGGCGTTCATGCCGTTCCCATCCGGGCACCCGCGAGAACTTTGTTTAGTTGTAGGTCCCGGGCTCGCGGCCAAAGTATCCCTTCTCGGGGATCTCGAGGAGCACGCACGCGGCGTTCTCGCAGCCCTGGTAAGGGACGTTGTTGCCCCACCAGTCGATGCTCACGTCGGGGATCTGGACGGCAAAAAAGATGACAATGGCGGCAATGGCGATGGCGGCCGACCACGCGGCGGCAAGGACATAGTTGTACCGCGACCAAAAGGCGAGGTAGCGCGGCTTGATGTAGCCCCACGAGAACCACGTGAGCATGACCATGGGCCACATGTACGAGAGGTTGTAAGGCGCGAACATGATGGGGCCGTAGCAGAACATGACGGGGTGGAACGAGCGGATCCACTTGTTGCGCGGGAACTTCTTGGACAGGAGCCAGGTGACTAAGAGGGAGGGGTTGGTTAGCCACACGCGTGATGAAAACGGTGACAGTTGTCTGGGACTCACTGATGGGGAGGACAAAGCCGATAGGGAAACCCAGGAGCATGAGCTTGTAGCGACCGCCAGGACCAAAGAGCTTCTGCGGGCCGAGGGTACCCCAGAACACGGCGGCGGTGAAGAAGGTGTTCTCACCGGGGCACGACATGGCAAACTGGGCGTCCGACGTGCACACGTTCTTAAAGCTCATCTGGTAGTTGAAGATACCCGTGCACACAAACGTCGAGACGACAGTGGCGACCATCTGCGCCGCAAACGTGTGCTTGGGCGGGATCTTGACGTAGTGCGCGAGCTTGAGGTCGTTGGCAAAGTAGATGGCCTGTGCCGTGACAATGTAGCCGTACATCTGCGGGAGGGTTAGCACGGGCACACACATGTACCGACTGGGACGCTGGGACTCACCTTGAAGTAGTTCATGGCCAGGGCGTCACCGACGGCAAAGCCACCGCCACCAATAAACTCGGCGAGCACATTGAGGGTGACCTGGACACCGGTAACGGCCGCAATGAGGCCGATGGGGATGACGAACAGGATGGCCATGATGATACCGAACACGACGACAGCGGGGCTAGTGTTGGTGGGGTATGCACCGACACCGGCGCAGCCGATACCGAGGGCGACGAGGAGGACGATGAAGTAGCACCACTCGGGAACCTGGGGTGGGGGTGTGGTCAGTTGAGGGCCGCGGCGGCGTGGCGGAAAAGAAGAAACGAAGGAAAAAAAGTCACGAATTTCTCGGGAATTTCACGCCCATTTTCAATGTTCCCACACACTCACCTCCTTGTACGAGCGCATGAGACGGAAGTGAATGTCCTCGCCGAGGTCCTCGTCGTCGTCGCCAAACTGGCCGTCGCCCTTCTTGAACGTCTTCTTGACCGAGCGCCAGAAGCCCCTGAAGCCCGACGCAAGCTCGTGGCGGTGGTACAGCGCAGTGTACGAAATGGTGGCGGTGTACAGGGCAAAGAACCAGAAGTACACGGTAATGTTGGCGGCCGACATGTAGGGCTCCGAGTAGACCTGATACTTTTCGTTGTCAAAGATACCGTCGTCGTTGAGAATCTTGGTGACGTTGTACCTGCTGCCGTCGTTGGCAAAGACCTTGTTGGAGTTGATGGGCAGGTAGGCCGTGTCCCACTTGTTGGTCCAGTAGATGCCGATGATCATGAAGAAGCCGAGGCACATGCCGACCCACTGGTTCATGACTGAGAACAGGGGGATGACGAGCTGTGAAGGGTGTTAGAGCAGGCCATGTTCACGCCGCGAGGATGGGGGCACTTACCGGAGTCCAGCCGTTGAAACTGGGGACGTTAAAGTCAAAGGTCGGGAGAGGGTTGAGACCGAGACCGTTGTTCATGCCGACAATGTTGTTGAACGCCATGTTGTTGGGGGCAATCCACGAGAGCCAGTTGAACGTGGAAAGCGCCTGAAAAATGTATCCGGGGAACCACCAGTAGATGAACATGGACACAAACGCCATCATGAAGAGCTTCATGCGCGACCAGGTGTAGATGCGCTTGAGGGGGCCGGGAACGGCGATCGAGTCGTCCGAGTGGAACGCCTTGTTGATAGCCAGCGATGTGAGCGACGAGGGCCACACGCAGAAGCTTGGGTACACAATGAAGCGGCGGCAAAGACCCGCAAGACCATAGCCCACAAAGTTGGAGCCGATGGTGTTGAGGATCTGGTAGCCAAAGTCCTTGGCATACGACTGGCCAAAGTACTGAGGCAGGGCCTGAGTGAAGACAATGTAGCCAGTGTAAGGGGTGTTGAAGGCGACAGTCGCCATGATGGTAATAAGCATGTGCTCTTTCTTGTTGAAGGGACCGGGGTTCTGTGCAGGTCAGAAAAAAATGTATTGGTTTTGCACCACTCACAAGGCTGTGACGACCAAAGAAGTTGAACTCCTTGTGGGGCATGGTACGCTCCATGAGCTTGCCGAAAGGCCCTAATAGGGTTAGCACGGTCACCACTCCCCCTTCCTACTCACAAGCAAGAAGCTGGGCGACCTGGGACGAAACGTAGACCTGGGGCTGACGAATCGAGAACAGCTGGTTGATAAAGGCACCGGCACCGGCAAAGACGATTCCAATGACCCAGACACGGAACGTGAGCGAGGGCATTGTCGGGTCGTCGGTGTTGTCGACCACGGCGCGGACCTCGGCGTAAGGCGAGTTCTCGGTAACCAGAAGCGCCTCGAGCTTCATGGCATGGATGAGCTCGGCGTGCTTGTCAGGGTTGGCAGTGACATCAGGGTTCTCGAGCAGGTCCTTGATAGCATCGAGCGACGACGAGGGAAAGTTCTGGTCGTACTGGTGCATCTCGAGGACCTGGGTCATGATCTGTGTGGCACGTTAGCGCTTGTGTGATACGCCCCGGCGCTCTGAAAGCTTACCGCCTTGCACCTCTCGAGAGTCATAGAGTCGAGCTTCTCCGCCGCCATGGCCAGATCAGCAGAAGTGGCATTGAGCTCTCTGTCATTTGTCAGCGCTCGTGGACTTGGTTTGAGGCAACTGCCGTGCTCACTCCTGGGTGACCTTGTCCTCGACGAGGTCCGCCTCGGGACGCATCACCTCGACATCGGTCAGATAGTTGTTGTCCTTCTTCTCTTCGATTGACATGTTGATGGGTATGGGGACTCCCCTTGGGGGAACTCTACAAGTGTGGCTATGGGCCTGCTTTATGAACAGAGCCGGTTGGACCCGGTGTGCGGCAAGCAGGACGATTCAGTATCAGCCAGCTGCCCACATCTCAGGAGCCTGTCGGCTGACCTCCAGCTCCGCCACGACTCCGACTGGACCGACAGCCCTGTTGGCATCCCACCCAACTCGTCCGCTCTGCGGCAGGGAACCGCGTGTGCACCTCGATATGTGATAGCACCATGTCTTGGCTCGAGTGATACGGTCTTGCGCGATCGCATGATCTCTGGCCGGAACTGGACCTCCGCTAACGGGGTCGAGACACTGCGGCCTTCTGGGTGGTCGCGCTGCCCGCCACGCCGTGGATCCGCGGGCGGGGGGCTCGACAAGGGCAATGCACAATGTGGTGCCATGTCCCCGCTGATCCCTTGCGGCCCTGTGGGGGCCTGTGGCACCAGACGTGATGTTGTGTTGTGCAGGACGGGGCTGCCACCTCCCCTTCTGCGCAGCATGTCGAGCTCAGACGCCATCTGTGCGCGCCTGAAAAGCCCAGTTTGATTCTCTGGCGCTAAATGTTGAAGCCCGATGTGCCATCCCGGCCCTGGCCAGCTGTGGGTACAGTACACCCGTGTCCTCCTTGTGCTCTCCCGCTTTAGCCAAGCAAACGTAAAATAGCCCAACCATGCCAACCTTGTACGATAAGCAGTGACCACAACTCACGCGCAAGTGACGTTCCTGGGCTAGCTAGGAACCGCGCTTGGCAGTGGGCTTTCACAACAACCCCAACGGCCGTGCAGATCGGAGAACCGAGAATACACACCAAGGGGGCGAACAACAAACGTCGCTGGCTATTGTCTGAGCTGCACGTTCACAAGCTTGCAGTGCGGTTGTCATGGGTGATACAATCGCTGTTGGGCGACATGGGTGGTCATGACAATTCTGGAATCCAGTACAGACTCGTTAGTGACTGTGCCCTAGGAATGCCAAGAGTTTGCGTTAATGAGGCAATGCCACCTCGACGCATGGTACCACATGGGCTTTTGTCGGTCCACATATCTAGGGACCGGCCGAGACGTCGCTCAATGGACGCTCTGGGATGCCCGCTGGCCGCTGGCGTGCTTTGGTTGTGCCGGTGCTCGGGATTCTGGAGGTCTCACTGCTCCTCAATATCGCTATCAGTTCGCTCACCCATCACCCATGTGGTACCATCCGTTTTGTTCCCTGGATTAAAGAAGCCGCATTTGCTTGGCCGTCCGCCACCACCTCGGCCAAGTCGACACCCGCGCATGCCTCGAAACCCTCAATATACCACCTCCAGGCCCATCTCCCTTTCCCCTGATCAATGTCCAACATTGAGAGCATGGCATCGGTGCCTACAAGCCCGTGCATGGGAGCACCAGTGTGGTGCACATATCTTGGCACATGTTACTGTCCAGTTTGTGGCGGCAATCCGTCTGCGTGGTGGACATGCCCAACGCCGATTCTGCCCGTCTTTGCCGGCCTATGTCAGTGGCCACCATGAAGAGGGGGGGGGACGGCTTGGGGTAACTCAGGAGCGTTAGTCAGGACAACGCGCCCAAGTGCATGCCCGGCCCGGCATCCATGCGGGGCCTCCAGATTCCACGGCCTCCACAGCCGGAAACCGTACCCCATGCACGGCACTTGGAGCTCGTCGTGGGTTGTTAGGTCCAAGCTTGTTGCTCTTAGTCAAACGTTGTCCAACGTGGCCGTTGGTGTTGGAGCACGCGGGACGATGGCGGATGGCGGTTACATGAGGTGATTGGCTTTGGGACTTGCGTTGCACTAGTGCGACTCTGAGATCCACAGACGTCCACGCTCTGTCGCGTGTCGGCTGGTGGTACGGGTGTGCCAGTGTTGCACGGCTCCCGTCTAAACCTGCAGGAGCCGGATAATTAACCGAGTGTTGTTTCCATTTATACACACTGCCATTTCCTACAGGTGCCAATGCTCGCACTGTCAATGGCCAGTGGAACGCTCGTCGGGCCCTGTGATAGAGATCTCACCGGGTCCCGGTGGGGGGCCGGCAATGTTGATTGCGGATGGTGTGGTTCACCGTTTACAAGTTCAAGCGCGGCCCACGGTCGCCACGCCATACGGCCGAGCGCTCCGGCGTGGGGTGTGTAACTATACCAGAGCATGTCGGCCTGTCGGGTCGGAGCAAGGCAATGTTCATGCAATGTGCATATCATGATTTGCCAGAGCTCAAGATAGCGGCTCACGACCGAGTTAGCTCCCCATGTGGGTCAGTGCCTCACGAGTAGCCAAACTGTGGTTCTTCTCTCGCACTCTATGGCTCCCAGAACAACCAAGGAGGAGTGGAGGCGTCGTGCTCCCAGCACCACCTCTGGCAGCACTAAGGTGTCGGGCTATGGGACGTCGACTCCAAAATCCCAACTGGCGTGGCTCTAACAAAACCTTGGGAGGTTTTCTTGGGCGATCGTTCCAAGCGTGGCTACGTGTCTAAGCGCTTGACCACGAGGTGCACAATCGGAGAACAACGCTTGGCGTTTCGAATACAGGCCAGCACGGAGTGTTTGGTAAAACGCACGTAAGTCCAAGCCCGCACATCAACTCCGCAGTGGTGGTAGGCAATGTGGCAACGGTCAACTGGACAACTGCTCAGACGGCAATGTCCCATGACAGACACATCGGACGGAACCTGAGCAACCCATAGTTGGTATAGTTGGGGAAGCTCAACCCATCATCTCAGGCCGGCAGGTGCTCGCGTGCTGCGAAGACAAACACGGCGTACGGCGTCCAGGCTGACGCCGCTGTGCCTCTACCCTCGCGACTCTTGTTTCCTTGATGGGGTGTTGTTGGCTGTGCTTTCCCCCCGTGTCCGTGCCCGTGACCCCTTGAAGGGAAGACGCAAAGCCGAGCTGTCTCAGCGACAAACGGTCATGCGCAAAAGCACCTCGTGGTGCTTGACTCCCAAGCCCGTCCAGGTCGGCTTTGACGCGCTGTCGGCTTTGGAGGTATGAGAGGACGTTGGTGAGCTACACCCGTACCTCCAGTTCACCCTGTAAAAGCCCATCCGCCAGAACCATTCATCGCTTGTATCCTGGTTAGATAAGACGACGAGTGCACCATGTGTGCGTCCCAGGAAAACGGGCGCGTTCACACCTCTGTAATCAGTTATCAGTGGTAACCGCTCAGGAGTCGTTCAGGAGCCCATTCCTTTTCGCACACTTGCGAGCAACATGAGTTGATACAGTCGCGATAATGGGCACCACCCACCCGTCTCCTCGTGAGAGTCGTGTGCCAAGAAGTAGCAGCAAAAGGTGCCAAGAACCCCGCTCATGTGTGCGTGCCGGATTAACGGATCAGGAGGCACGTATGTACTTGCACGTACACATGTGGAGAGATTGAAGGTTCAGTGGCGGTCAGCCACGCCCCAGTTCCGCCCACGAGTTGACGAGTTGAAATTGAATGAGTGCGTCCCGGAGATCCGGAGAGCAGGACGCGTGACCGACCCACCATGATGCCAAAAGCCTGCTCACATTAGCCAAACGGGGTCCGGGTATCGACCCGTCGTTCTGGTCTGCTGGACGACACGATGTTCCTTCAAGGGCCACTGGTCTAGAAGCCCCCATCCCATCAATCGACCATGTCCCTACCCAAGTGTGACCCGCAGTGCTTCTCATCGCCCCCCGCCTTCCGCAGCTCTCATACCCAGCCACCAGGCGCGGTGCTGTACCATGGGGAAGGTGTTTCCCAAGCACGCGCAGCTGGGACGGTGTGAGTGTGAGTGTAAGATCACGGCAGAGGTGTGCTGTCCCCGTTGCAACAGCTCCACCAATTACGTGGGCGAGTGGCTCGGTCTGAGGACATGGGCAAGCATCCCGCGGTCCTCAGCGTCCTGCCCGCCTAGTCCCCGCGGTGCAACGATCGGGATCGTCCATGAGCATTCCACCAAAGCACGCCAACGCCGGGTACCCAGGATACAAGCCAAGCCTGGCGGGGGCGGGGCGCCTACCACACGGAGGCGCTGGGCGACACCAGCACGGCGAATCAAGGACGAAGGCCTTGACAAACACCCGATGCTCGGACGACATATCCTGGCCATGTCACATCCAGGTGAGTTGCGCAAAGTGTCAACAGGTCAGCAACTGGACGCGGCAAAGGGCGTGGACGAGGATGCGTCCTGTGGTCTGTGGTGGTCGGCTGAGCACTCGGCCAGAAGCAACTCAGAAGCGCGTCGTGTCAGGGCGTTGGCTTGTGTGCCCGGCAGTCCAGCCGGTGAACGCTTGCCGGTGTGCCGATACTGAGTCTGTCGTGGGGAGATACATTGGGGGTGTGAGTACCGGTCGTCAGCTGCGCGAGAATGGAGAGTATAAAGGAATGACAAGACGTCGACGAGCAAGCGTTGGAATTCTACTCGTGGTTCGGTACGTTCGGATCCGACCTTTGGAATGCGCCGTTCGATGCGCAGCACAAGGCGTCCACTGACGCAGCCGGTGCCGAGGTGGAAACCGACTTGAGAGCCGCGCGCGACGGGGTCTGTAATGCGGTGAGTGTAGATAAGATACTGGCGCCGAGCGCTCATGATATGGGATGCATGGAATGGACTTCTTGACAACAACCTGTATCCGTGCAGAGGGAGTGACGAGTGACTCGCTAAGCAAGGACGCACTTGACCATGACGTTTGCCGAAATATCGACGGGCGCAGGCTCAAAGTTGATACGCTCCGGCTGGTGACCGCCAGAGGCAAACGCGGCAACGCCAAAGGCGGCCTTGTTTTGGCGATAGATGGGACCGCCGCTGTCGTTGACCTCGGTGACGCGAACATTGGCGTCGGGCCCACCAATGACCTGGGCATAGTCGCGCGCCTTGGCGATGGCGTCGCGGAGTGCTTCCTGGCGGACCGAGGTCTGGAGGGACTTGCGAGTGAGAGGGGCAACGTCCCATGACAGTCCGTCGACCTTGGCGAGATCCTGAGCCTGGAGGTGTCAGTTACGGAGTCTGTCGGGGGGCAGCGAGTGACCATGTCGGCCAGCCAACACTCACTGCAACTCGGGCGGCAAAGTCGCCCAAGGCCTCAAAGTTGTGGAACGTCGCTTCGGCGGTTGCGCGCGCATGGTGGACAATCTTTTCGACCCACTGCTGTTCGCCAGGCGCCGCCGTCCTAGCCAACTCAGCACGGGGTGGGGGTTGGGGTTTGCGGTCCGTCCACACCGACGTGGTGACGCTCTGGGCGGACCAGTTGGTCACGGGGAAAGCGCTGTCGATGACGAGTTGGCCATCCACCTCGGCCCCGTGGTTGGGGGGTGCCAGAGCACGGAGTTCCGCGACCAGTTCGTTCATCTTGGTCGTGACTTTGGCGCTCACAAAGGCTGGGTCGGGGCCTTCGAGCTGGACGGAAATGTTAATGGTGCACAGCTCTGGTTTGCGCTGGACGGAGAAGTCGCCCGAGACGTTGAACTCGACGGGATGGGTGGCCATTATGGGTGATGGTGAATGCGTGGGGAGAAAGAGAAAGAGAAAGAGAAAGAGAAAGAGAAAGAGAAAGAGAAAGAGAGAGGGGACGTGGAGTATAAGTATGGGTGTGTGTGTGTATTCTGTCCAGCGTGTGACGATGACGATGTGACGCCAAGCGTCGTCTAAATGGGCCAAACGGACTGATCTTTGCCACCCCCGCATTCTGTGCTTTAACATTCCGCTCAACACAAAGAGAGGTGGAGGCGGGGGGGAAGGAAGGAATGGGTGTGCCTAATCCGCAGTCTATTACAAAAGGCAGGCAGGTTATGTAATGCAACAGACGCCTAATTGACAGGCCTAATAGCACGCCTAGCCTTAATTGGTTTAGTCCTATAGTCCTAATTCCCTAAATACACACTTGGAGCCTGTCCGATGACGTCTCTGGTTAGACACCGCAACCCCACCACAGGCAGCACGTTTCTATCTCGTGTCGCGACTGCCTGTCTGATCTCTTGCTTGCCTCTCATCACTTACTCCCACACCTCCCCCGTCAGTGGTCACTCGCAAAGCACCGCTCCCCTGCATTCTGCGTCATGGTACGTATGTGTGCTTCCGGGTACACACACACGCACACCCACTGACCGTGCCCCCTATAGACCACGTTCAAGTGGCTGGTCCTCGCGATTGCGGCGACAGGCGCCGTCGCGCGCCCGGCGCGCCCAACACCCGTCCAGATGCCGTTTGGAATGAGGCCCATGACCCCAGAAGAGATGGACATGGAGACTGACGGAGGGCGAGATGGGTCGTCGCCCGAGAAGAAGGCCGAGATGGCCAAGCTGCTCAATCGATGGGCACCCGTGTTCAAGATGTGGTGCGTGGGTGGATCTGAAGGGAACGCGCAGGAAGAGTAAGAGTTATTCCCCATTCTGACTGGCATAGCTCTACCGAGAGGTATTACCCCAGTTCTGTCGACTTTATGCTGGAGCACTATAACTTTGTGAGTGGTCGTTGCTGTGCAGTGACGCACGGTTCCGCTGACACTGCAGGTGGAGTACAACAATGGCACGACCATCAGGCCAGTGGGTTGCTTGACTCTGTGCTTTTAGTACTTCCAACTGACACACACAACCTACAGGGCCACGATGTCCTCTCTGTCTCTGGCCTGGATCGACTGTGGAAACACGGCGTGAACCAGTCCCTTTCCGTGGACCAGGAGTGCAACGGCCAGCCGCTCATGCCCCAGGGCAGCGAGTTTCTCTACGGCCCGGCAGGGCAAGAGGGCGCGATGGTGTATGCCGAGGATGGACGCGGCCGCGTCTTTGACGATGTGTACGGGATCTGGGTGGACCAGGGACACGGCGTAGTGGTGAGTGTGCAGGTGCCTTGGATACGCTGACAAGGCAGGATCTCTGGTACTGGACGTGGGTGTCCAACGCGGAAGGTTCTGACCCATCAGGTTTTATCCCTACAATCTGGGCAAGGAGGTCGGGACTCTGGGGTGGCTGGGCAATCGTGGGTGTTCGACAGCGACCGCTCAAGCTGACCCATACAGACGTGACAGACTGGGAGGTGAGAACAAGAGGTAGCGTAGCTTCTGGGCCACTCTAACAGCAGCACCTCCGTGTCCGGACAGTCAATGGCGAGGCCGTCGCAGCGGACTTTGGTGAGCTTTAATCGCTGCAGCCAAGCTGACAACAAGACACCCACTCTGGCGGTGCCTTCAGTGCGGGGTAAGTGCTGAGCCAACAACATATGTCTGACCCCCAAGGACGTTCCGCTGGCACGACGTCGAGCGCACCGCGGACAATCGCCCGATTGCATACGTCGCGTCTGGAAGCCACGGTGTGTGGCCCACTCCCGGAAAGCACGTGTATGCGCAGCTGCTCAACCTGTGGGCTCTTGTCGACGTCACGGACGACTATGGTGCGATTTGGGATACGCAAGGCCATGTTGTCCCTGCAGAGTTCTGGTCGCCCGAGACGACCAAAAAAGTTCACCACACTGGCGACGAGTCTTGGCTCGAGTACACGGGGAAATGGGGCAACCGTGGGCACAGCTCGTGCTGGTGGCACTTTTTCGTCGGCATCTGCCAACTCCTTGACGGCCCACCTGGCCCCAATCGCAAGTTTGGCTATCCCACAGACGTGAGCTGCCTCTGACCTGCTCAGGAAGCTAACACACAGTGCATCATGGGCGAAGCGACACAGCAGATGTCCACCTATTCCTTCTTCCTCTCTCGCAAGGTCATTGAGCAGGCCGAGATCCTCAACGTGACGACAATCGTTGTGGAGCAAGTGTGCGCCCGGCCGAACATTGCCAGCCAGGCGTGGGCCGAGACGCTCACATACGACGACCTCGAGATCTGGCCCATGAGCTCGGAGATTGCGTACCGCGGTGCGGACCAGTACCGGACCACCATGGCGCCCTGCGACGGGTCGCGCAGCGCCGCAAAGGCCTACCGCCTGGTCATGAGGGACCGGGACGGCGACCACGTGAGCACGTCGCCCGTCCGCGTCCTGTGTATCTTTGAGGAGGGCCGAGACGGGTGGATCCCAAGCAGCGCCGCCAAAGTCGAGGACCTGGACGAGTGGCGGTGGAACCTCTTCCTGGAGCACCCAAAGCCCGAACCGCCAAAGGAGACAGATCCAATCAACAACCCGGCGTGAAACATACACACTACCGCCGGTAGTCGTGTCCATAGAATTGTAGCAATGACGTGCATGTAATATCTAGGATGTAGCTTAGGCGGTGGCCTCCTTCTCGGCCTCCTTGGGCTCCTCGGCAGCAGGTGCGGGGGCCTCGTCGTCGTCGATCTCTTGGGGGAATGTCAGCTTACGCTCACTACCTTATCCCAATGCCCTACTCACCCTCGCCGTACACCTCGGGGTGCTCGCGGAAGCAGTCCTGCATAGCCTGGAACTTCTCGACACAGTCGAGGCCCTTGGGCTCCGCCTCCGAGTAGACAAAGCACGAGAACGCCGCCTTGAACTGCTCGCCGCAGGGGCCGTCGGCCATGCCACCGAGGCACTGGAGAGTCAGTATTGGTGCAATAAACATTGTGCAGGCGAGCACGAGCACGCCGGGGGGACGTCGACAATAGGGTCGGGCATGCCACTCGGGGCCATAGATGACCAAGCGAGCAAGCATATCCATTGCCTGGCTATCGCCCGGTCTTCAACGTCCTCTGGCTCTCCATTCCGACTCACGGGGCAGTCCCAGTTGATCTCGCCAGTCTCCTCGTTGAACGCGCCCTGGCTGGCAGCCTCGGCGGGGTCGGGGAGGGTAGCGGCCTCGACGGCGGCGGTCTGCTTGTCGCTGGCGTACTTGGCCAGGGCGGCCTCGGTGGCAGTAACGAGCTCGGCAAGGGCGCCGTCGACCTCCTCGGCGGTAGCGGCGAGACCGGCAACGGCAGCCTCGATCAAGCCTGGAGAGAGATGGTGTGTCAGTACAGCCTTGCCCTGTGGAGGTGGTGGTGACAAACCACCTGGATGAGTCAGAGAAACGCACTCTCGGCCTTGGCGTCGGTCGCGGTCTGCTTGGGTGCCTCGACAACCTCCTCCTCGGCCTCCTCCTCAGCCTGCTCCTCCTCCTCCTCCTCCTCGTCGGTCTTGGGGACACCCGAGGTGTTGTTCACGCGGAGGTGGTAGACGGCGCTGCCGGCAGCGAAGAGGGCAGCCGAGGCAGCAACGACGTAAGCGAGACCCTCGCCCTCGCGGGCGACCTTGGCCTTGGGGGCGACACGGGCCGAGGCGGTGGACGACGCCGACGACGCAGTGGCGTAGGCGCGACGAGCGGCGGTGCGCGCAATGGGGCGAAGGCGGGATGCGAACATTTTGTGTGGGGTGGTGACTAAGAGGAGACTCGAAAGGAGAGATTAGATGTTGCCTTAGGTAGACTTTTTCGGCCGGCTTCCGACAACATCTCGGCACGTCGGCGACGAACGGGCGTGGTCGGAAACACGGAGATTGGGGGCTGTCCGTTTAGGAAAAGGGCAAATGGTGATTAGTAAAGGTGTTTATACTTGTCGTTGTTGTTTTTGTAATTTCACATTCCACAGGCACGGCGGCCCAAACGCCAAAACGCAGCCAAGCCGTTTAAGCCATCATACGCACATGCAACAGTCTTGTCGCTGTTGTTGCCCACTACACTCCACAAACACCATGCTCGTCGTGTCGCAGCGTCACCTCACACAGCGCGCCGCCAAGTGGATCGTCGCATACGCCAAACGGTCCTTGACAGCAAAGACGTCGCGCGCAATCTCCAACCGCGCAGCGAAATGGATCACACTCGTGGCAGCACGCTACCTCGCCCGCCAGCAGAGCAGGTTCCTCGCCGTGCACGCGTCGCGCTTTCTCGTCCAGACGGCCAGCAAGGTGATTGCCAAGCATGCCAGTAGGGGGATCACCGAGGTGGCCAAGGCCGCCGTGCTGGCCGCTGCCATGTCGCCCGTCGTGCAGAGTGTCGTTGCGCAGTCATGAGGAACCCAAGACGACGACACACCACCCGGGTAGAGCAACTACAAACCCACACCAAGGCGTTGGGGACCGTGCACCCAGCCTTCCCCCTTCGCAGGCCTCTGGCCTCTGGCCTCTGGAACCGACATGCACGCGACCGTCAACGCGCGCGATATGTGAATCGGTCTGTCACACCGGCCACAGCGCACCGGCGCGTCCGAGACGCGTGCATCGCGTTCGGATGGCCGCGAAGAGGAGCTTCAGGCACAATCGTTCAGCAGGTGAGTTTTGATAATCGCTAGGATGAAACTGACACTCAGCTTGCTCGCGGCTCGTCATCTCTCCCGATCTGCATCCTTCTCTCGCGGGGTGTCGCCGCTGCGTATCTAAGGATCCAGACCTAATTGCATATCGAATGATGGCTGTGTCAGCGTGCAACAGGAGATGCGAGACCCAAGGTAGGGGATCTCAGACACTCACTTCGCGCCGGTACTGTCAGACGACAACCTCGACTTGCGAAACACCACCGCATCATAGATTCACGACCCCACGCCCAGCACCACGGCTGCGTATGAGTAATGCATTCAATGTGATTGATACAACAACGGGTTTGCGGGCCAATGTTCCACCCTCTCTGCTACACCTCACTCACTCCTCCATCTCCACGGCCCACTGGTCAGGACCGACAGTGTCCGCATAGTCCTCTTTGGAGAGGCAGAGCACGCGGTCCTGGATCTGGCGCGAGTTCCAGGCCCACGACCAGTCCTTGGGCTTGGGCGGCGCCTGCTGCGGGTGCAGCACAAACTTGTCGTTGAGGCCCAAAAAGTCGAGCAGCTCCACGATGCGTTTACGCAGGACGCCGCTGGACAGGGCTGGGTCGACGTCGTCGAGCCCCACAAGCGTAATGTTGGCAGAGAGAAACGGCATCATGCCGAGAATGTACGCTGCGAGCTCGCCGGCGCGGTCGGCCGTGGACGGGCACGGCGCCTCGCTGGGTTTCAACCCGGGCACGCGGGTGAAGCCGAGGACGACCTCGGCGACGTCGCGCCCGGCCTTGAACGAGAGCGGGAACGCGAGCGGGCCGTCATCCACGCGCACGTGGACGACGAACCGCCGCACGCCTGTGGGTGCGAGGACGGCGTGTTCGGGCTGGAGCTGGACGAGCGCGCCGAGACCGAGCGGTATGCGCACGGGCGGCGGCACCGGGAACAGGACAAGCGTGTCGACAGGGCCTGGGAGACCGGCACGGAGGGTCCGGCCCCGCGCGTCTGGAAAGAGGCGGAGCGTCTCAATGTGGCCACGGCCGAGGTTACGGCCCAGCCACGCAGCAGCAGGTTCCGGGAGCGCGCCGTGGATGTCTGCGACGCGCGTGTGACGCAGCACCTGGGCCTGGCGGTGCAGCACGGGCGGCGGCGTGGGTGGCGGCCACGGCATGCGGCCCATCGCGTCCCAGTAGTACACGCACGGCGAAAAGCCAGGGAAGCGGCCCAGCTGGGACGTGATGTGGACGCGCTCGGTGGCGCGGGTCGGGTGCGGCGACAGGCAGGTGATATGGACGTGGTGGGCAAGCAGGCGGTCGACGCGGTCCCGGAACCCGCGGCACGCCGAGCGGAGGTGCAGGAGCGAGGCGTCGTCCGACGCGGCGACAATGGCATCCATGAGGTGCGGGAATGCCTCGTGGTCCAGCACCGCCGCGGCAGTCGGCGCCGTGGCCGACTTGGACAGCTCGGGGGCGACACCAGGCGCCGGCGACGCCGAACGGCGCGCACGTTTTGCTGGCGGGGCAGACTCGGTGCATGGGAGAGACAGGGGCGAGGCCGAGGGACAAGGCGAGCTTGCGGCGACGGTGTGGGTAAGTGCTGGCGCGCGTCAGTGACCAGTGGCCTATCAGGTGGGCTGCGGCGACGAACCCGATGGGCCGTTGATAAGGAGCGCGGCGGACGCGGGTGGCGACGGCGAACGGGGACGCCGCGACATGGCAGACGTGTGTGTGTCGGGTGGGGAGAGGGGGAGCGGGGGGGGGGAGGAGAGCAAGTGAGTGATGGTGATGGGGCGATGGGTGACGACGAGGTGGAGTGAATGAATGGGATGGGATGATGCTGTTGACTCGAGAGCAGACCCACCACCCCCCCGCCGGGAACGCGGAGCACGGCAGATGACGCGCACCATTTCGGATCGGATCAGTCGGCCGCCCAGTGGGTTTTGTTGATCTGCTGCCTGCGTTTACACACGCTCTCTTTCTCTCTCTCTCCTCTGCATGGTCTCATGCATATACGTTCTGCAGCACAGCAACGTCCACAGCATATACATATACATGCAGCGTGGGTTTCTGCACGGCCAAAACTGATCCTTCGCTCGCCTGTCGGCGACTCCGCTTGCCGCTGCGGTCATTTCTTTTTCGGCTCTTGTGGCCACCCATGTCCGACCCACCGGCGGCCTCGTCGTCTTAGACTGGTGAATAGTTTGGGTCCTTGGTTCCTCCCTGTTTAAACGCATCAGCCAAGAACAAACCGCCCTTCAGAATCACCACATGCACACTCACGCCTGCGTAGTCGGGTGGCGGGGGATTGTTCGCATAGTCGGGCGGCGGCGGCATTGTGTTGTGCGTGACAGGCTGGGTGCCGCTGCCAGAATACATGACCTGCTGTTGTTGTTTCTTGGTGGCCGAACGGCGTTTGCTGATAATGGCGATTGGGATCGCCAGCACGCAGACAAGGAGGATGAACCCACAGATGGAGCTGACGATCGGTATCCACACCCACATTGCGAGAGAGTGGAGAGGAGGGAAGAAGGCACTCGAGTGGTGTTACGGTTGGGACGTTGGACAAAGTTGTTCTCCGGCCAGAGGCGGGTTGAGGAAGGTCAGGATGAAGTTGTGTTGGGGGTCGCTCTTTATGATGATGAGGGCGGTGTGAAAAGCAGAGGGGTGGCAAATGATGGAGCATATACAGAGCTGGGAAGAAAGCTGCTGGTTGCCCTCTGTGGGGGGTGAGCGTAACAACCAGCAAGCACTGCATCCTGTGGGCGGTGTGTGTGATGACATGATGGCATTTGTCTCACCGGTGCCATTCAATGTCTTTGCCACCCGGTGTGGGGTGGGGTCATTTTGTTTGGTGCCAAGTGTCCGCGACCAACGTCGGCTTGACGTCAGTCACACCCCTTGTCTCGAGTTGTCTTGAATTGCAGTCACACGCCCCGCTCTTGAAGATGACGCGGTACAAGTGACCCATCCCCCCGTCAGAGATGGTGCCTGCATCGTGTGCCCCGAGGCCACAGATCCATAAAGGGGAAAGAACAAGACGAGCAACGAGTCCAAACAGGACGACGGTGCGGATTGACAGATTGGGACGGCTACAAGTGCGACAGTCACCAGGGCATCCGGCGTGGCCCACCATAAAACCCGCATCCACCATGTTATCAATGCAGGAGAGGCCGATTCCTCCAATGTCCAGCAGAGTATAAAAGCGATCTTGATGGGGACTGTGGGCCAGAGCACTCTGGAGCCGCTCTGGTCCTCGACAGCACTTCTTGGACGTGTTTGATCAGTCGACAACCCCTCCAACCCCTCCAGCCTCTACATGCGCCTCTCCATGCTGCACGACGCGTATCCCCTGTGACGCGCTCAGCGTGAGTGGCATTGACCACCTATACCTCAACCCTCTGCAACACGTCGACAGCATATGCTCTATCCTGTTTCCCTCTTCCCCGTATCGTCTTAGCTCACCCTCTTCATCACATTCTTTTCCTTCCCCCCCGACACTCCTTCAATCTCGTACGCGACTTTTACCATGGCGTCCACCACCCTCACGATTGTCACCCTGGCCCTCATCCTCTTCGTCCCTCCCACCATGGCGCTGCCCCTCCCGGAGTCCAACGACTACAGCTACAGCTCTATCCGTGTCCGCTCCTACACTTTCGAGTACACCAACCCTTACCCCGTCGCCGGATGGATCATTGCCGTCGTGGCCATTCTTGCCGTCTGCACGGTGGCACTCATTGGGGCACTTGTCTGGCGCTGCAAGCGCCGCCGCCGTCTCGCCAAGCAGGCCAGGAAGCAACGCGAACGCGCTCTTCACCAGTACGTGCCCACCATCCAGTCCGGGCCGACACGCGCTCTTGGCCGTGGCCCCCACGTCGCCTTCCCCCAGCACCCACCCAAGGCTTTTGAAGACGACGACGATGACGACGAGGACACGACCAACCCGTTCCACTAGGCTGTTGCTCCAGCGCGTGCAGCGGTGTGTAGATCCACATGTGAGATGGAATACGGGGGTGTTGGCGCGAAGGACTCGTGCTGAAACGTTCAGATGCGCGAGGGCACGAGACCAATGCGCCAACGCGACCATCTCGCCAGATCTCTAGCAAACTTCAAATGTGGCACCGCCCCACCGACGGACAGTAACGCAGTCAAACCTCAAACTACTACCCTCCCCTTGTCCACTCTTTAGCATCCGCTTGTAGCAGTGTTAAACAGTGGAGTGTGTTATCTTATCTTGTGTAAACTCTGTTCTCATGGACGGCAAAAGCCCGTCACAGTGCACGCGCCCCGGCGAAACCCAAAATACTTGGAAAAGCGGCGAAAAATGTCCCCATTGCCCACTATGGTCAAGTGTCCGTTCAGCGCATCGGGAACAATGACAAGACGATGGGCGGCTAGACCCTGTCAAACGTCATTCTGAGGTCCTCCACTGGTCCTGGGAAGCCGACGAAGCAGCGTACAAGATGCACAGACCAAAGTTTCGGTGGGGTGTTGGACCAGGCTAGAGGGTGGGTTCGGAGCAATGTCCCTGTCCGCCCACCCCTGGCGCACTGGCATGACCTTTCTCAGCAGTCCCGAGTGTGACTGCGCATACCCTCAGCCTCTTCGCTTCTTTACAGAATAAGTGGGCTTTATGACAATCAAGGGCGATGGATGTGAACTCTGAGTGGAGAGCCTGCAGGACAAGGCAAGAAGGCACGGCAGAGGCGCCAACAACGGCCTTTGGCAGAACATGCGACATCTGGTTCTCTCTCCAAGGCCGATGCGGACCTCACCGGATGGCGATCGGGGCCGATATGGATCAGAAGACTGTCGCTAGATCGGTACCATGCGTGTTCGCAGACAAGTGGCAGTGCATGCGAGATCCACCGGCGTACGGTGACCGGCGCCGAAGACGATAATTGTGGACGGCCCGTTCTGCCCACCTTCGGGCCGGGCGATCGAACTAGTCTACGCCACACCACCGGCACTCTTTCCGGGTGACACGTCCGAACATAGGTACACAGACAGACGTTCTTCTGCTCTTCATGTCGACCTCATCTTTGCCAGGATAGAGTTTTGGCCAAGGAACAGGACCGAGGGACGCACAGGGTGGGACCTGCCGTCGGCGGTGGCTGAACGTCTCCGGTCATGTTCTCCGAAGTGTGACGACGAGGATGATGACGGCAACTTCGCCGTCCCCCGTCGCACCATAAGAAGACAACAAATGCCAGAAAGAGGGGGGCCCCCCATCCTCGCCTTCAATCAGCATGAAAGCTCTCACCTCAGTTGTCGCTCTGCTCGCTGGCCTGTCCTCGGTGCAGGCCTCACCGACCCCTCGCAACAATGGCGGCTCCTCGAGCCACAAGACCTGGTTGGACTCCGCAGGCCTGTCTGCCAACAACAAGCAGCTGTTCGCCTACTCTATGGACATCCTCGACAACAACTTTGGCCTGCCTTTGCTCTGGGGGACCGCCAAGCTGTCGTCGTGGTACGCTGTCGGTCTCCTCGCGCGCCAGGGAACTGGGGACGTCGCACTGGCCAACAAGGTGATTGCCAACCTTCTCACCCAGCAATACACCAACACTTCGTTTGTCGGGTACGGCACCTTCAAGAGCTCGTTGACCAGCATCTATGCCGACGGCGACAGCATCTACGCGCCGAGCATCTACAACTCGTATGGTGCGTAGCTGTTCACTTCACAGAGAGCTGACTCCAGACCCCAACAATGCCCTGTTCGTCACCATTGCCGGCATCATCATCGACTCGCAGTTTGGCGACCTCATCGACCCGACCGTCCGTTCCAACCTCCGCAAGGCAATGTACATGGCCACCGTCGGAGACGGGTACCGCGTTGGCGGTGTCAACGACGACAACCTCCGTCCATGCTACACCAACCCGTGGGTCATGCGTCTCGCCGCGTCGGCGTACGTGGGCCACATCTCCAACGACGCCAACATGACTTACTGGGCCGAGGTGAGAAGCTTCATTGCTCCGGCTGAGGAAGCTGACCGCGACAGGAATGGGCTCAGGAGTTTGTGGACCTCTTTGACGAGTACGACACCATCAGCGAATACAACGGCGGCACCTATGCTGGTGTCTCGCTCTTTGCACTGTCGCTCGCGCAGTATGTCCCTACCAACACGACTCTCTTCAAGGAGGCTCCGCGTATCATCAAGTCTATCTGGGACCAGACAGGTAAAGCTAATCCCCTATCGATGTAGCTGACAAACCAGCCGAAACGTACAACCCGACCCTCAACACTCTCTCTGGCCCATGGGACCGTACCTACGGCTTTGACCTGACGCAGTACTATGGCATCCTTGGCTCGGCCATTACAGGCGTGATTGGCATGGACGGCACTTACCCCATGCCCAAGCCCCTGGACGGCTCGGTGCACTACACCGACATGGCCATGATCCCCATGCAGATGGTCACGGCGCCGTACGCCGAGGCGCAGCTGTCCAGCGCGTCCAAGGCCAAGATTACCACGTTCTCGGGTGACCACGAGTTTAGCGTCCAGGCCATCTCGCCGCCCTTTGACGCTCGTCCCCGCAACTACACCTACTGGGTGGCTGACGGCCTGTCGGCGGGCGGCGTCGAGTTTGACGAGAACACCGTTGGCGGACCGTCCATCAACCAGCCCAGCTTCTCGCCCGGTGTGATCCTCTGGGACGCTGGCAAGACTGCCGCTGGTTCCGGCTTTATCTCGGTAGGTTGAACTGGTGGTGGCCTCAGCAGCGACGCAGCACTGACCGCCGCCGCAGCACTACCCGACCAACCCGTCCGTGTCGATTGTGGCCAGCTCGACAAACCTCACCATCCGCTACCCGCCCACCCAAGACTTCCCCAACGGCACAGTCTCCAACCAGCTCCAGCTGTCGGTCAGCCCTCTTCCGGGTCCCCAACTCGGTGCCGACGCCTTTGCTAGCGGAACCCAGTCCCTGCCCGGCCTCGACGTGACCCTGTCCGGCAACGTCGTCGAGAATGCCAACCGCTCGTTTACGTTCACCGGAGCCCAGATCAACGACTTTTACTACTACAACCTCACGTACACCTGGGACGCGGCTTGGGGTGCCGCCAACGTCCCCGAGCTCGTTGTGGCGTTCACCAAGACCACGCCGCCGACCTACGACCTCATTCTGCAGTAGCTGGAGGAGGGGAGAAATGGTTTCACAGCGTTTATAAATGGATAAATTGAAGTTATGCGACCTGCAATTGGAAGAGCCACAGCGTGACTGTTCCCCGAGTGGCGTTCCGAACGTTCCCCATGTCAAGTGCATGCTGCCATTGCAAGTGCCGGTGTACAGGCGGGCATTCATACTCTGAGTATCTCTTGTGTTCGCTTGATGGCTCGGCAACCACCCCGCAATGTTCTTCCTCCCTTCCGAGATAGCCCCGCGGGGTTGTGGGGTCTGACTTCGGTAGCGGTCATCGGTCACCGAACCCCGCATTGGCAGCAACTACTCTTATTACGCGATGCAGGTGGGATGCTGAGGGTGCAATACATGCAGTTGTGGGCCAGGCCAGAACATGAGATAGTGGGCAACAGAACAGGGTCATGGGGTAACGTTCGTTGGAAAGAACGAGGTATAAAACGAAGCGCGCAGTCCGGGGGTTCTTTGGGACACACTCCGGCTACTTAACAGCACAATGCGGTCATCTTCTCTCGCCATCGCTCTCACCTCTATCTTCGTCACTGTCATGGCGGCCTTCCCCAACCGCATCGACACGCACGTCCACATCATCCCGGTTAGTACCCACCCCGTTCCTCTGGACGCACGCACAACTGACGCCTCCAGCCCGCATACAAGGCGGCGATTGAGAAGTACGGTGACCCTTCCGGCTGGATCCTGCCTTCGTGGAACGTCTCGGGCGCCATCGATGCCGCCGACTCTCTCGGTGTCCGCGTCCAAGTCGTGTCCGTCACTGCGCCGGGACCCGGAATCGCTGGCACGGGCGAGGAAGGCCGCCAGCTCGCGCGAGCATGCAATGACGAGGTGGCTGCAATCGCCCACGAGAAGCCTGGTCGGTTCGCGTTCTTTGGATCCCTCCCAGACTGGAATGACGTGAATGGAACTCTGGCCGAGATTGACTACGTCCTCGGTACGCTCAAGGCGCCGGGCATCATTGCCATGACGACATACGGCGATACACTGCTTGGTGACGCCAAGTTCAAGCCAATCTGGGCCAAGCTCGACTCATACGCCGCGATTGTCTTTGTGCATCCCGGTGCCGTCTCAATGTAAGACCAGAGACCGGTGTGGAGGCGAAGCTCACATACAGCTCTCCAAAGCTCATCGCAGGCACCTTGCCCCAGCCCATTGTCGACTACCCACAAGCCACGACGCGCACGGCCGTCGACCTCATTCTCACTCGCACGTTCACCGCGGACAGCAAGTTCAAGGTCATTCTCAGTCACGCAGGTGGCACCACTCCCTGGCTCGCAGACCGCATCTCGGTAGGGTCTATGGCCGCGGGGGCCAACCTCATGCCCCCGGCTGATGTGTAAGTGGATATTCTCGACGTATACACTGACCCACACACCAGCCTGGCCACACTCAAGCTCTTCTACTTTGACGTGGCGTTGTCCACGACCGCGACGTCGCTGTACGGTCTGCTCCAGATCACTACGCCGGACAAGATTCTGTACGGGTCCGACTTCCCCTATGCTATGCTGTCTGAGGGGCAGCGGCAGACGGCGAGGCTGGACGAGAACCTCAAGATGGGCGAGTTCAAGAAGCTCTCGTGTCTCAACAACAAGAATGCCGAGACCCTGTTTGGAGGAGTGGACAGCATGCTCACAAAGATGGGGATCAATGCCACCAAGGGCAAGGGGAAGCTGTGAGGTGAGGGAGATGTGTGGTAGGGAGGCTGTGAGGTGCAGGGGCTGGCGAAGGTACATATCTGTCGCCGGGACAGAAGAACAAGAAGATCCAGTGCAGCAGTAAGAAATGTTACCAAAATGCGGACAATAAATGCGACACGGCCTGCGGGGAGTAGGTGCGTCATCGCGAGACGTCGGCTCTGAGCGATACGCAAGGACAGCAAAGGCTCTGTTGTCCGACCAGCGGAGCAAAGACCAGGTCGGATTTGACCAGCTGACCTTTATCTCTGCAAAGCTCCGACGGCTCGTTCCTGCCCCATCAAAGCCGGTAAGTTGCGGTTCAAGCAGGACACTCTGAGTTCTGGGGGGGATACCGTGTGACCTCCATACAGGCGAACCACACTTGTACACTGCGTACACTGCCAAAGGCCCGGACCTTGGCCGTTGTAGCTCGTACTGCAAATGAAGAAGGCCGACCAGGTCCCACCGAAGATACCGCGTTGAACCGCACCCAGGCACCAGTTACTGGGCCCCCCCACCTGCCATGAAACTAGGACGTCCGTCAAGACGTGGGGAACAATGTTCCCCTGCAAAGCTCCACAAGGCCACAAGGCTAACAAAATCATTGAATACATGTCAGCATGTCAGCTGAGATGACGCCGCTATCGCACAGTTGCCGGATCCCGGCTACGGTTGCCCACTTGCGAGATGTATAAGCCGAGAGAAACCCCACCATCCCCATGGGCCCCCATCACCACAGCAACGCCACCACCACCAATGACAGGTGACAACATCCACACCAACGCACTGTACAAAGGCGACGTCGACCAAGAGAAAGCACCTGGGTACCACCACCATGTTGAGGATGTAGACAGACAAAAGTTGCCCAATGATGGCCAGGACCGCCACTTGGCCGTCAAGATCCCTGACAGCCTCATTGGGCTCACCGACGACGAGGTCGACGTGATCGACCGAGCGGCGACGCGTAAGCTCGACATGCTCCTCATGCCGATTCTGTGCACGCTGTATATCCTCAACTATCTCGACAGGCAGAGTAAGTTGATGTGGCCGGGGGGAGGGAGGGAAGGGTGAAGCGGGAACGTCGTGTGGCGGGGCATGGGGTTTGAGTGCCCCCTTTTTCAGGAGCACCAGTCCTCTCGCACCTTGCGGTCGCTGCGGGACCCAAAAGGGTGACGAGAACGTGCTTGCGCGCGTCGTACCAGCCTAGTATGGGGCTCGAACCCATGACATTTTGATATCTTAACACAAGGGAGTAAGAGTCAAACTATCTACCGACTGATATAACCAGGCAGTGGTGGTGTTGGACGGTGTGGTGGTGGTATGGTGTTCAATCCAGGCTGACCTTTTAGACATCACCTCGGCCAAAATCGGCGGTCTCACCGCCGACCTGAACATGTCGACGTCTGACTTTGCCACTTGCGTTGCGGTCCTCTTTGCCGGATACAGTGAGCGCATGAAACCGCAAAGACTCGGGGCTTTCTGACGTGCGTGCCACAGTCTCTCTGCAAATCCCTTCCAACATGCTCGCCGGTCGCCTGTCCAAGCCTGGAGTCTACATCTGCTTTGCGTGCGCTTGCTGGGGTATCGTGTCGGCATGCACCGGAGCGGTCCAGTCCTACCCTGGCATGGTCGTCTGCCGCATGATCCTCGGGTTCACCGAGGCGGCCTTCTTCCCAGGCGCAGTCTTCCTCCTGTCCCAGTTCTACACCCGCAAGCAGCTCGCCCTGCGCACGGGAATTCTGTACTCGGGGTCGCAGGTCGGCAACGCGTTCGGTGGCTTATTCGCTCTTGCCTGCCTCCAACTCGACGGAGCTCATGGCCTGGAGGGCTGGCGCTGGCTGTTCATCATCGAAGGTGAGTCATGTGGCGGACGTGGATAGAAAATAAAAATTAACCGGAAAATATATTAAAAGGTGCCATGACCGTTGGGTTTGCCATCATTTTTGCCTTCTTCATCCCCAACAAGCCTGCGAACATGCGTTGGGTCAATCTCCAGGAGCGCGAGCGTCTCATGTACCGGCTGGAGGTGGACAGGGGCACTCAAGATGCAACGGAGGAAATTAGCACCCGCCACGCGTTTGTGATGGCCTTGACCGACGTGAGTGCCACAAATCCTTCGTTCCCCGTTGCTACTCTTCTTCAGTCGCTAACAGAGCAGAAAAAGGTGTGGCTCTTGGCCTTTACGATCTGGACCAACTGGATCGCTGCGGCAGTAACCAATTTCTTCGCGGTCGTCGTTCAGTCGTTGGGCTTTAACAGGACCACAACGCTCGCGATCACGGCTCCGCCGTACATTCTGTGCATCATCGTGATCGTCCTGGTCGGCTGGCACTCGGACAAGACCAACGAACGCACCTGGCATATTGTGGCCAGCATGAGCGTGTGTATTCTCGCCAACATTATTGCGCTTGCGACCCTCAACACTGGTGCTCGTTATTTCGCAATGATGATCATGCCTGGCTCGTTCTACGGCGCCACAATCGTCCTCCTCTCATGGATCAGCAGCTGCATCACGGGCCCAGCAGTCACGCGCGCCATTGCCATTGCCATGATCAATTCGTTTGGCAACTCGGCCAACATCTGGACGTCGTACCTCTACAGGCCGCCTCGCTACGTCTTGGCCTTCAGTGTCAACCTGGGCGCATCGATCGTTTGCATCCTACTCGTTTTGTGCATCAACCGATACCTGCGCCATCTCAATGCCCGGCTTGACCGTGGAGAGGACATTGGAAAGCACGGCCCGACGCTGGTTCAGAAGGAGGCCAACTACCGCTTTGCGTTGTAAATGTGGGAATTAAAGAACCTGGCGAGTGTCGGAAGTACGGCGCGTTGTTCCAAAGAAGTAATGTACAAGTGTTCTCCAAGCACTGTTCATTTGTTTACATTTTTGAAGGCATGTTGCACAGTAGCCACCATAGCGGCCATGCCCAAAAAATGGGCTGTGCTGACGAAAGAAGCGAAGGTCTAGGACCGCAGCGAGACCTACAGACGTGCCAACGTGCCAACAATGGGTAGAGTAAACGGACTTCTTGGGGATCGAACACTGTACATCCCTCCGGTCTCTTAACGTGTTGCACCTCGTCTCCCCGCCCCCGGTGCCGGTGCCGCGGATCTCCGGTTTCCGTCCCCCTCCTCGGCGATCGGCCTCCTCGTTTGACTGTTTTCGTCCCCACTTTAGTCCCCACTCGTCGCAAACTGAGGACGCATTGTCCACCCAATCATGCCAAAAGACTCCACCCCGTCCCCCTCGTCACTGCAATGTCACTGTGGACTAGCATTCACGCGTGTGGAGAACCTGCGCCGCCACCAGCGCACACGTACGTTTCACAACAAGCAGCTCTGCGCATGAGACTCTCTTACTGACTGTCGTCTTAGATGCCCAACCAGCCGTGCGTTCGATCCGTGACGGGTGTGTGTGCTGACTGCTGTGTAGCTCAAGTGTCCATCATGCCCCCGGACGTTTACTCGACCCGATGGGCTGAAGCGCCATATTGGCATCCACCGACCACGCAGCAACGCAACAGCTGATGGCGAGAGCGATGCTGTGACCCCGCACACGGGGACTGCTCCGGTTAGCACTCCAGAGGTCGCCTCGCACAGCTCAGCTCAGTCGTTGGTCTCACCGCCGTATGTCGCGGGCTTGCAAGACACCAGCTCGGCTATGCCCATGGTCGGTGGCAGCAACCTCCTTGACGGTCCTGTCGGTCCCCCGCAGCCTTCAAATAACGCTCCTGCACTCGCCTACTCCGGAACGCAGCAGGCAGCGCACAGTGTACACTCGGCCAACCACATGCTGAGGGATCTACTGGGCCAATCGCTGCTGGTGCCAGGGATGGCATCGAGCAATCCGCTTTCGTGGGGTGGGTTCATCACGTTTGCGGCAGCGCTGACATTAGATACCGGTCCCCTGTGGATTCTGCAAGACCAAGACCCGCTAGACTTTCTGAACGTGGGCACCGGGGCCACAGCAGTTGCCGGAGGCGATGGATCAGTGCCGAGCCTTGTACACGGCGGGGCCAGTCCTGAGCGCGTTCCTCCAGCCCCGCAGAGCCGAGTTCCCTCCCCACCAAACCCCGCGGCGTCCGACAACTGGCGTAAGTTGACAAGGGGAGATGTATGGAGCTCACGCGCACAGCAACAAATTATCAACCTAGGCTGCCCTTTGTTCTCGGTGCCGAAGGCCATATCGAAGAGGTCACGAAGAATCCGCTTCATGACCCGTACCTCCGCAGGTGGGAGCAATTCTGGATCGACGACGAGATATACGACAGAGTCAAGAGTACACTTCGTACGTTGGCTAATGCTTCTATGGCTGACGCTCCAAGGTCCAGTACTCAGTATCCTTGACCCCAGCGGTTCGTTCATAATGCCGTCGTCTCTTTGGACTGTCAACACCTTGATAAGCCGTGCGTTGCGTCGTTGTGGACCCCACCAGCTGACTCCTCGCAGTCTATTTTGCACAGTTCTACCCCCAACTGCCAATCCTGCATCTCCCGTAAGACCTTGCCGCGCCAGCTGCGACCCACAGGCCCGCTGACTTTCAGAACCTTCTCGCCCGCCAAAGCGCCGCCGCTCCTCATCGCCGGTTTCATGTGTATCGGTGCTTTCCTATCCAAGCTACCTGGTGCGAGAGCGTTCGCAGTCGACCTAATCGAGCTCATCCGCCGCACTATAGGCGCACTGTTCGAAATGGACAGTATGAACGTGAGGTCTGCAACCCGAGAGATATCACTCATACCCCCAGCTTCGCAACGCGGAACTCATACACGTGTCCCTTCTTACCTCCTTTGCAGCCTTGTGGTCGGGGCACCAGCGGTCCTTTGAGCTTGGAGAGCTGTCGCGTGGTCTGATTGCCAACGTGAGTGACTGGGGCTCATCGGCGGGGGGTTTGCTCACTCCTCTCAGCTGTGCAGAAAGGTTCGGCTGCTTGATGCGCCAATCGACATGCGTGAGCTCATAGAACACCTATCCGTGTCGACAGTAGAGCAGCGGTGGTCGTTTTGGATTGAGGCCGAGTCTCGTAAACGGCTCGGTCTCGCCATCCATCTACTCGACATGCTCTTCCCCCTGTTTTTCGATACGCCGGCCCATCTCTCACATGGTGAAATGGTGGATACCGTACTGCCCTGCGACGAGCGATTCTGGGAGGCCCAGACTGCCACGGAGTGGGTTGGGCTCGTGGGTGTGGCACTCATTCCGCCTGCTCCCCTGTTCTGCCCTACGTGAGTACATTTCGCTGCCATGGTGGCTGACAGCAGTTTGACTGGCATTCTCGTACCGCGATCAACGGACAACCCGCCACCGCCAGTCCGATACCTCAACCCGTTTTGCCAACTGATCATCGTCCAGGCCTTGCACCACCATATCTGGGAGTTCCGGTCCCAGTACGCAGTGTACCGGTCGATGGGCATTTCGGTGTCGATATGGCAGGGGGAGGCTCATGACCGTGAGCTGTCGGTCGGGTTTGCGGGGCATCAAGTGGTGAGTGTTCCTGGCTACCGCTCCGGTTTGTCACAGGCTTACCATCGCGTAGTGGCTTCGGGAAGCACTGGATTCTTGGCACGATGTTTATTACGATGAAGGAGACGGGCCCATGCACACTGCCGCCAAGGTGCTGTATCACATCGGGTGCATGGCCCTGCGCGTCCAGCTGCGCGACCTGTACAAAGTTGCTGGCAGTGAGTTGATTTAAGCGTCGAGTGAAAGAAAGCAGCTGACATGATTTCAGAACACGGTGTGAACAGCTCACTGTCAGCGCTCCCACCCCTACGCCGGTGGGCGGTAACGGCCGAGGCGAGCGTGGCAGTCCGGCACGCCATCGCCGCCCTCAAGGTCCTCGACTTTCCTCACCCGACCGACAACATCTATGGCCCCACCTCGGCGTTCATCTCCATCCTCTGCCTCGGTGCCTTTGTGGCATTTTCCGAGCAACAAGGGGAGATCAACATCGAGCTGTGTGAATTAATGGGCACGTCCATGCCTCTGACTGCGACCGATGTCTTCAAGGCTGGAACTGCATACCTCGCAAGCTGTAAAGAGTGGCGCATCTCCACGGCGCTGGCTCTCGTCCTGGCCAAGATGACCGAGCAAGACTTGTCCGCAACTCCCTAGGGCGTAGTACCTGTACATGTAGATGTAGTTTACATATGTATTCATGACTAATTGTCTCCAGCATCTCTGTGGGGGTCCCATTTGGTGCACGTTGATGTGTTGGTGTTCACCGACGCTCTCATCTGAAGTGAGGTCGGAAATTACCAAACACGATGGGGATTACCTATGTGTGACCTGGGTGCCCTCCAACACGCGGAACGTGGGCGCTACCAGGCATCACTGATCCACGGCGCGCTGGACGGTGCTTCTAAAGCGACATACATTGCATCTAACGACTTTCAACACATCTCAGCCAAAAACCCCAATCATGTCACAATATCGTTTGCGTTTGACCCGTCCGTATTACAGAGCAATCTCGGCAGTCCACTCGACGTCGCGGGCATTGCGGCAGAGTGACACGGTCCACTTTCCGGGGGCAATCTCCCAGCCGCTGCCGTTCCAGCTCTCAAACTCGCGCTTGTCGATCGAGAGGGTGAGAGTGTGCGACGCGCCAGCCTCGAGCTGCGGAGTCTTGCCGAACGCGGCGAGCTTGCGGGTGCCGCCGGGAGGCGAGAGGTACAGCTGCACGACGTCGCGGCCGGCCGCGGTTCCCGAGTTGGTCACGGTCGTGGTGACGACGGCGGCGGCGGGGTCGCTCGATACGAGCTTGCTGGCCGACCAGTCAAAGTCGGTGTACGACAGGCCGTAGCCGAAGGCTGTGGGGTGAGCATGTGTATGACCATGCAGGGAGGAATAAACTTACGGTAGGCTGGCTCGACGCCGTTCTTCTCGTACGACCTGTAGCCGAACTCGATGTCCTCTGTGTACACGAGGCGACCGTCCACCTCGTTGGTGAAGGACTCGTAGGACGCGTGGTCCTCGAGGCGCTTGGGGAAGGTCATGCTCAGGCGGCCGCTGGGGTTGGCGTCGCCGAAGAGAGTGTCGGCGATAGCTGCAGTGTTAGACCATGTACGTTTCACGGGGAAACTCACCATTGCCGCCCTCCATGCCGCCGAGGAAGGCCTGGACGATACCGTGGATCGACTCGCAGAATTCGAGGTCGATGGCGGAGCCGGACTGGTTGACGAGGACGACGTCGCTGCGAACAGCGAGGACGGCCTTGACGAGCTTCTCCTGGCTACGGGGGAGGTGGATGTCCGCGCGGTCCGAGCCCTCGCTCTCCCACTCGCCGTTGAGGCCAGTGAAGAGCACGACCTGGTCGGCCGAGCGGGCAATCTCGACGGCACCAGCAATCTCAGCGTCCTCGTCAATGACCTCGGTGAGGCCGAGGTTGAGGCCCTGGGGAGCGGGCTCGAAGCCCTCGGCGGTCTTGGACTGCGACACCACCTTGATGGTGAAGGTCTTACCCGCGGTGAGGTCGAGCTCGAAGCGCTCCTCGTAGTCGAAGCGGTTGAAGATGAACTGCTCGGTGGACATGTGGGCGGGAGTAAAGGTGGCGAGGCTCTTGCCGTCGACGAAGATCTCGGTGGTGCCGACGGCAAAGACGCCGAGCACGTAACGACCGGTGGTCGGGGCAGTCACCTCGCACTCGAGCTCGATGGTGAACTGGTCGCCAAGGGCGGGGATCTTCTCGTCCAGAAGAGAGAAGGCCGACTTTTCGCGCTTGCCCTGGTAAACGGGCTTCTCCTCGCCCTTGTTGAAGAGCGTAAACTGAATGGAGCTGGCAAGGCGCTTGTCAACCACGGGGACGATGCGCCAGATGGGAACACCAGCGTGGTGGGTAACCTCCACCTCGGGGGCGGCCTTGCGAATGGTCTCGAGGGGGATGGTACGGTAGGGAGGCTCGACGGACGCTGAACCACCACCGCAGAGGGTCGGGTTCTGGGCAAAGTATCCGATGACGGCGAGCTTAGAGCCCGGAGTCTTGCGAAGGGGCAGGACGTTCTGGTCGTTGCGCAGGAGCACAAGACCCTCGGTAGCGGCCTGGCGGGCCACCTCCATGCGGTGGGTGTTGTTGTCGAACGGACGCTCCTCGGGACGGTTGAGAGGGGGGTTGGTCTGCTTGATCCATTGGAGCATGCGCTGGACTGCGCGGTCGACCACCTCCTCGCTGACCTCGCCCTTGGCGAGGGCTCCAGGAAGCTGGCGACGGCGATGCACGGGGAAGGGCATCTCCAGGTCCATGCCGGCAGTAAGCGACCTGACGCCATCCCTATACATTAGCACTGTGCACCATGGCAAGTCAAAAAGGACGGAAAGACTCACTTCGTACCGAACCAGTCGCTCATGACCATACCCTCGAATCCAAACTCCTCGCGAACGATGCGGATCACCTCGTCGTGCTCCGAGCACGGCTTGCCATTCTGTAATCGAGTCAGCAACGAAGAATCATCTCACTGCCCTTTATGAACTCACCAAGTCGTTGTAAGCTGTCATGACCGACCAGGGCTGAGCCTCCTTGATGATGATCTCCCATGTGCGGAGATACACCTCGCGGAGCGCCTTCTCGGAGATCTCCACGTCGTAGAGCTTGCGGCGAGTCTCCCTCTCATTGCACACGAGATGCTTGACACAGGTTCCAACACCAGTGCTCTGAATACCTGCTGGTTAGCATTGGACAAGACGCAAAAACGCTTACCCTTGACGTATGCTGCGGCAATGACGGCAGTGTGAATGGGGTCCTCGGAGTAGCACTCAAAGTTGCGGCCGCCGCGAGGGTCGCGGTGCAGGTTGACGGTGGGTGCGAGCAGAGTCTGCACGGACTTGAGCTTGCACTCGTGTCCCAGCTCGACGCCGACAGACTCGATGAGGTCGGGGTTCCAGGTCGAAGCGAGGGAGGACGAGTTGGGGAAGACGGCAGACGACAGCGCGTCGAACATGAGCTGACCGCGGCATCCTAGACCACACCGTCAGCGTTACAGCCCACTGACAGTCCGTGGGCGATACGTACCAGAGGGGCCGTCCGAGACCTTGACCGAGGGGATGCCGAGGCGCTGGATCTCGGCGGTGTCGCAGAAAGTGCGGCCAGACAGGAGAGAGATCTTCTCGTCGAGAGTGAGCTTTGACACAGCCGCAGAGGGCGCGGGTGCGTCGGCAATGGCGATAGGTGACATGATGTCGAGCCGAGGTTGGAAAGTAGCTTTGGGAGAGAATGGGTTAGTCAAACAGGACAAGTTGTGGTCTATATCAGCCGACCCGTCCTCGGTTCACCACCGTCCCCCCCAGCGACAATCACCCGGAACGCGGTCCTGCCGTGTCCGTGATCAGATCGGTCTACACCCCGGTCGTCACTCGAAATCCACCGAGAAGACCCCGTCTGTAAGAAATGCCCAGAGAGAGATGAGCCGTACCGCGGCTGATGGATAACCGTGTCGAGGAGACCCCGGTCGAGAACAATGAGTGCGGGGAGGAGACATGAGGACGACGAGGACGACGAGGACGACGAGGACGATGAGGACGTCTGCGGGACGCTGCGGCCATCCGCCACAAGACGGCGTATGCTGCTTTGGAGGGGAGGGCCGGATAAATGGGGACGGCTTTTTGGCAGGATCTTCCGAATTGCCTCCGGGGTCAACTCGCGCCGATCCCCCGTGTTGACCGAAGATACCCCGCACGGGTGGGTGTGCATGTGGCTCGGTGTCCTGTGGGGCTGTGGCAGACGTCGCCACGACTGCGGCGCGATCGTAATCGTCGTTGCACAGAGCCTGCGCCGGGCCTCTACACCGAGGATGTCGGAAAGGTAACCGACACGTATTCCCGGGCGATTGCCGCGTTCGCAGCCGGGTATTGGAAGGACTATCTGGGGAACATTGACGGGGCCTTGTCTCTGTCTGGAAAGAGGGGCACGGCAGTCGGCAGTCTGTCTGCGACAGGCTAACCTACGGCGACCAAATGAACACGGCAACTAAACCGATAGTAAGGTCTGGCTTTGGCTGTGTGCGTTGCTGCGCCGAGTGTTGGGCCGGGTGTTGAGGGCTCTGGAAGTGGCGAACTTGGACAGTTCGGAGAGCTGGATATGAGGCAGCCTACACGTGGTGGTCTACCGATTCTGCCACACGAGTGCCTCGGTGGGTACGGCCCTAAAGAATTCGATAATCGCATATGAGATAGAGTTCAAGCCGCATTTAGGCGGGTCAATACGGTTGTGAGGGTACGAACATGTCTGGGTCGACATCGTCTTCGGCCTTAGTCCGATTGTGGCTGGCGTTAGCAGGGCTTCAGTGCTCATACGCTTCAACGTTGCTTTCGATTGTAAAGAGAAGAAAGTACATGTCCCATAGGTATGACAAGGGGTTCGCCGCACGAGCTGCTTATAGCCCGAATATAATGATCAAGTGTGAATCCTATGTCGCCCAGTGGCAGTGGCTAGTGCCACAGATGACAGTATCCAACACTTGGATTCTCCCTGTTTGTCACACCACAATGTAACGACCCTCTAACGACGTAGATAAGGATAGCGACGTTGGAGAAGATGTAAGCGACCCATACACGCCAAGCCTAACCCCACACCACGCTAAACACTATCATCCCTGACATCTGAGATACTTATACACAAAACCTGAACTACTGTCGATGTGCACACACATTCCATTAACTGAACATCCCTGTACATCCCATAAGGCTACTGACTACCATGTATGGCAAACTTCTTCTTCCCTTCTGATCCCCGTGTAACAACACCTACTCCTATTCTGCACATCGTCCGTCCAGCCCCACATCACGCTCTTCTTCCTTCCGCCACAAAGAATTACTTGCGAAAAGATGGGCAAACTAGGCGTGTCCCTGGCCCTGGGCGTGGCTCACAATCTCCTCGTGCTGGAGGACAGCCGTGTCGGTCTTCTCGAAATGACGGGCAGGGGTCTTGTTCTCGTACAGAAGGTCGATCTCGGCGGCGGCTGGGTAAGGGTCAGTTTGGGATCGGGGTGGGGCAACACCTGCAATACACGTACTGCGGTTGCGAGTCTCGGGGACGTAGGCGTAGCCAAAGGCAATGACGAAGATTTCGAGACCGGCGAAGCTGGATTGGTGTCAGACCAACGACTGGAAGCGAGGAGGGACCCGTGGTGGGGTGGGGGAACTCACATGAGGGCGGTCTTGGAACCAAGGTTGCCGGGGGCCTGGAAGACGTAAGGGACCATGAGGTTGAAGCCGCAGACGAGAACATTGTTGCAGAACATGGACAGGGCCTGGGTCTTTGCGCGCAGGCGGAACGAAGAGATTTCGTTCATCAAAGTGTAAGCCGGCGAGTTGGTGGCAAAGACCTGGGTCGAGATACCGAGGTTGAGCAGAATGGCAAGCGCCCAGCCAGCACCCGTCGACTTGGCCCATCCCAGTCCACCGACGGCGGCGAGAATGCCCATGTGGAAAATGTTGCCGTACACAAAGACATTGCGACGGCCGACGCTCTCGAGAATGTAGCCGGTGAAGATGCTCATAAGAGCGGAGAGAGCGACGAGAGAAATGGAAATAGAGAAGACAATGTCAAAGTTGATGCCGAGCTGAGAAAGGAAGTAGAGACCTTGGCCGAGGAATGATGCCTGCGCCGTTGTCAGTATTGTGAAGACTTCAAGTGAGCACAGCTTAGACTTACTCCGCCGAACGCCTGGGAGACCCAGAGACCAATAGTGGTGAAGGTACGGTTGCGGTCGATAGGGTTGGAAACGAGGTCCGCCCAGTGGGAGGCGCCATAGTGAGTGTGTGCGAGCTGCTCGACGGCGACAGTCTGCTGGACGACAGCGAGACGAGCTTGGGTGTGCCTGTCCTTGGGGCCGTTGAGCCTGGCGATCATCTTGAGCGCAATGTCGGGCCTGCCCTTCTTGACGGCATACACAGGCGAGTCGGCAGCGAAGATGACAGTCACAATGGTAAGGCCGGGGAAAAGGAACTGCACCGCAAAGAGGAGGCGCCACGAGTTCCATCCGTTGTCGATGTGGCCGATGCCCATGTAGCCAACCGTAAGGCCGAGCACGACTGACGACTTGTCAGCTCGAGTACACTCAGCCATTGTAAAGTAAACTCACGACCAAAGTTGGACATGAGGCCGACCAGACAAGACATGGGAGCCCTGAGCTTGATGCCCACACTCTCGGAAATGAAGTTGTTGGCGCTGACGATGAAGATGCCCATCGGAATACCACCGAGCATCTGGAGAGTCGAGGTCAGCATTGATGCTATGCTACAGTACCTCCATCGATAGGGACTTACCTTTCCAAACAGGAGCATGATGCTGTTGACAGCAAAGCACTGGAGGGCAACCGGGAAAAACATGCACACGCTGGCCACCAAGATGACCCTGCGCGGGCCCCAGCGGTCTACCAGTGAACCAGTCATGGCGTTACCAAAGGCCATGCCCAAGTAGAGGAAGGCTCCCCAAAGAGACAGCCACAAACTATGCGTCTAGTTAGCCCCCTGCGCCCTCGCGAAAATGTGTGTGTGTGGGGGCAGTGACCAACTCACGAAGGAATAGCAAGCGAGCCAGCAGCAGTGGGCTCGCCAAACTTGATCAGGAACGCGCCCATGGCACCAGCGATACCGTTGGCACCACTGTCGTAACCCTGTCCGATACTACAGCGAGTGTAAGCAATGTTGAACGACCACTTTGTTGTTGCCACCACTTGGGTATGGGGCAGAAAAGGCTCACCAAGCGATAAGGTACGGCATGGTGTGAAGGACCTGGCGCCAGTTGGTCTTCAAGGTGCCTGTGCGGTGATGAGCCCTGGACCAAATAAACCTCGTCCATGACTGGTGGTGTCACTCACGCCAGTTTGACCACGTCTTCTCCTCCTCGAGCAGGTCATAGCCTTCAGCAACGAGCGCGTAGGTCGGAGCATCGGGGTAGTCCTTGAGGTTGTCGGGGAAGAAGATGGTCTTGCCCTGGATGGCGTTCTCGACAAAGTTGTCTTCGTGCTTGAGGTCCATGTCGAGAGAGGTGTCGCTCTTGCTGTCGGGCTTCATTGCTGGAGGGGAAGTGGTAAAGGAGTGTGGATGTGTGGCGTGTCTTTAAGAGTGACAACAAAGCGTCGGCCTAAGTAGTAGTCGCTACAGGTAATCAGACAGGGTATCTAGTCAAGAGTAAGGGCGAGGACGAGGAGGAACATCGTTGCACCCCCACCCACCTGACTGTGCAAGGGGAGGACAAGGTGGAGGAAGGGTTGGTGGATCCGGGGCCAATGTTCGATCCGGGGGACAATGTGAGCAAAAATGTGAGGACGCGAGGACGGCTCAGGGGCTCCGGAACGAACGGAACATCGGAGGTAGGTGCCCCGGCGCGGGGTCCTGTGGGGTGCCGCCGAGGACAACATGGGAACAGTATGGGGGACGACTCTGGGGCTTGGTCCGGGTATTGGAGCACCTACGTCCTTCACCTCTTCTGCCTGCTCCTGCGACGCTGCGTCCTCATGTCGCGAGGACGGGAGATCAATATGCCGTTCGGTTTTGAACAAGGCCCACCGATTCCACCGACCTTCTGACGGAAAGGACGAGAGATTCACCGGCTCATCTCATCCCTCACACGACCGACCACCCGATCTCGTCCTCATAGCACACTATGCAGCACTGTCGGCGTCGGGAACCCACCCCCTCCATACGCCTTTCTCGCGTACTCTGGCCCCATGGTAAGGCCACAAACGTCTCTACTGCATCTCGTCTTGTGGTGTCGAGGACGACAGCCACAGCGGGGACGGATCTCAGGATCATGCAGCGCCGCGGAGGCGGCATGTGACCGGCAACCATACCCGATTCAAGGAGGCAGTGCGCGGTGGCTGGCCAGGCCTGCCAAGGACAAGGACCAAGGACGACACTTGGGCAAGGATGACGGACGTGGCAGACATGTGGGCTGTTGGGCAGTGACGAAGCGGTTGCGCTGCTCGTGAGACGAAAACACAAGCCGTTCGAACCGTTGCCCACACCCGCGACCCAAAGATTGAGTTCTGGGCAAACTGTTTGCTTGACAGGAGACTCATAACGGCGGAGAGTACGCGCCTGACAGACTCTGAGTAGCGCAAACAAGCAAACACACGTTCCGGTGGAGAGCTGGCGCACACTGGTGGCAATGGCGATTGCAACGTCGAACACCAGCTGGCAGTACGCCAGTGCACGTGTCATGGCAGTTGTTCGGATCACAAACCAGGCGCGTCTGGAACCGGTTCCTAGCATTCTGGATGACTGACCACCCCGGCCCAGCGGCCAGCGGCCAGCTGGGCGGTTTGCCCAGGCCGACTTCGACTTCGCGGGGCAGCGTCGCGGCAAATCCAATCTGTGTGGATGCCACTTTGGCTCACCGCGGCTGAATACAGAGCCAACGATGTATGTAACACAGAGGATCACTGGCAGACGTGTAGGTGCATTCCCAAGCGTACGCAAGTGTCACAGCGCACAGTCAACGCTGGCGAACGCGGATTGCGTCCTGGAATACGTAGTGTAGCACTGAGCGGGCGCGGGACAGCAAACGGCTTGGAGACGCTCGGATCTCCTTCGGGGTGTTGAATGCCCGGCGGCGAGCACGCCAGCGTTGGAAGGGCTGTCACATAACCAAGCAGTGGCATTTGAGGCCGATGATGCCTGTTACGGAGGTCGCTGGAGAGGCGATATCGCCCATAACAAGCTGGACACGGCGGTTGAATCGTTGCCCTTAGTGGCCGCAGCTGCGGGAGTGAATAGTGAGTTCAGTAGCGGAGGAAGCGATGCTGGAGGGACCACAGGCGCACGTTGTCCCATACATACCTTACCGTGGCCTGTGACACGGCCAACGAAAAAGCGAGCGTTAGCTAATAGTTAATGTTAATCAGGCACCTGGTTCAGAATCAACACGCCGCGCTGCCGCAATCCAACCACCCCGTCGAGCACGCGCGCGCTCTGTCATGTATATCGTGTGTCATATCGGGGCCGAAATCACGAGCGGGCGGGCCGTTTTGTTTGTCTACCTATTTCCTCGAACGCTTGACCAGGCCGGCAATCAGCACACCAGTGACGGCGGCGGCGCCGGCAATGATACCCATGCCTACGCCAGTCAGCTTTAACAGCGACAACAACAACAGGGGCGCCAGATCTGTACGCACCAATGTAGCCGTCGCGTGTCACGGCCTTGTCGATCAGTTGCCGCAGCGACTGGGCCTGCATGTTCTCGGGCTCGACGGCGAGGAGGAGGTCTGCAGGGTTAGATATGTACGAAGCAGAGGATAACCCACCGTTGAACTTTTTGGCGTACGTGTAGTTGCTGAGCTTGTAGTAACCGACCGCGATGTAGTAGGTGCATTCGCGGCGGTGACTAGGGGAAGCCGAGTAGATCTCTGCAGGAGAGAATGTTGATTGCGATGATGGACGGAGAAAGCCGGAACGAGGTAGGGAGAGTGTGAGGTGGAGGGCGCGCGCAACGTGTGATACGGGCGGTGGGTTGGGCGTGCGGGTGTCGGGATGGCCGGGAGGTCGGGAATGGGGTGAGTGAGTGTGCACGCAGGCGTGGAAAGGTGGGAGTGAGGAGGTTCCAAGTCAGTCACCAGAGAGATGAGGAAGACACCGTCAGCTACATGCGTCTTCCCTCGTCGCCTTCATACAACCCACCTTGCAGCAGCTTGACACCCTCGGTTTGCAGTTCGGACGAACCAGACTTGACAAGTCCCCATCCTGGAGCGTCAGTGTTCTGTTACAATGCCACAGGCGACAGTGCAGTTGCTCGACGAGGTGCACCCGCACCGCTCGGGGCCAACTGACCATAGTTGAACTTGGACTGGGTGGTGACGTGCCCGCTCTCAATCTCCTTGTAGTATTGGTTGCGGAGGACCTGGAGGCCAGAGGTCAGCGTCATATGCACATGGGAGTCATGCACAGCTGAGTTGATGAATCTCCAGCTGCAGACGCCACCGTACACACCTCGAGCTCGTCGTAGCCAAGGGAAGACTCGGCCTCTGCGGCGTATGGCAGGTCGGTAGAGGGCATGGTTGGTAGTGGTGATTAAACGTGTGACGGCGATGCTGTTATAGGTTGGGCGAGTGAAGGATATATGCTGGAATATCAAGGAAGCGAGACGCGCGTTTGGGTGTCGTGGTTGTGAGTGAGTGAGTGGCGAACAAATGAACACGGGCCAGAATGAAATCCACCTGGACGGACCACACGGGCGGCGGTGCTCGCAGATGCCGAACGGTGACGATGGCGGACGGTGGCCAGGCTGGGCGATGAACGGGAGTATATTTCGGTGACCGTGTATTAGCGTAAGCATCTGCAGTTCTATTAAAATTAAATACAAATATTTGCTAATGCAGCCATTAGAAGCTGCCAGAGAGAGAGAGTTCCAAGTTACCGTCACGTGACCAACCCCCGGCTACTGCAGCAGGCGATTTACCAACACCGGTTGGCACGAGCCAGCCAGCTAGCCAGCCAGCCAGCCGGAGCACAAAGGGGTCAGCCAGGTAAGCGGCAAGCGATATCCATATCTGTTTTCTCTCTTGCGCACCCGTCGCGTCCGTTATTTGGATGCATTGAACCGGGGGTGCGTGCGGCCCTGGCCGTTTACCCTTTGATGGCTGGGCAGGAATTTCCAAGGAAAACAGCGGGACAGCGACGACGAAGAGCTGATTAGCGACTAGGACGGGGCTCCCCCGTACAGAGCCTCTGGCTGGTGGGCTTTGCTGGCTGTGGAAATTCACCACCACGGCTTTTCCAATCCGCCCGACGTCACTGGCAACAGCGGTCGCAACAAACGGCCGGGATAGGTCGGTCTCCTTTTGGGCTTCGTTCTTTCCTCTCGACTCTCCTTTCTTTTCATCCATCTCTCTCTCTCTCTCACACCACTCTCTCCATCACAAAGCCCACCATGTACGCTCTCCGCGCCATCGCCCGTCCCGCCACCGCCGCCCTCCGCGCCCCCCGCATGGCTCCCCGCTTCGCCGCCATGCGCTTCCTCTCTAGTGAGTCCTCTCCCAGCCAGCCAGATTACCTGGGGGTTCCGGTCCGAATTCCAATCCACACCAGAACCTGGTGTGTGGGTTCGTGTCCAATGATGGCGTCCATCCCTCATGCCCCGTCGAGCAGACTGAATACTGACTCGCATTCTCCCCCCCACTCCTGAACCTCCGCTGCACCATTATCGTCGTCCTTGTCCAACATTACAGCCCGCTACACCGAGGAGCACGAGTGGGTCACCTTCGACCCCGCTACCAAGGTCGGCACCATCGGCATCACCGACTACGCGCAGAAGGCCCTCGGCGACGTCGTCTTCGTCGAGCTGCCCGCTGAGGGTACCGAGGTTGAGGCTGGAGGTGAGTCGGGAAGACGAGCCCAGCGTCCATCAGTGGTCACGCTCGCTACCGGCTGGCGACTCTTCTTCCAGCCGGAGTGTCGAGTCATTGATCGCACGGTCCACGCCGAGCGTCTGCCCGCTGCGTCGACAGACTCAGCGGAAAGCTTTCGACATCCTCGCAGAAGCTGACCACACCCGCAGAGTCCATCGGCGCCGTCGAGTCGGTCAAGGCCGCTTCGGACATTTACGCTCCCGTCTCGGGCACCGTCGAGGCCATCAACGAGCTCCTCGGCGACCAGCCTGGCCTCCTCAACAAGTCGCCTACCCAGGACGGTGAGTAATGACCTTTGGGAGAACTTGGCGTGGCGATGGATGGGAAATATAGTGGTGGTGCAGCGGGCGGAGGCGAGGTTGAGGCTGGGAGGCTGGCCTAGCCCAACCTGGCAACCAAATCTCCTACACCACCACCGCTTCGCTCCTCCCACCTCCTTCCTCCCCGTCCTCACCCACCTTGAACCCATGCTTACCCTCTCCCTCAGGCTGGCTCGCCAAGATCAAGCTCTCGGACGAGGCCCAGTTCAACGTCCTCCTCAACGAGGCCGAGTACAAGACCCTGTGCGAGGGCCAGTAAATGCATCCCACGCACAACCTCCCCCCGCCATAACATCCCACAACCCCCACAGCCACACACACACAAACACACCACACACAAACGCCAGACGAGCTTATATAAGGGCTTTCTCAACAAATCTTAAAGAAGCTTAATGGAGACCACCGAGAAGAGAACGTAGAGAACGAAGAGAGAGAGAGATTGGGGAGAGACAGGGGAGACATAGGACAGGGAACGAAAGGTCTGTCATTAAGAAAGGCATTTTCGGACATGTTGGAATGTACTCTTGGACACTGAGCTGGAGACGTCGTGTTCATGGGGCCTTGGGGACGCACGAGGGGTGTGTAGCCCACCACGAATAATATCGTCTCCTAGCATTCTTGACACCTGCAGCCAGTGTCAGTGGTCACTGGCCGGTGGGCCTTGCTGAACATCCTCAAACGAAGATGTACCGAACGTCAGGCCACATGTCCCCCTTCTTCAATGACGTTCTGCATCAATTCTTTCTCTTCTATATCTACTGGGTCCTACATGGCCAGAAACTCAGGCAGCAACGACGACCTCCCAGTCGGCGCCGACCTTGATTCCGGGGTTTTTGATCACCACCTTACCGGGCACAGGCTCGCGGCCCTTGACAGGCTTGGTGTACTCGAACTGCACCGCCTCGCCGGCAACAGTGACGGACGACGGCGCGGCCTCGTGTCCGAGAATGACGATCCGCTCAACCTTGACGTGGGCAATCTTCTGGGCCCACGCGTTGGCACCGTCGTACACGACATGGGCGGCGCTGGACAGCTTGCCGGCGCCGTTCTTGCCCGTGGGCGTGTACGAGAAGCGGCGGTGGATAAACTCGCCCTGGGTGTGGGCGAGGGTCTCGCCGTCGTCGAGGTACAGCTGGCCCGTGGCGGATCCGTCCTTGCCCAGCGCGACGGTGAGCGTGAAGGGGTCCTGCCACATCAGGCTCGAGGTGCGGCGCACGCGCTCGCGCGTGGGCACAATGTGTCCGCCCTCGATGAGGAGCGGGAACTGGTCCAGCGGAGTGGCAATGGTGATGTTCCTGGGCTTGGCGCTCGCATAGTACAGCTTGCGGTGGAAGTAGTCATAGTATGGCTGGTCGGCGGCAAGGTAGACGGTCGACTCCTGGGCACCCTCGGCGACGACGGGCTTGAAGAGCACGCCAGAGTCGCCAATGTAGTACTGGTCGTCGATGGCGAAGCCTCCTTCGTCCTCGGGGAACAGGGCGTAATGGGGCCAGATGACGGGGTATCCCTTTGTAGCAGCGGCGTGGAAGGCGTTGTACCAGACGGGAAGCATGGCGTAGCGCAGACGCAGAGCGTCACGCAGGTACGAGCGCGTAGGCTCCTCAAAGAGGTAGGGCTCGCGGCGCTTGGTGTCAATGTGAGCGTGGGCGCGGAAAAACGGCATGAACGCGCCGGCCTGGTACCAGCGGACGAGAAGCTCTGGGGTGGGGTTGCCAAAGAAACCGCCAACGTCCGAGCCAACAAACGAAATGCCGGCAATGCTGTTGGAGAGGAAGACGGCAGTCTCGCCGGCCAGGTGGTCCCAAGTGCCGAGGTTGTCGCCGATCCAGACGGCGCCGTACCTGTGCGAGCCGGCAAAGAACGAGCGCGACAGCACAAAGGGGCGGAGCTCGGGAGTATCACGCACAGTGATGGCGTGCTGCGTCTGGTTGTGGAACATCATACCGTTGATGTTGTGCACGTCACGGTGCTCCCAGCCGCCGTCGTGGATGTTGTCCTTTGGCATGGTAATCTCTGGACCGTCAAAGACCGAGGGCTCGTTCATGTCGTTCCAGATGAACAGCGCCTTGGACGACTCCTTCCACACGTTGAAGCTAAACATGCGTGTCCACCAGTCCCACGATTTGGGGTTGAAGAAGTCGACCCAGACCGAGGATCCGGTCCAGCACCAGCCGTCAAAGTCAGAGTTGTCGGCCTTCTTGACCAGCACGTCGAGGTCGCGCGCGTCGGTGTAGATGCGGAACGAGTCCGTCTTCTTGATATGCGGGTCCACAATGGCAACCATCTGAAGGGGTTAGTCAGATCACCATCGTTGGGTAAATATGTCACAACTCACCTTGCGACCCTTGGCCTCGACCTCGTCAAGCATCTTCTTGGGCTCGGGGAAATGCTTGTGGTCCCAGTCAAAGTAACGGTGCTCCTCGGCATACTCAATGTCGAGCCAGGTCACGTCGAGGGGCATGTCGGCCTTGTCAAACTCGTCCTGGACCTCAATCACCTCGGCCTGGGTGTTGTAGTTCCAGCGGCACTGGTGGTAGGCAGTCGCAAACTGGGGAGGCATCTGGGCGGCACCCGTCAAAGACGCATACTGCTCAAAGAGGTCGACAGGGCGGCGGCCGGGGAGGATGAGGAAATCGACAATACCACTCTCCGAGACCCAGTGGGTGCGCACACCCTCGGGCTGGTGCGTGACATCCACCCACGTCTCCGAGCCGACGAGGTTGAGCACGCCGACAGTGTTCACCTTGCCGTGGGCGTGGACGAGCGGGACAGCACCATAAAGAGCCATGGGCGAGTCGGCCTCGTACTCGAAAATGTCCACGTTCCAGAGACGGTAGGGCTCCTTGTAGTATGCATCCTCACCCTTGGTCGAGGGCAGGGAGAGTGGAGAGGCGTGCTCGGGGAGACCGTAGATGTGATCGGCGTTGGGGAAGGAAAAGTCGAGCGAAAAGCCCTCGGGACCTGTATTGTTAGCTATCAGGCGCAACTGCGCAACGGCTAGCTCACCCTTGGGCTTGGTGTCTGTCCACTTCTTCCAGCGCTCCTCGAAAGCGTCCTTGTCGTCCTCCTCAAACCACGAGCGGTCAATCTTTTCGGCCTTGGGAGCCTGCATGACGGCCTGTGCTGCGTCCTCGGACGACGCAGCTTCAGTACCCTCAGCCTCAGCCTCGTCACCCTCGTCCAGCTGCTTGGCACGGTAGTGCTCGACGTGGAAGAGATCACGGTCATTGAACACAACCTGGTCCATACCGTCACGCTTCATCGTAATCTTGAGGGGCGAGTGGACAATCTCGAGCATGAGCTCCTGAGCAGGACCGGGGCCGTACTCGATCGCGGTCATGCCGTCGACATGGGCAAACTGCACGTCGACGGAGCGCGCAAGGTTGGGTTCAGCGTCGACAAGCGCCCACTTGGCCGTCTCGTTGTACCGCTTCCACTGCGACGCAGAGTCCACCTCGTCGGCGCGGATACGGACGATACCGTCACCCTGCGCGAGCACGTCGACGCGCAGGTTGAACGAAATGTCCGGATACAGGGACGAGGTGAGGGGGAACGTCCATGATGCAGCAGACTGGGTGCCGGGGGTAGCGACGGGGTTGCCGAGGGAATACGGCGAGGCAAAGGCTGTTCCGTTGGCCACGGCCTCTTCCTGCCTCGCAGCGATGGAGCGCAGACGGCGACAGAACGAGGTCTGGTGGCACTCCTTAAAGTCCTCGTGTTTGACTGCTGCGACGTCGACAGCCAACAGGAGCGGTAAAATGGCAGCTAGGAGGAGCCGCATGGTCGATAGAGGTCGAGTTGCAGGCTGCTTGACACAGCTTGCTCGTCAATATGGTGAGAACTGACTTCCTGATGAGGTGGAAGGTGGAGGTTGAACAGCAATGACGCGGGGCGGGAGCATTATTTTCATTAGAAAACGCACTGTTAGCTTTGACTTACAACGCTTCTTAATCGAATTTCAGCCCCTGTTCCTAGTCCGATTACACCATCGATCCTAATGCGACCTTGACCGGCCGACAGAGATCAGAGACCCGCCATAACCAACGCCGTTGACGACATTTCACAACATTTGGCAGCCGACTCGTTTCCTCGTTCTCTCCACTACTCTCATCAGCAATGTCTGTCCGTACTGCCCCTCGCCTGCTCTTGCGGGCCCAGCGTGCCCTCGCCACGCGTCCCATTGCCGCATCGTTCTCGACCGCGTCTCGTGCCGCGACTCTTGCGCGTCCCACACTCGCCTCCACTTCGTTCTCGGTCGCCGCTCGCCCGCAGACCCGCTCGACGTCGTCTACACCGCATGGTGACCCCGGACTTGCGCCTGGTATCGAGTTTCGGTGAGTGTCAAGACCGCTCTGCTCTTTTAGTGGTAGACTGTTGGAGAGACGACCACGTCCAGCGCTTACATTCTGTAGCGACCTGACCGACGCGGAGTACCACGACATTGCCGACAAGGACATGGACATCTTGCACGAGGGCCTCGAGGTCCTGTGCGAGGACTTTGGCAATGGCCAGTGGGAGGTCGAGTATAGCGTGAGTTCATGCAAAAAGGCGAGTAAATACGCCTGCCCTCGCTCGTTGTAGCTGACCACTGCATCTAGTCTGGCGTCATGACCCTCATCGTCCCTCCCCACGGCACGTATGTGATCAACAAGCAGCCTCCCAACCACCAGATCTGGGTGAGCTCGCCCATTTCGGGACCCCAGAGGTTTAGCGTGGCCCCAAGTGGTACCTGGGTGCATCACCGCCGTGAAGGCGTGCAGCTGGGCGCCTTGCTCGAGGGCGAGCTGCGCGAGTTCCTGAAGGACAACGGCGAGGGCCAGGACTGGGAGGGTGTTGGTCTCAAGTAACAACACATCAAGGAGTCGACGATTATAGCAGTACGAGAGACTAGTCCAAGCCGTAGACAACCCTGCAAAGGGGGAGGCCAGCAAGCAACACCACTTTTTTTCCCCCAACTTCAACAAAAGATGTGACATGATGTTACCGTCTAGAAGATACACTGTGTCTACCATTCACCTCTCCGTCAATGGTACTCCGGCTGGAAGAACGGACGCGGGTCAACCCGGAAAACGCACGGCCCAGACTCATCGACCTGTCCCTCGTGTGACCATGGCTATGGCCACCGGGTGCACTGGGCGTGACCGGCGGTGTGGTCGCGAGAAGGAGCAGGCTGCCTTGCGAGTTGATACCGACGGCGAGGTTGGTGGAGGAGGTGCGTTTTATGAGGCGACCTACATGGGCAGGTGGGAGGGCTGGGGCGGCACCGATGCCGATAGGAAGGTTGGGTACGAGAGAGGGGCGGCGTGGTGGTGTAAGAAGAGGGGTTTCTTCGTCCACGACCTCGAGAGAGGTACGGGACGGCGCCTCCGTGGCAACATTGCCAGGGGTGGTGAGGAAGTAGACGCCAAGGAAGGTGGTGGCAATCTGGAGAGGTTAGCTTGGTTCTACGCCGAAGGACAGAAGCTACACTCACTCCGAAAGTAAAGTTGACAAAATGCGAGAATCCAACGTCTTGGAATTCGTTGTACAACACCGCACTGCCTATGATGGCTGAGAGGGAGAAGAAGACAAATTGAGTGGGTATCACCTCCTTGGACTCGAAGCGCATGAGCGCACGATTCAAAAACTTGATCTGGAACACGGACGTGGCCACGAGCACCACAATAGCCGCCCACGCAATGGGATACCGCAGTGCGGCAAGGAACTTTGTCGACACGAGCGACGAGAGCGCCTTGGTGGCCATGACGGTGTATCCGCCAAAGAGGGCACAAACGCCAACGTCGATGCCGATGTACTTGCCGCCCCAGGAATCGCGAGAAGAAAGGAGGGTAAGGGGGACAATGACGGCGATGTTTACGGCCGTGTAAATAATAAACAAAGGGGCAGTTATCGCAGCCCATAGCTCGTCGGGGGACATCTGCAAAAGGATTAGCCACAAAGCCAGGCCGAGGGCAGTGCGGGACCTAGCCTCACTCACCCGCTTATTTGAGTCCCGGCTCGACCACACGACGGTGACAGCACCGAGAATCGCGAGGAGCATTCCCATCACGTTCCGCATGGTAAAGCTCTCCCCCAAGACGAGGGGCGCAAACACACAGTTTGCGATGAGAGCGACGGTTCCCAAAGGGGCAACGACAGAAGCTGGAGCGAATCCGTACGACAGAAAGTTGCCTGCTTCCCCGACGGCCATTAAGCCGAGGCCAAACCACCATAACCGCGAGGTGAGGTATGTGCCCTCCGAGGCAAGCGGTGGTGTATCGGTCCCACTGCTCGAGGACAACGGAATGTCCGTCCGGCCACCATTGCGGTCGGAGCCTGGCAAGCGCGACGCAGGGAGGGGGCGGGTCGTCGGCGTCAGGGGGTCGACGTAGTCGTCGTTGAGAACAAGCTGGTCAATATGGGGTGGACCGTGAAGTGACAGCCGGCCAAACTTGGATGCGGCTTCAACAGCCTGTGCTGCTGCAGCCTTCTCGGCTCCTCGTTTGTGAGCGAGCTTTTGTACTGTCCTGGGGGGGCGGTCAACAACTAAGGCCGACGACGCGCAAGAGCGATGACGTTGTTGCGATCAGGCGTGCTGCGGGGGTGACTCACAGGGCGAGGGAAATGAGAATGTTGCCCGCACATGCGATAGCGACGCCGATGAGGGACGCCTGTGGGTCGTCTGGCATTGCTTTAAAGCATTGCGTGCGCAAGAGACGGCGGTTGAGAAGGTGGAAATGGAGATGCACGACGGGAGAGCACAACAGCGTGAGATGTGGACCGCACGACGAGGCCTGGAATTAGCGGACATTATCTCCGTGTCACGTGGTCGTTTCGAGTCGGGCCGTCGAACTGTTGGTTTCTTCTTGACTGGCATGACTGGCGTCTCGTTACTCAGCTCCCTCCATCCATCTTTCAGCACCACAAAAACGAAAAAAACACAATGGCCGAGTCTACCGCCATTGCCGCCCGCCGCGCCTTTGAGGCATCGCAGCTCATCGACCCCGCAGAGCGTGACGTTGCTCTCGCCGCCATCCGTGACGCTCTCGCCGAGGCTCGCGATGAGGTCCTCGCGGCCAACGTCAAGGACATGGAGGCTGCCGCTCCCCTCGTCGAGTCGGGCAAGCTGTCCAAGTCTCTGTTGTCGCGTCTTGACCTTGGCCGTCCGGGCAAGTACGACGCCATGCTCCAGGGTATCACCGACGTTGCTGCCCTCCCCCTCCCCACTGGCCTGGTGACTTTTGCCAAGGAGCTCGGCCCCGAGCTCGAGCTGCACCGCGTGACCTGCCCCGTTGGTGTCCTGCTCGTCATCTTTGAGGCGCGCCCCGAAGTTGTGGTCAACATTGCTGCCCTGGCCATCAAGAGCGGCAACGCCGCCATTCTCAAGGGTGGCAAGGAGAGCACCTACTCTACCCAGGTTCTCAGCGGCATCATTGCCCGTGCGCTGGCCAAGACCTCCATCCCGGCCACGTTTGTCCAGACTGTCTCGACGCGTGACGAGATCTCGTCCCTCCTTGCTCAGGACAAGTACATTGACCTCGTCATGCCCCGCGGTGGCAACGAGCTTGTCAGCCACATCCAGAACAACACCCGCATCGCTGTCATGGGCCACGCCGACGGCATCTGTGCCGTCTACCTTGACGAGAGTGCCGACGAGAACAAGGCGGTTCGTGTCACGGTCGAGTCCAAGATCGACTACATGGCTGCGTGCAACGCCGTCGAGACTCTGCTCGTCAACGAGAAGGTCGTCAACACCGTCTGGCCCAAGGTCGCCAACGCTCTCGCTGCCGTTGATGTCTCGCTGAAGTGCGATGCTGCCACACTCGGTGCCATTGCGGGCTCGCCCGCTGCCGACAAGGCCACTGCCTCCACCGAGGAGGACTACAGCACCGAGTTCCTCGGTCCCACCATTGCCGTCAAGGTCGTCCCGTCGGTCGAGGTGGCCATCCAGCACATCAACGAGCACTCGTCGCACCACACCGACTCGATCGTCACCGAGGACGAGGCCTCGATGTCGGCCTGGGCCCGCGGTCTTGACAGTGCCAACTGTTTTGTCAACGCCTCCACCCGTTTCGCCGACGGCACTCGCTACGGCCTTGGTACTGAGGTCGGAATCTCCACCGGCAAGACCCACGCCCGTGGCCCCGTGGGTCTCGACGGTCTTGTTATTTACAAGTATGTCCTCCGTTCCAAGAAGGCGGACGGATCCGTCATTGCCGACCACGAAAAGGGCGGAAAGGGATACACCCACACCGACCTTCCCCGTGGCAACCCCCCCTTCTGAGTGTAGAGAGGACGTGACACACGCGTGTAGATGAGCGCGCTCGCATGGGAGGCGCAGTTGTACATGCATTGCATTTGAGACTTGGACCCAAACGTGACAGCGTTCCAACTAGGCCCGTTGTTGACGAGCTCCACATCCCACGACACTGACGGGCGGCGGCTCATGGTCTGCGATGGTTCCTTGCAACACAAACAGACGATCTCTGCCTTTTTTTGTTTTCCAGACAAAAACACTTGCATGCAGACACTATGTAACGCTGATCGCCAACTTCAATCCGAGTCGGACACAATCTCCTCGTCGTCACTCTCCTGGCCGCCATTCGCAGCCTTGAGCTCTGCATCTCCCCAGTCGCCACCGGGGATCTTCTCGGCGAACAGGGCGCCACCAGCAGCCTTGAGCTGGGACCACACCTCCTCGCCGCCAGTCTCGACCAGCTCAATCTCCACACGCGGGAACGACGTGACCAGGCGGAACCCCCATGCGTGCTCGTAGCCTGCGGGAGGCGCGTCGGGGTCGCTGGCCGGGTCGTCCTCTTTGGGGATAAGGCGCGTCTCGGCGTACACGAACAACGGCAGCGTCGACGGCCCAGGAGTGAACTGGTACACGTTGCGGTCGGCGTTGAGGGGCGTGCGGAGCGCGAGACGGACGGGCCCAGCCGAGGGTGGGAGGAGGTGCTTGCGCGCATACCTCCGCCAGTGCCTGCGGTCCTCGACGAGCTTTACGCGGGCCTCGGCATCGCGCTCGTCGCGCTCGCGCTGCACGCGCTCGAGCTCGGCCTGGGCGCGTGCCGCAAGGAGCTTTTCGCGGTCGCGGCGCTCAGCTTCGCGGAACGCCCTGTCCTGCTCTTCGCGCAGATGGCGGGCTTCCTCGAGCGTCAGACGCTCGCGGCGGAGACGCTGCAGGAAAGTGGCGGTACGCGGGAGGATGGAGGTGGTGATGGTCTGGATGATGGTCGAGGACGAGGTGGCAGTGGACGGAGGGCCTTGGACGGTAGATAAGATGGTGAGGCGCGGCGTGCTCGACTGGTGAACCGGCAAGAGAGAGGCAAACGTGAGCGAAGGGTACGTCGTCGTCAGGAGCGTCTGCGAGACCATGTATCCTTCCCGACCTGCCACATCGGCCGCCCAGATCATAATGTCGTGCTCCTTGAGACACTTGACAAACTCGGGGTCGGCAAGGACGTCGCGCTTGAACTCTTCGTCGTCCTCGTGCTCGGCGCACACCAGCACAACCACGCCGACCTTGCCCTGCTTGCGCACGTCGGCGAGGAAATCGCGGTATGGGCCGATCCAGAGGTCAGGTAACGTGCCAGACGCGGCGGATCCGCCAGTAAGCGTCTCGAGATCCCTAACAAAGCGGAGAGATGCTGTCGTGGGGTCTCTTGGTCCAGAAGGAGGCGGGCGGCTCGGTGGGGGTAGCAGGAAACGGGGCAGGTGAGGGAGGAGCGAGAGGGGGACGACGGTACGGACTGGAGAGTGTTAGGGAGGCCCAAGGCAAAGGCAGCGACAATAGCAGGCCATGGGTAGCTGCATCAGGATCAAAGCGGCTGAGAGGCCCATACCCAAGCGAACACCAGAAAGTGGTTCGCTTCACCACTGTCGCCACTGCACACGACCAGACTCACTGAAGAAGTACCATGTCCCCGTGAGGATGGATGCGATGAACGAGAACGGCCACACGAACGTATCCCATACCCCTAGCCCGGCCTGTCCAGGCCGCGGCCGGGGAGTGGTGGTGCCCGATATACGACGGGGGCCAAGCGGCACACCAGATCGGACTGCCAGGTCGCCGAGATCCTCCGCAGCCGCCGAACCCTCGGTCTCGGTCTTGCGTGCCGACGGCGCCGCGCTGCCGCCTGCGCCGGCCGTGTCTCTGCTGCCTTGGGTAGCGCCGCCGGAGAAGATATGGTTCACTGCGAGCTGGGTCGTCAGCCGGAGACCGCCATCGCTTGGGGTTTCTCGAGTCGTCTCTCCGGGGACAGCGGGGCAACTCACCTCGACGTCCCAGCTGTGCTCGCGCAGCACACGCTCGTCCCGTGCACGTGCAGCATCTGTTGTGGACGCGGTGATCGCCCAGAGCTGTCCTAGCGCGTCCGTCTGTGCGGGCGTGGGGGACATGGCTGCGTTGTTGTTGGGGTGAATGCGATGTGGGCAATGTCGACTGCGTGTATTGTCTGGCTCGGCGACGTAGACAAGATGGTGCCATTTCAAATGACGTTTCAAACGTTTGTAATTGACATTACAACGTCGACGTGGCCGCCTATTAAGCGTCTCATTAGAAACGTCATGTGCGTGCGGGGCCCAATCGACCGTCCATCACGGCCATCACACACACGTCGAGAACAAACAGCGAGCAACCACTTCGCACCGTCCATCACCCACTACAACACATACCCGCATGTCTGAAGAGTTTAGAAGGTCGCTGAAGAATAGGCTGCCGCCAATGCTCCCGACGCGTGCGCCGTGGGCCGACCCTTCAGCCACTCCACAGGAGGAGGAAGAAGACGACGACGAGGAGGAGCTGGCAGACGACGTCGGCGAGATGTCTAGACGGTAAGCTTTAATGCCTGCCTGTGCCCAAGCTGACCACCAGATTCTCAGTCCGTACAGACGTTTCGCCCCTCTCTGCCTCCCAGTTCTTTGAACAGGCGCTGGCAGTCACGCCGCCAGGCCGCGACGCGACGTTCCGCGTCTACCTGACCCCACCAACACCCGGCGCCGCTCCGTCCAAGACGAACCCGTTCGGCACATACGTGATTGCGCACCACGGCGCTGGTGCATCGGGTCTCAGCTTTGCCGCTTTGGCAAAGGAGATCAAGGCGCGCGCGCCTGACCTTGGTGTGCTCGCGTTTGACTGTCGCGGCCATGGTGCGTTACTTCCTTCGTGGACCGGCCTAACGCTCAGGCAAGACGACGGTCGAGAATGGAAGCAGCGACACGGACCTGTCGCGCGATACTCTCGTGGCCGACTTTACTGCGCTGATTGAGCATGTGTTCCCCAACCCGAAGGAATCGCCTTCCCTTGTCGTGGGTTACGCCGTGCTGCTGGCCGCCTGGCACGCTGACTCTCTCCAAGCTGGTCGGACACTCGATGGGTGCTGTCCCAATCCTCGCGGCCACTCCAGTCCTCCAGAAGAATGGGTACAACATTCCAGGTGTGGCTGTCCTGGACGTTGTGGAGGGTGAGCTTCAAGTAGATCGCCGCAGCTGACAGCAGGAACCGCCGTCGAGTCCCTCCCGCGCATGAAGGGTATCCTGGGCAAACGCCCGACCTCCTTCCTCTCGGTCCCAGACGCGGTCCAGTGGCAGTAGGTGTTCTAATTGCTCTCATCTCGCTGAAGCACACCCACTCACTCTCAGTCTGGCGTCGGGCTCTGTCCGAAATGCGGAATCCGCGCGTGTGTCTGTCCCAAGCTATGTCGTGCCCATTCAGAGTGGAGCCGGACCGGACGATAAGCAGCAATGGCGTATCGACCTTCTCAAGACAGAACCGTACTGGGCAGGTATGTGGAGCTGGTACACCGGGAGAAGGAGGGCGTGGTGCTGACGACGTGTTTAGAATGGTACGATGGACTGAGTAACCTCTTCCTCACGGCGCGGTGTGCGCGGCTCCTTGTTCTCGCGGGACAAGAGAGGCTCGACCGTGAACTCATGGTTGGCCAGATGTGAGTTGTGCAACGCGTCGGTGGCGGCTGACCAGCTCTCAGGCAGGGCAAGTTCCAGCTGGAGGTCATGCAGGATGTTGGCCACTTTTTGCAAGAAGACGACCCGGCCACCCTCGCGACGACCTTGGTCGCATTCTGGAAACGCAACACCCAAGTCCTCGTGCTCCCGCCCAAGATTGGGGCGCCGGGCGGACTGGGCGGGCCCTCCGTGTCCGTCAAGCATGTTGGAGAGAGATAGAAGCCTCCATCGTTTAGGGACTATGCTCCGGCCGTTGACGACGAGCGGACGGCGGACGGATAGGAGAGATGATAGGCTACGGCCGTGTGCAGAAGTGATTCACCGACCTGCCGCCGAGGTCATATGAGCAGCGGTTGGCGAAGCGCCCCCCTGCCAGGACAGGCACTGGATGGAGCTTGATATCGCTGATACCTTGCTGCTTACTTCTCACCATGGTACTGATCCTGTGACCAGCACAGCGGTGCCGGTACGGGCCGGTCCGATATTGGTGGGGGTGGAGTGATGGTGGCGCGGAGGAACGTACCCAAGAGGCCAAGAGGCGTGATGCAAAGCCCGAAAGAAGCACGGGGGGGGCAGACGCTGTGGAGGCCCTCGTCAGCCCCAGTTCACGTTGCAAGTGCTGTACAACGCGCCACACCCGGTGCCGGGTGGGTGCCACCGGGTCCTGCTGCCACGCCTCATTGAATCATAACCACGACTGCTACGTGAGTACGTGATCGTTCCCCGTTGCAGCCCCGGCGGCCCCGAGCCATACCGAGCTGCGAAGCGGCAGGGTAGCCGAGGTGGCGGTGGCGAGCTGCACAAACTGCCAAGAGGAGCAGGACGGCAGTCGGTGCACTGATGGGCAATGGCGCAACTAGTGTCAAAGAAGAAAAACGCCAGTGACGCATGACCCAGGTTCGCGCACGATCGCCCGTCACCTGCTCCCCTCGCCGTGCGTCATCACATCAGCTTCGCGTGTCCTCGTCAGCCCTCGTTCTGTTGGGTCAGAGGACGGTCGCGAGTGCGGACGTCCGATGATTCACTGGGGGCCGTGGTCACGGAGTGGGAGCAGTGCGCGCGTATCTCGGGCTGGTGTCTCCTCTTTCGGGATGGGCAGTGGTGGAGAAAGGGCTGTCTGTCTGTCTGTCGATCGGCGATCACCATATGGGTCCTCATGTCGTCAGTGGGATGAACTCGGGTCGTGGCTTAGCGGCAACAGCAACAGGGGTAACGGCAACACCAGGCTGCATGACAACTAAACACTAATGGATTCAAACAACTGGCGCCTCATGTGCCCTCGGGGAGGGGACATGGGCTTCGTAACTAAGGCGATACAATATGAATGGGGGGTGGTGAAAAACGGTGCTGGTGCCGGGGGGATGGCAGATGCGGGTTCTCGTGCGTTGATGTTTCGTGCTTGTTCGTTCATGATAGCTTCTTTCCTTGCTCTTTCTTTCGTTCGTGCGTGTGGTGCGTGTGGTGCGTGAAAAACAGAAGACCCAAAAACGCGATCTTGAATTGCGTCTTGCGTGCCTCTTCTTGTGGAAGCGTGCGGAATGTGTTGCACGCGCTAGGGCACAGGGTGTGTGGGGGTGTTTGCAGTATGTGTAGTATGTGCACGTGTGCCAGGGGACCACGCATGCAATACAGCACTCGACGACAAAGCCCCACGACGACCACAGTCGCCTAGTAGCGCTTGAAGCAGAAGATGCAGTGGGTGATGTTGGACAATGACAGGATGTGGCAAGGTTCTGCAACGGTCAGCTCGGGTTGGTGGCAATGGGGTGGTGGAGGGGAGCAGTGGCAACTCACGGCCCTTGTTCTGACCCGAATAACGGTCACCGGGGCAAGTGTCGGCAGCGGCCATTGTTGTAGGGGGTTGGTAGGTGGTAGGTGGAGGTGGTAGTTGTAAGAGGGTGTGGTCGCTTGGACAAGTTGTGGTAGTGGTAGAGTGCTCGAGTAGTGGGGGTTGGGTCGGTTGTGTTGTTGCGTTGAGGTGGGGGGGGGGATAGTCTTTATGAACGTCCCAGGGGCGTGCTGTATATGTACTCGTCTGCACACCGACCCCCGGCAAAGCACGCAAGCACTGGGTCAGCAAGGCCCAGTATGCCGACACCTGTCGAGTACATTGCACCGTCAGGCCCGAACCCGAACGGCGGGCTCGTCCGGCGCCAGTGTCGGCACACCACGCACGCACGGCGCGCACAGCACGCGTGACCCGACTCGAACAGTCTCGTCTGCGGAGCGGACACGGCGCGCCGCCAGAGACAGAGAGAGTCGCGAGCGAGCAGAGCAGCAGCGAGAAAAACGCCACCGATACGATAGCGAGTCCTTGATGCATTGATGCTGCTGGGGGCCCCCCTTGTGCACAACCGCCCCCTGTCGTGTACCTGTCTGTCTCGTACGCGCGCGCTCGGCACAAACGCTCTCTGGGTGTGATGGCGGCTGCCGACTCGCACTCTGAAAACGCCACAGGATGTGTGGTAATACCCCGCACACGTTGACCCAGAAAGGGGGATAGATTGGTCCGTGGAGCAACCTCCATCGACAATCTCTGCCCGACGGACACACCCACACACACTGCTGCTGCTGCTGCTGCCCACCCTCCTCTGTCGGCCTGTTCAGTCCTGTGGGGCCTGTTGCAATCTGCATGGGACGATGCCGTGCAGGAACTGTCTGCTGTTCTGAAATCACCCCCTTGTCTCCTCGCCACATAGCGCGTTGGGGCCCGATGTGACACCCGAGATTCATCGCACCCACCCGTCTCGCGTCTGACATGCAGAGCAAAGAACAGCCCACATTGGCTGCAGATTCGCGACGCGAGGGGGATTGGGGGGGGGGGGGGGGCGACGACCTGCACCGCTGCGGTGGCGTCCGTGGCTGCCAGGTTCCCAAAGGTCACGGCCGTCGGCTGCAGTCTCGTTGGCTCTTTGCGTCGCTTGTCACGGCCGCCACCACTCTTGTCGGCATGCATGCCATATCGTTTGCCGAGCCGGCCAGCAAATCAGCCCGTCTGCCGCCATCGCCGGGTCGTGCGGCGTCAGCACCGCGACCTGGGTACGCATTGGTCGACGAGACCGGGGTTTCTGTGATATGAACACAGGGGGTGGAAGAGGGGGGCCGGAATGTGGCGTTCCTCGCACGCGCTGTCGACTCGATCTCGTTGGATCGTTGGCGCCGTGTTGGTGTCGTTCCAATGAGCTGCGGCCGCATGAACACACCCTGTGCTTGGTCGCATGATTAGAGCACTACCGGTGCTATCAGCCCTGCGCCGCCGTTTCATCCAGTCACATTAAAGAGCGAAAGGACACCTCGCAATGGAATAAAATAAAATAAAGCAAAATAGGACACGCGTCGCCGTAAACACCCGCATGAAAACAGTCCAAACATGACAATCGACTCGCATGCTCGCACCAGCCCAAGCGCATGTCCGCGTCGTTCCGGCATTGGGGGGTTGCTTTCACAATGGTACAACGGGGCACATGGAGTGTTCATGCAGATGGGTACGCGCCTGGTCACCTGACTCGCTGCATGCCAAGCGCAGAGCAGTGCAGTGCATGCACAGTGTGGTGTACACGATCAGGAGCCTCGACGTCTGTACCTAAGAATCCAAGACACTCAGGGCGACGCGACGCGTGGCTGCTTTGGCAGTATGACGGCAACACGGCTGCTTAGCTGCACTTGGCACTTGTACCAGTCGCCACCTTGGCACTCCTGGGGCCCTTCATTCCCTCCTCCACCACGGCCGGCCCGTTTCTCAATGCCTCGGTCATGGCCACATGAGCGTGCAAAGCGTGCGAGAGCGGGGCACAGCGGAACCCCGACCCCCAGTTCTTCCAAATAATGTTGTCCTACTAGAAAACACTCTGCCACTCCCACTGGCCACTGGGCGACCCTCCCGGCCATCCCTGTGCATGAATACTTACCCTCATGGCAACGCGTGGGGGCTGTGGGGCAGGTTTGGGGCACCAAAACGTGTGTTCTGTGCGCGCTTGGAAACGAAACGAGGCCATGGTGTGCGCGTTCACAGCACCCGTCGGACAAGCCGTTTGTCGGAACTCGGAACAAGCGACGGAAGGAATGTTACTAACACTGGTCGACAGATGCGTTTTTGCGGTGTTTGCACACGTTTCAGTGCTTGCCAAAGGTTCATCACATGCCACCCTAAAACTCGGCTCGCAAACAGCCATCTCTGGGACACATTGTCCGCCTTCCACACGCTAAGACGGGCCTGAGGTAGTCTGGCTCGACTGGCGCAAGTGTTGGGCTATTGTTCATGACGCAAGAGCCACACATGGGGCGATACCCGACAGCGATAATGGTCCGCTACAGGAAGGGTCTGTAGACACTTGGCAGGTGACGGGCCTTGTTCATGGCCGTCTGACAAGGATACTAACTGCACAGACTCTACATGACGTAAGGACAGCTTTTGGCCTAGCGCTGTCGATATGTGGCGGTGTCGGTCTTCGTTCGGGCCATCATCCTGCCGGCCGGACGACAAGGACGAACACCAAACGAACGTCAGACGAACGTCTGGGCAATCCGTTTCCCACTCTCGACCACTGAAGCTCCACTGTTGAAGAGGTTTCTGTTGAGCAGAGGACGTGGACGGCCCGACAGCGTCGCCGAGGTTGAGAGTCCTGCCACTGTTGCTTGTGGGTACCTGGATGAACCGTTCAGCGACGACACACTTGGACCCCGACTGTCAGCACTGCTGGCCTCTTCAGAGAGGATCAGTCGCTCGCCCTTGTCCCCGGCCTTTCGCTGTACCCGTGACCACAAGCCTGGCATCTTCTCTACTGAGCACTGTACAAAACACAACGTCCCTTCCTCTGCACCTTAAAGGCTGCACTCGTACTCCCAGTCCTCCTTGAGGTCCTCCTCGACCATCTTGACGACGTCGGGCGAGACGGGGCCAAGGGGGAGACGGGCATAGCCGCCGAGACCCTTCTGGACAAAGTGGTCGAGGGCGTGCTTGGTGCCCTGGATGCCGGCCTTGACAATAATGTAGTCGCTGCGAGCCACACGGTCCTGGAGGATCATGGCCTCTGCGAGTGCCGTCTGGTCGCCCGCAAGACCCTTGAGGGCGGTGGTATACAGCTTCTGCATGGTCTTGGGGAACACGTTGCCGGTACCGGTGATGCAGCCGGTGTGGCGGGCGAGCAGGGCCGGGACGAGCGACTCGGAGAAGCCGGGGAGCACCTGGAAGGCTCCCGACGCAGAGACCGACTGCAGGTACTGGCCGTGCTTGGCCAGGTAATCCTTGGACTGGGTGTGGGCGGCCAGGCGCTGGCCCTTGCCGATCATCGCGCAGGTGAGCTTGGCGCCAAAGCAGTTGGGGTGGTTGGACAGCTCGATCAGCTCGTCAGAGTTGAGGTCGATGCCCGCAGCAGCGCCACTGGACAAGCGTCAGCTGCCGCAAGAGTGTGGTTGTGCAAGCTGTCTGTCTGTCTGCACTCACGGGAAGTTGTAGATCATGACAGGGAGGGGCGACTCGTCCATGACCTTCTTGAAGAATGCAACCACCGCGGCGCGGTCACGGCCCATAGCAAACGAGAAGTAGCCTGGGATGATGACGATGGCCTGAACATTTCGTCAGCACTTGCGTTGCGTGTTCCCAGCAGCCTGTTCAACAGCCATCAACTCACGTGGGTGGCACCGGCCTTCTTGGCCTCAATGGTGATGCCGATGGTGGTAGCCGCCGAGCCACCTGAGAGTCAGCGCAGTCAACAGTACCGAATAGTGCAGGCACTGTACAGGAATGGCTGCCTCGGTGTCCTCTGCAGCCACTCCCACGCTGCCTGCACAGCTGCACAGCTGCACTGCTCCACCACTCACCACCAGTGCCCGCCAGGAGGGGACGGTCGGCGAAACCATTGTCGTCGAGGGCCTTGCGACCGGTCTGGATGACGAGGAAGCGCTCAGCAGGCGAGAGGTGCGAGGCCTCGCCGTTGGTGCCGAGGAGGACGATTCCGACGCCGGCCTTGGCGAGACGGACGACCTGGGCAGCGAGCGCCTCGGTGTCGACGGTCTCGTCCGCCTTGAAGGGGGTGGTGAGGGGGACGGAGATTCCGTTGGGCCAGGCTGCGCTTGCTTGAGTCATGATGGATGGGGTTTCGGTGAGGACAGGAGCGGGGGTGGAGAGTTGGTGAGTTAGTGGGTGAGTGAGAGGAGAAGATGAAGGAAGCGAGAGGAAATAAACCGTCGTTGCCGTGAGCACGGCAAGGGCCAGGTGGGCGCCCGCACCCTCGACCCGGCGGAGCAACGGTTCAGCACGGCATTGACGGGCTGCGTTGCCGCGACGAGACGCAGCGTTTGACCCAGCCCACGACCGCATCGTCGTTTTGCAGCCAAATGGCCTGGTGGGCGGTAGTGCGACTGCCGCGGGATGCCGCGTGTAGCCGGCCGTCCCGCCTCAGGATGCCGAGGAGCGAGAGAACCCATTTGGACATTTGGACGCTGTTGAGATATGTCCGTTTCCAATGTCCGCCGCTGCAAGCTTCACCAGTAGTGGTGGCCGTCCAACACCGCCGGTTGAGTGAAGCGGAGGAGCTGGCTATGGCTGCATGGCTGATGGCATCCTCATAAACACCTCGCAGATCAAAGGACACGGGTGACGCCGACGATACCAGGATTTTCCATATGTTGACGGAGTGGACCGACCGCAGCAGGACGCTTATCCGGTCGACCGGACCGTGACGCCGGCTTCCCGCTTTGTCCAGTTGGACCGTCACAGGACATTTCACGGATGCCCCACGCACCATTCCGCTGAGCTACACAGACAGCTGACGAGAATGCATATGATCACGAGTGCTGCCGGGCCGTCAACGGCGCGTCGCGGGCCACGACGGGTCGCAACCGCCCCGGTCGGGTCACACATTGATCACTTGCGCAAGCAACTGATTATGCAGAGCAACAAATGGAGAGCAACATGACGCATTACTGACGACTCACGAGTCGCAGATCGTCGCAGACAGCATCGCAGGCCCGGCCCGCATGGATTCGCTTCAATGCTCAATGGAGATACCTTGGGATCTAGAACCAAAAACTACAAAACTATGCAACTCCTTTCGTTACTTCTGCTCGTTGATGCGCTCCCACTCCACAAGGGCGAGCATGGCAAGCGCCTGGCCGTAGGGCATCGAGGTGATGGCAATGTCCTTGTAGAACTGGAGATTGGGCCCCATACCGGTACCGAACGACACCTGGTTGACCTCGCCGTCGGGGCCGACGCAGTTGATGACGCCGGCAAGGGCCTTGTCGGCACAGGCGCGGTAGTGGTCGCCCGAGATGAGGCCCTGGCGAAGAGCCATGTAGATGCCCGCGGCGAAACCGGCCGACGCACTCGACTCGACGTACGAGGTGGGGTCCATGATGAGCGTGTGCCACAGGCCGGTAGCCTCGTCCTGGGTCTTGACGAGCGTGTCGATCTGGCGGCGGAGGGTCGAGACGAGGAAAGCGCGCAGGGGGTCGTCCTTGGGCAGGTGCTCCTCGCCCAGGATGCCGAGGAAGAGGGGGATGGAAATGGTGATCCAGCAGTTACCACGGGCCCAGAGGGCGTTAGCAAAGTTGTCGCCGCCCTTGTCGGTGAACTCCCAGCCGTGGTACCACAGACCGCTGGAGGTGTCGACCAGGTACTGGCAATGCAGCATGAACTGGTACTTGGCCTCGGCGATGTACTCGGGGCGGTTCAGCAAGACACCAATCTTGGCAAGGGGGATGACAGACATCTTGAGGGTGTCGTCCCAGAGGTTGTCGTGGTGGTCGTTGGCGTAGGTCACTGTGGAATTGTCAGCTCGTGGCCACTGAGAACACCCAGCTATGATACTCACTGTGCTGGAAGCCACGCTCCTTGGTACGGGGCAGGTCGTTCATGATCCACTCGGCCCACTCGTCACACCACTGCAGCCAGCGCTTGTCGTCGACCTTCTTGTCGTCCAGCAGCGCCGAGAGGCAGTAGAAGGGGGACATGGTGTTGATGTTCTTGGGAGCACCGACGTTCGAGATCTTGTACTGCATCTCAAACCAGTCGAGAGCAGTCTTGGTCGAGTACGCAGCGGCCTCCTTGGGGGCAATAGCCTGGTGCTGGCGGGGTCAGCCCATGGCCACTTGCGCTGAGGGGAGAGCCCGTTCTCCAAGGTGATGTGCACCACAACTGTGCGGTCTCTGCAGCCGTCGCACTAGCACATACGCCAGCTTGGACATCAAGACACGACCGTGCCGCAGCTACACTGGACAGGGCCGGCATCTCGGCGCCGAACTCGCCGGACCGACGTGCGCGAGCCTCGTCAACACTTACGTGGTACAGCGCAGTGAGCGCAATGCCGTGGGTCCACTCCCATCCCTTCCAGCCCTTGGTGTCGATAACAGTGCCGTCGGCAACTGTCCCAGTCAGCACGGGTTTGCCTGGCATTTGCCCTCTCCACGCAACTCACGGTGCAGAAGGAACTCGCCGGTCTTGTCCTCAATGTTCACCAGGCCATCGGTCATGAGGCGGATGAGCTCCTCGGCGCGCTCGTTTGTCAGGTCAAGGGGGGCGGCGGTGGTCATGACGTGTAGCTATTAGTCTATGCTTTGGGGGTAAGGCTGTATGAAGAAGGATGGGGAGAACGAAAGGTACGAGGAGGAGAGAGCCAGCGCGTTAATAAGATGTTGTGTCGGCAGATGGAGCCAAAGTGGCACCGTGGTACCGTGATCCGGGCCGGGCGCGCCGGCAGAGTCGGCGCATTGATGTGCCGTGAACCTGGGTGTGAGCGTCGTTGGGTGGATGCGGCTGGATGCAGCCTGTACCCTAGGAGTGATGCATGAGGGTCCTGTCGTTTGTATGGGCAGCCCCGGAGGTCTGGGTCCGAGAAGAACCCGATCGCTAGCTGCCAGCTTGACAGTGACGGTGCATATGGCTGAAAGAGACGTGGGCCTCCATTTCGGCGCCGAGTCGGTTGAATGATGTTCCCGGGGAGCGCCGGCAAGACCGGTGGCAGCAAGCGCTCTGTCTGGTGAAAGCAGCGCGACACATGCTGTAAAAATACACGTTTCCTAGCAGGTCGAAGGAATGCACAAACTGACCAACACTCCCAGCTGCAGGTAAAGATCCAAGTGCCGACAAGAACCGCGAGCAAGTGCTGGATACAGGTTACCTGTCATTGTCTTTCGATACCAAGGAGGTCACATCTGCCGGCGATGGGAGGGCGTGTGCTATGTACTATCTGTATGCCCCCCAATATGCACACTCTGGGCTCGGCATCTGATGTTCCGTGGGCCGAGAGATGCGCCCCTGGCCGCTGGGTTACAGCTAGTCATCTCAGCAATCAACAACCTCGTTGGAGCCTGGGGGCGAACTGCAGACAGTCACACACAAAAAATTACGTAAAATATTTTGCACGTGAAGACGGAGATTCATCTCCGTCTGACACTTGTTTAACGGGAACAAAATTAATTACAAACATCCACACCTCTATTAACAAACCTGAGCGTTTCTAATCGACCACGAGTTTCAATCCCACTTTTCCTTCCGTTGACTGAAAGATCGACTTTCTCGAGAGAAGTCGGAACAAGGCGGTCATCTCGCAACAACACACATCTATACCACCGCCTCTCGGCAACACACCTCCCTCACCAGCTACAGCAGCAACCTCTACAACAGTTGCAGCACACCGGAACCGCACCGCGCGCCGTTTCCCCCCTCCCACATCGCCCAGCGACTCCCTTTCCACCTTCCTCGTAACCCCTCCACCGACCATCCGCCATGTCCGGAAAGGCGGCCATCACTCAGATAGTCGTGCGTGCACGCGCGATGAAGCGAGATATATGACGGCACGGTCACTGACACGACAGAAACTCCTCGTGCCCGCCGGTAAGGCGTCGCCGTCGCCTCCTGTCGGTCCCGCGCTCGGTGCGCGTGCCGTCAAGGCCATGGACTTTTGCAAGGAGTTGTGCGTTTGCCTCCACTCGCGCGGCCAGGTGGCTGCTGGCGGGCATTGGTGTAGGCTCAGCAGACAATGTCCACCTGTGCCGCGCGCGCGTTCTATCCGTCTCGCGCACCATAAACTGACGAGTAACCCCCTACAGCAACGCCCGTACCGCGCACTTTAAGACCGACCTCCCGATCCCTACGTTGATCACCATCAACCCCGACCGCACCTTCACCTTCACCTTCCGCACCCCGCCTGTGAGCTACCTGCTCAAGAAGGCCGCCAAGATTGAGAAGGGCTCTGGAAACGTTGGCGCGGGCAAGATTGCCACCATCTCCCTCAAGCATGTGTACGAGATTGCCAAAGTCAAGTGTACCGAGGACGGCCTCAAGCACCTGGGCGAGGAGCGCGTGGCCCGCAGCATTATCGGTAGCGCCCGCACGCTCGGTATCGAGGTCGTGCCATAGAGGAGCTGAGCTTGGTGTTCCTGCATGGGCTCTGAGGAAAGGGGAGGGGAAGGAGGGGTGAGGGCGAAAGGGAAAGCGGAGGGAGAGCATTTTAGAGGAATGTATCATCGCATCGTTCATGGCCACTGAAAAGATCCAACACTACAATCTGCAAGCGTTAGTTTGGGCTATCAAGCAGCCAAAACAGCACATTCTATGAGGGATGGGTGTGCATCGGTATCGCAGTGCAGGGTATCACTGAATGGTTGTTTCTACGGGCCTATTCTATCTGCGCGTGTCCGGACATGATGGTCTCAATCCTGCCCTTCTCCTCCCTCTCCTTCTTCCTGAGTGTACGCGCGACACCCGCACCGCGAACACGGAAACGGCGGCGTTTCCCCAGAGAATACTGGTATGCGGTGCTGACAAACTTGACAAAGTCGACACCTGTGCGGTGCTCGTCGCGAACGAGGCGGCTGTGCAAGAGCTTGAGGTCATCGAAGAGAAGGTGGGGAGGGACACTGGGCTCGGCGACGGCTCCGGCCTCGGACATGCGGATGGCGAGGGCCTTGTTTCGCACTTGAGGCGTGTACGTCCTGACAATGTCCTCGGCTGGGTAGAGTGTTGCAAAGTCGCGCAACAGCTTGAGGCCCTTGTCGGTGTCGTCTTCCAGCGCCGCGAGGCGGATGGCATGTGCCCACATCTTCTCGATCTGGCGCTCACCAAGACCGAGGGCGTGACGCTGCTTGAGACTCTTGGGCGAGCCGTCCGACAGCTTTTTCAAGGTCGTGGTAGACCACTCGCGGTACTGGTCCCACACGCTCCATCCCCAGCCGTAGGCAGCAGGGCGCTCGTCACGGGGGATCCTGCCGCGCGAGACGCGGTCCATGACATTGAGCCAGGTCCAGCCGTTGGCCTGAGGCGCAGGCTTGACATGCGAGACAAGCTCCCACGCACTGTCAAATGCCCTCTTGGCATCGGGAACGGACGCCGAGTGTTGGAGGATGACAGAAATGTACGAGTTGACAAGCTTCGGGGTGAGCTTGGCGCTGCCGAAGGGGTATTGCAAGATGTCGACGACGTTCCGATCGCTGCGGTTGACGTCGTTGACCACGTGTTCAAAGAGGACAGTGGCTTCGAGCAGAGCCTCGGCGCTAGTCTTGGGCATAGCCACACCCGAGGACGACTCGCCCTCGACGACACTGTGGTCCGCCGCGGGCCGTTCATCTGCCTCCGACTCCACTGCCTCGGCGCCCTCGGTGGCGCCCTTGACAGCGTGCTGGACATTTGCACGGCTGATGGGGGCAACCCAGGCAGCGTACGTCATGAACACGTTGGAGAGGAGCTCCTCATCCGGCCCAGCCATACGCCTCCTGTCACCAGTGAACGCGGCCGATTTGGCGAGGTCAACAACTTGATTGAGCACCCATCGCGCGCGTTCCAGGTCACCGGCACGCTTGGTGCCCTCTAACAAGGCCGTAAATGTCTGGAGAGTCGGCACCCATGGCGATGACCGCGGCACAGCGTCCTCCTCAAACGGCACAAACGTCGCCTCGTGGTGTTTGCCCAGCATCTGCCTCAGCAGATCGTATGCTTCGAGGTAGTCGTTCTTGGTGCTGCCCAGAGCAGAGATGATGGCATTGTACTCCTCGCACCGGGGCTCGATACCACCAGGACCAGTCATCTCGAGCCACAGGTCGCGTGCGCGTTCGGGCTGGGGGTCCTGGGGAGCGGCGCACGAGCGGATGATGGTGTTGTAGACTTGGCGGTCAGGGGTGGGATGGGCCGCAAACCGCATCTGGGTGAAGAGGTCCAGTGCCAACGCGCGGGTGTGCGAGTTGGGCAACACGTTGGCGCCACCGTCGACGAGGTGCGAGAGAATGATGTTGTATGAGCTTTGAGGGAAGGGCGTGCCAAGTGCCTCGCTCTGGGTGAGGACGGAAATGGCGTACTCGGCACCGCCAGAGCTGTTCAGGCAGGACTGGACGATACGGTCGCGGTGGGAGTTGGTAATTTCAAGACCAACTGCATCGTCAGTGAGTGTCACAAGTAGCCAACTCACCCTGGTCAAACTCGGCAATGAGACGGGTCACGTCTGCCGTTTGTCCTCGGCTGGCGTACATTTTGATGAGCTTCTCATACTGGAGCACAGAGGTAGTGGCACCGTGGCGCTGATACGTTAACTATTGGAACGTGGTGTAAAAGCTTACCGTCATGATGTTGAGGACCACTTCGGCACCCTTTGCATCCTTCTCGGATACCTAAGAATGTTAGCAAGGTACACAAAACACCCGACTATTGCTGCAACTCACAAACGTATCAAAGAGTGCCCGCCACTCTGACGTGCGCACCAGACCGAGGGGGACATTGAGCAGGCTGTCCGGGTCCTCTGGGGGAGCGGCATTGATCAATGCCGCAGTGAGAGCGACGTGCTGTGGTGTGCCCGGTGGCAAGGCGGGCATAATCGACATGCCCTCGCCCTCGCCCTCGCCGCCGCCATAGGCCATGAGGCGGTCCTGCAGCTCGCTGAGAAGAGCCCGCCTCTCCTTGAACGAAATCCTTTTCGGAGTGTCAGGAGCCGCGATCTGCGCAACAGCTTCGGTGTCCTCGTGAGCACCAGTCAGGACGAGCTGCTTGTAGAAGTCGCGAAGCTCCTCCTCCTTGAACTCTGGCAGGTCACGAGTAGCGCGCTCCGAGACCTGTGCCTTCATCATGCGCTTGATCTCGTCTTCGGTCGGCAGGCTGTCAATATCTGGAAGCGGCTCCTGCGCCGTAGTGAGACGTGGTGGCGGGCGGTAGAGGGGGAAGGAACTGGTATCGGGGGTGGCGAGTGTGCCAGAGAGGGTGGGAAGCGGCAACGGGGACACTTGCGGGGCACTGGATGTCAGTTGGCCTTTCCCAAGGACTGTAACTCACTCGTGGAGGCTTCTTGTGAGAGCTCTCACTGAGCGAAGGCGCATGACCTTTCGCGCAAAGGTCTGGCGCAGCATGGTCGTGTGAGGAGGAGCGAGGTGGGATGTAGAGACAAGATGACAACTGTGGACGGAAAAGTTGGAAACATCAGGTGGAGGTTCATTAGCGGAACCAGATGTTTTATTTAAATAACAATCCTAATGGTGATAATGAACCCTCAAATGCGCATCCAGTCACCCCCTCGTCAACAACAAATGGACTGTGTGTCTTCCTTCTCACACTCACTCACTCTCTCCCATCAATCAATCAAGCAGTTACCTAAAACAATGGCCTCGGAACAGCCTCAAGCTCCTCCAGCAGCTCCTGCGCCAGCTGCCAACGGCCAGATCACTGAAGGTGAGCTTTGGCTCTCTCTTGCGAAGCTGACAATAGACGAGGCGTCGCTCTATGACCGCCAGATCCGTCTGTGGGGTCTCGAGGCGCAGAACAAGTGGGTACACCGGCAGCTAGCATACTCACCATCCATCCTATGTCGCACGAGGTGGCAATACTGACCCACCAGGATGCGCTCTTCGACTGTGCTCGTCCTTTCGCTGCGCTCGCTCGCCCACGAGACCATCAAGAACCTTGTTCTCGCTGGTATTGGCCGCATGATCATCATGGACGGCGAGGACGTCACTGAGGAAGACCTCGGAGGCGGCTTCCTCTTCCGCGAGGAGGAAGGTGCTGTGGGCAAGAACGTGGGTAGCTGCGGGTTACCGTCACTAGCAGCTAACACAGTCAGCGTACCGAGGCGGCCCTTCCTCAAATTGCCTCGCTCAACCCGCTTGTCAACCTCACTGCCCTCCCCACTCTGGAGCCCTTTGTTGGAGGAGACAAGGAGAAGATGGTCGAGTTCCTCGAGAAGGAAAAGGTCAACGTTGTGGTTGCGTGCGACCTTGCAGCGGCGCAGTTGGTGTGTTAGCTGCCATACGCATTGCCTCAGCTGACCTGTTCAGGAGACGATTGATGCGGCTGCCCGCCAGGCCAAGGCAATGTTCTACGGTGCCGGAACGTATGGCTTCTACGGCTACGCGTTTGCGGACCTCGGCGAGACCTACGAATATGTTGTGACGTGAGCTGATAGCCACTCTCTCGAGTTCTTTCAGCTGACAACCCAGTCCCGCCGCCACGTCCGTGAACCCCAACCCCGCGCTCGTTCAGAAGACCGCGCGCTATTCGACCCTCGAGGCTTCCATTGATAAGACTAACTGGTCGCTGGATCTGAAGCAGGCTGAGAACGGTGGCAGCCCATTCCGTGGACTCTCCCGCCAGGACAGCAAGGCGCTGCAGCCCCAGCTGCCCATCGCCATCCTCGGTGAGTTTGATGTCGTTTGGACTGTTCCCTGACCCATGCACAGCTGTCTGGGAGTTCTCGAAGCGTAACAGACAGCTGCCAACGGGCACTGAAGGCCAAGTGGACGAGCTCGCCAAGATTGCCGAGGAGCTCCGCGTCAAGCTCGGCGTCAACGAAAAGGTCACTCCTTCCATTGACGCTGCCGTTATCGAGTGAGCTTTGGCGCCGCGACTCCCCAGCTGACAACAGACACCTTGCCGCGCACGCTACGCACTTCTTCGCCCCCACGCTTGCCATTGTCGGCGGCCTCCTGGCGCAGGACGTCCTCCGCGTGCTCTCGCACAAGGACACGCCCATTGCCAACCTCCTCGTCGTCGACAGCCTGAGCGGCGCCGGTGTCGTGTCCCGCTGGGCCATGGCTCCCGTGTAAAGGTCGTGTCGTTGTGGCCTTGGCTTGCAGCAAACGTATAAAGGAGGGATATATAGACCACCGCAACTGTAGATTACATTACCATGTCACTAGGGTACAACAGATCTAGTTACCGCGCAGGCATAGGGCATAGCAAACGTGTGCGTGCGCGCATGCGGCGTTGCCTTCTATGCCTCTTTCTGTTCGGCGCCAGGCTTGGTCTCTGCCTGCTCCACCGGCTCAGTCTTGGCCTCGACAGGTTCCTTCTCGGCACGCCTGGTTGTCAGCTGGTCTCTGCACGTGGGACAACTAACCATGTCTCGTGGTGTCGCGTCCCGATGCGCATCAACTCTCCAATAAAGCCCATGTCACCCAGCATGGCCCGAAAGGTCGGTGTGAGAAGGAGGGTGAGGTAGGACAAACAGGTAGGGTAGCTGGACGTCAGCTAGCCATCCAACTGATGAAAGCTCACATGATGAAGCGAACGTATTCGGGCTTGCGCCAGTAATCGAGATACTTCAAGTATTCCAGGAACGCCGGGTCGTCGAGGTATTTCTGCACATGCAGTTCGTGGAGGTACAGTGGGTTGGCCAGACACTGGACAAACTGGAGGGAACGGGCGTCAGTTGAGAACAACAGCAGGTTAAGCTAAACTGACCTCGAGCTCGGACTGGAAGCGGACGAGGTTTGCGTGCTTTTCGGGTGTACGCGTCGGGACTGTCCCGTCCGGCAGAGGAGGCGGTGGGAGGACTGTTGGGAACTGCTGCATGTCAGCCAGGTGTCCGAGACGAGATGAGAGAGAGATGCGAACTGCAGCAGCATGCAACAACGGGTCATTCCATCGGTCGCTCTCATTTCAAGTCGCCGCTTCAACCCAAACAACAAAATCTTACGTAACTGTGAAATTTCCGAAGCTGGCTCTTCACTTTCCTTGTTACGCAGCACGATATTAATTCTACAGCGAGAGAGACTCGTCCAGTCCATCTCTACACTCATCCCCCCCCCCCCACCCCCACAGCCAGCAACCATGTCGGCACCCACAGCCTCGGGCTCGAGCGCCCGCCAGCTCCCCGTCAACCTGTTCACGCGCGGAGCATACGCCATCCCCCAGTCGACCTACTTTATCCCATCCGACTGGCGCCGTTTCCAGCTTTCCGAGCTCATCAACAAGGTCCTCGGCCACGGCAGCGACAGCGGTGCTGCGCCTGTCCCCTTTGACTTTGTCGTCGAGGGCGAGGTGCTCCGCGGCAGCCTGGAGGCGTGGGTCAAGAAGAACCGCGGCGACGACGAGGAGACGGCCATCAATGTGGAATACATCCAGAGTGTCCTTCCCCCGTCCGAGGTTGGACGTTGGGAGCAGGAGGACTGGGTCTCGGGTCTGAGCCTGGCTCGCAAGGGGTAAGTGGTGGGGAACGGGAGGCATGCGCCGGGTTGAGCTGGACGTAGAGTCATCTTCAGCTCAGGCTTTATGGACGTTCACTGACAACACCAACAGTCACGTTCTTGTCTCGTCGTACCTCTCGCACGCGCGCGTCCTGCCCCTCGGCACTGAGGGCTCTGCTCTGTACACTCTGCCGCTCCCGACCTCGCTGGGTGCCACCTCGTGTACGTGGGTCTCGCCCGCCGAGGTCACCTCGGACATTCTGGTCGCGGCCGGCGGCGTCGACCGCGCCGTGCACGTCTTCTCCCTCCCATCCCTCGACCCCGACGTCGCCGCCAGCGAGGGCTCGACCGCACGCGAAGTGTACACTCTGATGGGCCACTCGGGCCCCATTTCCAACGTCATCGCCTCGTCTTCGGGCCGCGACATTATCTCGTCCAGCTGGGACGGCGCCCTGCACCTGTACGCGCTCCCCGAGGAGGAGCCCACCGAGCACATGCTGCCCGCCGACCCGACGTCGTACCTCCCCGGCCAGAAGAAGAGGCGCAAGATCGAGGGCGACGCTCAGCGTATCATTGAGGGCCTGACGGACGGCGACGCGACCGGCGACAAGGGACAGGGATGGAGGCGTGCCCCCGACGCCGTGTTCCGCGGCCACGCTGGACGGATCGGCGGCGCTGTCTGGGACCGCGAGGACGAGACCCGTGTGTGGTCGGCTGGATGGGACGGCAGCATCCGTGGATGGGACGCCGAGAGCGGCGCCAACGTTCTTGTTAGGGTGAGTACCCCGGGTGTGATTGTGCCAAGGTGTTCCAGCATAAACTCTCACACCTTGATACCACAACCACTGGCAGAATGTTTTCACGGGGAACCCACACTGACCGTTCGCAGCAAGGACCTAGCGACAAGGCTCTCCTCTGTGTGGACCAGTTTGGCCCCTCGGGCACGCTCGCCGCAGGCTCGATGGACCGCACCGTCACGCTCTGGGACACGCGCCAGGCCACGTCGGTCATTGCGCAGACGCTCAACGTCGGCTCGCCCGTGCCGTCGATCGCGTGCCACCCGACCTCCAACTTTACTTTGGCCACGGCGACGTACGCCGGCGCGTGCCAGATCTGGGACGTGCGGTCGCCCAAGCACGCCCTGTTCTCGGTCCAGCGCAAGCGCGACGAGAGCAGCCGCACCGTCACCAAGAACGGCAAGGTGCTCGGCGAGCGTCTCCTCGCTACCGCCTGGGACGGCGAGGTGCTCGTCGCCGGCGGCGAGGATGGCGAGGTCGGCATCTGGCACGCTCGTGGCCAGTAGACCCTGCAGCAGCAGCAAACGTTGCGTATTGCTCAAATGTTCTCATTCGGTGTGCCGTGCCCCCCCTCTCGTGCTCAATTACACATAGACTCGCATATGTATGGTGATAGTTTACAGCATTGTGAGACTGATGTTTGACATTCTCCTCGCCGCCGTCGTCGTCGTCGTCTTCTTCTCATTACTTGTCATCTTTCGTCACAGTGCTTGCTACTTTAATGGAAATCCCCCGCTGACTCTAGCGTCCCCGGCGGTTGGTTGGAATCAAGCAAACGGTCGAGGACATGATTGTGGCTTGGGGGGAATTTGGGTGGGGTGGGACCGAATCCGATAAGGGGCGAGCGTGTGGGTGCTGGCCATGCTGGTAGCTGGTGGGCCGCCGACCCCCCGACAGCTGCTTATTTCCTAAAAAGCGGGGCAGTGTCGGTCTGGCAGAAGATGCAGCGGTAGGCAACGGCGCCGCCAGTCTTGACCTGGACCGAGAGGCAGTTCTCTGTGGGTTTGGTCAGCCTGGGGTTGTCTTTTTGGGGGTTTGCCAGCACTCACGTCCGGGGTTGGAGGGGCAAGCCGTGGGGCCTTGCGAGGCCTGGCGCTTGGGAGGGGGGATGGCCTCGGACTGCTGGACCTCCCTGCGGCAGAAGAAGCACTGGTGGTAGGTGAGGCCGTTGCGCTCGACGTCGACGGTGACGCAGTGCTCTGTAATCTCGCGTCAGCCAATACCCGGTTTATCATGTCGCCACAAAGAGGCGAATCAAGACACCACTTACCGTCCTTGTTGGCGCCGTTCTTGTCGCCGGGGCAGTGCTCGAGGTCGACGGGGCCCGAGTGCGACTGGCGGCGCGACGAGACCTTGGGCGAGGGGGAGCGGTTGAAGAGGGTCATGGTTGGTGGTGGTGGGTGGGTTGGTTGGCTTTGTTTGGTTTGCGTTTGTGATAGTGTGATGGGGATGGAATGGAAAGCGGCTGGACGATATGTTATATACCGCGGCCTCTTTGGTGGTGACTGTTTGGCCGCCACCTCAGAAGCCTCCAGAGCCTCCTCGTGAGCAGCCCCCCCAGTTCCCCAAGCATAGCCTCAGGTTGTGGGAAACGGTCATCACACGCCCACCCACACGCCCACCTCCGTCCGTTGGGCCGTTGGGCCACTAGCCGAGAGCGCGCCGAGCCGACGACGGCGCCGCGAGGCCTGTCCGTGGCCCCCTTGTTTGCCTCTGTCATGTCTCGCATTTTCTATTTTCCGTTCGCAAGCAATGCAGTCACAGGATCACAGGTACGCAAAGAGAGTGTGTGCTCTTTGTCGGCATATGAGCCCCATCGACTCCCTACAGCGGCCCACACCACTGGCTGTGTCGGGTATACCCCGTTGCCCAGCAGGCCCAGCAATAACAATGTCCATTGTGCCACCACCCTGTTTGCCTTGGGGCTCTGTCCCTTTGGCTGCCGCGAGAAGAGTATTCTTGTGCGTGAGTAGCCCCCAGATCCCACCCGAGCAGCTTTCCGTGGCGGGTGCTTGTGCAGCCTTGGCGGCCCGGGGACGGGGGGTCGAGGTGGGTGACATGACGTCGCTGCGGGTGAGCTGCTGCTTGCTGCTGCCTGCTGCAGCTTGCTGCTGGGCTGCTGGCTTACGCGCCACATGCACCTGAAAACGCCACTCATGGCCCATTGCATGCATTGCAAGCAGCACATCCGCCCGCAGAAGGAGCTTCTGGACCCCCACCCACTGTCTCGCGGATTATTTTCTCTATTGTCATATGTCACCAACGTCCCAGCGTACCAGCGTCCCCCTTTTGTGCGCCGGCGCGGCGCATTCCGAGCCACTCGCTGGCCGATCGCTGGGCCACTTGCGCGCGTCGGTCGTGCACGGGGGGGCGGTGGACCGGCCGCGGCGCTGCTCACTGCCGGACGTCCGGCCCACAGTGCTCTCTCTCACATGTGCGCGCTCCTTTTGCCTGCTTTTGGTGGGTTGCAAACGATGAACTGATCGCCCGGCCTGTTTTGCGGCCCATTTATCTCAAACGTGCACGCGCAAAAGTGACAACCTCTCACGTCCACCACGGCTGTGTTATCTGGCTCCGGAGGCATGACGGATCATGGGTGCGCCGCCAGCTAGAACGAAGGCGCGAGAGCGATAAAGAAGGAAAAGGCAAACGTGATATGCGATGAACGACAGCGTGCCCAGCCACCACCACTTTGTTAGTGGCCAAGACCCGGTTACTCTTGTCGTTCGGCCGATTCCGGACGTCTCATGTCCTCGCCCATTCTCCCATTCTGCAGCGCAAGACGCCCCTCTCATGCATCGACAGTCCTCCCCCATGTACTGCGCTGTCGCGTGACTCTGCAATGAACACTCCATGACCCATGCATTGCGGCGTGTTCAACGACGAGCCCCCCCGGCCCCCGGTCGCTGCCGGCGGCCTTACGCGTCGACGGAGAGAGCCAAAACAGACGACGACGTCATGGAAATATTCACCGCTGAGGCCGAATATCGCTCGTTCCATCTCACTCATACTTTTGCAACCACAACAACAACCCACATCGGCGCCCGGAAATGCTCTCGTGGGCCATCCCGAGGACCAGAGGCTCGGCCACGCGTGCACTCGCTGGCACACGGCCGAGGCTGGCGTCTGCGCGCATCAGCAAGGCGCCATCAGCGGCGGCGAGCTGGAGCCGAACACGATCGTTGACGATACCGGTGCTGTGGCCCCGTGGACAGGCGGGTTCAAGGACAAGCACAAGCATACGTACAAGGCTCAGCAGCGCACTGGAAGGGCCGGGGTTGCGGACAGTTGCGTTGGACCGACAGCTCGCGTCGACGTACGCCGCCATCGGGCAGCTGCACCGGCGCGGCATTGTCTCGACGGCGACACACCGCCAGCCAAGCGTGATCAACGCGTCCAAGCACCCGTTCGACTCGGCTGGTGGGATGGATGGGATACGCGATCCTGCAGCTGGGCCCAACTCGCGTCCAGAGAGCGGCGGGGATGGTAGTGGGAGCGCGAGCGGCGCAAGCTCATCAAACCCAAGTTCGCCGCCGTCGACGAGCTCCCTCCCGGGTATTGGTTCGAGCGCGGGAGTGGATCCCAGCTCCAGCTCGACATTGGAGAGTACGCCAGTCTTGCTGGGTACGACCGCACCGTCGACTGAGGGAGCCGACAGCAACCCTCCTCCGCAGCCCGAGAGGAAGAAGCGCGCCGACACACTGCGCGATCCGGCCGCAGGCCCCAACAGCCGGCCAGACATGGGCGCCGTGTCCAGCTCTTCAGCAACGCAGCCAGAAACACCCAGCTCCATCGTGCCTCCTACCTCTGACGGACCGTCCACGACCCCAGCCCCGGCCCCGACGGCCACGCCGATCCCGACCGACCCTCCATCTACCTCTGAGCCACCTCCTGACATCGACCCAGCGGCGGCGACAACCCTCGCCACCGTCATACCACCCGTCTCCCTCCCAGAACCCGTGTCCAAGCCGCCACGGCACCCGCACCCGTTCGACACGTATGCGTTCATCTCGCGCCTCGAGCGCGCCGGCATCGACTCGGCGCCCGCCAAGGAGCTCATGAAGGGCGCGCGCGGGCTGCTGGTCGGCCGCAGCGAGGAGGTGTTGGGTAAAGTGTTGAGTACAGAGGACCTGGACAATGTGAGTAGGAGTGTGCGCGCCGGTCTGTCAGCCCGCCGTGAGAGCTTTGCTTTGGCTGTACTGTTCGAGGGCACAGCAGAGGCACAAGCTGCATCCCGCGTGGCACTGGCACGCCGCTGACACAACACAGTGGGACTACCACTTCAAAGCGGCGCTCTCGGAACTGCGTACCGAGCAGTCTATCCGGGCACGCACCGCCGGCGAAGCACTGCGCTCCAAGGCGACCGCCATGCGGCGGGAAGTGGACAATGTCGACCAGCGGATGAAGGGGGACCTGCAGGACATGCGCCACGAGTGGGTACACCAGAAGGCAGCTGATACGGCCTTGACCGCCCATAGCTACATACTCAAAAACTGACACACTTCACTTGCGTCTCGCAGGATCGAGATGGACATCAACGACCGCAAAGAACAGACCCGGGCCGACATGAAGCGCTACGACATGGCGACCGAGGAGCTCAACAACAAGTTTACCATCCACCTCGGCGACCTCCAGACCGCCATTGAGGGCGTCAAGTGGGACTCGACGCGGCGCGCCATTGGTGAGTGGAGAGTGGCGGAGAGTGGCGCGTGCCGTTCTGCTGCTACTTGCACACCGAGCGGCCCAGCGGCCCAGCGGCCCAGCTGACACCCTTACGCAGCCATCATTGCGGGCTTTGTGGCCTTTGGCGTCTTCCTCTCGTCGCTGTACGCGACGGTGCCCGCGCCCGCTGGGCCGTCCCCGTCCCCGTCCCCGCCCGCAGCACGTGGCGGCAGTGGGGGTGGCATGGTGGACGCGGCGACGTCCACGTCCACAACAGCCGACGACGGCGACACCGACACGCTGCTCCATGGCCACGAGCATGTGCGGCATGTGGACAAGCACGTCGACCAGCTGTTACATGACTGGAAGGCGATTCCGGCGGCGGCGCCGTTGTCATCGGGGTCCGGGGCGGGGACGGAACGCGCCGTGTAGGTGGGGTCTTGACGGCGGGGGCAGTGGCACGGACGACGGCATCGCGCTGTAAGCACATCGACATTAATCAAGCATGAGCGCATGAGCATTGGGGGCATGGACGGGGACGCCTGGGGTAGCTGGATTTGTCATTCACATAAGAAATCATGCAACCTGCCTCTCTGGAGTCCTATCTACACGCTGCGCCTGCTATGCCCGGGGCCAAGGTATCACCGTTGGCGCACTACTACATATATATCCTCTCTCTCTCTCTCTCTCCTATCTACTCCCTACGCCCTACTCCCTGGTGGGGCTGGACGCGCCGGACGCGCTGGCGCTAGCAGTCGTGCTGGGGACCGTGGACGCGACGCTCGCGCTCGACCCGTTGGCCGCGGGCGCGGCGAGCTGCCAGGCCGGGATGCTGGCCTTGCCGCGGGGCGCGAGGAGGGCGTTGGCCGCGGCCTGCGTGGGCGTGGGCACCGGCGCCGGCGACGACGTGCCGCTCACGGCCGCCGTGTCCGTCACCACTGGCGTCGCGACAGCCGCCGCCGTCGCGGCCGCGGCGCCCTGGCGCGCGACGAGCAGTGTCTTGAGGGACCGCAGCTCGTTCTGGAGTTCCGTGAGCGCGGCGCTCTGCGCGCCGGCGTGCTTCTCAATCATGCGCGGGACCAGTTCGCGGACGCTCTCGACCTCGCCGCGGACCTCGCGCATGTCGTCGCGCCACCGCTGCTCGGCGTCGCGCACCGCACGGGCCGCGGCCTCGACGTCGTCGAGCGCCGACGCCACGCGCACACGCTCGCCCTCGGCGCTGGCGGCCAGCGCGGCCGTCTCGGCACGCAGCTCGTCGAGCGCAGTCTGCGCCTGGTCGTACTGCGTCGTGAGCTCGGCAGACGTCTCCTGGAAGGCCGTGGACGAAGGCGGCTTGAGGTGGGGGACGAGGTATTTCTGAAAGCGTGAGTTGACAGTCGCTTAGTCTATGTCCGCCTGGCACAACTCACCCTCGCGAGCGCGGCGAGACCGTACGCGACACCACCGGACACGACGGCCATGATCTGAAAATCCCGTCAGCACAACCAACACTCATTCCCTCTCTCTCTTCTACTCACAAACACATCACGCCAGTCACGCTTGGGTGGCTCGGGCGGCGCGATGGGCTGCGCATACGCCTGCGCAAACCCGTACCCGTACTGCTGCGAGGCCGCACCGGGCGCCTGCTGGGCGCGGGCGTATGCCGGCGGGGCGACTGGCGCCGACGACGTGGGTGGTGCGGGGGCTAGCGTCGAGCCCGGGTTGGCGGCCTCGCCGAGCGCCTGCTGGATCTCGGGCTCGGTGAGGCCCTTGTTCTGGAGGAACTCTAGGCGCTGTGCGAGCGGGGACGATTGGACCTGTGGAGAGGGGAGGAGAAGAATGTCAGAACGGGTGGGGTCGTTGGGGTCGTGTGGGTATAGGTGGGCGAGTGGGTCTCGGGGTGCTCACCTTTGGGTCCTGGAGGAAGAGGACGGCATTGCGTACGAGGTCCTGCCTGGAGCCTGATGCGTCCATGGTGTGGGCTGCCGTCGACGTCGATGGAGAGTGCGATGGAGGAGATGGAGGATGGAGATGTTCCGGATGGCGACACAACGGACGGCGTGAACAATCCCCCCCCTTCTCTGCTGCCGTCTCCGGGCCCTCGGCTCACCGCTTAAGCGGCCGGCCCACTGTGGCCAATTTGCTTCCGCCTTCTACCCAACGGCCAAGTCCGTTTCCAGACATCCATCGTTTCCAGACATTGACGACTGCATGCGCATCTACGTCTATAATCCAGGCATATCCTACGCTATGCCCGTTTTTTTCTCTTCACACCCAGCAAACAAGAGACAAAGAGGAAACGAACGGCGTCCCCCGTTGTCGTTGTTGTTGCTTTTATACGAATAATACAGTGGCGGAGACGCTACCTTTGTGTGTGTGTGTGTGTGTGTCGTTTTAAACCAACCCAACCCCCAACACACACTTAGAGCTCTCCCTTGACGGCCTTGGAGACCGACTCGGCAAAGTACTCAATGTTCGAGTTGTTGAGGCCGGCCATGGAGATACGGCCGTCGCGGGTGAGGTAGATGTGGGCCTTCTGGGCGAGCTCGTCGACCTGCTCGGGCTTGAGGCCGGTGAACGAGAACATGCCGATCTGCGACTTGATGTGGCCCCACTCGCCGGGGGTGTTGAGCTCGACGAGCTTGTTGTACAGCTTCTCGCGCATGTCGATGATGCGGTCGGCCATCAGCTTGACCTCGGAGAGCCACTGGGCCTTGAGCTCGGGCGAGGCAAGGATGGTGGAGACGAGGCGGGCGCCGCTGGGAGAGAGAGTTAGGTATACGTCTGAGGAGGGGAGGGGAGGAAAGCCTGCTTGACTCACTGGATAGGGGGGTTCGAGTACGAAGGGCGGATGATGATCTTGAGCTGCGAGTCGACGCGGGCCTTCTCCTCGGGCGAGGCGGTGACGAGCGAGACGGTGCCGACACGCTCACCGTAGAGACCGAGGTTCTTGGCAAACGACTGGCAGAGGAGGATCTGGTGGCCCTCCTCGACAAAGTGGCGGACGGCAAAGGCGTCGCGGTTGATGTCACCCGAGGCAAAGCCCTGGTAGGCCATGTCGAAGAAGGCAAAGTGCTTCTTGGCCTTGACGACCTTGGAGAGCTCCTTCCACTGCTCGACAGTGGGGTCGACACCGGTGGGGTTGTGGGCACAGGCGTGGAGAAGGACAATCGAGCCCTCGGGCATGTTCTCAATGTCCTTCTTCATGGCCTCAAAGTTGAGGCCGACGGTGGCAGGGTCAAAGTACGAGTACTTCTCCGACTGGAGGCCGGCGCGCTTGGCAATGGCGGTGTGGTTGCCCCAGGTGGGGTTGGGGATGTAGATGGTCTTGTTGGGGTAGTGCTCGGCAAGGAACTCCATGCCGATGCGGAGGGCACCGGTACCCGAGAGGGTCTGGGTGACGGCGAGCTGAAGGGCACGGCGTCAGCTGGGGGGGCACTGTCGATGAGTTTCAAGCTGTACTCACGCGGCCCTCCTTGATGGGGGCAGACTCGGCACCGTAGGCGAGCTCGGCGGCGAGCTGGTCAAACGAAGCAAGACCCTGCACGTGTCAGCGTCGGTGTCGTTTGTCGTGGTGGTCGGTGTGTTGGCTCACAGTAATGGGGAGGTACTCCTTGTCACCCTTCTGGGCAAAGAGGATCTCCTCAGCCTTGGCGACCGAGGGGAGGACGAAGGGCTTGCCGTTCTCGTCACGCTGGAGGTGAGTGTTAGTGCTGCTGCTGGCGGGTCACAACAGAAGCACACTCACGTAGGCACCGACACCGAGGTTGATCTTCTTGGGCGAGGTGTCGGCCTTGAAGTTCTCAGTGATACCAAGGATGGCGTCGGGGGGGCTGTGGACGGCGCGTCAGCTGCTGCTGCTACTGCTGCTGCACTTGCGGTAGGCGGCCGCCCAGGTTGGGTACTCGAGAGCACGAGGGTGGGCGGCGGCCGGCCGACGACAAAAAGGCAAACTACTTACCCGGCCTTGACAGAAGCCCAGACGGAGACGGAGCGGGCCATGGCGGGGGTGCCGCGGAGGCGGAGGGCGGTGCGGGTGGCAGCGGTGAGCATCGTGGAGAGGTGCGTGAGAGAGATGTGGGGATGGAGAGATGAGAGAGAGAGAGAGATGAGATGGCTTTACACGACGGTCCCCCCCTCCTGCCTCCCCCGCTTGGCCCGACTCGGAGATGCCAGGAAAGCGACAGTCTCAGGAAATCTACTCAGTCGAGGTCTTTGCCAGGAAATTGTCCCGGAGCGGTTCCTTCCATGGGCTCACATTCAAATGGGATTAGACAAAATGCAATACACGATATACCCCCGCTAATTACCGGCAATTGTGCCGATTACCATTTTATATACAGGGTTTTTCCGGTGCCCATCTCGTCGATGTTTTCCTCCTTTTTTTTTTTCTGCGCGCGCGCGTACCCGGCGGCCCACGACGATGGACGATGGCATCATCGGCCGATTGCCTCTCGTGTTGCTGTTGCTGCTGCGCGGTGGGCCATTCGGGATCCCGGACCGGCGGGAGAGTGGGTAGTGGGTATAGTTGTTGTCTGCTCACACACCTCGTCTCCCCTGTATGCATACCCAGGCATACTTTGATCCCAATGAATAGCATCCATCTGTGCACCACTCTGCTGTGTGTGCTCTTGACAACTCGGGACACCATCGCACACCCGTCGCTTACTAGACGCGTCGACTCGCCATTTGCACACCATCCCCCTCATTCCTGTTTCCCCCGGGTGTGCAAACGCGCCGAAGAGGCACCGAGAGATCGCGGGAGACAGACACAGCCACCGACAGAGCCGCCGGCAGATGCAGTCAGCCAGACAGACAGCCGCAGAAACCGGGCACACGCGTCACACGCGAACACACAAAAGAAGCAAAACACACCTCCCCCTCCCCCCACTCCCCACAGCGAAACCCCTACGCGGGGCAGACAAGGCCTCGTAGGCCCTAGAGAAACGGGCCGTGCAGCGCTCAGCGTGCGTCCTGTCGTGGCTGCCGTGGTGGAGCCTGTTAACGTGTTAACCGAGAGCATGCAGCCTGGGGCGGGTGTCTCCGATGCCGGAAGGGGGGGGGGGGGGGGGGAAGAGGCTGCAGGACAACGCCGTCCATCGGTCTTTGGGTCTTGTGTCACCAGCTTTTGTATGACACCTGGGGGACACATTTCCCTCCAACCACCGTTCACCACCTCCACCGGCGCACGTGGCGCGCGATGAACGAGCATGCAAAATATTGAAACCATGACACCCAATTGCCACCCAACGAGTCAATCCAACTACTCAACCTCATATCCCTTCTACAACCCCACACACACCCACACCATGGCCAAGCCTACACCCACCCAGGAGGAGCTCGACGACATTCTCCTCTCGGCCCGCTTCGGAGAGGTCGATGAGATCAAGGCCTTTGGCGAGCAGTACGGATGGGACGCCCTCGCAGGCGCACGGGACGAGCGCGGAAACTCGACGCTGCACATGGCATGCGGTAACGGACACCTGGGTGAGTAGAAGAGAAGAGGAGAAGGGGGAGGCGAGGAAGAGGAAAGAGGAGCAAAGCAGGGGAAAAGATACAAGATCTTTGGTTGCAGCGGAATGGACACAGCAGTCGGCTGCATTCCGCTGTCGCCGTCGCCGTCGCCTTCACCTTCACCTCACCTGACGCGCACACCATGGCCAACCTCACCTGACCACCCACAGATGTCCTCCAGGTCCTCCTCGAGCACCTCCCCGCCGCGGCGCTGCAGGCCACCAACGAGGCCGGCTCGCCTCCCATCCACTGGGCCGTCCTCAACAACCACGTCGCGTGCGTGTCGGCCCTCGTCGACGTTCCCGAGGCGCGTGGCGGCGGTATCCAGCTTCTGCACGTGAGTGTTGTCGTTTTGTGGAGAGAGTTGGTGGCGGGCATGGTTGGGTGGTCTTGCCACTGGGTAGAAGACGAACGATGGTGGCAGCTTGGGTCGAGCAGGCTTCAATGGCCAAGCACCTGGACGAGGCTGGAATATGGCAATGCGACCTCACCCATGCGCGACCTCACCGACCACACCCCCACATCCCTCTTCCCCTTGCCCATTTGCCCACCCACTGACACCTGCCACAGCAGAAGAACGCTGCGGACCGCGACGCGTTCGCCGAGGCCATCTTCGCCGGTGAGGGCAAGGAGGAGGTCGCGGGCTGGATCGAGGGTTTCCTCTGGAAGGCCGAGGGCGGCGACGACAACCCCAACATCAAGGTCACCGAGACCGAGGACGGCGAGGTCAAGATGACCGTCGGCGAGGCCGAGGGCAGCGACGACAAGCCCATCGACAGTGTCAAGGACATTACGGCCAAGGCCGAGAACCTCGAGGTTGCCGACAAGCAGGAGGCTTGAGAGGCGCGTGAGGCAGCTGCCACTGCAACTGCAACTGTCACGCACCTTCTTCCTCGCTCGCTTTGGTTGGGTCATTTTTTTTGGCGATTTAGATATTACGAAACCACCACCACCCCGTGTATGCATATTGACTGTTCCGATGTGTGCTGGTGTGCCAGTGTGTCCGTGCGCTGGTGTGCTCGAGCAGAGCAGCATTGTACAAGATCCACGAGAACTGCATCAACAAGGAGACTTGGAAACTACGCATAAGACTACCGACTGCTGCTTACTGACTACTGACTAGTTGTTACTGTCTGCCGACTGCCACTCTTGCTGCTGGCTGGGGTTTCTCTTCTCCCCTCCGACACGACCACCGCCACGGGCTCATCACCTAGAGCTTGCTCTTGGCGGGGACCACTTGGTCGGCAAACGCCGCCACGTCCTTCCACAGCGTCACAGGCTGCTCGAGCGCGATAAAGTGGCCGCCCTGCGGGGGGGTATCCTGTCAGCTAAATCCATTACGCAAGACCCAGCAGACACTCACATCGGCATGGCGTTTCGCCCACACGACGTTTGCGCGCTCCTTGACCATCGAGATTGGGGTGGGGTAAATCTCGAGCGCAAACTGCGAGTAGCCCATCGGCTTGGAGATGTACGCCGGCATGGCGTCCTGCGGGCGCTTGTCTGGCCCCCACCCAGCCCTGTACTCCCACAAACAGGTTGCCTGCGTGTTGGTGAACCAGTACAGGGACACTTCCTTGAGCACAAACTCGATGGGGTCGGGCACGCGTGCGTGCATGAGCTTTTCGCCGATCCAGGCCAGGCTCGCAAGCGGAGACGACTCCAGGACGGCGCCAATGGTGCCGGGCTTGGTGGCGTGCTCGACCAAGTATCCGAGGCCGACGGCTTCCCATGTCTGCGCGCGTTTCATGGCCTGCTGGTCCACGGCGTCGAGGTCGGCCATCTTGAGGTTCTTGGACTTGAGCAGCGGGTAAAAGTTGAGGTGGATCCCTGTGGTGTGTGAGCCACGAGCCACGCCTCTCCACACTCACCCAGACAGCTCTCGTGCTGGCTCAGCTGGCGCGTGACAAACGACCCAATGTCGCCGCCCTGCGCGAGGTATCCGCGTCCTTTATCCTTACTGAACCCCAGTCCGCGCATCAGTGCGTCCCAGATCCCGGCGTTGTCCCGGCTCGAGAACGGCCGGTCCAGCGGCGGGGGCGACGACCACCCGTACCCGATCAGGCTGGGCACGAGGACGTGGTACGGCAGCGTCGCAGGCGCGTACGTCTCCGTCAGGTGCTTGAGCAGCGGCGTGAACTCGAGCACGGACCCGGGCCACCCATGCGACATGACGATGGGCACCGCGTCGGGCTTTTGGCTCCACAGCGCGAGGAAATGCACGGCGTACGTGTGGCCTTCGAAATCGACGTATGCGCGGAACCCGGGGAACTGGGCAATCTCGGCTTCGACGGTGCGCCTGGGGGGAGACAGGTGTGAGCAAAGGTCAAGACGACGACGACGACAACAACAAAGCGCGCCTCCGCCCCGGACTCACCAGTCAAACACCTGCCAGCGCTTGACGGCCTCGTCGACCCATGCATGCCTCACGCCCAGGCTTGCGGGCCCATTGACGTTGTCCCATGTCTGCGCGCGTTTGGGCGGCGTGAACAGGCGCGCCTTGAGGTCGTCAATGTCCCCGTCGCTGACCCACGGGACGAACGGGTGGATCGGGAACTGGGGGCGGTGGGGGAACGTCGACCACGTCTGGGGCATGGTTGCAAAGCGTGGGAGAGGGTAGTGTTGTTCGTGTAGAGAGCAGTAGGTGACCGGGCACAGCGTGGGTGTGTGAGCACGAGCGAGAGGTGCGTTGATATGGCCAGAATGTAAACGCACGGGCTGGTCCGTTGCTGGAACGAGCGTTCACGGCCACCACCCAGAAGCGGCCGGTTAATTCGACTAGCCGCGTCGTCATAATGCGCGCGTGCACACCTTGTCGGCCATGCCCGACAGTCCCACCAGGTTACACTCTTCTGCAGTCACTCCATGTCCAACGCCGTGGGAGGCATGCATGTGTCGTGTTCGCTTCACTACTAGCTTTACTGGCATCACTCGCTTCACTGCCTTTCCTCATCACAGGCGGCACACCCCGCTCGGCCGGCAAACGGAGATTAAAGGAGATGGAGCATGGCCTGGGGCGTTTAGCTCAGTCGCCGAGCAGGTTCTATGTTGTTGCTTTCGAGAAATGAAGAACCTTCACAACAAGAGCGCACGTTGTTAGTTAGTGGAATGTACAGTGGGTTTAGTCTGCTTTCTTGTTCGAATGGTGTGGGGAGTTGGTCATGTAGTCGGAGTCGACTCTCACGTGCTTGGAGCGGGTAGAACCAGGAGGTGTTGGGAGGGGAAGAAATGGCAGGGTCATTCGCTGCTGCAAGTGGGTTTTTACGAAAAGGGATGTGGGAACGAAGAACTGTGGCGAGAACGAAAGGAGACAATGAACAATGCCACAGCGGTGTCTGTACCCCCACCATCTCTGCCTGTGACAGTTGAAGTGAGGACATACGCCAGGTGCCAAAAAAAAAACGTCTTCCCAATAACGACCACTTGCAACGACCCAGACCCCCTCTGTTGCAGCTTCTCGTGTTTTTTATGCTGAGGCATTGATGGTGGCATTCGTCTGGTACCCTAATGTACGACAGACCCAACGTGTGCGGATTATGAAAATAAAGAAGGAAATCGGCGTGGGGAAACTCTACGGGGATTTGGAGACCAAAGACTCCAGATATAATTTTTCGGGGTTGTGTTTTTCTACATCGTCTACCAGTGGGGGGCGTTGAGGAGCATGCCCATGAGACAGCCGGCAGCGGTACCGGCGACGGGGACGGTGAGGACCCATCCGAGGACAATGTAGCCGAACGCGCGCCAGTTGATGGCCTTGGGGCCACCCGAGACGAGGCCGACACCGGCGGTGGCACCGGTGATGCACATGGTGGTCGAGACGGGGATACCGTACTGCGACGCGAGGAGGACGGTGATGGCCGAGCCGAGCTCCATGGAGAAACCGCGCGAAGGCGAGTGCATGGTGAGGCGGTTACCGAGCGAAACCATGATCTTGTAGCCGTAAGTGGCGAGACCGATCACGAGCATGGCAGCACCAAAGGCGAGAATCCAGGTAGGGGTAGGGGTGTTGGCCGGGGTGACGGACGAGGTGCTCCAGATGTAGTAGATGGCAGCAAAGGGGCCGACGGCGTTGGCAGTGTCGTTGGAGCCGTGGGCAAACGAGTTGGTGCACGCAGTGAGGACCTGGAGGAACGAGTACAGGTGCTCGGTCTCGTTGTCGTACTGCTGGGCGCGGGTGTGCATCTCGTGGATGCGGTCGCTCTCCTGGGCGTTGCCCATCTGGGCCTTGTGGATGTCGATCGACGAACCGTAGAGGATGACCTTGGGGATCTGGTAGCGGACAAGGACCCAGAGGTTGCGGGGGAGGTACCAGGCGCCGATAATCTTGCGCGAGTCGTCCTCAAGCTCGGCCAGGGGGACCTCGGCGGTGGGGCGGAGAGTAGGCGACGAAGGCTCGGTGCGGTGCTCCTTGCCCTCGAGGTCGGCCTCGGCCTCAATGTCCGAGCCCTTGGTCTGAACGGGCGAGGGGGCAGCAGCGGCAGTCTCGGCGAAGACGTCAGTGCCAGCAACGTGGCCGTCGTCGCGGCCGTGGACGCGGTAGTCGACGACGTGGGCCTTGGTCTCGTCCTGGGCGGGGACAGGGCGCTTCCAGAGCAAGGGGCCGAAGAAGAAGTGGTACCAGCGGATGCTGCTGTCCTTGCGAACGACCTTGCAGTAGACGTAAGGGAGCCAGAAGATCATGGAGAGAATGGCAACGACAAGGGCAGTGAGGACAATGGCGAGGGCAATGGTGGTCTTGGGGAGCTTGTCGAGCTTGAGCGAAGGCGAGCCCTTGTACACAATCGACATGGTGAGGACGGCGACGACAGTGAAGAAGTAGAAGGGCGAGATCATGAGACCAGCCTTGACCGAGTTCTTGCGCTCAAGCACGGCGTACTTGGTGATGAGGTAGACAATGGCACCGAAACCGGCCGAGATGGCGGGGGCAATGCCAAAGCCAGCAAAGATGGTGGCGAGACCCTTGCCGTTGTTCCAGCCCCACTGGACAGCCGAGGGGCCGTCGAGGGCGACACCAACACCGGCGAGGGCAGAGACAATCGAGTAGGTGGTCGAGACGGGCCACGACTTCTTGGTGGCGATCATGAGCCAAGTGGCAGAGGCAACGAGGGCACAGGTGAAAGCGAGCATCTCAACGCCGGCGTTGCCCTGGAAGACCTTGAGCGAAATGATACCGTTCTTGATGGTACCGGCGACCTTGGCACCAACAAGCACGGCACCGAGGAATTCACAAATGGCAGCGAGAACGATGGCCTGGCGCATCGTCAACGAGCGCGACGACACCGAAGTGGCGAACGAGCTGCGCTGGGTCAGTGGCTGTTTTTCGCTCCGACCCCGCGGGGGGGCAAGTCACACGACTCACTTTGCCACATCGTTGGCACCAATGTTGAAGGCATCGAGGGCCGCGAAAAGCAGGCCGATGGCGAAGATCCAGTCATACTCGTGGAAGTATGCCATTGTGAGAGAGTGTGGCTGTGGTTGGGTTGGCGGGGAACGGGATGAAGAACCAGACCACTCGCTGACAGGCGCTCTTTTTGAACGACCAGACGGTTCACGGTTGTCAGACGACCGACTTTGCAGCCACACCGCCCAAGCGGCAACATGCTCTACTTTCCGCGCACTATGTCCAGAACAGGTCTCAGAAGCTGAAATCAGTCTTCGAACGTGCATCGGTTAGCAGGTACACATGTAGACGAGGTGCCACGACTCGTCGACTGAGCAGCACGTTTCTACAGTGCCAAGACTGGATGGCTGCTTGGCAGGATGATAAAGTGTCGGTGCCAAGCCTTTTTCCTTTCCCTCTTCCGTTCACTCCTCCGCCCCCCCTCCTCATTGTCCTGCGTCTGGCGCTGGCGCTATTGCAGCGTTCTACCACACGGGGTAAGGCCCAGCTCACCCCCGGGCTTACATTCTAACGTGCCAGCCCCGTTCCACTCTGTGCTCCACAGCAGTACGGCAACGGCGCCTCCGGGAGGGCTAGGAGGTGACAGATCATGACATGCAGCCACCACCTGACTGGCCCATGCGCTCGCCTCAGCCCGCCCTTGGCACCGCTGAATATCTGAATGCCACACCGCAACGTTGCTTGCCTGTACCATATCAGAGACAGACATTCCACTGCATGGCAAGGGCTGTGATTTCATGACGCGTATGATGATCCAGACATTGAGAAACGACAGACACATGTGTTGTGTCGGGCGTGTGGTAGGTCGGACGGCGAGTTGCGCTTCCGGACATTTCTCTCTCTGCCTACCATTTCCCTGTCGACCTTTAGCAAACACTTTGCCAATGGAACCAGAGTCGCATGAAGTCACAGAATGATGCCTTGCATACCGTATGCCCCCCGCTTTCCAGTCTGTGCACTCTTCAGAGCTCTGGGCGGATCTGGGGAGAGGGCGTATGGGATCTCTTTGACTGCTTAGCGCGGACGGTTTCCAGCAGGACAAGGCCTAGTTGCTCGCCCATGGTCGCTAGTCTCAGCACTAGCAGATCTTCACAACTAGGTGTATTACGGAACCAATGCTCTGCACCTCTCAGCATGACGTCTACTGCATGCTGAACAGAGACCCCTCCTGCAGAGTGGTTTAGCAACATCCGGAAAAAAAGGTGTGGACGGCGGCGGCGGCGTTGTGCGCCGTGCCTGACGATACACTGAACGGACCGAGATATGACGAGCTGGGCGGCACGTTATTCGCTGACGAGGCAAACGTGTCTCTTGTATCGCTCGAATGGTGGTTCTTGGCATTGCGACATGACCCATTCAACCAGGACCCATGCATGTGCCCCGGCGGCACCCTCCTCTCCTCCTCGTTCGCCATGCTACGCGGGACAAGTGGGCCAACAGCTGGCGCCATGCGGGCTGGCGCACGGCTTGGCTTGGCATTCAACCAAACCTCTGTCCTCACTCGCCCATGCTCTCATGTGTGGCTGTCAAGCGCTCAAGCGAGAAGGCCACAAACGTGCTAAATGTGTTCTGACGTCCTGCTATGATCTACCCCCTCACTTACTGAACTGATGCTCCGAACCCACGGACTCCGCGGTGCCGCGAGGAACTGCCACTGTTGCCGAGATCAAGTCCATCCAACAAGCTTTGGCGGCCGACACAGGCCCGATCGTCATGTTCGTCAGGACCATGTCCGGGGAAGGCCCCCTTCTCACAGCTCCTTCCAGTGCACAGACCGGCGTGGTTGAGCTCCGCATGCTCCGCAACTGTGCGGCACGTTGTCCACAAGCGACTGTGGGTGCCTGGTCGAGCGGAATAGTGGCGGATACGCGAGGAGCGCCTACCTAGTGGGCCTAGTGGTCCATTGACCACGTTCTTCACTAATGCCCACACGTCCACACGCCTCTCTGGATGTAGGATGGTAAAACGGTCGATGCCAAGACCACACAGACGCAGAGTCATCCCAACTCGTACGCTGTAGTCTGGAGTGACGCAACCCATGGGCATGGACTATCAGATACGCAGGCACTTGCACCTTTGTGGCATATATAGCTCGACTGTAGCGGCACAAGAAGCGCTCTCCAGCAGCTCTGCCACTCTTCACTCACAGAAAATCGACCTCCGACAATGGTCGCCTTCAAGCTCCTGGCCGCTGTCCTCGTGGCCGGTACTGCCACTGCGCAGACGTTCCGTCGCTCTGCCGCCTGCCCCAAGCTCGGCTGTGTGTACCCGCCCGACCAGGTCGACTTCATCGCCGGCCAGACCTTTGACATCCGCGTCGAAGTCCAGGCTCCCGTCAACGGATCGGAGGCTTACAACAATGGTGTCCCCAGCCCCGACTTTACTCTCCAGATCGGTTCCAAGGGCTCCAAGCTCCAGGACGTGACCAAGTTCTTCGGCATCAAGGCCGATGCCGAGGGTGAGCCTTTGACCTCCACTTTCAAGAGGCTAACGGTCTTGCAGTCGAGTCGTACAACTTTACCTACTTTGAGGACCTCTTTGCCAAGGAGGAAGGCGCCGCCACGCCCGTCAACGTCCTCGCCAAGTCGTACCGCAACATCCAGCTCCACCAGCCTGGAGAGTACCACGTCGTGTTCACCTACAACAACGGCATGCAGACCACTGCTACTTGGACTGTTCTGCCCCTCCCCAAGAAGCCCAAGGCCAAGAACATCATCTTCTTCCTGGGTGACGGCATGGCCGGGTCCATGGTCTCGGCTGCGCGTCTCCTCGCCCACAAGACCATCAACGGAAAGTACCAGACCATGCTCAAGATGGATGAGGCCGAGGCCTTTGGTCTGCAGATGACCCACTCGCTTGACTCGTTCATTACAGACTCGGCCAATTCGGCGTCGGCTCTGTTCACTGGGTAGGTGGAACGAAGGGAAAACAAAAAAAAAACCCCCCTCCGAAAATAAAATAAAATCCCGAAAAAAGGCTGACAAAATTAGCAAAAAGATGACCGTCAACGGCCTCAACATGTATACCTCGACCGGCAACGCCTTTGGCTCTCCCAAGGTCGAGACCGTCTTTGAGATGGCTCGCAGGACCCTTGGTATGCAGATCGGTGTGGTCAGCAAGGCGTACATTGCCGACGCGAGCCCTGCCGCCGTCTGCACCCACACCTCGCAGCGTTCGCAGTACACGGCCATTATTGAGCAGTACCTCACCGGTGTGAGCGGCAACTACAGCTGGTTCCCCTGGCAGGGTGTCGACCTCCTCTTTGGCGGTGGTGCCGAAAACTTCCTTCCCGGACCCGGCAACGGCAACGTGTCGCAGTTTGACCGCTGGGCCGAGCACGGCTACCAGGTCGGATTCAACAACACCCAGCTCCAGGCCTTTGACAACGCGCAGCGCGCCCTGGGCATCTTCACCAGGGGTAACCTCAGCACATGGCTCGACAAGAATGTCTACCCCGACACTCTGGCCAATGCCATCCAGCCCGACGGAACCCAGGGAGCGTACGACCAGGTAAGTGGCGCAAGAAGTGTGTCCGCTATATGCCTGCTGACATGCCTTCCCTTTAGCCCGGTCTCAAGGAGATGACTCTCAAGGCCGTCGACATGCTCTCCACCCGTGCCAAGAAGCGCAAGACTGGATGGGCCCTCTTCTCTGAGGCCGCCTTGATTGGTGAGTCTTACTTGATCATTGATTCCGCCGTCCTTGCAGCTAACACCCACCCGCAGACAAGGAGATGCACGTCCAGGACACCCAGCGCGCTCTCGGTGACCTCCTCGAGCTCGACGACACCATCCGCGCAACCCTCGAGCACCTCAAGAAGATTGGCGAGCTCGACAACACCCTCATCGTCGTCACCGCCGACCACGGCCACGGCTTTGACGTGTTTGGCTCGGCCGACACAAAGTACCTCGCCAAGCAGACCACCGACCGCAAGAAGCGCGACGCCATTGGCGCGTACATCAACTCTGGTCTGTCCGACTACGTCGTCCCCGACGACGTCCTGGCCACCAACCACACCGTCTTCACCGGCGAGCAGGGCAGCGGCTTCCCGGTCACTTGGGACCCGCGCTACGCCATTGCCCACGGCTGGGCGGCCTTCCCCGACAAGCGCGAGGACTTCCGCACCGCCACCAAGCACGAGCGTATCCCCGCCACCAAGAACGCCGAGGCCGGCAGCGGATACTTTTTCAACCCGGACGACAAGCCCGATGGGTTTGGCATGACCGGAAACATGGACGGCACCGAGGCGCAGGGCGTGCACTCGCTCGTCGACGTGCCCATCTACGCTTGGGGCCCCGGCGCCGAGCTCTTCCGCGGCGTCCACTCCAACGTTGACATTGCGTTCAACGTCGCTGCGGCCCTCGGCCTCGGTCGTAACAAGAACGTCACGACCACCTACCAGAAGTAGAAAACACGTAGAGTTAGAAAAGCTGGTAATAATCGTGAGACAGATGGACCCTGGAAGGTGTTCTACCGGGTGATACATATAAAGATGCAACATCGTTTTCTTTTTTGTTCCTTGCTTCTGTGCCACAAACCTCACTCCATGCAATATGCTACACAACAGCTACGACATAATCCCCCTCCGTGACATAGTACCCAACCTCTCTCCCCTCCTCCATCTCCTCCACCGGCTCCCAGAGGCCCATGACGGCGTCGTGGCGGCGGGCGGTACACACCGTCACCTCGGCGACTTTCATCGTCCGCGCCGCCTTCTTCTGAAACATGCTGACGGGAGCCGAGGGCAGGACACGCAGCGTAAACGTCTGGCCCGATGGCGGGATGACGTTGACGTTGATGAGCTTGGACTTGAGCGTCGTCTGTGCCGGCTTGGCCTTTTCGGCCGGACCGTGCAGCTTGACCAGCTCGTCGTAGCGGCCCCACGTAGACGTGGGTACTGTTGCAGGGAGGTGGTCGACGTAGTGGATGTAGTACAGCTCGGCGTCCCAGCGCTCGGCAGATGTGACCTGGGTGTTAGAGAGTTGAGCGGACCGACCCTCAACTCACTGTTGTGGAATTGAGCATTGTCAACGCGCCCAGCTTTGCCACCAGGATGGGTCGGTCGGAACGCGGTTCTCCAGACATGTGCAGGGGGTCAATGGCCCGTGACGGTGATTCCTCCACTATCGCCTCTTCCTCCTCGTGCGATACGGCACACGAAATACGCAAGTTTTGGAGCTTGCCGCCTGTCCAGTCTGCGAGATTGTCAATATCGCGCCACGCCGTGACTCGAGCGTCCGACAGTGCGATGCGAGTGAGATTGGCGAATGCAGGCCCTGTCCGCTCGGGAATGGTCGTGATAGGCATGCCTGACAAGTTGACGCATTCAAGTGACGGGAGGGGGACGAGGCCAGAGGCGATCGCCGTCCAGGTGTCTATGGGACACCCGTCAAGGCTGAGGGTCTTGAGATGGAGCGACGCGAGGTCTTGGCCGGGTGCGAGGGCAAGGCTGGTGAGTGGGGAATTGTCGTTGAGGTAGAGTACTTCGAGATGAGGAAAGTGCGAGGCAATACAGATTGCCTGGGATCAGCTGACATTCCCTTTTGTAGCTCACCTCCGCCCATGTGTACCCCGCGTCGCCCAAGTGCAGTTCCACGACGTTGTTGAACGCGGAACGATACCTCTCGGCCTGTGCGTCGGACAGGCAGGTGATCGGGGCCATTCGCGAATGACTGTTCTCAGCTCGATTCTTCAAGTGCCTTCAAGCTCACTTCAACACAAGCGTGGTAAGACCCTGGAGATGCTCGGTAATCTCTGCCACCTGATCCCAGCTGGCGACCAGGTTCTTTGACAGGTCTAACGTCCTCACACCTGAGCAGGTGAGCCATGATCTTCACACACGCACGATACCCACCTTTCAACCTCTCCTTGAACATTACACGCTCCTCCTCACTGCCTCCAAGCGTCCCCACCCACTCGTCATCGAACCCAATCTCTCTGAGACGCTCCAGCCTTCCGATTCTCTTGCGCACATCCGCCATGCCGGGAGCCTCGACAATGATGGCCGCATTGGAGGACCCGAGCACGACCGCAGCTGCCTCTTGTTGAGAAGGAGCAGACTGCAGCTGGTGCTCGGGACTCAACGCGCCATACCGCTCCTCCACAGCAGCGACGAGCGTTGTTCCGCACACCAGTGGGGTCGAGCCGGGGACATACTTGATGAATGCGCCCGCGCCAGGCTGCAGTGTCTGGAAGACTTGTTTGCCCTTGTACGTTCCCGAGTGGCCCTTGCCACAGGAATCGTCATCGTACTCCACTCCCAGCCATACCTGCTCGTTGCCGCCGGGCAGACGGCCGATATATCGGACCGTCAACGGGTGGCGTGTCTTGGCGTGAAGGTACCGGCCGCCAATGGCGAAGGGAAAGGCCGCGTTGGATGTGGATGTGGGAAGGTTGTGAGCGGTGGTGATGGTGATGGTGGTGGTGGTGGTGGTGGTGGTTGAGCAAGAGGCGACAGCTGTTGGTATCTGTTCTGTCATCCTGGCCCTCTTCCCTCCTGGTGTGTCGTGCGTCGATTGGGCTGTACGATGGATGTGTCAACATATGGGATCACGTCGAACAGACCTCCTCCACCGGCCACCCATGTGCATACGGAAGCAAAGATGCCACGCGTATCCCACGTGCTACCCGCTTGCCACACGGACGAAATCGCTCATGGCTCCGAATAACGCCGGGGGGTGAGTGGCCGGTGGTTGGGTGACTGCCTGGGGTGCGTACCCACCCAGGCAGCCAGAGGCAGGCGGGTGGCCCACAGGCTCTCCGTCTGCCAGCAGCAGCAGACCGTCGATTACAACCTGCTACTTGCTCCGTCGTCATCACAACCTCACCACTCACCACTCACAATGTCCATGCTCCTCCGCACCGCCCCCCTCCGCGCCGCCCGTGTCGCCCGCCAGCAGGCCCAGCAGGCCCGTGGCGTCCACTTTGAGAACAAGGTCGACCAGTGCGTGTTACTTGGGACCCCGAGGAGATGCGCGGGATCGCGATCCTTCGTCCATCTCCTCGTCCCCCCGTCTCGATCACCTGTAGCTGACGCTTGCCCCCTTCCCCTTCCCTCTAACCTGAACCCTCCTCGACCTGCATCTCGTGTCAACTTGATCGTACACAACAAACTCTCTCGATGCCAACCGCCACACCCGTGCCACTCATGTCACTACACGCAACCCCATCGCGTAAACCCACAGCGCCATGCCCACCAACGTCACCAACAAGCCTTGGCTCGCCGCCAAGCTCGCCATCTACACCGTTGCCGGCTTTGGTCTCCCCTTCTGTACGTCTCCCCCTTATCCTGCCACTGCCGTTGCCGCGTGCTGACCCTTCTCTCAGTCGCTTGTACGTTTTGCCCCATGGCCAACAGTTTCAACGGCACCACTGACATGTTTCCTCAGCGTGGTTCCACATCCAGAAGGCCGCCGGCAACTAATTGCTCCAAGTCTTTCCTCACAACACACCCACACACATGCACAAAATATATAGCGGAATACCGTTCCTGCTGCTCATCAGAGATTTTGGCGGCGCCGGTGACTGTCTCGAGGTTGTCACCCAGGCCGAGCGTGGCTTAAGCCCCACGGCGCTCTGTTGGGTGGCCTCCGACTTGCTCCGTATGGAGAGCGCAACGGGTGGCGTCGTCGGAAGGCCGTGTGTCAGCGCTGCGCATTTTTTTGCATACCATGTGTGTCTCAGTTGTATGCTGGTGGAACGAAGGCGTCCACACCGTCCATGCTGGCGTGCACGCTCGTTGTTCGACGGCGCTGTTGGGTGTTCTTGTGTCTCGGCACGGACCGCAGGCTTGAGAAACGGAGTGCGCGGGATGTCCGCCATCCCCACGTGACTAACTGGGGGGGTTCATATAAAATGACACTGGCTGCGTCATGGCCGCCACCGTATTATACGCGCGTGGTACAACGGCACACGGCTGCTGCTGGCCATCTCGTGTGTGGTTGTCTCAGCGTCGCGTCCAGTGGCCAGTGGATTATCATCTCTCTTCCACCCCTCTCATCAGCATCCCCACCCCCACCCACATACACCACCCACAACGCACACTGCTGCGATGGACGCGCTCCGCGTCGCAAAGGTCGAACGTGTCGTCCTCGCTTGCACAACTCGCGACCCCCCGCACACACACATCCATGTCGAAGGCACTCTGCACCTGACACCACACCATCTCATCTTTCGGCCCAACGCGGACAGCGTCGTCCCCGGCGCCGAGACCGGTTCTCATGCAGAGCCTCAGGCAGAGAAACAAGAGGTATGGGTCCCTTACCCGACCATCAACAACCTGCAGCGCTTGCCGCAGTCGGCGGCGGGAAGGTATCCGCTCTTTGTCGGCACCAAGACGTTTGACTCGTACACGTTCCTGTTTGAAAAGGACCGCGAGGGCGGCGCAGAGGATGTGTGGCAGAGTGTAAAGGACTGTGCAGTGGCTCGTGAGTGCTTGAGCTGAGAAGTTGCGCGCTGCAGCCGGAGCTGATAGAGCCAGAATCGGTCGAGCAACTGTACGCCTTCTTCTACACTCTCCCGAGGTCTCCGGTGGCGTCAACGTCCAAGGCGCTGCCCGATACAAGTGTCCAGAACCCCTTGACACTTGGAGAAGACGACAAACCCGTCGGCGGTGCTGTTACACAGGCCGCCCCGACCAGTGGGTGGATAGCGTTCAACCCGCGCGCCGAATTTGCGCGCCAGGGTGTCGGATCCCGCACAAAGGCGTGGCGGTTCACCGACATTAACCGTGACTATACATTCTGTCCGACCTACCCGTCCAAGATGGTCGTGCCGAGCCGTATTTCGGACACGCTCTTGACGTATGCGGCAAAGTATCGATCCAAAGCTCGAATCCCAGCACTCTCGTATCTGCACTGGGCCAACCATGTAAGCTGAGAACTTCGTTGAACCGAGCTGACAGGCAGGCTTCGATCACTCGTTCATCGCAGCCCATGATTGGCATCAAGAACACGCGCTCGCCACAAGATGAGCGTCTTGTTGAGTGCATCTTCACCTCGCACCTCTCCCCGGACAGTGCATTCTCCTCGACTGCAGGCCCATCGACCACACCTCCTCTGCACATTTACGGCGCCACGCCGACAAACCTGATCATTGACGCACGACCCACAGCCAACGCCATGGCGAACCGCGCCAAGGGTGCCGGTACAGAGAACATGGACTGGTACAAGGGCTGCAAGAAGGAGCACCTGGGCATCGACAACATCCACGTCATGCGCAACAGTCTCAAGAGCGTGGCTGAAACCCTCGCCGAGGCCGAGGCGTCTCAGATGCCTGTCGACCGGGAACGACTGCGTAGAAGTGGGTGGCTCAAGCACATTGCTGCGATCATGGAAGGATCAGTCACGATTATCAAGAACATTCACGTCTACTCGTCGCACGTCCTTATCCACTGCTCGGACGGCTGGGACCGCACATCCCAGTTGAGCGCCATTGCCCAGTTGTGTCTCGACCCATACTTCCGCACCATTGAGGGTTTCAAGGTGCTCGTGGAGAAGGACTGGCTGGCCTTTGGCCACATGTTCATGCAGCGCTCCGGCCACTTGTCCTCTGACAAGCTGTTCACCGCCACCCCGGAAAACTTTGACCAAGACGAGGAGAGTGATGATGACTTTGGCGGCGCCATCAAGGGCGCGCAGGCCTTCTTCTCGAGCGTCACAAAGACGTTTACGTCCAGCTCGCACTTGAAGGAGATTTCGCCAGTCTTCCACCAGTTCCTCGACTGTGTCCGCCAGATCCAGCGCCAGTTCCCCGAGCGCTTCGAGTTCAATGAAGACTACCTGCTCGACTTGCACTATCACCTGTACGCCTGCCAGTTTGGCACATTCCTGTTCGACTCGGAACGCGCGCGCCGTGTGCCCCTGGGTGGCAAGGGCAAGGCTTACATTGACCGCACGGTCTCTGCATGGGACTGGTTCGACCTCCCGGCCCAGCGCCAGCAGTACCTCAACGCAGACTACAACCCCAAGTTGGACGATCGCGAGTCGCGCGAGCACGATGCCGACATGGGTGTGCTGATTCCCGACGCCAAGGACATCAAGTTCTGGCACCGTCTCTTCAAGCGCAGCGAAGAGGACATGAACGCGCCAATGTCTCGATTTCTCGCGCCGGAAACACCTTCTGAGACGCCTGAAGAGGTAGACTCGTCTGCCGAGGTTTCGCGCCAGCCGTCGCCGCGCCCACCAGCTCCTATCCGCCAAGACTCGGCGGCCAGCTCGGTCGCGGCAAGTGTCGCCGGCCTGCCTTCCCCTGCGGCCGCGAGCTCATTCGCCCGCCTGCCCACGACCGTCAACAAGAACTCGTCGGCCGCGGCGCAGGCTGGTGCCGGCTGGAACTGGTCGCAGCTCTCCAACGGTCTCAGCACGGGCGCCCTCACGGCCTTCAACCAGATCAAGACGAGCGCTTCCGAGGCCGTCAAGCAGCTCCGCGAGAGCGCCGATGACGAGATGTGGGGGGCCACACCGGGCTCTACTGCTCCTGGTGGATCGTACGCTCCCGGCACAGGCATTGGCGAAGCGTCTCGCGGCAACCTCCCGCGAACCGCTCTGCGCATGCCCTCGGAATCCAACCCGTGGACCGTCGAGTCGCCCTCGGCCATCCTCGCTGCCGAGGTCGCGTCGCCATCAGTCGCGACGCCCTCGGCGCGTAACCCCCCGCCATCGCCCAAGCGCGAGACATCGGCATCGACGACGTCGAGCAGCTGGACGCACGCGAACCCATGGGGCGACGCACCCGTCAGCCGCAGCCTGGCGGACCTGAGCCTCGACGATGTGGCGGGCAGAAAGGCCGCGGCGAGCCCTGCTACCGAGGTCAAGCCTGCGCCTGCACCTGCACCTGCGCCAGCACCATCACCAGCACCAGCACCAGCAGTCAAGGTTGCGCCAGTGGCGACGACCCCACTGGACCCCACGCCAGTCCCTGTAAAGGAGCCCGAGCCAGCAGCGCCAGCGCCAACGAAGCAGGCGACAGACGACGAGCTCCTCGCGGCGGCGCTGGGCGGCGACAGCAAGGCGTGGGACCCGCTTGGCGCGTTGTAGCAGAGTACGTGGGCACTGGGTGAGAAGAGAGTAGATTGCATGCGTAAGACAGTGTGTAGAGATGGTAGATGCAGCATGGGATATCATGATGGGGTGTGTGTTTTTGGGCCGCTGCCAGCTGCCGCCAGTCAAATCAGTCAGTCGAGAGACACCCTGCACACCTCTAGTTTAATGAACAAAGAAAACCTATGCAATAACAACCCCTATGGGCGAAGACTCTGGGGTACACATACTACGGAGCCCCATCATATCTCTAGACAATGTAGCCCTTCTCGACGGCAATCTCAGCGTTGATGACGGACGAGGTGGCGGCGCCCAGACGGACGTTGTCGAGGAGACAGACAAACTTGACGTCGAAGATGTTGCAGTCGCGGACGCGGCCGACCGAGACGCACGCGCCGGCGTAGAGGTCGCGGTCGAGGCGGGGCTGGGGACGGTCGGGCGCGTCGTGGAGGACGACGGCCTGGCCGGGGGCCGAGGGACACTTGAGTGTCTGGGCCTCGGTGACAAAGCCCGAGAACGCGGCGCGCACCTCGTCAATGGAGGGCTTGGTCTCGGCGGCGAACTGGACGGACACGCACGCGAGGTGGCCGTCAATGACGGGCACGCGGTTGCAGTTGGCCGACACGGTGAGCGGGTTGGCGGCGTGCAGGTCAAAGCCCGTGGCGCCGGGGAGGACGCCGCCGAGGATCTTGCTCGTCTCCCACTCAATCTTCTCCTCCTCGCCGCCAATGTACGGGACGACGTTGTCGAGGATGTCGAGCGACGACACGCCGGGGTAGCCAGCGCCCGAGATGGCCTGCATCGTCGTGACCATGACGGTCTTGAGGGGACCAAAGGCGACCTCGAGGGCCTTGAGGGGCACGACAATGGCGGTCGTCGAGCAGTTGGCGTTGCACACAATGTAGCCCTTGGAGAGCTTGAGCTGCTGCTGCTGGTACTTGACGACCTCGATGTGGTCCGGGTTCACCAGGGGGACCATGAGGGGGACAAGGGGGTCGCGGCGGTAGTTCTTGGCGTTGGAGAAGACGACAAGCTCGGCGGTGCGGAAGGCGTCCTCTGAAGGAAAAGTGTCAGCTTCAGAACATGTTGTCCAGTAAACGCTACTCACCAATCTCGCCGGCGACGTCGTGGTCAAGGCCAGAGAAGACGACACCGCACTCCTTGAAGGGCTCGGGGACGCACTCCTGGACAACCATCTTGCGGACCGACTCGGGGACGGGGGTCGACAGCTTCCACTTGGTCACCTGGGCATACTCCTTGCCGGCCGAGCGCGCAGAGGCGCCGAGAGCGTGGATCTCAAAGTAAGGGTGGGTAGCGAGCAGCTCGATGAAGCTGGTCGAGACAATAGTCAGTGGACAGGTTCTGCGGAGAGAATGGAAAAGAAAACGCACCGCTGACCGACAGTGCCGGTGGCACCGAGGATTCCGACCTTGATGGGAGAACGAGACATTGTGAGAGCTTTTTTAGGAGATGTTATTCTAGACAAGTCTTCAGAGATTGTTTGCTGGACGATGCAATGACGATTGGGATATCGGCGGCGGCCACCCCGCTCTGTCGGGCGCGTCGCAGTCGAAAAGTCTGGGTGGTTTAGAAGCCGCTCAATGGCGGGGCCGCCGCCGGGGAAAATGAGTCGGTCGGACAAGCTGTACGGACCAGATCGCGCTCAATAGCCGCACTTTGTGCTTATTGCTGGCCATTGCTGGCCAGCTGCATGCTGCCGCCGGCCCCATCTTTGGGCCCTAGCGTGGGGTGGACTTTGGGAGCAATACCCCTGTGGGGCGAGTGAATACAAAAGTAAGATTTTTACATATTTGAGGCATTAGCGGGAGCATAACTTGTATTGTCCCGGTCGGTGGAGGTTATTGACAATTCCCGGGCAATGGCGACGCTTGGCGCAAGAGGAGAGGATCGGTGAGTACCGGAGCGGCAGGTGGTGCTCCTCCAAAGGCCTCCAAGACTTATCTCTCTTGGCTCTTTGCTTCTTCATTCCTCTCTTTATCTCTCACTACTCTCCCCCCCCCTCCCTCCTCTCGTGTGCATACACCTCCCACAATGTCCACACCGTCATCCACAAATACAGCCATGGCAGACGTCGAGGCCGGCAAGGTCGCCCAGCCTTTCACCTCGCGAGCTGTCACCTATCTGCAGTCGCAGATCGACTCGAAGAAGTGCAACGCCGTCTCCATCTACGCGTGTTTCCTTACGGGCTTCACGTCAGCCGTGTCCTTTTCCGTACGTCATGCGAACCATCGCCCCCTTCACAGTACAGCTTTGCTGACATACACACAGGCATGCTACATTTGGTACGTTGAATCCCTGTTTGAATACCTCGCGTGACTGTTTCCCGCCACCGCATTTGTTGGGAGTTGCCGAAAGTGCCCGATCCATCGCGAAATAAACATACATATGGGAAACGAGGACACCAAGCCCAATCCACCGCGCGCATGTCCGCTGACAATAAACCAGGTGCGGTTTCCAGACTGGCAACGTCGCACAGCTCGGCATCGCCGTCGCGCGCAACTTTGACCCCATCCCCGAGCGTACCTATGAATTCATGAAGCCCGACCAGCAGGCATTCTGCTCGCTGCTCGCGTTCCTCCTCGGCACCACCCTGGGTCGCGTCGGCGACATGATCGGCGCCAAGCGCAGGACATGGCTGGTCGTGTCCTCGTTCATCCAGGTGCTCATGGCCATGGCGGGTGCCCTGTGTGCCCACTACTCTGGCGAGAGCTCGTACGCAGTGTGAGTGGCGGCCGAGAAACCGACCAACGCCAACGAAATATTCCTCTTACTGACGCGCATTCTGCAGGAGCCGCGGCGAGCCCTCTTGGCGCACCCCTCTCGGCATGGCTGCCCTGGCGTTCATCTCTTCCTCGATGGGTCTGCAGGGCATCATCGGCAAGCGCGTCGCCTCGCCCATGAACACCACCGTCGTGCTCACCACCACCTGGGTGGAGATCTTCAACGACCCCCTCCTGTTCGCATTCAAGAAGGTCCCCAGCCGCGACATTCGCGTCCAGGGCGTCGTCTTTCTCATTCTGGGCTCGTTTGTCAGCCGCGCCATCATGGGCAAGATTGGCTCGGCAGGCACCCTCGGCGTGCTCTGTGGTTTCCGTCTCCTCCAGACCCTGTGGTGGGCCCTCACCCCGAGCGTCGACGACGCCGCATGAGCGCGCAACGAAAAACTAGAAGGCGGATCCCCGAGTCGTTTCATACTGGAGACCTTAGAGGCGGGTAGAGAGTAGAGTGAAGAGCGCGGAGGGGAGGGGAACACGGCGTCCTGGGCATGGGACAGCTGCTGTTGTGTTTTCTAGATGCCGCACGTATAATGGGATGGTCGACTATACATGTCGGCGGCCCGACTATTTTTATTGCATTGCATATCTTTGCCAGGGAGTCGGGAGCGCATAACGTGGTTGCTCGCTGCATGGGTGTCCTATGAACCAAGTGTCAACGCCTCGCAGGTCAAAAGCCTGTTGGCAGATGGATTGAAGTAAGATGAGCAGAATTGAGAGAATGTCGGCCATGTGCTGTCGTGCCGTGCCCGTGTATACATATGTAGACCCCACAGGGAGGTGAGAAGCCCGTTATCGTTAGCGATAAACCCAACAGGTGATGTGAAAACTCTGCCACGGAAAATGAGAAACATGCCACCACTGTTGTACATAACTATCTCGGCCCCTCCCATTCCTCGTGCACAATTGACATGACCTCGCAGGCAGATAAATTAGGTCGCTTTTATTATTGGGGCTGAGTGGGAATAGACAGGCGACAGGTGATGTATGCGGTCTCAAATGGCAAATGTTGAGCGTTGATTATTACCACCGGGCACATTTTTCCAATGTCGCCCTCACTGTGTGGGTTTGCATGTTCTCCATAACCCATACACATTTGCCACTGACGTCCCTAATGAGTGTCTGTGCACTTCTCCAACATCCTACACCCTACGTGTGACGTGTGTTGACGTGAGGGATGAGGGTCTATGAGTTTCTCAACTTTGCACTTCGGCACTGAAAAAACAATGCAAAAATATATTCAAGACACGGTGGCACCGGTGGCCTTGCCACATGCTGGGACGGGCTATCCAGAAGACAGTCAAGACACTGGGCCCTGTTCTACACACCGCGGTTGGTATGGATAATATTTATGTGCAGATCTGTGCACCTCGGCATACAAAAAGTAGCCAACAGTAATCGCCCAAAAAGTGGCGTCGCCACCTCTTGTCTCGCCTGCAAGGCATTCCACTACCAGAGGCCCGCATTAGCGCATGAACAGAAGATTCACCAGAGGGCAGACTGGACCGACCACGACTCCACGACTACCCCCTCCCCCCCCCCCCCCTCCCGGCCCCCCCGGGAAACAAAAAACAAAACATCAACGCGGCAAGTTTCTTTACACCACCTCACTGAAATTCACCGTCCAGCTTGTATAGTGTAGGTGGTTATCATTGGTCGTTGTGGTTCGCAGCAATCTCATCATCTGACCCGACCGCTGTTCGACTCAGCGTGCGAGCACATCTTCTTCTTTTTCCTCCTCGCCTCCTCCTCTGGCGAATGGGTCGGCCGCTGCAATGCACCCTGCCGACGGACGACACGGAGGGAAGGAGGGAGGAGAGGGGTGCGCTGTGTGTTGGTGGCGGGTGTGTCGGCCAGCACCTGGCGGCCGCTCGGTCGGGGGTACGTGTTTCTCGCTGCAATGTTCCTGCCATGGTTGGCGCGTCCATAGGTCTTGTGGTCCCTCTCTTCGTGGTAGACCCAAGAGTCCAGCGCCGGAACAGTGGCATTGCCAACGACTGACGCCTTACCAGAACGCTCCCTCGCCTCACCACTGAGTCGCCCGGTCCTCGGCCCACGCTTCTGTCTGCGGATCTACCTGCTTCTGCTGTGCCATATGTCACCACCTGTCGCCCATCCGTCCAACACACCCCCAACTTGTACGCATCACACACACGACGGCCCAGACATGGGCCGCAAGAAAGAGGGGTACTGCTGCATCTCTCGCACTGCGCTACTAGCCTTTGGGTGTACATTTTGTGATCTCTGCTCCTCCAGATGTGTGAGATTCCGGTGGGGCCGACGATCTCGGAGACAACACACCACCAAAAAAAAGACTGCTGTATCGCCTGGGACACCTTTGGCGACGGTTTACTTCTTCTTGGTCTCGAGCATCTCGTCGTCGGTGACGTTGAGAAGCAGACTCTTGGTGTCGAGCATGACGGCGTTGCCCGAGTGGGCGAGGGTGCCTGCGATCTCGCGGGCGGCCTCGAGCTTGCGGAGCTGGAGGAAACCCTTGTTGTTGCGGACGGCCTCGCCGATGAGCTCGGCACTCTTGGCCTCACCCTGGGCACGGACGATGATGGACTGCTTCTCCTGGATGGCCTGGTCGACCTGGAAGGCGGCGCGCTGGGCGATCTGCTGCGCGACCTGCTTGGCCTCGACGGCGTGCGTAAACTCGGGCGAGAAGGCGACGTGGGTGATGGACACATCGTCCAGGATCAGGTTGAACCGGCGCGCACGGCGGGTGAGGTTCTCGCGCACGAGACGCGAGACCATTTCACGCTGGGTGATGAGCTGCGAGGCGTTGAACTGCGCCACAACAGACTTGAGCACCTCGTTGACGATCGAGGGCAGCACACGCTCGTCATAGTCTGTGCCAAGCTCGCGGTAGCTAGCAACGGGGTCAGCAAAATGCGCGGGGGGGGGGGGGGGGGGGGGGGCAGGGTGCGCGCTGCAGCTCGACTCACATGGTCGGGAGGTCGTTGACCGAAGGACGCGAAAGGACACGGCAGGTGATGTTGACCATCTGCAGGTCCTTGGTACCTGTGAGCGACGCGATATTCCTAGGCTTGGCGCGGACGTCGTAGATGATGGGAGTCTCGAGCCAGGGGATCTGTACAGCCGGTTAGCTAATGTTCTTTGTGGTCCCTCCTGCACTTTGACGTACACGGATGTGGGTGCCCTCGGGGTAAATGTCGGGACGGACACCATGGAGACGCGAGTACTTGATGGCACGGTGACCACCGTCGACGTTGTACAGGGACGACGAGATGACAATGGCACCACCAGCAAGGAGGACGAGCATACCGCCGCCGGCGAGGATGCCTCCCGGGCTGGGTCCGCCCGAGCTGCCGCCACGGCCGCCGCCGCCGCCGCCGGCCTGCATGCGGGCGCGGTTCAACTGCTGCGCAAGACGCGCAAATGCCTCTCCTCCGGGACGGCTCATGGTTGCTGAGGGTGAGGGAAGGGGTGGTGGTGGGTGAAGGGAGAAGTGGGTGGTAAAAGGAACAACGACGACGCCTGAGAGGTGACGAAATGCACCAGAAGGAATCGGCTCGGGGCGGCCAACGAGAGGGGAAACGCTCGCGCGTACCGCGGCCGGCAGCACAAATTAGGACGAGTTTGGTTCCGCTAATAATCACGTGACAGACAGTAATGTCGTCCCAGCCTCATTACATTGACCACCCCCCCGCCCTTCACGTCATCGCAACACTGGCCCATTGAAAATGCAGGCTCAATCCCATGCAGGTATCTATGCTAGTGAACAACAGCCCAGCCCAGTGGTGGGAGACCGCAGCAGCGGAGGCGGCACTCGACGGCGGTGGAACTCGCAACTCGGCACACACGCGCGGGCAAGACGAGGCAACGAACGGCAACAGCAGTAGCAGCAGCAGCAAAACAGACGCCACACACGAACGCCTGCGCGCCATGCCACCACCGCCGCCGCCGCCTCGCCTCGGTGTCCCGAGTTGTTTGTGACGGTTTGCGAGAGGAGAGGCGGGGAAGAAGGAAACGAACGACAGTTGGGGGTGGGGGGAGGGAGGCGCGGGCCGGCCGACCTAAACAACCACGCACTTCTTGCTCTTCTTGACAATACGTGCCACGCTGCCCTTCTTGAGGCTCTCGCGGACTGCAGCGTCAAACACCTCGCGCACGCCCGTGCCCTGCTTTGCCGAGCACTCGAGGTACCTCCGCGCGCCGATTTCCTTGGCCACCTTTTCGCCCTCGGCGGGAGAGATGGGTCCGACTCCCTGTGCGGCCATGAGGCTCTGGGTGGTAGCGTCGGTACGCAGGTCGGTCTTGGTGCAGATCAGGAGGAGCGGGACACCCTCGCAAAAGTGCGACATTTCCGGGTACCACTGGCAGAGTGTCAGCGGGAGGAGGAGAGCAGCTGTCAACTGCGGCCCACCTTGTCGTAAACGTTCTCGAGGGATGGACGGTGGTTGCAGGCAAAGACGACGAGAATGACGTCCGTGTCGTTGTAGCTCAAAGGACGCAGGCGGTCAAAGTCCTCCTGTCCGGCAGTGTCCCACAACGCCAGCTCGATGGTCTTGGTCGGCTCCAGAGGGTGAGGGATGGTAGTGATCAGGTTCTCAAAGACGGTCGGGACGTAGGTCTGGCGCGCAGAGTCAGCAGCTGTCCACGAGCAGAAGCAGAGACGACCCGACGACGTACCTCTGGGAAGCGGTTTTCGGCGTACACGGTGAGCAAACATGTCTTGCCGCAGCCTGTATCGTCAGCGTTCGTCGTCCAAGGGCCAAGGGGCAGGCAGCACAAGGCCCTTGTCGTTGCCGCCCGCCTTGCCTCCGTGTCGTCGCACTGGCATATGCAGTGTCCTATGCAGCCCGTGGACCGGGTTGCCGGGGGTCTACGCACCTCCATCTCCGACGACGACAAGCTTCTTCTTGAGATCTGGGCGGCGGGGACCGTCGAGCTGGGGGGGGAAGGCTGGGTGAGCGACGGGTGGTTGACAGGGAGGGTAACGCCAGGGGCGTTGTGAGAATGGGGTTTCCACGCACCGACATTGTGCAAGCGTGTGTGCAGCTGGGGGGGCAGTTGAGAGGCTAGGCTAGGTGGTGGTGGATGTGGTTGTGTGGGGAAGGACAAGAAACTGTACTGAGGGAGGGTGTGCCCCGGTGTGTGGTGGTGGTGGTGGGTTGGGTAGGGTGAGAGAGTTGTCGTGATGTTGTTGATATGAACAGCATACACGAGGTGGTGGTGGTATACGGCTGGGCCTGTTTCATCACACACACGGCGCCAGGCAGAGAGCGGCAGGCGGCGCACAGGACAGTCGCGTCCGGGCGGAACCAAATATTGACCCACTCTCTGGCTGTGTGTACCTTTTAGTGTTTTCAAATCGAGACAAGGTCGTCATACAGGACACATGACGCATTACTAACCCCCAACCCCCGCTTTACAATGCTGAGCCGGGGTTCAAATAACAAATGTGGGGGTACAAATGTGTCATTAGGAAGGGAAAAGGGCCAAACTGGCTGCGAGTTTCCGGGACCATATCATGGCCGGTCATAAGAACGAATGATAGGTGCGATCTATTTTGAAATTTGATCCCGCTGTAAAATAACCCTTTCAGCGTGACCCCGCCAAACGGCTAGCCACAGCCTTTTGACCGTCGCCGTGTGTCTTCTTTTTCCCACTCACCCCCCCCCCCACCCACCGTTTTCTAATCCACCTCCTACCATTCCACCGTCCTAATCGTCCTCCATCGTCGCTTTACCCAGGCTCTACACCACCATCCACCCACCCAACCCCAACACACACCGTGAGCTCACCTCCCAGTCTCTTCCCTTCCACCACCCCGCCAAACGGCGATCCCCCCCTCCCCTTTGCTGACACCGCACCGCCTTTGCTACCAAACGTGTTCCCACCCTTTTCGCCTTTCAACAAACACCCAACCTCCATCCAACCTTTTTATATAATCCATCCATCCACCCAAATCGCTCAAACCTCCCTGCCGCCAAACCGCCACAACTCTCCAGCCAGCATACCGACAATGTCGTCCGTTTCGTACGAAGAGATGGAGGCCAAGCGCCAGGAGGTGAGTCTCAGAACCCCCCACCTTCCCCTGCAACACACAAACCTGCCATCCCTTCACTTTGGCTGGGTTTTGGCACCTACGCATCCACCCACCCAAATATGGGTCCCCGCGAGACCTGGATGTAAACAACCAACCACCGCCGCCACAAAAATGGCAAGGCATGTGGCACCCCATTGCAAAAACACACCCACCCACCTCGCCTCCATGCATACATCCCTTCCCATCTCCTCCTCCTCAGCCTGCTCCCCCGCAAACCAAACAACGTATAGCATGGAAGCTCACTTTGCCAGATGGTTGCGTCCTTCAAGGACATTGCTGCCGCCATGACCCGCTGCGTCGCCATCATTGAGGACTATGCCCGCCTCGCCCCTTCGACCCTCACCACCTCGGCTGCCCTCGCTGCCGTCACCGACGGTGCCCACGGCGAGACTCTCGCCACCGCCAGCGGCAAGAAGCAGCGCGCCAAGAAGGAGAAGAAGCCCAAGGACCCCAACGCCCCCAAGCGCCCGCCCTCGGCCTACCTCCTCTTCCAGAACGACGTCCGCGAGAACATCCGTACTGCCAACCCCACTCTCCCTTACAAGGAGATTCTCGGCGTGATTGCTTCCCGCTGGAAGGAGCTCGACGAGCCTCAGCGCAAGGTCTACGAGCTCGCCTACAACGACGCCACCAGCCACTTCCGTCAGGCCGAGGAGGCCTACAAGAACGGTCTCCCCATGCCCGCTCTCCCCGCCTCCCTCGTTGGTCGTATTGGCGGCGTTGCCGGCTCCAACGTTGCCGGCATTGTTTCAGAGGACGAGGAGGAGGAGGAGGACGAGGACGAGGACTCTGAGGAGGGAACTGTGAGTGGACTTATGGACTTGGTGGGAGACTGATGCCCAGCCCACCAAGTCGCCTGCTGTCGCCACCCTTGCCACTCCTAACGCTGGCAAGAAGGAGAAGAAGCGCAAGAACAAGGAGGAGGACGTTGAGGCCTCGGCCGAGAAGAAGGTACGTTTTCTGGGCTCAAGCCAAGGAATGCGGAGGAAACATTGGGCTGACTCTCAGTCGAAGAAGAAGTCGACCAAGAAGGAGTAAACAGCAAAACACCTCGCCTATGGCTCAGCCTTTGTGTCCGTCTAGTCTATATCCCACCCCTCGTCCCCAACTTTTTTTTTTTTGGTTCGTGATTCGCCCCTCTGATGGTGTGTAGTGTTCGGCAAGGAGGCGTGTGTGGACCCCTTACCATAATGAGTCTCGATGTTTTTAGTGTCTCGTTGGTTTGTTAGTATGAAGGGGCCATGAAAAGTATGAATATCATGTCTTGAGAGCGATTTGGGTTGGTGACGGTTGCACTTTTTTGTGCGGCGGTACGGTGTGGGCCAGTGTTTACCATGCAGGCGCTTAAGGTATAAGGGGCGGACTGGAATATCTCGGTTGTTTGGTCCCGGCAGATTTCTCCTTCACATTTCATTTTCCACACCTCCCATCCACTCTCACGACCATGGAGGGCCTCCTCATCAACGGCGACCGCCACCACGGCAGCTACCCAATCCCCATGTCGTCTGTGCGCACATTGCAGCGCGACTCTTCACCAGCAGCGTACTCTCCCCCTGCGTCTCCTCAACCACCACACCCGGCTTCGTCCAAGGGCCACGGCAACCCTCCAGACCCAACACGTCACGACGGCAGCCCCAAGAAGGACCACAAGGACAAAAAGGACAAGGACAAAAAGGACAAGCACAAGTCCAAGTCGCACCGGGCTTCCTCCCCCATCGCCCACACCAGTCCCCTGAGCCGCGTCGCAGACTTACCGGGAACGTCGCCAGCGACCCGCCTGCCCGCGGCGTCTTCACTCGCGGCAACAGCTCTCAAACTCGCCCAAGCCCAACAGCGTATTGACGAGGCTGAGGCGGTGCAGGAGGGACACGGCCACGACGGCGAGGATGTCGACCAGGGGAGCAAAGGGGCGCGCAAGCGTGCCGACAAGGAACACGCGCGCCGGATGGCCGCTGGCTTGCCCTCCGAGTCGATCGCCGAGGCCGCCGCGCGCGAGCGGGCCCGTAAGGAGAAGAAGCGGAGACACGACGACGAAGGAGGGGATGCGGACGAGGACAATGCGCACGCCCATGCCCATGCCCAAGCCCGAGTGACGACGCCCAAGAAGAGCAAGAAGCACAAGCACGACGGCGAGGTGCGCCCCGAGACGCCGTACGCTGGCCCGTCGCGCAGCGCTGCCGACATGTCAATCGACATGCTGGTCGGCGAGCGTCCGCGCAGCAGGAAGGGCAAGAAGGCCGCCGCAGCCCTCGCTGCCGCTGCCGCCGTGGGAGAGACGGGCGACGATGGCGAGCGCCCACGCAGCAAAAAGGACAAGAAGCACAAGCACGGGGACCGCACGGTCGCCAACGTGATGAGCGTCGGCGCCATCCTCGTCACACCGTACCAGCCGCCTGAGCCGCTCCCGGCTGTCGACGCCGAGCCCGAGAGGCCCCGCAGCAGCAAGAAGGAAAAGAAGTCCAAGTCTCGCACGGTTGAGAACACTATGAACGTCCGCGCCCTCCTCGAGACGCCGGCCGCCACGTCACTCAACCTGCCTCCTTCGCCCGCGCAGCCCGTGGATGTGCCCATGGTCGTCAACGAGGCCGAGGCCGAAGGCGAGAGTGAGGTCGAGGGCGGGGAGCCTTCCGAGAGCAAGGAGGCGCGCAAGGACCGTAAGCGTGCCGAGAAGAAGGAAAAGAAGCGCAAGCTTGCCGAAGAGGACGCGGAGCGCGAAGCGGAGCAGCGCAAGAAACAGCGCAAGCTGGAGAAGAAGGAGCGCAAGGAAAAGGAGCGCAAAGAGAAGGAACAGCAGCAGCAGCAGCAGCAGCAAGCGGCGCAGGACTCGGACAGCGATGTCGGTCCTGACCCCTCCGCCATCCTCCGCGGTGCCACGTCTTCTGCACGCGCCGCTCGTGCGGCGCGCACTGCTCAGGCCGCCGACACCAGCACCACCACCGACAGCCCGACGCTCAAGAAGCGCAAGGAGCCCGTCGCCAAGAAGCAGGCGGAGCCCAAGGACGCGAACGCGCCAAAGGCCGTTCGCGGCCCCCGAGGACCCTATAAGAAGACGACGGAGCGCGAGGGCAAGAGCCAGGAGGACGTTGACGGTGCGCTCCGCGACGAGCTGGCCGTCAATGGCGCCATGCACGACTACCTCGCGTCCAAGTGGATCGACATCAAGGAGCTGCAGCGTCTTGAGGCTGCCGGCGGTGGGTTCGGCATTCCTTGACTGTGCTAACACCCAACAGTGCTCCAGTACAAGCGTGGCCGGTTCACCGAGACAGAGCGTGCTGCACTGCGCGACCACCTGGACACATTCAGGCGGGCGAACCGCCTGACGGACGACGAGCTGCTGGAGATCATCATGACCAAGGGCAAGACTGCTGGTCGCGTCCCGTATCCCAAGTTTTACCCCGAGCTCGCCACTGCTGTGCCTGGCCGGCCTGTTCGTTACGTCAAGGAGGCCGTCAAGCGCATGTTTGACCCGACGGCACGCAAGGGCGCGTGGTCCAAGGAAGAGGACGCCGACCTGCTCGCCGCGTATGAGATGCACCCCAACGAATGGACCAAGGTCGCGCTCGCGGTCGGGAGGAACGAGATCGACTGCCGTGATCGCTACCGCGGCGAGCTCAAGGACCGCGAGGGCCGGGCCAAGGGCGCATGGTCCAAGGAAGAGGTCGAGCAGCTCACCGAGGCAGTGACGGAGGCGCACGCCCAGCTCGGCACCGAAGTGACGGACGCCGACACGCCGTGGCAAGTCGTCGTGACGCTCATGGGCGGCGCGCGGTCCATGACGCAGTGTCGCAAAAAGTGGCAAGACTCCATCCTGCCCGGCCTGCGCGCCAAGGCTGCCGAGAAGGGCGGGCAGCTCAAGACCACCGTCACCCGCAACGAGCTGCTCGCCCGTGTCCGCCGCCTCAAGCTCCAGCACGAGCGCGACATCACATGGGGCACCGTCATGGGTCCCGGATGGTCCGTCACCCCCGTGGCCGTGCGCGGCCTGTGGCACCGGATGAAGAAGGTCATCGACGGCGTAGAGGACATGAGCTTTGACGGTGAGCGAAGTCGCGCGCGTTAACCTGTTACCTGAATGATGAAGCTGACTCCCGGGTTTTGCAGACATCCTCACTGCGATGGAACGGTGCGAGAACGACAAGGCCAACAAGACCAAGGACAGGGAGGACAAGAAGAACGGCCGGCCGAGCAAGAGCCAGGCCATGGTGCCCGACGACGCCGACGCCTCGGACGTCGAAGAGGCCTTTGACGTCGATGTGGAGTGAGCAGCAGGAGGGAGGGAGGACGTGCGCATTGACACACACACACACACACACACACACACACACACACAGAGGAGTACCATAGTACATTAGTACAGACACGCAACGTAATGCCATGACACCATGCAGACATGTAAAAACCCGTACACGGTGCCGTTGAGTACCGGTCGGCGGGCCCAGAAAGCCAAGCGTAAGCGCGTGTTGGGCTACGACACATGCGGTACCCAATAGTCGAGCGATAAGATCCTGCGCAGGTCACCTCAGGCCTCAGGTGCATCATCTTCACCCCCTGTGACCCTACATTGTTTTCCAATGACAACTGCAGCCTCGCAGATGTCACCTCGTGTCACCTCGTGCCGCCATCGGTGCCAAGAGTCACAAATACCAAAGGCGTCCCACACATGCCAAAGCTTCCCAGCACCACGGCTGCTGTTTCTTTCTACCCTGCACGGAAAATGCATATAACTGATTTCAATTTGTTTGTGTTTTTCTAACCAAAAGAAGAAAGCAAAAGACGTTGGTCTACCGCATCCTTTTGGCGTTTAGAAGCAGGTGATGGTGCTCTCGCGGGCGGGGCCGGTACCGATGTACTGGACCTTGACGCCGAGGTAGTTTTCGATAAAGGCGACGTACTTCTGTGCGGCCTCGGGGAGGGCGTCAAAGGTGGCAATCTTGGTGATGTCGGTCTTCCAGCCGGGGAGGGTCTCGTAGATGACCTCGACCTCGGCGAGGCGGTTGAGGTCGGCGGGGAAGCCCTCCTGGAGGACGCCGTCGAGCTTGTAGCCGGTGGCGACCTTGATCTCGTCAAAGCCGTCGAGGACGTCGAGCTTGGTGAGGTTGATCGAGGTGTAGCCGTTGATCAGGGTCGAGTACTTGCACACGACCAGGTCGAGCCAGCCGCAGCGACGACGACGGCCAGTGACGGTGCCGTACTCGGCGCCGACCTCCTGGAGGGTCTCGCCGATGGTGTTGAGCTGCTCGGTGGGGAAGGGACCGCCGCCGACACGGGTGGTGTAGGCCTTGATGACACCAATAGCGCGCTTGATGGCAAAGGGCGGGATACCGAGACCGGTGCAGACACCGCCAATGGTGGTCGACGACGACGTGACGTAAGGGTAGGTTCCGTAGTCAATGTCGAGCATGAGGGCGTTGGCACCCTCGACGAGGACGCGCTTGCCGGCCTGGAGCTGCTTGTGGAGCCAGGTAGGGCCGTCAACGACGTGGGGGCGGAGACGCTCGGCAAACTCGAGCATCGACTTGATCTCGCCCTCGGTGTCAAACTCAAAGTGGCCGTAACGCTTGAAACGGCCCTCGACGAGCTTGCGGAACTGGTCGGGGAACGTGGGGTCGTAGAGGTGGTGGACACGGAGACCCGAGCGCGAAGCCTTGGACGAGTAGGTTGGTCCAATGCCCTTGCGGGTGGTGCCAATCGAGCCGCGGCCGAGCTCGACCTCCTTGAGGCCGTCGACGACCTGGTGGAAGCCCATCACGAGGTGCGCGCGGTCCGAGATGAACAGGCGCTCAGCGACCTGGAGGCCCTTGTCCTCGAGAGCCTCGAGCTCCTTGAAGAACGAGGGGACGTGGACAACGACGCCCGAGCCGATAAAGGCCTGGACCTTGGGGTTGATGAGACCTGCACATGGAGTGTTTAGTACAAAGAAGAAAAGAACGGGAAAAGCGGCAGAAACTAGGTTACTCACCCGAAGGGAGGAGGTTGAAGGCGTACTTGACCTTTTCACCCTGGTCATTGGTAACGACAATGGTGTGGCCGGCATTGTTACCGCCAGCGCAACGAGCGCAGATATCAGCTTCAGCAGCGAGAATATCGACCAGCTTGCCCTTGCCCTCGTCACCCCATTGGGCTCCGAGCCTGTGGAGAGGTTAGCTTTTTTGCCTTTGTCGAGCAAACGTGTGGTTTGCGGCGTTGCGGGCGACCGCATTCTGGGGTGGTGACCCTGTTTATGTTCCCATAGAAAACACTGCAACCACCAACCCCAACACAGCCAGAGTGGAGAGAGGAATACGCACACAACGGAAACTCCAGCTAGAGGCAAGTGTCAGCGCGCTGTGACTACCGAACACGGGCGAAGAAGGGTACCCACCTTGACCTGCCATGGTGAACGTCCGGAAAGTGGACGATGCGAGGAACAGAAAATGCCTGCCGCGGGCTTCTTGGAGCCCGCCATCGCCCGCTCCTCACCCCCCCATCTCAGTCGGCGGACCCACGCTCCGACTCGATCACTCCGGGTGAGTGGCCCCCGGGATAAATAACAAAAGAATTAGAATATATTGCCAAATAGACCCCGCGAATCCGTGATTTAGAACCGCAGGATACGTGATGAGCCATCGAGCACGTTAGCACAGGGTGTACGGTGTGGCCATGCCAAAAACACCGGCGTAGGGAGTGCCGCTGGACGGCCTGTCATTTGGCTTTCCAGAAGGGCAAGAAAGGCTTGGCTCCCATTGTAGGCGACGCGGACACAGGAGCGCCGCTGGTACTCTGTGGGCACTCTGGCGCAGAGGCCGGCTTTTACGTTTTTTTTTATTGGGACGTCCCGAGTCGCCTGTTTGCCCATCTGCACGCGCTCGGCCTTCGGAGCCTGTCCTACAGCCTTGCCCGTTTGGCGGGAGAGAGAAGATATCGCAGTCGCCAGAAATATTGTGCAGAAGAGTATATGGACAACAGCAAGAGTGTCTGCCTGACCAGCGACGTATACGTGCTGCACACAGGCGAGCTTCTAGGAATTTTGCACGGGGCACAGCTGCCTCGCACCACATGAGCACCGACCCAACCGGCCTCCAACGTCGTTCCAAACCCACTCCTCCCCCCACTCCCCCTTGACACCTCCCCTTACTTCCTAAGGACACGGGTCCATGGTCCATACACTTCATGGCTGCGGACAAGTTCCATATGCATCTTTTGCTCCCGCGCACTATTCGGCCGAGAGGTGAGTATGGGGTTCTCTTTCGCAGACGCTGCGGGTGGGAATGAAGGGACCGACCCGGTGCCCCTCAATCCCAACTTCAACGCCTGCGTTTCGTGTGCTATACGCGCTACAAAGGTGGAGCTGGGGTGGTTGTAGTCTTTTAGATGACACCAGCCTCCTTGAGCTTGCTGACAAGCTCGGCGACAGTCTCGACCTGGGACATTGTCAGTACTGACTGTAATGAACAAAACTCACCTTGCCGCCGCCCTGGCGCTCGGCAGGAGCCGAAACCGAAATGGTCTCGAGGCGCGGGGTGAAGTCGAGGCCGAGGTCCTCGGGCTTGAGGGTCTCAATCTTCTTCTTCTTGGCCTTCATGATGTTGGGGAGCGACGCGTAGCGGGGCTCTGGACAGGACGTGTCAGCACAATATTCTGCTCTGCCGCGCGTTGCCTTGTGTGGCCCACTCACCGTTGAGGCGGAGGTCGGTGGTGAGGATGAGGGGGAGCTTGGACTCGATCTTCTCGAGACCGCCGTCAATCTCGCGGGTGACCTCGACCTTGCCGTCCTCAGACACGCCAAGCTTGGACGCGAAAGCGGCCTGCGACCAGCCAGTAAGGCCGGCGAGCATACCGCCAGTGGCACCGGTGTCGTCGTCAATGGCCTGCTTGCCGAGGATGACGAGGTCGGTGTTGCCCGAACGCTCAATGAGCTTCTTGATCGCCTGGGCGACGGCAAGGGGCTCGACAACAGTGCCCTCGGGGACAGTGATGTGGATACCAGAGTCGGCACCCATGGCGAGGGCAGTGCGGATGGTGTCGACGGCCTTGGGGGGACCGATCGAGACGGCGGTGATGCTCTCCACAAGCTTGCCCTGCTTCTCACGCATGCGGACAGCCTCCTCGACGGCTTTGCACCTTGTTAGCTCTGGAACGACTCGTCTTGCGTCGGCCACTCCGAACCACCCGTGCTCGCTGCCTGCCTTTGCGTGGACAAGAGGTAATCCCCACCACCACGTCTCGGCTCGGAAAGGAGCTCGGCTATCCTCGGCCGTGGTCATTGTCGTCACAACTCACCGATCTCGTCGAAGGGGTTCTGCATGGGGTGGTCAGTCAAAGGGGCTCGCCTGCATGTGTTGCATGACTGCTCACCATCGAGTGCTTGACGCTGGTGTCTACACCCTTGTTGCCAGGGGCTATCCGGATCTTGCTGCGCGGCGGGGTCAGCAATGAGGGGTGCCATGGGCCAGTCTCCGAAAACCGAGACCAAGCTCCGAGTGCAAAGCGCGAGCTCGAGCTCGCTGGAGAGCAGGCATGGGGCAGAGGACGTACACGGCATAGTCGATGGCACGCTTGACGGGAACCAGGATGTGGACGAGGGAGGGGCGGGAGGGGTGCATGGTGGGAGGTGTTGTGGAGAGAGATGGAGGAAGAGGATGTGAGATGGGCCAACTTGTGCACCCACCCACCCACCCACCCGGTGCCGTCGCGAAAGCACGGAACATGGGCCAAGCACCGTTCGGCACCTGGACAGTGGCTGTAGCCGGTGATACCCGAGGTACACGTAATATTCCATTTTAGCGAGGCCGAGCGACCACGGCGGTCAACAGGCGACTGATTAGAAATTTGCTCCCGTTAAGATTAGGCATGCAACGTGACTGTCGATTCAAGGCGCACGGAATCTACTTTGCGCCTACCTAATTGACGGGACCAAAATTCATGCGAATCTCCGCGCCAACCCGAGTCCCAGCGCTGCCGCCTGCTCGCTGCCCAATCGCTCCTCGACGTCTTCACCACCACAGCCCATCTCACCACTCTCACCCACCCACCCCCACACACTCTAATCAACATGGTCGCCCCTATCACCGGCATGGTACGTTGCCCATCAGTCAACGGCAGCAGCAGGCGGCGATATTTCCTGCGCTGTTTCCGCCCGGGGTGACGCCGTACTCGTTGCGCGAGAGTGTTCGCCGAAGAAACATCGAACTCGTGTCCCATCGAACCGCAACGAGTCGGCGCACCGGCGAGCCGTTGGCAATGCGTTGGGTTTATGGTGCTGACGTAGGGACAGATCCGCAAGCAGCTCCTCACCGACATTGGTGTCGGTCTCGGCCTCGGCACCCTCGGTGGCTACTACTTCTGGTGCGTTGAATCGAGTCTCGCGCGCGCGCGCGAGACAGTGCAGAATGGTTAAAGGGATATACGCTGACAGGCTATGTGCAGGTACGCCGTCCACGTCCCCATGAGTACGTCTTGAACCAGGCCCGACCGACAGCGGCTGCAGCTGTGCACAATGGCACGGCTGCTGTTGCAGACACACACAAACAGAATGCTGACATTCCCCCGCAGTGAAGAAGCGTGACGACTTCTACGCCAAGCTCGAGGCCTCGAAGGCCCAGGCCTAAGCGGTTTGAACCCCACCCCAAAGCATATATGCAAAATGTCATCGCGGATAATGCGTTGTAGCGTGCATCGCAGACGCAGACCCGGACACTTGGGGAGGATGGATGGCGGAGCGCGAGGCTCGAATTCTGGTTCGGAGAACAATGACGGACACAACTTCACAGGCTCGGGTGGCACCGGCTGGCACCGCGGCCCTGTGGCGCACGTCTGCGTTGTGTCGACGGTGACGGTGACGGCGACGGACTTGAATCCGTCTCGCACGAACACGTTGGTGATCTTGGTGGATGGGTGTGATATGCGTGCAGAGTGCATGCGCGCATGGTGTACAGCCGACGGCTACCTCGCCTTTACGTCCGGGACAACGGGTGCCACCTGCCGTGGTGGCCATTGTTCTCAGGCCCCCGTGTCCGTGCCACCTGCCTCTTTCTGCGTGCTGCTCTCCTCGCCTGGCAGCATGGCAGCATGGCCATGCTCTCGTGGGCCCAGTATGAGCTCGTCGAAATGATCATGACGCAGGGATCACCAGACGACAGGCACAAGATGACTTGACCAAGTCGTCTTCGACCAACTGGCTCAAGGAGTGTCCGCTACCATTGTGGTTCGCAACTTACTTCAGGCTTGTCCGATCGGTGTCAGGTGTAGGATGGGAGTGTCAGTCTCTCACACTTGCCTTTGTGCCGGCGCCATGCGTCAATGCGTCATAGTGGCGACTATCAGCTGTGGTAGCCGGAGATCGCCATTGGCAGGACTTTGATCCTTTGAGCACATCTCCTTGTCTCTGGCCTTAGTCTGGGCCGTGACCGTGCTCTGGCAAGTCAGAAACACGGTAACCACAACCCTAGACCAGCTTATTGAGTTGAACTCGGGGCGGAGACTCAAGAGAGTTGCCACCTGCCACTTGGCCCTTGAAGTCAAGTTGTTTTCAACCCGATGAGCAGGACAACTCAAAGCAGGACAACTCAATCAAAAATACTTAGCCATGCCGGTAAAAGCAGACAGCTGTGCAAGCGACTGATACAAATTGTCGCCCGAAGGAAGAGTCAGTCTGCCAAAAGCCATTCTGCACCTCTTCGGAGTATACCGCCAGTGGCCAGTGGCCGACTAGTCCGAAGGACAGATGGTGGTCATAACTCTGCCTCCAGTGAGCGTTTATAGACAAAGTGACACACGACCAAACCCCGTTTTCGTTACTTGTCCACATACCCACAGCTCATGCGCCACGCTAGTGTCTAGGTTTTTGGTTGGTTGGTCTGTGACCCAAAAGGTCAGCGCTCTCGTCTGCACTTGACCTCCGCTGACCGTCAATCGGGACAGGACCCCGGCTGGCAAAGGTGGAAGGGGGAATGTGTATGGCTATCAAAGACGCTAATGGAGGTTGTTGGCTACGAGCATGCGTAATCTGAGCGATCTTGCCCGGGTTGCAGGGTGCGCTGCGTACATTTGTTCAGAACCGTTCATTTACCGACGGTGCCACTCCTCGTTGCCGAAGAGAGGCCACAGGCCACAGATCCACAGATCCACAGAAAAGTGGCCGGACGGTCAGTCCTTGAGTAGCGGCGTCGGAGAGGTCGGTGTGTCCTAGCCCCTTCAGCCTCGGCTCTTGACAACAACCGACGGCGACGCGCCCAACGGCTGTCTCGGATTGCTGGACGGCGATGGGGACCAAGATCCAAGACCCGCTTTTTGACCATCGTGGCGGTTGTGGTGAGCCGTAGTTTCGGCGAGCACCCCGCGGCGCCCACCATGCGTACTGCATGTACATCCGGGTCTCCACGCATTAGCTTTTTGCGAGTTTGATCGCATGGGGGTGAAGCAGCGCGGGAGAGATATTATGGCACGGTTAAAAGCACCTAGATCTGACCATCTGGCCGTTGGCTGGGGGTGGTCTTGTGCCCGTGCCTGGCGAGACAACAGAACGGCGATCACGCCGATAATCACATGTCGTGGCCCGCCGCCGCGCCGGTGTGTGTTTCGCGCCCCTTTGTGTCCGCCGGCACTGGCGGATACGGCGTGCTTGCCGCGTCCGTCGCTGGGCCCCTCGCCGCCGCCGTGCACCCCGTGGACGACGACGGTTCCTCCCACATGCGGACACTGTCGGGCACACACGAACACATTGCCTAACAGCCTTTAAGACCCATCCCACTGCCCCCTCTCATCGTCTGCCCCCCCTTCCCCCTACTTGCTGCTCTGGCACATCACACCACCACTCAAATAAACGACCTCGCCACAGATCCACAGACCCACATATCCGCACTTCCATTCCTCGCTCCCGCCTGTTGACACCACGACCGCTGTGCGCCAAGCATTCTACCCCCCTTCGTCCTTGACACCTCGCACTCGCCCCTCTCTGCCTCTTTTGCTCCAGCAAACTGTACACACACTGGCACATCCTTCCTCTGTCCCTCCTTCCCAACCCACTCTCGCTTCTTCTGCCATGTCGACCCCCGAATCAACCATCACCCGTCCCAAGCTGATCCTCTGTGCCGATGGCGGCGGATCAAAGGTCCTCGTCGTGGTGCGCTCTGACGACGGCCTTGAAGTCCGCGGCACCGCCGGCCCGTGCAACGTGTGAGTGCTGCTAGGAAGAGGCGGTGGTTGTTGCCGACAATGGTGTGTCGGTGCAGACGAGTGGCAGCCCCAGCGTCATTCCCGTGCACAGCTCGGGGCGTGTCGACACCGACAGACAACCACAAAGTCCCTCCTCTCCGTCACCATTCGCTTTGCCCCATAACTGACGCCCCAATTAGCCAGTCGGTGGGCCACATCCCAGCCGCAGACCGCATTCTGGAGGCGACGTATCGCGCGCTTCTGCAGCTGCCCTCGTCGTATCTCCCTGCTCAATGGTCGGCGCCCATGCTCCAACCCCAACTCCCACCTGGACTCCGCAGCCGCGTCGCGTCTCCAGCTCCCTCGGGCGCCAACACCCCGCGCTCCCGCCTCCCGCCTCTCAAGGAGAGCCTGTTTGCCTACTGCTGGATCGCGCTGGCCGGCATGACCACCCCAGCAGACGCGGCTGCTTTCACTCCCTTTGTGAGCAACGTGCTCTCGACGCCGGCTGAGCGGATTTCCATGACCAACGGTGGGTATTTTGGTTGCATGGACTAGGCGATCCCAGTTCACTGACACTTGTGCCACAGATGTCAACCTCCTCGCAGCACCCGCACTCCACCAGAGTGGCATCGACCACTGCGTGGCTGTTGTGTGTGGCACCGGGACGATTGGACGCACAATTCGTATTCGTGGCAAGGGCGAGGAGCTGCCACCTTCTCCGCCTGGGGACGGCCGTGAGGCCGAAATCGACAATGCCGCGAGCAAGGAAAACGCCCTCGACCAGGGTCTGCCACTCGAGGACGTCGGTGTGGCACGAGGCTGGGGCTATATGTGAGTTGCAAGCGTGCCTCAGTATCAACTAACAAATCAAGGCTCTGTGATGAGGGTTCTGCATTCTGGATTGGCCGCCTGGCTATTCGTTGGCTCCTGCACCAGTGGGACCGTGAACACAGCACGGCCATCTACTCGTCTCCCACGACGCCACGAGGGCCGTTGTACACCGACCTGCTCGAGTACTTTGCCGTCGACGACCCGACTGAGTTGATCGGTATTGTCTCACTCATGAGCGACTTTTCGGACGGCCTGACCACGGGCGAGGCTTCGGCCAAGCGCAACGCCTACCAGGCGGGCGCTGCTCGCGTCGTGTTCAAGTGGGCTTTCCCCGAAGAGCAGGGCGTCACCGTCACGACCGACCTGGAAATGGCATCCCACGTCGCCGCGCTCAAGATTGCCCAGTCAGCCATCAAGCCCGTCATCGACCTCACGCTCGAGACGCTCGGCGACCGTACTGTCGTCGACCCGCAGCGTACGGCCTTCAACCTCGGCGGCGGCCTGTGGAACTCGCCGGGGTACCGCAAGCTCTGCCTCGACGGTCTCGCTGTCGAGGGCGTCAACTTCCGTTCTATCAACCTTGTCGACGACGCTGCTGGCGAGGGCGCCAAGGCTCTCGCGGGTGCCGTCTTCAAGTGAGCAAGGAGACCATGTACGCCGAAGTTAGAGAGCGCAGCGCTACTCCCTATATGCCGGCAAATATGCTGTATGCGGCGCTTGACAGTTCGGCAGAATCGAGGTTTGGCCACCCTCACCGCCGCGGCTGCCAACATCCACCGGGCGCAAGCACCCCGAATCTGTACCACCCCTACCATCTCTCTGAATGTATGTTGGATTTATGGATATCAAGGCAGGGGTCAGAGACTGAGCGTTGCACGTCTCCGCCAGTAAAGAAGAGGTTCATGCTCAGTCAGGCGTGGACAAAAAGCTTCAGCCGACGACGCCGTAGACAACATGCAAAAACAAAAACAAAAACGAATAATCGCTGCCTTCTACCCGAATTGAACGGGTGACCCTTTCATACCACAGCAAGTTCTTGCGAACACTACTAGTGAAAAATTCTAACCACTGAACTAAGAAGGCTTGATGAAAATTGAAAATGAAGCATGGTGATGAGGGCTTCTGGAGAAGCTTACGAACAATGTTCAATGTTCAACGCCTTGCTAGCCTGCATGGGCTTTTGGCTTGCTTGCCTCATGTCCTTCAGCAGATGTTAACAACATCATTGTTCTCTATGTTCAGGCCAAACAAATGGTTCTGTATCATTGCCACAGAGATCTGGCAGACGGTGTGGCAGTCAGGACCCACCCACATCGGAACCGCATTGTCAAGCTGTGTCGTCCACGTGGTTCCCGAGTGCGCAGCGCGTCTCTAGAAATAGGAGTAGATATGGCCCCACAACAGTTCCAGCCTGCACACCACGAGTGTGCTAGATCGCTGATCGCTGATGGATGGTTGTCGTCACAACGTGGGACCTCCCGTAAGCTATAAGCTGAAGCGGTGCTGTCGGAAGCAAAATCGCCCACGGCGGCCGCGAATTGCCACCCAACTGACGTCGACACCGCCTGTGACGTCCGAGACATGCGTTTCCCGTGTCGTCCCAACATTTATCACTCTCTGTTCTTTGCTTTGTTTAATCCTCCAAGCAAAATCAGTCACCATGGCCTCCCAGCCGCCAACCCAGGCCCTCGCGCAGCACCTCGTGTCCCAGACGCTTGCCAGCGTCGCCCTCATGGAGAGCCTCCAGCTCATCAACGCCGCTGACGCCGCGGCCATTCGCCAGCACCTGCCCAACGCCTACGACACCTTCCCCCAGCTCAGCGCCGGTGCCACCCCTGTGGCCCCGGCCGCCAACATGACCCACAACGCATATGGCGCCCCCGGTGGTCTCGCCGGATCGATGCAGAACCTCTCCATCGGCGGAGGCGGAGCCGGCTACCAGCCCCCAGCTCCCGGAGGCTACCAGGTGCAGCAGACGCCCGTCCCCGTCGCCGCTGCTGCTACCGTCGCTGCTCCCGTCCGCGCCACCCCGCCGCTCCCTGCGCGCCATGGCGCCGGCAGCAACGAGGTCCACGCCCGCGCCCTCTGGGACTACAACGGCACCGAGGCCGACGACCTTCACTTCCGCCAGGGCGACGTCATCGTCATTGACGACGAGGTCAACGAGCAGTGGTACCGCGGCCGTGTCATTCCAGGCGGTAACGGCGTGCCCCTCGAGAAGGGTGGTCTCTTCCCCAGCAACTATGTCGAGAAGCTGTGAGTGTCATGTTCTGTGCTCCCCGTCTCGAGGTCCGGGGCGTGGGTCGTTTATGGTAATAATGGTGAACACTGGCCGGCGCTCCTGCCGAGATGGGGTGTGGCCATTGGCGCCGTGGCTTGAGAACCTGCTGCTAGAAGCCGATCCCGACGTTGGGAGATCGTTCTGCCAGAGGTGGCGACGGCGATCTTCGGCGTTGCCCAGCTGGCCTGCAGGCTAGCAGCGTGTGAGCCCCACAGAGTGTGCGCAAGATTGGCTCTATGGGCCCCCGCTGTGGCGCGAGTGGACGACAGTAATGTCGGCGTCCTACGTTTCTTCCTGCAGCGAACTGGCAAGGTCGGACAACAGTCCATTGCACCGTTCGTCTCGAGTACCGATGCCTGGCGACCGTGTGCGCTTTGTCTACGTACTTAGCGTGTTCAGACCCGCCTGATACACGAGATCGGTACACCAAGGTTACCTGGTGATCGTTGTCGACCGGCTGGGGAAGAAACATCGTTTGTGGTGGCTACTGGGCTGCCTTTTGAGTTGTCTTTCAGTCTTCTCCCTCCACAGCGGAGCAGCGCCGCCTTACTTTCACATCCTCTTACCTCCGCCACTCGACGACAACCTGCTAACTCCCAGTGCCCCCGGTGCCCCCGGTGCTCCTGGTGCTCCCGGTGCTACTGAGACCCGCCTCGTTGCCCCTGTGTACCAGCCCACCGACGCCGGCTCCGCGTCCGCCTACTTTCAAGCCCCTGCCGCCGCATACACAATCACCCCTCCCCAGCACCAGCAAGGCAACACAACGGTTGTGGTGCAGCAAGGAGATGATCCAAACAAGAAGGGCAAGATGGGCGCTCTTGGCGGCAAAGTGAGTACTTTTTGCATTCGTGCTGGTGGGGGCAGTTTCCAAATTCTGGGGTTCAGTCGATGGTTCTCAGTCCCGACTCTTTTTCACTCTGGGTCGTCCCTGTTTCAATGACTTTTCGGCTTTCATCTTCATTCCGAGGTCCTTTTGTGGACCTCCGCTGGAGGTATGGAGCATTACTCGGCGTCCCGTCCGTCCCGTCCAATCCTGGACCTCGCTGGGGAGTGTAGTCGACGCGTGCGCGCTCGACTTCAAACGCCGAGACAATGCTTGTCTGACCAACTGCCACCAAGCTGTGGCAGGAACGACAGCACCTGTGGCTGTCTTGCCTTGTGGAAGAACTGCCTTCGGCATCTCAGCGCTATACGTTGGTTCCAGCGGAGCGGCCCCATCCAGGTCACCACCACATTGCGCGTCCTTCGCGTCACAACTTGCACGCCACGGGTGTGCAAAAGGCTCTTGACCTTGTGAAGGACCGCGCCCTTCCTCCCCCTGCGATGGTGCTCTACACGCGCTGTTAGCGAGCGTTTGGGGATATGCCGTGATCCTTGCGGGTGCGGAGCGGAAAACGTGCGCTTTAGTCTGGCGTTTGTCAGCGATGGCTCGGTCCGACAGCGCTCGGCCCGAAGTCGCGTTGACACCGTGTAACGTTGCTCGTGTTCGGTGTCTGCATGTCTGGAAGTGGCACGCGTCGTCCCCTTGATCGCTGTAACCCCGAATCAGTCTGACCGACATGCTTCATTCTCCACAGCAACGGGGAGCCTTGATAGCTGACACAACACAGCTCGGCAACGCCGCCGTCACTGGTGCAGGCTTTGGTTTTGTACGTTGACGTCTTCCTTTCAGGAGCTTTCCACCTTGCTGACGCTCTCCACAGGGTTCCGCTATTGCGTCCAACATCGTCAACAGCAGTGCGTACCTCGTGGTCACAACATCAGGCTGTCAACTGACGTTTCCACAGTCTTGTAACCAGTCTGTTGATGGGCCCTGTTCCGCGCGTCCTCGCATTGTTATAGACCAAAAATTCACGCCGCCCTCACCTTATGATTTGTACCAACTTACCATGGAAGCTCCAATCTCCCATGTTGACTCCATTCGCTGCATGGACCACATTGATCGCCACGTCGCTAGGGATCTGACTGATCGGGAACGTTTCTCTCGTAAGACGTTGCATAAGCATTCGACTAGACAGGGACAACACTGTCCTAGTTTACTCCTCCAACGGACCCACTCCATCTTCCCTGTGCATTCCGATGGAGAGTTTGGTGTTGCTTGCTGTAAAGCCCGCATGGTTCCAGGACCCAGTCCGTATCCCAAACGCCTACCCCTCCAGGATCATCATGACACGTACGACACTGGCAGACAAGCATACGGAGGTTACAAGTTGAGGGCGTGCCGTAAGTGCCACTTTGAACAGGGGTCGCATCACAGCCTCTTCTGCCACTTGTGTCGCCAACTTCACACTATCAGAGGTAGTTGCTGGGGACTGGTCCTGAGTGCAAGGACCGGGATCTTCTCAGGCTGCTGCACATCACATTCACCAGCCACACAAAACCGTCGCTCGTGGCCCACTTGGGAATGAGGCCGGAACAGGAAGCCTATTGAATAACCTTCTGGGAGCGAGCCAGTTCCATCAATTAGAGTCTTCCTTCCTCTTTGCCCTCCCCAGCCAGCTCCGTGTGGCCGGATCTGATTGTGAATGTATCTGCGTGGGTGCTGCAGCCACACGTCGTCGCCAATTCGCTCCTCACGAAGGGCTGGCGGGCGGGCGAACGGAAGTGCCCACGTTTTGCCTGGAGAAAAGGAACGCGGCACGCGGCACATTGCAAGGCACCCGCCGCCGTGGCCGCCGTGGTTGTCCTGGAAAGCCTAGATGGCGACTTGCAAATTGATTTGGGTACAGAGTCCACAGCCGGGGCAGGGAGAGGTGGGCGAAGGAAGAGAGGAAGAATGTGCTAGCAGCTAGCAGGACAACAGAAGAGGGAGAAGTCCGCAATATTTGCAGTGTTCATATTCGTTGGGTACAGCCGCCCGCGGTTAATGGTAGTCTCAGAAGCCCCGACTTCCGAAAGTGACTCAAACCTTGTCATCAGTAGTGCGGCAGACGACGTGAACAATGCAGTGACTTGCATTTTCGTCCGCCACTTGGAAGCGCTTCACATGCAGCTTGCAGCTTTCCTTTGCTTGTATCTGTCTGCACCTTATTCCCGCTTCAAGCGCTCCACTAATACACGTCGTACTGCAAAACAACAATAAAAAAGCAAGCCTCGTTCCCAAGCTAAAGTTGCACAGACGAGTTGAGACGGACACCTGCTTCCGGACGCCTGCTTCCGGACGCCCGGATGTCACTTGGGGCACACAGTGTTGCGCCACCCGCAGATCTCACATTGAGGAGGGCAACCAGACGTCCCGAGGTTCCTGCAATTCGAGTGGCCCATTGCAACCAACCTCCATTGGAAGCTCGATTGGACTAGTTTGGGGGATCTTGTCCAGAGGCCTGGAAGCGTACCAACGTGCGCCACGGTGAATTGTATCCTTCCGTGCAAATCCTTGCGTCGACCCGATGTGTACACGGTCGACGTTTTCACGGAGCCGGAGCGCGATGTTGGGCGTGTCTGACTTGCGCCATGTTCCAGACCCCACTGCTTCCAGACTTCCTTGTCCGAGACATATATGTGTCAAGCCTCGCCGCGAACCGCAAAGCTCCGCAGAAATGCCTGTTCACTTCACAGCTTCCGAACAAGATTGTCACTTTGGGCGCGGGCGGGGCGTGCACTGCAATGGTCTTGGTTTGCCAAACGCCCCGCGCCATGGCGGTCAGTGTCTCGTTTAATGTGGCACCACTGACCCAACAAATCGAACAGCCTGTCTTGCAGTTGCACGTTGACATCCGCAGTCTTACCTGTTGCGGCTGAACGCACTTGAGGCTCCCCCAGTCTGACATTGGACTGTTCTGTGCTCTGCCACATTCAAGCTGACAGAAGACCTTATCGCGTCAGCTGAATCCTGTCCTTGGCACATTCTGGGGTCACAACATGGCACCGTTTGGGTTAAAGCTGGTTCCCGTTACTCCCGTATCCGTCCTGCCAGGCAACCGTCTGGGACATTCGGCGTCAATGGTACTGCCATGTGGTGCCCAGCCCTGGAAGATATGTGTTGCAAAAAAAGTGACTGAGAGAGCTACGCTGGGCGGGCCTGCCACCAGACTGCGAGGTCAAGGAGCATTGTTTCGAGCACTGTTTCCACTCTCGGGAAGCACCAGCACCGAGGGGGTGGCATAAGAACCTGAGACACATGAAAGCAGTGTCTGCGACTGTGCAAGTTACATACACGGCACCGAACCCGCGTTGGAGGCACCAAGTCTGTCGCCATCACGCGTCTGTCCAATGGAACAAGTCCGTTGTGCCAGCATGACGAACGACGATCAACTGGAAAGATCTTGGAATTACCCCTGGGGACCATTAAACGGCGCCGTGCACGGCCTTTAGACGATCGGATGAGGCATGATCGGCACAGCAATATTAAACACACCCAACAAACTGTACAAACTGTGTGCCAAGATGTACTGTACTGCATGCATGTTCGCGTTTAGAGGCAACCAATGCCAAGTGGCTACCTGGCGACCATTCGGCCAGGATCGAGGGACACTCCAGTTCAGTCCCCACGGCTGTTTTACCAGTTTCCCCAACTGTAGAATTTGGCTATTCGGCTCTGGTTCAAGTCCGCCCACAAGCTTGTTCGGTTTCTGCGGTTTCCGGAAAGTCCACTCCATTCTAAGCACCAGCTGCTTCAATAGTTTGAGCGGTTTTTTGTCCGGAATCCAACCCGAACAAACCACAACTCGGGGCCACAGGGGGGCAGGAAACGGGCACGGGCGGCAGCCGGAGCAGTGAGGGAGAGGCGGCAATCGCAACAGTCTTTGTACGACGCGGCCTCGCCCCATATTCCCGTAGTTCTGAGCCTGCCATGGTCCCGGTTGTGCAGCCTGTTCCGCACTTCCAGCCATTGAGTGTCCGGTAGTACGCATCACTTCCAGTACCGTCCGGCAGGGGAGCCTGCCCCCTGCAATTGTCCCCCTAGACCCGTCGCTCCTTGTCCCATGGTAAGAGCGCAACACAGAGAGAGAGACAGAGAGATAGTGAGTGAAGCAGGAGTATGTATGTAGATAGCGGGAGGGAGCCAGACACCAGCCCAGATGCTTGTGCCGCCATCCGTCTCTCTTGGCCTCGTGCCAGTTGTTATGTACGTGAGCCGAAACCGTGGCTTGGGCTTTTGGGCCTGAGATCTGTGGATCTGTGGCCGATCCGTGATCCAGAAGTGATCTGCAGGGTCCAAACGAGAGCCGCCGAGACGCCAAATGTCCGTCTCCTTTTTGCTTTTGCAAGTGAGACATCATTCCACAGCGAGCGCCGTACGAGCTCCGTACAAGTGCCGCGAGTTGCGGCAAGTGTTGCAAAATGGACAGCCGCACACACGAGTCTTGGATCCCACGCACAAACACCACCAGTGGGATCTGGGAATAGAATTAACCGCTGGACGTTGTCACCTGACAGCGTGCCACATTGTCGCCTTATCGTGGTGCTCTACATCAGCATTGCCCAAAGGGTTGCTTCAGTTTCCTTTGGTTCATTTGTATGGCTGTGGGTTCAGAGGACCAGAGGTGCTCCTGGTAGTGCTCGCGCAGTCCGCATTCTCAAACCAAAGCCATGACCACCCCATGTCGTTACCCCGCCTTGGGGGGGCGTGTCCTCCACGAGTACGCCGCACCTTCACACACCCTTTGTTGGTTCCTCTGTCGGGGACTTCTCCACCTTTCCGGGTCTCCCCCATGTTCCCGTGTCCGCAGATAGCCAAACCTGGCCAGCCCGCTGGGCGTATCAAACTTGCACAACCTCTGCCGCCGTTCTCTTCCTCCCTTCGTCCCCCCCGGCCTCATTTCCCTTGGCGTTTCCGGCCCAAGGTCAGTGAATGTCTCTCTGTAACGTGAACTCAACGTTTGGTGCCTAGGGACTTGTCCAGGCCGCACCGCTGTAAGCATGCCCAGCGGACGACAGGCTCGTACGTGCGAAACCCGCGGCCCAACGGTTGCCCCACACACCCTGCTTGCGGCCGAGCCCCCTGCTCGAAGGTTCAGCGGGTCTCGTCACGACAACCCGCGACGCACCGCAACCACCGCAACCTACTGGCTGCTGGTACAGCACAAGCACCGCACGACACTGCCCCGTCAATCAAGTCCTCCCTGGCACCATCCTTGGGCCTGGTGCCACCCATACACTCTGTCTCTGCTGAGCCCACGTCGATGTCTACGGCGTTTGTCCCCCACCTCCCGCCGGCGCATCTGCAACGTCCGTCCTTGGTCTTTGAGCCCCCCGACAAGCGCGCGTCTACGGCTCTGGTGCAGACCGACATCTTGTCCGCACAGCTGTCGTAGACGGTAAGTTCTACGACGGTACGACCGTGCGTTCTGAGACGCGCCCTGTTACAATGCAACGTAAACCATGTGGGGCCGGATGGCGAGCAACTCCCGCGCCTGTTCCGGAACGACCGGTCAGCTGAAGTGGATGGACCATTTATCTATCTGGCTTGCGTCGTCTTAAAACCAGTCCCAGAAACGCCCAGAACAAGCTCACCACATCACCACACCACCAAACCTGTTCGATTCACTCACCCGAGTACATCACCTGTGACACCACGACTTGGTACCACAGCCCACTGCGTCAACTCTCAGCCACTTTCGACCCACAGTAGCTCCTTGGTTCGCACAGTCATCGGCTTCGACGACTCCCATCGCCCAAGCCCCATCTTAGTCAGCAGCACCGTTGAGTATCAGAGGCCAGATTGATGCTTGCGGGTGAGCAAGTACACGGCTTCGTTGGGCCCGACACCGACATGTACGGCGGGGTCCAGCCCGTACACCACTTTGAGGTCTCGCAGCATCCCCGGCGCACTCCCACCCCACTCCACAGCACCAGCCCACTTCCACTGGGAGCTGCCGACGACTGGAACACCCACGCCCAGGTCGCCCACGCGCAGGCTCAGGCCGTTCAGGCCGTCCAGGCAGCTCAAGCCCACGCGCAAGCAGCAGCTCACGCCCAAGCCCAGTACGCATCGTACCGGCACTTGACCCCAATTCCCACCGACTCCCCTCAGCGCAAGTCCAGCGAGGGCTCGGAGGTTGAGGCCAGCATGGCACTGTCCGGTCTTGGGCTTGCACTGCCGCACGTTTCCCACATGCTCGGCAGCACCATCAAGCGCCGCGACGAGCACAGCCCTCGAGTGACGCCGACTACTCAAAAGAAGCTCCGCAAAGACGACAAGCCAGCAAAGGACACGCGCAAGTCGTGCGCCGAGTGCCGCCGGCTCAAGGCCAAATGCGACCGTGTTTTCCCATGCTCCAACTGCCGCAGGCGCGGGTGTGCTGTTGTCTGCCCCGACGGTGATTTGAGTTGCATGCAGGGTAAGCGACTTGTGCTTGCGTCCACCGAGAAGCTCCACGACCGCGTAAGTCACAGTGATAGTCGGTGGGCAGGGACACAGCAACAGCATGTCCAGAACCTGGCCCCGCCGTAAACCGCTCGTGACACTAACAGGTTCTCGCAGATTGCCCAGCTCGAAGCTGCTCTCTTCCAAGCGCACTCAAAGGTCGACACTGAGGCCCATCCGCTCTTGGCACCCCAGTACCTTGATGGCGGGTTCGCGAACTTGCCGTCCAAGACCCCACCCCTTATTTCGCGCACCGACTCGCCGCCATTCACTGAGTTGAAGATGGAGGGTGGCCGTCGTTCGTCGTCTCCGGGCACATACTCGTTCACACCATCCAGAGTTGCGTCCGGTGGCCGTCTCACAGTCGATGCTCTCTTGCTCTCCGACGAGATTATGGCTCGCGAGAGCGACTGGATCGGCGAGAACTCGACCCCTGCCCAATTTCTTCTTACTCCCGACCAGGGCCAGAACCGTCCCGCCAATGCCATCCGCCTTGCCGAGATCATGTCTGTATTGCCCCCTCGCGAGGAGACCGGACGCCATGCCGCACGCTTCTGGGTCCAGAGTGGATGGTACCAGCACATTCTCACGCGCGACGAGTTTGAGACCGTTTACGAGCCGGCCGTCTACAGTCCAACTCAAGCCAACCCCATTTCGCCACACAAGCTGTCCATCGTGCTCATTGTGCTCATGATGGATAGCTTCTTCGACCTTACTCGCGAGACCGAGGACCCCAAGGTTGCGATGTACTGGGACGCGGTCCAACGGTGCTTCGACACTCGGTTTGGCTGGGCCGCATCGGTTGCCGGTGTGCAGGCTCTCACCCTCATCACCTACTTTGTGGGCTTTGGATGGAAGGGGGCGAGCGCCTCCAACTTTTATTGGGTGCGCCGCATGACCACCGCTGTTCAGCAGCTCGGCATGCACAAGGAGCCGCACCCTTTGATCGAGTTTGGGGAGGCGGAGTTCCGCCGCCGCGTCTTCTGGGAGTCGTTTGTCTGCGATGGTCTCATGTCCATCAACCATGGTCAACGCACTGCTATCCCTATCGAGAACATCGAGTGCCGCTACCCAAATGTGTCGACACGCCTCACCACGCGTTACGAGTACATGCGCCGCGTCAACTACAACGTCCTTGACCTGGGTCTCCGTCCCGACTCTAACCCGGCCAGCCCCGAGCAGATCCGCGCTTGTGAGGAGGAACACATGAAGTTTAACCCCAGCCGTGTTCCCTCTGAGCACTGCCCGGCCCTTGTCAACACTCCCATGCCTGAGCCTCGTGTCGATCTCACTTCAATGGAGCCCTTGGACCTGGCAAACACCGCCAACTCGACTTGCTATTACAAGTGCCTCTGTGAGTGCTGGTGAAATTCGAGAAAAACCAATATAAATTTCATTGCTGACTGCCCTCAAGTGTTCCTTTACCGCCCGGCGCTGCGCCGTCTTGTTGGCCGCATGCGTTCCAACCCCGACGTCAAGTTCTCCGCTTGGGACCACAAGGTCGCGACGACCACGATGGAGACTTGCCGTCACCTCATTACCGCGGGCAAGTACTTTTCTCGCCGCCAGCCTCGTCTTGCTGGACGCACGTGGACCACCTGGGTTCAGATCTTCTCTGCTGCGGTGTCAATGTCTGCCCTTGCTGTCTGGTGCTCGCCCCACATGGACCCATCTTTCCTCGCGCAGGCGTACCACGACCTCGAGGAGGTTCGTCAGCTTATCGAGGGTGTCAGCTCGGACAGGGCCAACAGCATTTCGTGTCTCATGCCTGCCCTCCAGGGCATGGTTGCTGGCCGCTACCCTCACCTTGTTGGACAGGACGCGAGCGCAGTGTGTATCCACACGCAGTCCGAGGACATGTTGTTTGGTCTTCTCGGCGGCGAGGTCTCCAACTATGGTCCTCCTGGTCTCATGTCCACCGAGAGTATGGCGCCGTTCCCGTTCGTCGCACCTTCGATGCCCACGCCCGTCCCGACTCAGCCCAGTCAGGCCGCTGGTCTTCGCCCCGTCGCTGCTGGCTCGCAGACGCCTCGCCAGAACAGTGGCAGCTCTGGATCGGCCGTCGGATCTGGAGGCTCCCTCTCACCTGTGGACTGGACGACCACACCTCCCGACGCGTCGGTGGGCTCCAACGTCGACTGGAACACCATGTCCAACTACATGGTGCTCCCGCCTCAGCAGACGCCGGCGCCAGCGCGCTCGGCTCCAACTCCAGGTCGTTTCCAGAGCTCGCTCCCGACCCCTCCCATGCCCGACAATAGCATGATGATGCAGGCAGCGACACCGGGCGTCGGGGACGACTCGGAACCCCTCTCCACCACGGAGCTCTGGGCCCGTCTCCAGACCTTCTACGAGCCCACGGTATGGTGGGGTCTCGGCGACGGCTACGACGTCATGCCCCCCGTTCGCACGCCTTCGGGCGCCGGGTCCATCCCGCAGACGATGCAGACGGGCATGGGTATGGCTACCCCCGTCTTCACCCCTGTCCCCACTGTCCCAATGGGTGTTTACCACCACTGAAACAGCCTACCTGCCTCGCACCTCGCATGCCTTCCCCCCCTCCGCGTATGTAGTACCATTAGAACTCTTGGATGGTTAGCTTGAAAGAACAAACAACCCCTGATAGTTTGTATCGCGTTAGAATAGAGCAATGGTCAGGCCCGCAAGAGTAATGCAAAAACGGCCATGCCTACAACAAATCTTCTACTTTGGTCTGTGTGTTACGATTCTACTGCGGAGTGGGGCCATCGACCCGTGGAGTGGAGATGAGATGTCTGCTGGTGGAGTGGAGATGTCTGCTGGTGAAGTGGAGCTGTCTGCTGGTGAAGTGGAGCTGTCTGCTGGTAAAGTGGAGCTGTCTGCTGGTAGAGTGGAGCTGTCTGCTGGTGAAGTGGAGCTGTCTGCTGGTGGAGTGGGGCTATCCGCGGGTGGAGTGGGGTGGCGGATCTGTTCAGTTGGGTAGATGACTGCACAGAACTTATCCGCCACGCTTGCGGGCGGTCCTCCATCGTGCTGGCGTACCAAGATTGTGGAAAGAACGTTGTGGACGCAGGTTACGCGACTCTTCGGTTGCCTGCCCGCGTCATAATCCTCCACGCGCTTCGCCTGGGCCACCAAGTCCGCAATGACGCGCAACAGAGCGCGCGTGTAGTCGGCCACGTGGGCGATGCAAAATTCTTGGGCAATGCCATATTTGGGCGCCTCCGCCGTGCTCTTGATGAATGAGACTTCCAACATTGGGCCTGCTTTCGGGTTCTCAACCTTCTGAAGTTTCCTCACGAATGAGAGTGGGAGTCGGGGTGGACGTGTGACGGTGTGACTGGTAATGCATCGTCGCACCCACATCCATTCCTGGTGGACCTTTGGGGTGTTCTGCATTTCACTCACAGTCGTCGACCGGCTGTGTTGTGTAGGAGCGTTGCGCCAAATGGTTGGGGACGTCATGTAGGGCGGGGGGAAGCTAGGGTAGTATCCTTGAAGGCGAGCGCTGCGAATCAGAGCTGCAGCCCCCATATCAAATTCGCGTTGACCGGGCGGAAGGTTGGCGAGGAGGACCATAATGAGCGGCATGTCGACTTCTCCTCCCCTGCACACTGCTGCAGCCGAAAGCAGCATGGACTGTGCGGCGGGCGGAACTACAGTCGCCAGGGTACGGTAAACTGAGGGGGGTGGAGGGGGGTCGACTAATTTTAGGAGTCTTAGAAAGGCTACCCATGACTTGTCATCAAGCTCAGACGGAGGTTGCTGACCAGCGAGGGTTTCCTCGTAAGTCTGTCCCGAAAGCTTCTCCCACCCTCTCATCGCAGTATCGACGTTGCCGGCAATTCGCTCCGCGTTGATGTAATGAACGAGGAAGTCGCGTGAGAGCTGAACCTTGCTGAGCCCGTCGTCACTCCGTCCCGGGGACAGAACCAGGACAAGATCCATGAAGAGATGGGTGGGGACAATGCTGCCCTCGCGGCGAATTCGGGGTGGCACCTTTGCTCCTTCAGGTAGGTTGCTCGGGACAGTGGTAGAACAGCTGATCCAGAATTTGACCAGTTTGGTGTACATGCTGGTGATAAGACCCTGTCGCTCGTCTGGCCAGCACTGGTCGTTCTCGAGAGCCTCGGCCTTGGTTGTTTTGACGATCTGGACAAACTCCATGAGGGTCTCGAGAGCGTCTTTGTAGGTGCTCGAGGCAACATACGCATCCAGGAGAGCAGCCCACAACTCCCAATGCCACGTCTCCTTTTCAGTCGGCTCGTCGCCTGCCTGCAGGCACCCAATAATCGCATCGCGAACCAAGGTTGGGGTGGGGCGCTTTTCGCGAACAACTGCCTGCAGTGCCAGACCCAACAGCTCGGGATCCATCGGTGGGAGAAGTCCCAAAGCGATTTCAAGAGGAACTGGGAGAGTCTCCAAGCGGAAGATAGTGAGGGCCATGGGGTGCGTGACTGGAAAGCCTTCCTTATGCTGGCGCTCGAGGAGAGAACGGACGGCGACAAAGCCTCCTTGTTCGGGAACGTCGAGAAACAGACCGATCATTCGATCGTATGTGTCGCAGAGGTGAAATATGGTTTCAGACTTCAACCACAATACTGGTTTGATATGGCGACGTGGGTGGGGAGCGGCGGGCGGACGCGGACGACCGGCTGCTGCCTCTCGGCCTGTTGACTCGGGATATCGTGGAGGATCCACAGCTGGTGTATCCTCTGTATCAGGCTCCACCCTTGGCGCGTTTTCCCAAATACCATTCAGATACAGGTGAGCCAGGCTAAGTGCACTTGTTGTCTTCTTCTCATCCAGGTACCCCTTTATACGGCCGAGGACGTCGTCGTGATTGTCACCAATGACATTGATCGGCTCAACGTCCAGGTCCGGTCCTTTCTTTGACTTGCGGTAGGCCTTAATGCGCCTACGCATCGTACTAAAGATTTCTTTGGAATGTCGACGGTTTAATGCTCGCATCTCGGGCGTATCGAGCCACTGGTCGATCTTGTCTTCTGCGTCGGGTAGTTCCATTGTCGTGGTTTTATCCTTGCGGGGGGACCGGTAAAGGGAGACCTCGCCAGGAAAGATGTCACCAGCATACCAAGTGACGACCTGCCTCTTGGGATGTAGTTTCGCGAACTTGTCCAAGATTGTCACAGTTTGGTTGCAGACAGGCGCTTCCGAATCGAGTGCGTTGAGGTGGGAGCGCCGTGCGGTCACTCTCGAGGTGCTAAACGACGAGGAGTAGGGAGGCCGAGTTAGGAGAGGAGATGTGCGCACTCGCACTGGCCATAAGAGGCCTGACCGCGAAGGCCCCGCAAAAAGTGCGCGCATGTAGATGGGGGGGGATGGATGGTGAGGACGAGTGGTGACCAGCGACAGATGGGGGCAGATGGTGTGTTAGTTGTCAAAAGTTGAACATGACTGACGGCGCAAAACAACGAGCCAGGCACGGCGACGTCACTGAGGTCGAACGGGCGCCCCAAGTGCTACCAACCATCGACCGTCTCTTATGGACCTCTGGGGTTTCCGTCTACATTGAGGTCAAGGCCAAGCAGCTCCCCATTGACCTAAGCAGAGTATTCCAAATTCTAAATCAAGACAAAAAGTCCCTTTTTGTAACTCGGGTAAGGTCAACGACCACAACTGCCGCACACAGTCAAAGCCTCCCCCCCAGTCAACCTCGCAAAGCATCACCGCATCGGTTCGGAGTCGAACGCTACCAGGCCGTTGTGATGAGGGGCCGACGCTGCGCACACAATACACGTACACGAGTAGCTGGAAAGCTGCGCGACATAACAACGGATCGCGTGATTACGAGGATACCCGGTCAAGCGCTTCGCGACTACTGTTTGCGCGTGCTCGCACATATGGACCGCAGGGGTGGTCCAGGGCAACAGGGGAGAGAATACACCCTACTCAAGAGAGGATTTCTGCCTGTTGACCCAAGGCTGTGCGGCGGAGTCGGCTTGTACGACTGAACAACATGGGCATACCGGTCCGAGAGCACCAGCGGTCAATCAAGGGTCGTCATGAGTTCAGCCAAAGCCGGTTAACCATCTGGTCAGTATAGTCAACACAGTGACGGCTACATTGGTCGGTAAGGGTAGTCCAAGAGGTTCGAGCCGTGGACAAGGCGTCCACACAAATGTGGGAACCAGTGTACCGCGCTGCGCCGGTCAACCGGCCTGTAGGGTATATCTGCATGCCCCGCCTTCAAGTCCATTACACTTGTCTCTCATTAACACCGCATCGGCTGCCCATCTATGCCATTGCGGCAATCGCCTTGTGCGCCTCGACGTTACCGAGCCAGTCTGCACGCCTATGCACGTCAGCAGCAAGTCGACGATCCGAGCCACGGTCTCAGCCAACGGGCTACTTACGCGTCATCGAGGTGGTCATCCAGATCACGGACAGCCTGGTGCACGCCGCTCTTGACGAGCTTGAGGGTCCCAGCAACGACAGCACTGGGCGGGAAGGCAACGGTTGCGCCGGCAGTGGGGTTGTACGCTGGCTCCCCCGTAGCGAGCTTGTCGTTGTCGAGCTAGATTGCTTGTCAGCTTACCGGCACGCCGTAACACAAATATTGCAGCTGTGCACGTGTCGTATTCTAGCCATCAAATCCAGGAGCGAGCCACTCACCACAATGCCAATAGCGCCAGCAAAGTCGCTCCTCAGCGCAACCAAGATAGCCTCCCCAGCCCGACCCAGCTCCGCGCCCTCTGCAGGTGCGACATAGACGCCGACAATGCGCTTGCCATCAGTGGCAGCCTTGGCACGCGCGAGGTCCAGTCCCAGCTCGGCAGTGGAGGAAAGGGAGGTGTAGCGGTGCACCAAAGGGTACGCGTCGGTGATCTCCATGTTGGTTGAGGTGGTGTTGCTGCTGAGCAGGAGGCCGGTGACAGTGGAGCTAGTGTGGGCTGCTGCGTGGAGTATGGGGAGCGCGTATGCTGTAGGTGTGAGGGTGTAGGTTGTGCCCGACATGTTGGGCTAGTTGGACGGGAAGAGTTGGATGGAATGGAGACAGCAGACGGGTGTGGATGTGCTGAAACGGTGACGCTGAGGTGGAGGTCGCCTGTCACGTGTGGCGTGTGGCGGGGGGTCGAGACGGGTTGGGTGGCATGGCTGCTGCATCATTTTGCATCTGGACGAGACTCTGACTTGTCTAGCACGACATGGAACCTGCATACGTAGATATTCTCATGGCCACGATGCATCTGCGTTGTCGCATAACGGCGATCGGGCAGCCGTGTAGGCCTGGACGGGTGTTCACTTTCGTCTACCCAAAACTCTGAACTGGTCTGACTCCCTCCTCCCTCCTCCCTCCTATACGACGCTCTGGACAAGATGCAAGCTTCACCTCTCTGGTTCTCTGGCCGCACACTGATACTAATATGATAGCCAGGTCTGTTTGACCGCACACTTCCCTGATACCTCAACGACTCGATAGGTCATTCTCGGGCGGTTACAACCATGTCCACCATGTTCCTCCCGCTGCCCCCCTGGGACAAGACATTCGGGCCCTTCCAAGCTGGCCACATTGGATGTGAACCTCTCCGATCCGAGTGCTGCTGCGCGCCTTCTCCCAACTGTCCAGTCCGCGAACGTGTGTCACCTGGGTGCAGCATTCGGTCCTCCTTGCAGAGGATCTTCCCAACCGGGACGCCGTCCCTCTCCTCCAAAAGCTTTGGCCTGCTCGGCCCATCTCTTTCGTGAACTGTATCAATGCATGATGGTATAATGCTATGCGGTGGCATGCTCCTGCCTGTATATTGTCAGCTACGACTCGACAGTAAAGAAGTCCCCGGGCCAAAGCTCACCGCTGCCTGGCCCGTTGCCCTCATCTCTACTTCTTCTTCTTGCCCTTGCCGAGCATGGCACGCTTTCCTTGGCCTGTAACGTTAGCTATGTGTCATTTTTGCTGTGGTGCTGCAAGAACACCAGATAAGCTAGCGCGCAACTAGGCGGTGGAGGGATCGCCATCGGCTCTCCCATGTCCTGCCTCGTCTCTTTGCCTAGCCGTCCTTTCTCCACTGCTACACCACCACTCTCCCACTTACCCTTCTTGGGGGGGCCCTTTCCAAGCTTCCTCTTCCTCGCCACGTCGGCGAAACGCTCCTCCTCCCTGGGGTTGACAAGCCAGGGAGCACGGGCAGCGTTGGGGTCACGCGCGTTGTGTCCAGGCTTGACACTGCGCTCAATCTCCACGCAGCCCTCGGGAACAAGCTTGTCCTTGGGGAGCATGTAGCTCGAGTTGAGTCCGTTTCCTTCCCAGCCCGCGTAGGGGTTCATGGCCTTGTTCGAGGTGATAAACTTGATCGAGGGCATGCTCAGCTGCGGGGCATAGTTGATAATGGAGGGGCCGCGGAGTCGTCGCTTGAGGTATTTTGCGCCGTTGCGGGCGTTGGAGACGACGGGGAGGGTGTTGAAGATGGGCGCACGCAGCTGTGAGAGCAGCTGCGTGAGCTGTGGGGCCGGCATGGTGTAGGTGTGGGGTGGGATATGTATATTGTCGTCGACTTTGATGATCGCAGTCTCGACTTTCGGACCATCCAGGCAAAGGGATCAACAGGTTGATACATTTGTTTCCGCCGCACACTCTGCCACGTGGATGTTAGACGTCAGTGTCTTTACAATGACACATCATTTTAAATGGACAACGCCCAATGTCCGCGTTTTGTACCAGGCACGCGTCGATGTGTCACTTGGTCGTCATGGATCCAACGAGCTCCTCCCTCGTTTCCCACTTGTGTCTGATCTCTGACGTTGCCATGCAGAGCTCGCTCATGCTACTAAGCTACTAACGTGAAACATGTCACGGCTTCACCAGGCATTCTGCACCGGCACCAGGGACGCCATCCTCTCTCCCAAGTGCCGGGCGAGAGAGAGAGAGACAGCGCGACAGCCATGCGGCCACCTGCAGATGAGGCCAGAAGCCAGCCCGCTCGTGAGGCCTCCGCCTCTGTATTCCAGGGCCCCGGTCGTGTGTGCATCCTCCTCCCACATCCGGGGTGGTCGTTCCCCGAGTAGAACACTCCGCGTCCCGGCAAGACCATACACGAGCGTAGAGATCTGCTGTTCGGCTACAGGAAAAAGGAACGCGGAAGGCCAAAAGCCACAGCCAAAACGCGCAAAACGGCGCGTGCCAGAGACATGGCTCTACCGTCGCTTGTTGCCTATCAGTCTCGTACCTCGTAGCTCGTCTACGGCGCCGCACGCGGCCACTGCGGCGACATCGTTTTTTTAAAGAAAACCCCATCCAGGTTCAGGATCCAGGCCCATCGCCTCGCGCCTGGTCGGTGCGCTAAACGGCACAGTGAGGTGTCTCCCACATACCTCATCTGGGGATGCCGGGTCGTTACACCCAGGCAACGTGGCGTCCTGCGCCACTGCGGCCGGTGTCGACGCCATCTACCCCAGAAGCAACAACTTGCCATGGCAACTTGAAGTCGCCGGTGCGCTCGCCGAGTTCTGCCCGTGTGCATTGCTTTGTGCACCGAGTTGGCATGTCGGGCAACGGTGCAGACGGCTGCGCACCCCACACCTGCGCGTGTATGCCACTGCCTGCCACACCTGGGCGGCATTCCTTCCTCGCATGCTCCCCGCACCGAGCCGCTCGAGCCGCTGGGGCACCGGCTGCCAGCGGGGACGCCACGCCTGCTGGGCCTGAGTCAGGACCCTCCTGGCGCATCCAAGCGCGAGGAATCTGTCACAATGTCTGTAAACGAAACACCCAAGTGGCAGAGTCGTACATAACCCAGACACCCCCGCGCACCCGCAGATGGCTCTCCCCGAGAAATGTAGTTGTGCTGGACCTCTCACCATAACCACCACCGCTTCTCGACACCATGGCCGTCCCCACACCTACTCTCACCGCGTCGACCTCGATGGCTTCGCTCTACACTGTCGCTACCGCCTCTCTTAATCCTCTCAAAGACTCTTTTTCTTTCACCCCTTCGCGCCCTCCCCGCTCTATCAAACGGGAGCCTACCTTTTACTCTGACGAGGACGTCTTTGATCCTCCTCCTCCTATCCAACTCGAAGCCAGCCGCCGCTCATCGACCGACTCGGCATGTGCCACCTCGGCTGAGTTGGGTCGTCGCCAACCTGGTCTCTCCCAGCTCTCCCTCACCCTTCCCCTTTTCACCCAGACGTCGATGGGACCGGCGTCTCCAGACTCCCCCACTATCCATACGCCAAACACACCCGAGTTCCGCGGCCGTTCATCGTCGACATCCACGAGGACCAGTAGGCGCAAGCCAGTGCCATCTGACATGGACATTGAGGGATCAATGCTGCACGTCGATCTTGTCGCTCTACTGGAAGACGCACGTAAGAGGGAACAGCGCCACCCACGCCCAAGCGTGTCTTCCATGTCTGCGCTTTCCATGAACTCGCTCGGACCTATCGGAGCCAGTACACCCATGAGTGGCACGTTTTCATCATCAGAGGGCATGGGCGACAGCATCCCCAACTCGACGCGGCACGTCCTCACCATCGACCCACCCATGCCTGAGCTGCGCCATTCCTCCTCAGAGGTCGGTTACAATCTGGCCCAATCTCCTGGCCGGAGGGCCAGCGAAGCAATTGTCACTTTCCCGTCGTCAGTTACTTTCCCGTCGTCAGACCCGACGGACGAGAACCAGACATACATGAGCTACTCGGGGCGCGACAGCATTGTGCCAGTCTCCCCAGGTGCCGCGTTCAACATCCCTCTCCCCTCCACGGCTGTTGTACACTCTTCTGCCTCGAGCCAGCACTCGTCCCACCACTCTAGGCACCACTCGCGCACCCGATCCTTTGCGTCCCAGACCCGCGCACGAGGAAACGCCAATCAGCGGTCGTACTCTACGTACCCGCCGCCGCAAATGCACTCTACGTACCCACCACCGTCGGCCGTCTCTGACTATTCCGTTCCAACCACCTCACCCACAGCCGTGAGCGGCTCACCCTCATCGGGCTCGGGGCCGTTTGGCAACTCGACCACCAACCGTTCACCGGGGTACCAGTACCAGTACCAGTATGCATACGCCCTCCCGCCAACGGCGCCTACGCCTCTGCCACTGCAAAGGGACGAGTCGCCTATTGAGCAGCCCATCTACATTCACAAGCGCGGTGGGGGTCCGTTCGAGTGGGTCAAGATGCTGTGGTACTTGGGGTTCATTTTCCCGCCCTGCTGGATTGCAGGCATGTTTCTGTGAGTAGTTGGACATTGTTAAATGTGGAAGGGTCGGAACACTGACAGTGTCAGGCTTAGAAGGATTGAAGACCTCGACTACAACTTTGAGGCCAAGACCGTCGATGAGGAAGAGGAGATGAAGGCGTATTGCGAGGTGAGTCATGTCCGCTACAACGCTGCATAGCGACGCATCTGACGCGTCAGTCCGAAATCTTCTACTCGCGCCGCTGTACCATGGCCATTGGTGTTCTCTCCATCGTCATTGCCGTAGCGGCATGTACCGTCGCCACCGTTCTCATGGCCACCGGGAAGAACTACAATGCCGCCTAATGGTAACAGGGGCGCCAGACCCTCTCTTCCCCGTTGTGATCATTGTCGTACTTTTGTTGTAAACAGTTGGTTGATTTTGGGGTCTACTGCAAGAAGAAAAGACGTACATGGTCAATTACACATAGGCGTGAATTCTACAATGTCACACTTCTACTGCCCGTCGTCCTCATTGATGGACAAGCTTGCAGCTAAGGCGTCAAGCGCCTCACTGGCGGACGGTTCTTCAGTACCAGCAGCCTTGGTACGCTCTGTACTGTCGCCCTGCACCATAATGGCGGTGTAGACCTCACCAATGCCCTGGGCACGAAGCATGAGGTCTGAGTGGTCGCCATCTTCCACAAAATGCGCAGCAAACTGGATCTCACGAGGGTGCGTAGCGAGGGCCTTGCTTAGCCATTCTGTGTGCCACGGCGTCAGTGTTCCGACAATTGAGTCCTGAAACACCACACTTAAAACTCACGCTGGCCATTTCGCGGCACCATACCATCCTGTCCCCCCCACCAAACATCAATAGGGAGCTTGTCCGGGACGATCCCAGGACCCGAGGAACGTGAGATCGTTGTCGAGTTTGAGCTCGGACTGTCGGTGCGTTCCCTTCCCCCTTCACCGTCGCCATCCCTTGCACCTCGTTGCCTAGCACCGCGCTTATTCCCCTCGGCGTCGGAATCGGTGCTGGAAGGGGACCTGGGACGTCCGCCGCCCGTTTGCGCCGCACGCACCGCACCCGCCACACCAGCCAGTTCGCGCACGAACCACTCCGGCCCGGTGTGGCTCCCACGGTTGAGGCAGAGCATGTGCTCCTGCCCGATTCCGCGAAAGTCCTCGGCGTAGAGATAGTCCATTGTGAGCTGCAAGAGGGATCATAGCATCAGCGCAAGAACGAACGAGTTGGGCATGTGACCAATTGGTCTGGCCTTTAGGCCGGCTACCCACGTATTTGGCGCTGGGCGCCCACAGCCGCGTACGAGGCTTGTTGTCCGTATCGGTGCCCGCCTCCGCATTGATCGCATCGCCCTCTGGCATGGGGATCGTCTCGCGGCCCGCATGTTCGCTACGGGCCGTAGTGTTGTTGGACGAGTGGTCGACGCCGTCGAGATCTGCACCATTCTGGGTATTATCGTCGGCCCGTGTCGGTTGTGTTGGTTGTTGTTGATCCGTGATACCGGCACCAACGCTGACATTGACCAACCCGCCCCACCAAGACTTTACAGCGCCCATCGCCTCCCCGACAGCCTTGGAGGCTGTCCCATACGCCTCTTCTGCATTCTTGAGTGCGGGGATGACGTAGGGCAGCGTCTTGTCCTGGGTGGAGATTAACGCGTCGGGAATCCAGTCCAGCGGTTGCCGATATGCCAGAGGGTCTGTAGCCGGTAAAGGTGGGGACCAAGGGGATATCAAGTAGACCGCTGGAGGGGGCGAGAGACCAGTGAGGAAGGCCGAGGGGTACGTGGAGAGGAGGCGTAGTGCGCAGCTGCGAGAACGTGTTAGTCGCAAGATAGGCGACCATGTGCTTGATACCCACTAGACACCAGCGCTGGTGGCTATCATGTGCGCTGGCTTGACATTGAGGTGTTCGAGCACAGACACGATGATCTCTACACGAGTGTCAGCCGGCAACGAATTAACAATAGCTGGGGAACTCACTGCACGATACCTCTATCCGATCAGCGAGCGGCACCATGGGCACCGCCCCCACGCCTGGTCTGTCCACAATAATCAGACGCAGGCCATACCCAGCAGCCAAGGGGTCTTGAGGAGCTCCAAACCAGCGCGTGCAACCGGATGGGGGTACGAAGAGGACGGGCACGCCGTTTGGGTCGCCGATATCGGCATAGCTCACGCTCAACCCCGTACGCGGACACCGCGGCAGGCGGAGGTTGAACTTGAACAGCGCAAAGTAACCATGCGGGTCTGTCAGAGGTGTTGGCTCCTGTGGCTCTGGTGTAGAGGACATGGTTGTGGAAAGCACAAACGTGGGATTGAATGGATGATGACGACAATGACAACGGCGGGACATCCCAAGATGGAGAGACCTCCACTCTTTTGACGACGACTGAGATTGTCGCGTTTCGCGGGTCTGATCATAACAACACTCCATCGTCATCCCATCTGTGACTTCTACAACCCCCACACCCTCGACGCGTTGCACGTTACAGCATGAGCACACCGGAGGCCGGCGCCGCATCGGCGGTCCCATCCAAGCCTGCTGCATCCCCGCATATCGTCGCCGACGCGCCTTTAATCGACAAGCACCCCCGCTCCGCCGACGATGACACGCCCCTCCCAGACGCCAAGCGTGTCAAGACCGAGGCAATGGATCTTGAACAAGCTGGCGGTGATGGGGTGACTGCTTCTATAGGAACACAGGTCCCATCAGTGACTCCAGCCTTGGCGCGAGACAGCATGACCACCGTGTCCGACCAACACCCACACGTTGACATCGACCACGACCGCGACGGCGAGAGTGAAATCGATTCCACCCGCAGTGCACCCCCAGCATCCTCTACACCCGCCAGTGCTACCGCCAGCGCATCCGCCTCTGCTGCGGCTAGTCCGGACAAGAAGAGCGCAGAGGACAAGAAGGCGCTCGAGAGGCGTCTGCGTAAAGCCGCGCTTGACAAGCAGCGTCGCGAGCGCAAAAAGGCAGAGAAGATCGCGGCCGCTGCTGCTGAGGCTGCTGCTGCTGCGTTGGCCGCCGAGTCGCCTGCATCGGTGCCGGACAAGTCCGAGAAGAGTGAGAGCAAGGACAAGAAGCGGCCAAGAAGCAAGGTGAGTTGATGTGTGTGTGTGTGCAAGTGGCTGAACTAGTTCCAGCTCGACGAGCTCAAGGCCGAGCGCGCGCGTTCCGCGTCTACTGGGCCCGGTACTCCCCGTTCTGGCGCGGCAGGAGACGACGACGACCAGTATTGCGTGTGCAAGGGCGCCAACGAGGACGACGAGACATACATTGGCTGCGAGGTGTGCGACAACTGGTTCCACCCTTCCTGCATGGGCATCGCGGAGAACGACGTCGACCTGCTCGACGTGTACGTCTGTCCACCGTGCGAGGAGCGGACAGGCAAGATCACCGTCTACAAGCGCGTGTGTAAGCGCGGCGGCTGTGAGCGTACAGCCAGGCCAGAGTCCAAGTGAGTGCAGAAAAAACGGGACGCAGACATTGTTTGCTCTGATAACTGACACGCCCAGGTTCTGCTCGTCACGGTGTGCGTTCCAACATGCTCAAGGCGTTGCCGCGTCCATCGACAAGGCTGGACAAGAGAACCTCACAAATGCTCTGGCAGCTTACCCGTCCCCTACACCCAGCGTCGCCATCGAGACCCACGCCGCCGGCAGCTCGCCGGCCGCACACCTCCCCGAGACTGGCGGGGCGGCAGCCCTCCTCGCCAGTCTGGAGGCTCAGGCCGAGGACGTTGCTCGTGCCGCCCAGGTTGTTGCCCAGCGCCAGGCCCTTCTTGCGCGTGCAGTTGAGAGATGGGAGGCTCTCGCCCCAGCCCCTCTTCCCGAGGGATCCGCCCCGGCCCCCAAGAAAAAGAGCAGCAAGAACAAGCGTCGCGACGGCGAGGCGGCTGCTGCCGCTGAGAGGCCGTGTGGATTCGACCACCGGCTCCTCTGGGATGACGGACCCGTGGCCGAGTGGGCCGCAGGCGGCGTCGAGGAGGCTGGAGAGGAAGAGACGTGTGCGGCAAGGAGGAGGTGTGAGCGGCACCAAGGCTGGCAGAGGACCATCGGCGTCGCACTGGACGTCGAGTATGCGCAGCTGGAGCGCCGAAAGGCCGAACTGGACGGCATGGTGGACCGCGTGGAGCGTACGGATGCGGCAGAAGCTGCAGGGCAGAGGAGCAGGGCAGCTGTGCACGCACGTTTAGGATAGAGTGAGGGACACATGCAGTTGGGTATGACGCCCACACACGACCGTGGAATGTTCCGTCTGGGAGGACGACAAATACATTGTATTTCTAACGTCATGCACCCCAAAAAGCGACCGGGACACTGGTGAAGAGGGTACGGTTACTGCCCTCATCAAGACGTGCTTGTACAATGAACAATGACAGCGTTGGTCATCAATCTGCATGGATGGGCCGGTTGGCTGAATCATCGCTGCCCACGCCGTGGGCGGCCTCCACCCATGGTCGATCGGTTTTGGGCGGTGACGCAAATTTCCAAGTGGAGGTTAATCTTGTTCTCTCTTCCCATCCATCTTTCTAATTGAACTACACCAGGATGTCGGCAGAGCACGATCACGACCACGACCACGACCACGAGGTCGCCGGCGATGACGTCGAGCTCCGTGACGAGGATGTCGTTGAGATTGTGGAGGATGACGGACCCGCCGGCGAGCCGATGGACGACGACGACGACCTCGCCGGGTACGATGGCGAGATTGTCATTGGCGGCCCTGGCCCCGACGACGAGGACATGGAGGAGGTGGAGCAGATTGAGATTGAAGACAACAGCTGGGGTGGTAGCTGTGAGTGCGACCGTACAGATAGCTTGCACGAACGCGCGTTTGCTGACAAACAACACCAGCCGCGCACGAGTCTGGACAGTCCATCTTTGCTCTTCACCTGCACCCGGCGTTCCCCAACCCCCCTCTAGCCGTGAGCGGTGGCGAGGACGACATGGCCTTCATCTTCTCGCCTGTCCCCGCCGCTTCGGGCAGTGAGATCAACTCGGACTCGTTCACACCCATCCCCCTGGCCGGCCACACCGACTCGGTTGTCGCTGCCGAGTGGAGCCACGATGGCAACATGGTTGCTACTGGTGGCATGGACGGCAAGGTCCGCGTGTACAAGCGCGGCAACGCTGAGAGCTGGACCGAGTGGCCCCTCGCCGTCGAGGTGGATGCCGGAAGCGAGGTGCAGTGGGTGCACTGGCACCCCCGCGGCCCCGTGCTTGCTGCTGGTTGCGAGGACTCGAGTGTTTGGCTCTGGCAGATGCCCTCTGGCGATGTCATGACCGTCCTCTCGGGCCACACCTTCCCCGTTACCGCCGGTGTCTTCCCCCCTCCCGCCGGTCGCCAGATTCTCACTGCTTCGCTCGACAGTACCCTCATCCTCTGGAACCCCTCGACCTCGGTGCCCATGTTCAAGACCTCGGTCTTCTGCCCCCCCAACTTCCCCGAGCTCGACCCCGCCGAGCACGGTATCACCGCCTTGGCCGTCGCCCCTGCAGGCAACCTCGCCGCCGTCGGCTCGGCCTCGGGCCAGGTCAAGGTCGTCTCCCTCCCCAAGGGTGAGGTCGTGAGCAAGTTTGAGGGTCACGCCGAGGGTGAGAGTGTCGAGGCCCTCGCCTTTGTCGACGTCCTCGGCGGCGCCGGCGGTGGTAAGGGTGTCGTCCTCGTCTCGGGTGGTACCGACGGCAAGGGCTTTGTCTGGGACGTCGCTACCAGCAAGGTGCGCGCCGAGCTCAAGCACGATGTGAGTACCTATACAAGCGGCCAGAGCCTGAACTGACATTGCAGGAACCCATCACCTCGCTGGCCGTGCACCCCGCGCCTGCGCACTACCTCGTCACCTCGGCGAGCGCGGACCGCACTCTCAAGACCTGGGACGTGCGCACTGGTGCTCTGATTGCCGAGCACAAGGGCCACGGCGGCGTTGTCAACGGCGTCGCTGTTGCTCCTGCCCCCGGCGCCGAGCCTTCCTCCAACGGCCTGCCTGCTGCGCAGGCGATTGTGTCTGGTGGTGACGAGGGTGTGTCGCTCGTCTGGCGCATCTAGAGAGTTTGTGCATTATAGTACTTGGTCGCTGTAGAGATTCCCCCCCATGCATGTTTCCCCAACCCCAAACGGTATCCTGGCGGGTGCAGAACGGGATGGTGCCACCGCCCCCGTCATCGTGTGGCCGTGTGGGGCAACATTCGTCGTCTCTTGGGCCGTCGATCCATTCTTTGCATTTCAACCAACATCCATCATCGTCGTCGTCGTCGACCCCGTCCCAGTCCATGTCCGCCCGTCCGGCAACCCCACCAGCGGGGGGCCACTCTCGGTCATCCTCATCTGGCAGCATCCATGCAAGCGGCAGCTCCACCCCACTGCCCAGGCGGCCTGCGCCGACTGCCCCATACAACCCCGCGCCGGACACGTCCACCTACCGCGACCTCTTGCTGTTTGAGGAGCGCCTCAAGATGAACGCAGAGATGCTCAGGAGGAGACGGAGGAGATACAGTGGTGAGTCGCTGCGTGCGCGCGACAGCACGGTGCTGCTAGGAACATGGCTACCCGCAGGAAGGATACCCGGCACCGAAGGTGCGAGCCATGGTGTGGCCATGTCTCTTGTCCCCGCCGCCGATGCCGATGCCGCCGCCAAAGTGTGGCTGATTGTGCTGACGCGTCCAGTGTTTCTGTACTCGTTCATTGTTGCACTCGTCGTCATGGCGTACCGCTTGGTGGTCATGCCGCCAGAGGTAAGCCGCATGCTACGCTGTGGTCGCTCACCCGCCAGAACCTGGTCCTGTTGCGCGGCCTGCAGGCGGCCGTTGCAGTTGTCTTCATCACGTTGGCCCTCTTCTTCGCTTCGGGAATGCACGAGGAGAAGATTCGCTACGCTCACGCCTACGTCAACCACTCGAACAAGGCTCTCCGTCCCCTGAACATGTACTTCAACGTCCGCCGCCCACGCTCCTCGTTGTTGTCCTACCTGCCCCTCCCGTCGGCCCTCAAGCCCGCCCCGGCGCCGCTCAAGGCCCAAGTGGTCCCCGGCAAGCGGCCTGGCACCACACCGCGCCGGGTGAGCACCAGTTCCTCGGCCTCTGCCCACGCCGGGTCGCACACTGTCATGGCCCAGATCCCCCCGTCGACCAACCCGCGCGGCGAGCTCATCTTCTCTTCCCGTGTCGACCATCACTTTGAGGATGGGTACAAGCGCTACCGGGCTGCGTTTGAGCGGCGGCGCGAAGAGCGGGCCCGGGAAGAGGCGCGCGCACGTAGGCCGTGGTGGCTGCCATCGTGGGGCAGACGCGCATCTACCCCACCGCCGCCGCAGAGGGTTGAGCGGCTGGGATCGGCGTCGTCCGCCGCCGCCTCTCCCGCGTTGAGTCGCAGGAGCACGCCCGAGCCTGGGAGCAGAGGTATACCTTCTCCGCCGGCGTCGCCGAGAACCAGCAGCATGCGCGGCGCGAGGACACCGTCGCCCGGTGCGCCGACTCCGGAGTCACGGGCACGCGCCGAGAGCTACAGTTTCGTGTACACCGGGCCTGGAGAGGCGGTGAGTGCCCGCGCGGGCAAGTAGGGATGTGTAGGGCATGCAAGCGGCATTGATATTGACTGTGCATAAACGGAAACTGATGAAATTTTACAACAACGTTCAACGCAGTGACAGTCTGATGGGCTCTCAAGACTCAAGGGAGGCGCTTCTGGGCATACTCGTCAAGGAGGGTTGACAGCGTAGCCTGGTCCTGGTTCTTTGACAGTGCCGAGCGCGCAATGTCGAGCTGATTGGGCGGGCAGTGGCCGCTGGGAGGAGGCGGGTCCTTGTCGAGGTTGGTAGGGAACGAGTATCCGTCGGCGACAGCCGCGAACAGAGCGTCGACGTTGCTCTGCTCGGCACTCTCGCCCTTGGCGTATGCGGTCATGTACGGCCACAACTGCTTGAGCATGCTCTCGCGGTCCACGCTCTCCATGCACTTGCCCCATGCAGCGCTGACCTGGATGAGGTTTGCAGAGCGGTACAGGTCACGGGTGTTGTTGTCGCCCGCCGCGTGGAAAAGGGCTGGGTTGAAGAACAGGGCGTCACCCTTGTCCAGCGCCAGCTGGACCATGTTGGCATGGAAGACGTCGGCAAACTCTTTGTGGCGGTAGGCCTGGAAGCCATAGTCAAAGTGCTGGGAGAAGGGCAGGAGCTGGGTGGGGCCCGACTCGAGCGGCATGTCCGTGTGTGCCACAGCCAGCTGAAGGGTGAGGAGCTGAGACGCAATCTGGGACACGATCGGGAAGCGCGCTGCAGTGTCCTCGTCCTGGAACCCGAGGTGATAGTCGCGATGCGGTTCTTGAGCGCGTCCGCCCGGGTTCACAATGTTGGTCTGCGCAGTTACCTGGTAACCTGGTCCGAGCCAGCTCTCAGACGCGAGGGCCAGCAGGTCGTTGGCGTAATACGACACAAAGTTCTCGGGGTCTTGTTCAGAGTGCTTTTGGAACGAGTTCCAGATGCGCCCGTTGTTGCCCGCCGGCGCGAAATGGTCGCCACGAGGACCAGACTCTGCCGCTTCGCGTTTGAGAATAACTCTAAACGCCTCACTTGCGCGGTCGACGATGGCCAGGTCGCAGCAGCCCTTGATGGCGTACACGCCCGGGCCTTGGAGCAAGCAGTATTGAAGCTCGGCCATGGCTGCGTCGCGCGTCACTTGTCCACCCAGGATGGCTTTGCGGAGGACGGCAGCGTCGTAGATGACGGCGTTGTTGTCAACCGCCGAGGCGAGCGGGTAGTCTTCCTTGCGGGTTTGCTGGGAGCCTAGACACGGTCAGCAACGAGTACCACTGTCAAAGCGACTCACAGATATCCTGGAATCGCTCAATGTCCTCCGTGGTGAAGGGCCGACGGGTACGTGAGAGCGGCTGCACGCGGCCCTCGGTTGGATACTGGAACGCGCGGGTAGGCGGTGCTGGTGCGACGGTCATGGCGATGGGTGGGGCTGTGGACAGATTCGACAGGAGAGGGATGTAGCAGTGCCAGCAGTGAGACTGTTGAGCGTGCTAGTGACCAGTCAAGCAGTGAGAGGGAGGTAGTCTCAACATCATGTCAGTGCTCGTTGGGGCCCACCATTATAACGTCAGCCGTAACATCTCGGTCGGTCGGTGGTGAAACCTCCCGATCGCCATGAAATCGACCGACCGGGCTTGCGGAGGCCATCTGCGGGCTTCACCTGTTGCTGTTCAGCCAAACCACGTACAATGACTCAAGAGAGGACGCAAGGTAAGGACATGGTCAGCGGCATTTTGGTCTAGAGGGTTGAGAAGGGAAGAAAGACTAGCCGGGGACGCGTCGTTCGGCCTCTATTTGCCACTGTACACATGGATGACCGCCACTCGCGTCTCGGCGCCTATTGACGCCCACCGCGCGTGTCCCGTATCGAGTACGCAACTGTGGTAAGTAAGCCACCACCATGCCCACGCTGCCGAATACCGAAAGGTCAGATAGTGTCCCAGGTGGAGGTCAGATGCAGCTCCTGCTGCTCTGCGGCCTCCAGGCTGCATAGGGGGGAAAAAAAGGTCAGATACTGGTCGTCGGTATCTGACCTTTTCGGCGCATGCCAAATACCGGGGCCTCCGGATGGATCGCGTAACACTGCCTGCGTGTGGATCCACGAATGAGAGCGTCCATCTCGCTTACCACTGTAGGTAGCCGTTGCCGACGCTTGCCGAAAGGTCAGATGGCGGATTATGGGCCGCCTGGCCTCCTGGTGGAGGGGGAGAGCGACTGTTCACCATCATAAGGTCTCTCCGTCTGGCCCCCGCGTGTATCTGCCCGCCGAGACCGCTGATCCCTTGACTCCAATCTTTTGACGAATTCTTTGCAATCATGCGTCCATCGCACCTCACGCTGTACAACAGCCTCAAAAGCCCATCATCCAGGTCGACCCTTGCTCGCTCTCTCCCCCCATCACTTGCCTCGTCTTTGCGTCTCCTCACCCCTTCGCGTGTCGGCTCCGCTACCTCCTCGTCCCCCCACCGCACTTTGACCCACGTCCGCACTATGAGCAACTGGCCTACCAACATTACCAAGGAGAACCCCGTGAGTAAGCAGGCCGCAGACGACCACGGTGTGGCTCGTTTTGGTGACCTATGCGGTCACCGCTCCACTCCACTGATGCCGTGCTAGTGCTAACCCTCTCCAGCTCGGTCTCGATGACCCCACCCTCTTCATCCAGAGCGGTATTATCGACGGCAAGAATGTCCAGGCCCAGAACGGCGAGACCTTTGAGGTGACCGACCCCCACTCGGGCAAGGTTCTTGGTACCGTCCCCGACATGACTGTCGAGGACGTTCGCAAGGCCGTCGACGTCGCCGCCGAGACCTTCAAGACATTCCGCAACACGAGCATCATGGAGCGCCAAAAGATGCTTTTGCGGCTGCACGACCTGCTCATCAAGCACGACAGGGACATTGCCCGTCTTATTGTGTGGGAGAACGGCAAGGCTTGGGCCGATGCGTACGGCGAGGTTCTCTACTCGGCCTCGTACATCCAGTGGTTTGCCGGTGAGGCTGTTCGCCAGTACGGCGACGTTGTTCCCTCGGCCATCCCTGGCCAGCGTAACGTTGTCATCAAGCAGCCCATCGGCGTCGCTGCTCTCCTCGTCCCCTGGAACTTCCCCGCAGGCATGATTGCTCGCAAGGTCGCTCCAGTCATTGCCACTGGCTGTACCGCCGTCGTCAAGGTCCCTGCCGAGACCCCCTACACCAACCTGGCTCTCTGTGAGCTCCTCAAGCGCGCTGGCGTCCCCGACGGTGTGGTCAACGTCATCACCACCGACAAGAACCTGATCGCCATCGGCAACGAGATGACTACCAACAAGAAGATCAAGAAGGTCTCGTTCACCGGTTCCACTCGTGTTGGCAAGCTCCTCGCCGAGCAGGCTGCTGGTACCCTCAAGAAGCTCTCGCTCGAGCTCGGCGGCAACGCCCCGCTCATCGTTTTCGAGGACGCCGACATCCCCACCGCTGTTGCCGGTACCATTGCGTCCAAGTTCCGCGGTTCGGGCCAGACCTGCGTCTGCGCCAACCGCATCTACGTTCACGAGGACATTTACGACGAGTACGCCCGTCAGCTCGTGGACAAGGTGTCCAAGTTCAAGGTCGGCTCTGGCTTTGACGAGGGTGTGACCCACGGCCCGCTCATCACCGACCGCGCAGCAGCCAAGGTCCAGGAGCACATCGACGATGCCGTGAGCAAGGGTGCCACCGTCCTCGCCGGCGGCTCTCGCCAGGGTAACGCCGTGCAGCCCACTGTCCTGGGCAACGTCCCCCAGGACTGCCTCCTGACCACGGAGGAGACCTTTGGTCCCCTGGCCGCGCTTATCAAGTTCAAGGACGAGGCACACGTCCTCGAGCTCGCCAACGACACCGAGGTCGGTCTCGCTGGATACTTCTTCAGCAAGGACGCCGACCGCATCTGGCGTGTCGCCGAGGCGCTCGAGTGTGGCATGGTCGGTGCCAACACCGGTGCCATCTCCCAGGCCCAGATTCCGTTCGGCGGATGGAAGGAGTCGGGTTACGGCAAGGAGGGTGGTTACGAAGGTACCGACGAGTACCTCTGTAAGAAGGTGATTGCTATCGGCAAGAACATCGGCAGCCCTTAAGTCTCCCTCCCTCTATTAGTTCAGAATTGTTATCTTCCTGTGTACAGTAGTGTAGGCATATGTCAGTCGTTGATCAGACAACAAACGCTGGGAGCGACGCACCTCGTCTAGCTCGTGTATCAGTCGAGCACATGGGCTCGCTGGCTGCCGACGCGTAAAGTAGATGACCCCTGACCCCTTATGGATGGCATTTACCCGCTGACGTCATAGTGTTGCTAATTATCGGTTATATCCGATTACAAACTATTACAAATTTACCTTCCTGGTAAATGACACGGTGGCTATTCTGCAAAAAAAGGAAAATGAAAAAAATAATAATGAAGGACCTCCGTATGTCTGGCATCGCCAGACGCCATTTGCGCAGATTGCGCGGAGGACTGCAGATGACGACTCTAGATGAGTTAAGTGAGCGAGAAGCACCATGCCGCCTCCAGCTGGGTCGCAGCGAGTCGAGGGCCCACCAGAAGTGGCACCTCCACCACAAACGACCACTCCACCACCACGAACATCCTCCACACCTCTTCTTCCAAGTCCGTCGTCCCTTCCGTCGACAACAAACGAGTATAGCTATGCTTCCACGCAAAAGATGAGGGCCCTCGCCGGGATTTGAACCCAGGACCACTTCCATAGCTCGTGAGGTAAGGCTTAAAGACCAAGACTGGACCCTAAGAAAGTATGATAGCCACTACACCACGAGAGCCTCTTTAATCATGTTTTTGTTGTCGCCGTCGCTGCTTATGAGTCATCCTTCCTCTTGACCAGTGAATCTGTTGAGGAACCCAGGCCTCGTCAACGACTACAGGAAGACAGCTGGCCTTGCTACATGTTCAACGGTCAGGTGTGCGGCCTCCCTGTGAGTGACTATCCGGGAATCCATCGGCCTTTCACGAGGGTTGCTCCCATTCTTTCCCTCTCTCTGACTGATCGACCTTCTGCAGCCAGTACATGGCCCTATGTTACCCTACGAAGCGTATCACACGCTCACTTTCCACCCGCCCTCTTCCACTCATCAATGGCCGCCCGAGCTGCAGTGACATTCTGCAACGCAGTGGGCATGTCCGAGTGGAGACAGATCGTATAGTGACGTTCCGTACCCGGCAGTTTCAACTTGTTGCCCTCTTTGTCTGTGGTGGACAGCGTAGTCAGCAGGCTTGTGACCTTGGCCTTGATGCCCTCCGTGGTGCACGGGTTACTCTGGGGAACGCCAAGGAGGTTGCCTTTGGGGTCGTAGTCGATGTCGACGAAGACCTCAGGGACGAAGGGGACACCCATCTCGGCACAGACCTGAGTGTCAGTTCAGCAGTATGTCTATGAGCTCCATCACACTAGCCCACCTTCTCATGGTTGCTGCCTGCGATACCGAGGTACGGCAACGGCTCGCCGTTCCCAGTCAGGCTTTTGTGGGCTTTCATGAATGCGCGGCACAGCTCCTCGCTGTCCCGGAGGATAAAGTACAGCATGCCATGGGGCTTGACATGGCTCATGACCGCTCCCTCGGCATCGACCATGGCCTTGAGGGCGCCCAGCTGGTACAGCGCCAGCGAGTAGACTTCTTCGGCAGTAACATCCAGCTTTCGCCTCCCAAAGCCCTTGATATCGTCCAGACCTGGGTGTGCGCCGATCCCGACGTTGTGCTGCTTGGCGAGACGGACCATGCGAAGCATCGTGGCATGGTCGCCGGCGTGCAGGCCACACGCAATGTTGGCGTACTCGATCAAAGGGAACAGCTGTTCATCGGGTCCCAGGCGCCAGCGGTAGTATCCCTCGCCCATGTCCTGGGAGTATGTCAGTACTGAGCAATGGAGAATGGACACATGCACTCACGCAGTTGAGCGACACGCGAGGGAACGATGGCGCAGTGGGTGCGGTGATCATGGTGACTGTAGGGTCGAGGAAAGAGTGACTGGGTGTAGTGAACACTGTGTCCTGGTTGTCGCCGGTCGGAATCGCCGCTATATGACGGTTACTGAACAGCCTTTGTCTCACCTTCAGTTACCGGCTTTCGGCGTGCTTGCCGTCATGTGAACTGTGTTGGTCCCCACCCAAGTGGACGATGCCGATAACGATGTGGGCAGGCTGACATTGGCACCCTCTGGCTTTTGGAAGCGACCGGTACTCCCTCCTTTCCTATCCGCACGGTGTATCTTGTCGTCTCGCCTATGTGTCTCAGGCATCCAGTCAGTCTCGGCGGCGTGCCCACCAGGAACATCGGTTCACCCGACGTCACTAGCGCACATGTCTTGGCCGTTGCTGGCGAATACCGCTGCAGCCGAAGCCCAGTCGTCTGTGATGAGGTTCGGCGGTCAGCTGTCCACTCCCATGTCCTGTCGGTACACACGTCCACATCGTTTATATCACGTTGTGCTCGGCAACTCGAGCGTTTACGCTTCTCCCTCTGACACCCGTCCACCTGTATAAGAGATCGGCATCCCCCCCAAAGGTTACACCCATATCTCTTGTCAGAAGCCGACTTGATAACGCTCATCGGCTGTGGCCGGCATCTTTCCAAGACACGTCTTCGTACACAATGGTACACCCAAAGCACAAGATCCTCATAGCCAACCGCGGCGAGATTGCACTGCGTATCCAGCGCTCAGCAGACAAGCTCGGTATCCCCACTGTCGCAATCTACACACTTGCCGATGCGGGCACGCCGATCGTGACTGCTGCCGGTGAGGCACACCCCATTGGCGACGGTTCCGATCCTAGGGGTTATCTCGACATGGAGGCGATCCTCGAGATTGCCAGCAAGACTGGAGCGACAATGGTGGCTCCGGGCTATGGCTTCTTGTCCGAGAATGCTGTGAGTGCGGTCACTGGATCTTATCTTGCTGGTGCTGATCCGACAACAGGCTTTCGCAACCAAGGTCGAGGAGGCTGGCATGATTTTCCTTGGTCCCACGCCGCACCAGATCTCGTCCATGGGTCTCAAGCACGAGGCTCGCGAGGTCGCGAAGAAGGCCAACGTACCCATTGTACCGGGTTCGGCAGGCGTCGTGGAGAGGCTGGACGCGGCGATCCCCATCGCAAAGGAGATCGGGTATCCGGTCATTGTCAAGGCATCGGGTGGTGGTGGTGGCATGGGCATGACTGTGTGCAGGGGTGGGTTCCAGTGTCGGGCAGTTGGCCCATACTGATGAACAGATGAGAACGAACTTGTGTCCAACTTTGAGGCCACCCGTGAAAAGGGCAAGGTCCTCTTCAAGGAGCCAGCGGTCTTTATTGAAAAGTACATTGAACGCGCACGCCACATCGAAGTGCAAGTGTTCGGTAATGGCAAAGGACACGTTATCCACGCTGGCGAGCGCGAGTGCAGTGTCCAACGCCGTCACCAGAAGATTATCGAGGAAGCGCCTTGCGCTCTGTTTGCGTCAGCAAAGGGCCAGCAGGTGCGCAAAGCGATCTGTGACGCTGCTGTTGCCCTGTGCAAGACCATGAACTACCGTTCGGCAGGTACGGTAGAGTTTGTGCTCGATGACCAGTCCCCAAACCTCGACTTTTACTTTCTCGAGCTCAACGCGAGGATCCAGTGAGTTGAATGGTCGCCGGATTGTCTGACACAACCGCAGAGTCGAGCACCCCGTCACTGAGCAGATCCACCCAGGGCTCGATCTTGTCGAGCTCATGATCCGTCAGGGTGTCGAGCCCAGCGGCTCGCTCCCCGAGTCTGCTCTGCAGCAAGACCCGCTGCTGACCATTGATGGCCACGCCATTGAAGTTCGTGTCTACTGCGAGAACCCCAACAATGGCTTCCAGCCGTCCCCGGGCCAACTCTTCGAGGTCTCTTGGGGAGACGTCGGGGAGCGCGGCCGTATCGAAACCTGGGTCAAAAGTGGCACTCTTGTCACGCCTCACTATGACCCCATGATTGCCAAGCTCATTGTCTGGGCCCCTACGCGCGATGAGTGCATCAGCAAGGCTATCCAGGTACTCGCCGATACCAAGGTCATTGGCCCTCCCAACAACATTGACTACTGCAAGGCGATTCTCGAGTCACCAGACTTCATGAACTCGACCGTCACGACCACTTGGTGTTCACGTTTTGCGTACAAGCCCAAGGCCATCGAAGTGTTGGCTCCAGGTATCAGTACCACGGTGCAGGACCTCCCCGGCCGCCGTGTCGGCCTCGGAATCCCACGCAGTGGCGCGGCCGACATGCTCTCATTCCAGGCTGCCAACCTCCTCGTTGGTAACAAGCCCAACGTCGAGGGCCTTGAGTGTACCATGCAAGGTCCCAAGCTACTCTTCCACGTCAACTCCGTGATCGCCGTCTGCGGTGCGGACATGAAGACGACCGTTGATGGAGTCGAAGTCCCCCAGTGGACTACGCTGAACGTCAAGGCGGGCCAGACCGTCCAGGTCGGCTTGGCGAGTGGCGGCGTTGGTCTCCGGTCCTACATTGCTGTCAAGGGCGGGTTTAACAACGTTGCCGAGTTTATGAACTCCAAATCGACCTTTACCGGCGCGGCTCTTGGCGGATACCAAGGCCGAACCCTTATCGCTGGCGACCTCCTTGAAGTTCCCGCTTCCGACCCAGAGCCCACCATTATCACGGTTCCTGTGGCAGCTCGTACACCGCTTACCAACGACTGGGTCGTGCCAGTTACTGCCAACGCGCAGTGGGACCTCGAGTACCTCGCTCCCGAAGGAATGAAAACGCTCCTCACTGCCAAATGGAAGGTGTCGACATCTTCCAACCGCTCTGGCCTTCGCCTCGAGGGCCCGCGTATCCAGTGGTCGCGTCCTGATGGCGGTGATGGTGGTGCACACCCATCCAACGTCATTGATCAAGGCTACGCATTCTGCTCGCTTAACATCAACGGCGACACACCTGTGCTCTTTGCGGCCGACTCACCCGACATGGGAGGCTTCTCCAACGTCCTCGCTGTCGTCTCGGGCTGCGCCTGGATGACGGGTCAGATGCGTCCCGGCGACACCATCACCTTCGTCCTGGTTGACGTGTCCGAAGCCGCCACCATTGACCAGACCAACACAGAGTGGCTCGCAACAATCACAACACCCTCGGCCCAGCCACTTAAGCTGCTTACTTCCAGCACGCGGGTAAAGGATATTACAAACTCGTCAGTCCTCCACCGCGTTCCTGCGACTGGCACGACCCCCGAGCGAATCTTCCGCCAATGTGCCGACGAATACCTCATCTACGAGGTTGGGCCCATGTCCCTTGTCATCCAAGACCGTGTCCGCGTTGAGCTCTGGGAACGGGCGATGAAGGCCGCCAACATTCCGGGACTGGTGTACATGAACGCTTGCGTGCGCTCGTCTATTGTTCACTTTAATCCCAAGATCATCTCGCAGCGTACCCTCCTCGAGAGCATGGTGGAGATTGACGCCAAGATTGTCGGGGGCGACGACGTCGAGCTCGACATTACTGTGCACCGTTTCCCCGTCGTTCCGGACGACAAGTGGACACACGAAGCGATTGAATACTACATGAAGACCGCACGAAAGGAGGCCGTCTACTTGCCCAGCAATACCGAGTACATTGCCAAGAACAACGGCATGACCTTGAAGCAAGTGCACGACATTTTCACTGCCACGCCGTGGCTCGTGCTTGCGCATGGCTTCTTCGTCATGCTGCCCTTCATCATCCCGCTCGATCCGACCAAGCGTATTCTGGGCCAAAAGTACAATCCCTCACGCACCAAGACCCCAGAGGGAGCCATTGGCCTCGCCGGCGTCATTGGCGCCATCTACCCCATCGCCTCGGCTGGCGGATACCAGCTCCTGGGTCGCACTTTGTCCACCTGGCAGCCCTACCCGACAGCGGGACAGGACCACTCGATCCTGACCAACTTTGACCAACTCGAGTTTTACGTCGTCGGCGAGGACGAGTTTGTTTCCATCGAGCGCCGGTTCAAGACTCGCAGCTGGGTTCCCGAGACGCGCAAGGCGCGGTTCAGGATGAAAGACTACGCGGCCATGGCGCAAGCCAAGGAGGCGGCAACGAAACAGTTCCGCGCGACACAGCTCGCCTGTTCGCAAAAAGTCGGCAAAGAGGAAGAGGCCATGTTTGCAGCCTTTGCAGCGCAGCAGGCAGCCGACGCCGCTGCGGGCAAGCAACCCACCCACACTGGCGACTTTGCAGGAACCCCCGTGACCAGTCCCCTGTCTGCATCCGTGTGGAAAGTCATGGTGGCCGAGGGCGATGTGATTGAGAGCGACGAGCAGCAGGTGGTCGAGCTCGAGGCCATGAAGACGAGCGTCTTCGTCGCTGCGGGAGAGGGTATGAAGGGCAAGAAGGTTAGCGGCATCGCCGTCGAGCATGGGGATGCTGTCGACCCTGGGTCAGCGCTGGTGTATATCGAGTAGAAGAAAGAATGTGTATGTCAATGCAGAATTCGGAAGCGGCGCCACAATGGCAGAGGAAGACACCGCGTCGACCGCTTTCCCAGTACCAGCAATACCAACTACGCACTTCCCGCAAGGCGAGTAGCCTAGTGAAGCCATGCAATTCCACCCACTAATCCGTCGGTCGCAATCGATCGCCACAAATCCCGAAGCCCTTCCATAACATGTACCTTGTTTGCCAACCTTTGCCGCAATAGATCTGAAATTTTGTACACGCACACTAGAGTATCTTGGTGTAGCCATTGCAGGTTCTAACTAATGATAACTTGCCCAGGAGCAGCATCTTGGCTCATAGAGCAGCGGGGCAACAGTTTTACGTAATCGGGCGTGTAGCTCAGTTGGTAGAGCGTGTCATTAGCATCTACTACCTATCTTGACAAGGTCTTTGGTTCGATTCCTAACTCGTCCATTTTTGGCCTCTGGGACAGCTGTTGGGACTCAGACGAGGCTTGGGGATGTGTAGAAAGAGTAGGGAAAGATTGGGGGAAGGTTCATTCTTGGAATGAGCCAAATTGGAAGGAGTGCCACACTCGTGGAGGCTAACACGGCACCATTACCATCGGTCGTCAGCAACGTCTTGTCTTCTCCAACCGCACTTGCCACGCTCCGAGAAGAGCATGCCCTAGTCAATAGATGGCAGAGGACAACCACGTTAGGCTCGCAGCTCTCATATCCATGACACCCGGCCCACCCGAATCAGACACTTGAGTCAACCTTCCCAACCTCCTCCCCCTCCTTGCCCCAGTCGTCCTGAAGCCAAAAGAGATAACCAAGCATCGCTAGACGCTCGTAATCTACACCGTAAGGGAGTCGAACCCCTGCCGCGTCGATGGCAACGACGCATGATACCGTTTCACCAACGGTGTTGAGATGTTGATGAACATGGCCGTCGCGGCGCGCTCCGGGGGCTTGGATTCAACCTGGAAAAACAGGCGCCCTGAAGGCTCTATGCACTCTCCGTAAGCAACAGCATCGTGGGATGAAGCAAGGGTATCTATTAGTTCAATATTTGAACTGTTAAAGCCTCTTGCCCGGGCTGTGGACACGCCGGAACAATTAGTTGGGCATTCAGACAACTCGATGATAGTGGTGCAACTACCACACTGATGGTTATCATACACGCTACGGGTCTCTAGTCTACTCCTCGAGGTAGATGCGGCGCCACCATCTACGCCTGCGCGTGACGCGGCGCCAAGGTGTGACGGGCGGAGGGGGGTTCTCGTCAATTGCCTGGTCCGAGGGCGACTGCCACGAGTCGTCGGCGTATGCCCAGCCGTCTGGGCACGTTAGCATGGGCTTGCTTGCTACCCGCTGGACCGTCCAACCATAGCCTGCAACACTTACTTGGGTCAGCACCAACGTCGCTCCACAGTGCCGGCACGTCCACCCTCCAGTCCTCCTCGGGCACAAACGACCAGTTCTCCTTGAGTGCAAGCACCATGCGTCCTTCATCGGCGTCGGCAGACTTGGGTTCCTCGTCTGCCCAGAGATTTCCAGGCGTGCGGACTTTGACCCACGCCCCACGCTCGCCGGCACGGAGGTACCGCGCGCTCCAGCTTCCTGGTGGTGTGCCGGCCGACAATGGCTTCGCAGCTGTGGCGGGGTCGAGACGCTCATTCTCCCACACTTGTACTCTGGCGATGGGCCGCGAGCCAATCTTATCGCTGAGGGCGTCTGTAAGTGCCATGTCTTCCAAAGCGGCACGGGCTTCGCGCGCGGCGTGACAGCGCGGGAGGGCCTGGAAGCTGGGGTTGAGGTTTGGGTGGAAGAAGAGGGGCGGGAGGATGCCGGCTGGGAGGAGGAGGTAAGGGAGCGCCCAGGCTGGGGTGAGTGGGAGTAAAATGGCCGGAGGGAGGAGCACGAGGACGACGTGGGTAGGGGTGATGGGGAACGAGGTCGGGGACGTGTCCTTGCCACCGACGAGGGCGAGGTACGGGGTGACGAGGTCGAATATGTCGGCAATCATGCCCATGAGGTTCTGGATGGCCTGCATGTTCATGTAGTAGTCGACACTCGACTCGGCCTCGCGCGGCGGCACAACTGGGTTACCCTCGGATTCTGGGGCTGTCGACGCAGAGTAAGACACAGACTCGGTCCCAACGCGAGCTGAACCGGTCGCGGGGGCCGGCTGGACGACGCCAAACAGGCTTGGGACCGCGCGCTTCTGTTCTTGCAAAGCGATAAAGATGGCCAACACGGCCGCGGCTGGAAGGAAGAGCAAAGTACGCGGGTTGAAGCAAATGAACGTCCACGTAAAGAGCCATGCCCACGTCCAGATGGGTTTTTGCCAGAAGAGAACCTCCTCGACCCGGTCCTGGAGCCAGAAGATTGGTCCAACCTGGGACCCAGTCAGTTGGGGGAGAGGAGCATGTCTTCAACTGTGTCACTCACCTTGGTCACAAATCGCCTAAAGTTGTTGCTCATGACGTTGAGGCCGAGGCCTTCGCGCTGGCTCGTGAGCTCGCGTGCGCGGCCAGGCGCAGTATTGCCGCTTGCACCTGGCAACTTGGGCAGGTTGGCCGGCAACAGCGACGACAGGACGATGTCTGACACATTGGCGCTGAGGTTGGTCGTCGGGATGGCGGGGAACCTGCGCGAGCTGTTCATCTGCGCTGCAGCTGCAGCGGCGGCGATGGCGGGCGGGAACGGCGCGGCGTATGGCTGCGATGAAGTGCCTCCGGTTGAAGTTGACGACGAGCCGGTGCCCGTCGACGAGACGCGCTGCATCCCCGTGCCGCCTTGCAGGACGGATGGGACCCGGGGTGGTGTGGGGTCTTGGGGTTCCGGGATGGGGAGGGCAGCCCCCGGGATGGGCATGTAGGAAGGCAAGTTTGCCATCATGGGCCGAACGATGAGGGTGATGGTGAGGAAGATGGAAACAATGGTGACGTCGCCGGGAGATCAGGGAGAGGGAGATGAAGGGGATTCTGAATCTCATTTCCGGCGACGACTTTTGCCGTTTGTCTCCATCTCTCCATATCCATATCAACACGCACCGCCGTCCCCGTCCCCCTTCACCGCCGCTGCTGTCGACTGCTGCGTGGACCCACCGCATAGCCCACCATGTCCGCCGGCCAGCGCGTCTTTCCCAAAGCTTCCCGCTGGCGCAACTTCGTCGGCAACCCGACTTTCTGGAGATGTGTCAAATATGGTGGATGGCTGCCAGTAGCTGTCTTCGTCACGCACAATGTGTATAGTGTGGGCAACATTGGTGGGCCGAGCATGATGCCCACGTTCAACCCGGACTATTACTCGAGCCCCCTGCACTCGGACGTGGTCCTGCTCGAGCGATGGCAGGTTAAGGGCTCGTTGCCTTTTCTTGGCCAACGGTATCGCCGAGGAGACGTCGTGACGCTCTGGTGAGTTGGGTTGGGTGTGATACATGCTGGTGGGAGGTGTGGGGGTGGGTTGTGGGCAGATGACAGGTTGGGTTGGTCATCTGGTACTGGCAACGCTGTGTCCACCCTCAATCCCGCCGATTGTCACCTCCAACAGCTCCCTGTGCACCACCTCTGACACGACCAGGTCTCCAGTCAATCCCGAAACACTAGTGACAAAGCGCATCATTGCGCTCGAGGGCGACGTCGTGACCCCATTGCCGCCCAGCGCGCCGGCTCCCTTCAAGATTCCGCCTGGGCACGCGTGGATCGAGGGAGACTCGTTCCACAAGACTCTGGATTCCAACACCTATGGACCTGTAAGTCAACACGGCGTCATGTCGAGCGAGATCGTTGCGGCCGAGGACGGCCAGAGGTTATCCTTTGCCTCCCTCCCCTCCTCCGTATCACAATACAGTCACACCGCAGCGGCGTCTTGCCTCTCCCCGACGCTCTGGTTGCTAACGGCCTAGGTCCCATTGTCCCTCATCAACGCTCGCGTGACGCACATTATCTGGCCACCAGGACGCATCTCGCCCGTGCCCGATTTCGAGGTCAAGTCCGAGGGACGGGTGCGTAAAAAGGGCGGCGCGGTGCGCACGTACGGATGAGCCTACGGACAGGAGACAAGGGATAGCACAGAACATGGCACACCGAGATCCACCGGAGCGGAATGTAGCACTACACAACAGCATTTTTTGGCATATGCATGCGTTCGAGATGGTACAAAGAGAACACGCAGAGAGTTCTGGCGGGATGAGTTGGGGGATCTATGGGTTGTGGGTCGATGTTGTGGCGGCCTCGATAGACGTCACTTGCGGGTTGCACAGGGGTTGGACGAAGGCTGCTCCAGGCGGGGCAGATGGACCATGTCATACCTGCTTATCACCGCGTGATTTCATGCCTGACGCTCGCGTTGGCCAAAGATGCGCTTCCTATACGCCCTATGTCAGCCTTTGGAACGTCGGTTCTGACTATACACGGTCATTTTGGCACGTACACAATAGCAGGTGTCTTGATCTCGCCCTCGCCATCAGACCACATCTCGCGCGGCCAGTAGTCTTGGAAGAAGAGATACGTGTGGCCAGCGAGGATGCCGACCTGGGTACTGTCAGCTTACGAGCAGGAGGACGAGGAGCTCACAATGTCGCCCATGGCAGCCTCAAACCCGCCTTGGAGCAGCCATGAAAAGGCAACCAGGCAGAGGGGGAGGTATGGTGCCGAGATGCTGGTATCAATGTCAGCTGACCCACGTTCCCACACCCGCAATCAGCTTACACAATGACGCCAAACAAGCTCATTTTGACTGCGGGGTTACGCCTTGACCAGATGTACACGAGAGAAAATGCCAAGGACGACGCGAGGAAGGGCATGGTGATGAAATGGGACAAGACCTGGGTTTGTCAGTCAGCTAGCCACGCGGAGCACAAGCTCACGAGGAGGAAGGAGGAGACAAGGAAAAGGAGCCAGACAAAGTCTGCGCGCCGGTTAGAGAACGAGTTTTCTTCAAGGAGACGCGAGTATCTCATCCTAGAAAGGGGTCAGTTGAGAGCAGCGGGCTTCCATACAGAAACTGACACGAAGAAGAGGTGTAATGCTAGATCGAGGTTGAGTTGACCGAAATAACAAAATGTCGTGACGAACCGCCATGGCTGAGTCGATGAGCAACATTATGGACCTGTAACGTACTTGATAGTTGAGGACTGCCGACTTCCAAGAAAAGTAAAGCTGGAGTGGTACGAGGACGCGGCATTCCTGAAACGAGGAGCATGGGTCAGCACAGTTGGGAAGAGGGTGTCTCAACCCACCACTAGGAGGCTTGTGCCTACTGCTGCGAGCACCCAAGTGCGTGTTACTGGGGGGATGGAGGTGAACCACTGCTCGATGGGTTCGGCCATGTTGTAAGGGGTGAGTGAGTGAGTGTGCGACGACAAGGATGATGACCGCGGCTTGTTGTCGTGGACCGATGAGGTGGAGGTGGGTTTCAAGTCGGGGGATTAGGATTAAGAATGTTAATAGGAATCAATGCTCATTTGATAAATTTCTAATCTCCTAATTAGGCGCGGGATCAAATATACCTCTCCCTCATTAGGACCCAGCATAGACTGTCGGTGGCGACGCGCCAAGTGACGCCATCCGTCTCGTCGTCGTACCTCTCCTCTCTCCCTCCATTCGACACAACAACACTACAGCCATGTCGACACTCTCAACTACCTCCCCCTCAGCCCCTCCAGAATGGCAGCACGCCATACGTGCACGGCTCATGGCTCAACAGGCATCGGGTGACGCGCTGAGGGACGTTATCGAACAATGTAGGTGTGACACAATGAACGTCGTTGACTTGGGTAGATCAACGACTGGCCAAGGCTGCGCGCGACCTCAAAGTCCGGAACGCAGCGCTTCTTCGGAGTGGTGGTGGTGGCGGAGGCGGCGGTGATGGGTGAGTCCAAGAGGGTGCGCCGTTGGTCGTCGTTGGTCGACGGGGACGCTCGGACGGCGTCGCGCTCGGACGTAACGCGGACAGCGAGCACGCAGCACGCACCCCTCAACGCTCCGGCAGAGCATGCTGACACTTTTCGCTCGTCAGTTCTGGACCCGCCCCTCTCCTCTCTCACCTCGATGCCCAGCTCAACACGATGCGCACTGAGCTCTCGACACTGTACCGCACGCAAGCGGCAGCGCAGAACAAACAGCTGGCCATGGCGGACGCCCTGCGTGATCGCGACGAGGAGGTGCGAGGCTTGCGCGAAGAGGTGCGCGAGCTGCGGGATGCCCGTGACGGAGGCACTAGGAGGGAGAGGAATTGGGAGGAGAGGTGGAGGATGAGGGATGAGGATGTCAAGGTGCGTACTCAAGCGGTCGGCTACAGCAGAAACTGGAAAGGAAGCCGACTGTACCGTGTCTTGTCAAACCCGTTCGCTGACGCTTGCTTGCTCTTTTTTTCGCGCAGACGCTCCACGACGAGATCCTCTCGCAACAAATCGAAGTCTCGGGCCTCACACAGCGTAACGCGGCGTTGCAAGCCGACAACGCGTCGCTGCTCCAACGCTGGCTCGACAAGATGAACCTGACGGCCGACGAGATGAACGCCGAGTTTGAACGCGAGGCCGGGGAGAAGAATGAGGGAGAGGAGGCAGGGAGCGGGGCGGGTGAGGGAGCAGGAGGGGATTTTCGCGTCAGCGGGAAGGCGCAGTAGATGACGAGCCTTCCCGCGGGGTGGGGAGGGAGGGGGCGAGCACGGTCGTCGCCTCGCAAGAGGTAGTCTCGACCTCGGACGAGATCCAAACCAGCACCAACCCCGCCTCCCACACATCCTCCGATCCTGAGCCCAGCGTCGCCGCCGACAGCGTCACGCTCGACGTCCCGGACGGCTGGGAGGTTCTCGAGGCCGGCTCGACACGCAGTACGGCGCTCGATGCGGACGACGATGACTGGGCCGAGGCGCGAGATGCCGCGTAGATGGAGGCGCCGCAGTCGCCAAGAATAACCAGATACGAGCATGTATTGTTGTACGACGACCGATATGATCCTTAGTACTTGTTGGGTAGCGAGCAACGAGGGGGTGCAGGTCACCGGCGTCCGACACACCCGCTCCCTTCTGCGGACGCAAGGCCACCTGCGCCGCCAAGCTATGCCACTGCCTCATGCCCCCCACGTTACCGATCGCGATCGTGTCCATGCTAATAGAAACAAAAAGTGTTACAACAGCCCGTTCGACAGGGCATTTCAACTGCTACCTACTACACCTCAGCCCCGCAGTAATCCTCAGCGATCAACAGCCCATCCGTCAACCTCGTACACTCTGTGTCCACTCGCGTGTTCGGTTCAACTGGCTACTTTCTCCTCTTCTGCGCCCTAGGGTCAATACCAATTGCGCCAACATTCAGACCAACGGGACAGCCGATGCCAGCGTTACGTGGGTCCAGCCTCAGGTCGCCATCGCGCTCACGGCCCCGCTTCAGGTCCTGGTGTTGCGGCTGGTGGGAGCCAAAGTCCTGGTAGGACTGCGGTGGGGGTGGTTGTTGTTGCTGCTGTTGCTGTGCGCCGGCCCCGGACAGGGCCCAGAGGAGGTCGTCATCGGGAGGAGTGGAGACGCCGCCGCCCTGGGCGTCGGGTACGTCGGCAGGAGCGGTCGGCCATACAAACTCGTTCCAGTTGGACTGGGCTGACGGAGGGGCGTGTTGGCTGGCACCACCGCTGGCACCGGCGCTACCTGCTGAGCCGAGTGGGCCGAGAATGTCGCGTAGCAGTGCTTGGCCACCGGAACGCGATGTGAGGTCGAGGAGCTGCTGCTGCTGCTTTTCGAGGAGCTGGCGCTTTTGTTCTTGGTGAGCCTGCTGGATCTGGAGCCAGGCGTAGGTCGTGAGCATCTGGTTGTCCCAAGGCATGTTCATTCCAGAGCCAACACCGGGGACGCTGCCGAGTGGTGGGCCGCCCATGCCCGGGTTGATGGGGAACGGTGGACCTCCGGAACTGCCTTGGCTGAACGGAAAGGTGAAGCCGCCGGCGCCGCCTTGCACCTGTGCCTGTTGCTGGCGGTACGCGTTCCACGGGGCAGCCGGTGCAGACTGGGGATGCGGAGGTGGACCGCCCATCTGATGCTGGTTATGCAGGTTGAGCGCGTACGAGAGGCCTGCCGCGGACTGGGGAGAATGCTGTCAGCAATTTGAACCACTAGCGGACAACGCAGCCCCTCCCCCCGTCCAACAAAATGCTCACTGGAGAGTCTGGTGTCGGCCCACCCGAGTTGTCGCGACTGTCATCGTCCAGGACACCACCAACAAACGACGTGTCCTCGGGCATGACAGCGGAGAGGTCCCCACGGTCGGCGCCGCGTCCTGCCTGGCGCCCGTCGCGTGCTCCGTCGCGGTACGCTACGCGACGCGCTTTGAACGACTCTTTGCCCTTGAGGGACTTTGACGGGCCGTTGGGCTTGGGCTTGCTGGTCGATGCCCGCCTGGCGTTGTCGTCCTCGTCCTCGTCGTCCTCGTCCTCGCCTGCAAGCGCCATGGCCTCAAACTCTGCACCGCGCCGGCGCTCGATGGTGCCCTCATAGTCGTTGTAGCGGTCCACCTCTGTGTCAAAGTCGACCGACGAGAACTCGTATGGTTTGCCGTTACCGGCAAAGATGAGCAAGGAGACGCTGACGCCGCAGAGGACTGAGAGTTCGTATGCCTTCTTCATGAGACCCGCTTTGCGTTTGAGGAATGTGACATTCCGGTTCCGCTCGTCCTGGAGGAGAGGAAGGAGGTGTGTGAGTGGTGGTGGCCATGGAGTAAAAATCCGTTGCTAGCTGTGGAGCCAGAGCTAAGAACTTTACGTACTGTGAGGGGCTTGATCTCGATCTTTTTGCGTCCCATGGTGGTGGTCGACGTGTATGAGGTCGACTGTGGTTAACTGGTGTGGAAGCGATGTGGTGGTGGTGGTGGAGGACGGTGGGATATGGACAGCCGTGGATGGATGAGACGGTGTGTGTGGTGTGTGTGTGCGGGGGGTGGAGAGAGAGAGGGAAGGGAGGGAAGGGGGGGAAGACACGAAAGCAATGTGGGCTAAGTATAGGTGGGGCGGGAGCTATTTCGGGGAACCACGCAGGCCACGCCTTTTTAAAGGCGGAAAGTGGTCGGGTGAGAGGATTGGGGGAGGGGGGGGGTATGGGTGTTTGGCAACGTCCCGCAGCTCATTTTGTACTTTTGCACAGCTCTTGTTTCTCTCTCTCCTGTCCATCATATGCATACGTTCCTTGTTCGACAAGCACGCCGGCCAATCGATAGCCTTTGCGCGTTGTAGCGCACGCGGTACACACCCCCAGGTGAGGGAAAATAATAAAAAACCAGCGATCGGTCGGGACACTCCCTTTGATCCTCTGAATGGAACAGGCCGGGACGGAATTACAGATCACGTGACTCTGCCTTCCCTCTCTCGGCGGGACCGCCAGAGGCTGTGCAAATGATGTGTTTGTGACTCTGGTGTTTGTTGGCGTGTGGCTCCAAAATTCCAGACACATGTGGACCCCGCCGCAGCCGTGTGTTGATCTTGTGACACGCAGATCGCTTGGAGACAGTGTAACAATGCACATCAACCTTACAGCCAGTACGCAGTACAGCAGCGACAATGCCAGAAGTGACAATCCATTCCCAGAGATCCAGAGCGTGCGCAACACCACCTGCCTCCCGGGACTAGGCCTCTTTCCCTGTGCCACCACCTCCACCACGCAACCGCGACTCCATTCTCCGGCACACGTTACGATAGAGATGGCGGAATAAACCCATTCCCAGATCTCGAGCGGGGTCACCAGCTGACCTGTGCCCAACGACGCGTCGCGGGTTCCTTCATCTTCCATGCAAAGCCTCCCTTTGTGGTACATTTCCCAATCTCTCAAAACTCACGCATGTTGTGAGAACGCCAGTCTGACAAGGGGCACGGGGCAAAGTCACTGCGCACTGCACGTTCCAGTCGACGACCCATTCCTCCACAATGCCCCCGTCTACCACCACTGGTAGTGATGGTGGAGCCCACAGAAGGCGCTCGCACCGACCCAACCTAAAACGCACTGTCTCGATATCGACACGGGAAAAGGAATGTGTGAGGGGTTTGTTTTCATTCCAAGCGAGGAATATGCGCGTTTTGGGGTCATGGGACCATTCCAGTCACGATTAAGAAGATGCCGAGTTGTGATGCAAAATCACCGTTCTCGTTTCCCTCCCTCCTAGCTCTCCTCCTCTCCTCCTTCCCAGCTCTCCAGCTCGTAAGGCGCAAACTTAGGTGCCGATCTTATTGGGACCGTCACCGCACACTGTACACACAAGCACCAAGACCCACCCCTTGATGGCTGCCCCAACCCGCACCAGATCACCTTTGGCTGATGTAATACGAGCACGCGCAGGCACGCCCGATCCGGACGTCGTCACCGTTCTCTGCGGGTGTCAATCTGAGAGCATTGTGGGCCGAGACCATCCGGGAAAGAGTGACGCTCACTCACCGCCGTCTTTGGCTCCATGGGCGTCACCCAAACAGTTGAGCAGGGGCACCCATGTCGGCTGGTAAGTGGTAGTGGGAAGATGGTGGTGATGGTGATGAGAATGTGCGAGAAAGAGACACAGGGATGGAGACTGATCATAAAGTGGTATGGAGCGCTGCACAGGCCGTCTACATGACTCGTTGGCTTGATGGTTCTTCAGTGATGGGTTGTGGAATGCGTCGACGAGTATGCAGATCCCCAGATCCACCAATGCGCCCCAGTGGGATTGGGTGGCGAATGGCACGTTCCGCTTGGTAGTCACTGTACGACGTGACCTTTGTTACGGGGTGGTACAACATACCGTGGTGTGCGGAACGCAAACAAGACAGTTAAGGAGTGCAGTACCTTGATGTGGCGCAGAGATCGGCGACTTTCCACCGCGCTATTTGGGGAATTAACCGTGACCTACATGCACTTGGCGCTGTCGTCTGCATAACCTCACATTCACACAGAGCGCACTGTAATTTCTATCGTCTTCACCCGCGGTGAGTCGCCCCAGGATACAGGTGTAGGCGCAGACTCCCAAGCCGCAGCTCGGGACTTCTCACCCACTGGCCACTGGCGAGAAACCGTCGTCATAAGGTGTGTACGTAAGGTGTGTACGCACACGGCCAAGAACTGCGACCAACTGGGGTCTGGGAGTGCTCACTCCTCCACTGTACTCTTTCAGACCTCACGCATTGGTCTGCTGACCACCGCTGCGGAGCCTAGGCCCTGCCTAGGACACGCGTTGACGACGATAAGACGGAAAAAGGTTGGGCGCCGATCATCACCGTGTATTTCGTATTCGTATTCGAGACTGGCGACAGACGAGTTTTCCCCACACCTACCTCTCATCTTCGCCTCCCCTGATACCACCGTCAACTTCTGGCACCCCCACAGACCTCAAGCAGCTATACGGCCCACCGCTGACAAAGCACACCCTTCAACACCACCCCAGACCTTGTCTCAGTCTGTCCACGCTTCGCACGATGCCACCACAGAGTATCGGTGGCACCGAGCTTCCGACCTGTGCTGGTGACCCGTGGGGAGGGAATGCTGGCGGTCAGTCAAGCATCAGCGTAGCTGGCTCCTGATATCTCGCAGAGGCTTGGTCTGTTCAGACGGGTACGCTCGCTATGCGTGCTATTATTGTGCCCAGTGGCTCAATTGAGTGTGTCGTGTTGTTAGCAGCCATGTATATGTGTGTCTGTGGGCGCACCACAACCATCATCGTACCACGACTTCATGCACCCGTCGTATCTCTACGCCAGCAAGTTCAGCGAACCCTGCTCAAGTACAACTTTAGGTACGACTTGGGTGTTGCCGGTGCGGCGATGGCTTACAGGCTATGTACTTGGCTCACCTTCTCGCCGGTCCGTGTCATGGCAAGCCGCTTGAAGTGGCGGACCTCTCAGCGGAGTATCCAGTACCACGTCACCTGCACAGAGGTTCAACATCTTTGCCCAGTTGCTTGCCTCCAATGATGGCTTTCATCAGCGGCCTGGCAAGAGCTGGGAGGGCTGTGCGCGCACGAGCGTTCATGTGGCGGCTTTTTACACCCGGTCCACCCTTGCGTGACCTCCGTTGCACCAAGCCACTTGGGACAGGACCACACGATGTTGAGTCATTAGAAACATGCATTCCTATGTGTCTGAGGGAGAACATTCTTTGCCACACGTGGCTTGTCCCAGTGGTTCTCGAGTGATGGCAACCTGTGAACGCTGCTCACTATACACCCTACATCATACATCAGTCCACCCCCGCCTCGTCTCACTCTGCGCTACCTACCAGTACCATCATCGACAACCATGAGCAACATTGGAGGCTCGCCTGATCACAACACCGCGTTCCTCGCGGCAGCTACACGCAAGTGTACTGGGGTCCCGGGGACTGGGTTCAACCCGTTCTGTGAGTCCGCGTCTCCCGGATGTCCGCCCATCCGCGGCGTTCGACGCTTTTGGCTGACACCTTCGCCCCGCTTGCGCAGACAACTGCATCCCCATGGTCGTCCCCGTCAACCCGACCTATGCGGGAATCATCATCAGGAGGAAGGTCGTGTGCCAGTTCTGCGGCGAGTTCATGTGGTTTGCAGCGACAAAGACGGAACTGTTAGCTGAAAAGCAGCAGCAGCAGTGAGCAGGGGCAATGGGAATGGTATGGTTTTTACATAGTGTGGCGGTCGCTGGCAGCCCCTGTGGGAAACTCTAATGCGTCCATTATCTTCAGACCTCAACTTTTGCAAGGAATACAGGCTTCTCAGAAGTCATCATTCAGTATTGGAAGACAGCTGATGGTCGTGGAGTCAGACAAGCGTGCCCGGTGATGGGTCTGGCGGCCCGTGACCCCCAGGTTCTTTGCCGGGGCAGAAAGTGAAAAGAAGACCCTAACCCCGCTATCATTGATTATACACCCACTACATACTACTGCCTCTACATACTGTTGGCAGACATGAGCGCTAGAGAAGACGAGTGCACCCGCCTGTACGGACCCCCCGTAGGCCGGACGTGCGCAGGACGCCAGTCGGACGGCTACAATACAGGATGTGAGTTGAGTGCGCACCTTCGGCACCGAACTTTCCAGAGATCCAGAGACTGACATTCTCCCCTCATCAGGCATCTGCATCCCGCTGGTCCTTCCACCAAACTTGGATGGTGAGGAGGTGGTCTGCGGATACTGCCGACGGTTCATGTGGTATGCTGCACCGAAAGTCGACTAGGCGAGCCTGCGATACGGACCCTGGCCGGTGCGACGATTTGTACCAAACTTGATGCAACATTCGTCTCTACGCATGCTTGACTCGCACCGATGGTGAATGGGCAGAAAATGTCCTTGGGGATGCTATATAACTGGTAACTGCCCTCACACGTCTATACAGGACAGTCCACTCCATACCCAACCCACGCCACTACTCCCCACTTACTCACGTACACATCCTCAACATGTCGGCCCCCAACATGGCGGCGTGGTTCCAATACCAGATGAGCTCGCGAGGGCGGAAATGTACAGGTGTTCTGGGCACGGGGATGTATGCTGGGCGTGAGTGGATTCCCTCCCCCTCCTCTGGCCTCTGGGCTGTTAGCTGACCCTCAAACAGAGAACTGCCACCTGGCCGACAGGGATCCCGCTGGCCGCGTTGTCCTCTACTGCCTGATGTGTCGTGTGCCCTTCATGTACATTCCCACTATGGGTTGATGAATTACATATTACTCCTTAAAGGCCAATACCACCTTCAACTCACTCGACGAACCAGTATGAGCCTGTGGCAGTCATTTCTTCGAGCACAAGCCAAAGACCTGTGTCTCAGGATGTCCACACTGAAACTCGCACCATCATTGTGAACTCTGGACTGCCGACTTTGTTTGCATTCCTTGGCAGGTGATGCGAGTCGAGTGGCAAGGCAATCACGCCCCATTAGGCGGACTCCCTTTCTCTCCTATCATCTCACAGACCTCCGCGCTCGCACCCTTGCAATGTCGGGCTTTGCAGCATTCATTACAGCGCTAGGAAGCCCGCCAGCCAGCCGTATATGCGTAGGATCCATAAACGGCCACAATAGGGGACGTGAGTGTACGCCCACATACCTCCCAGACAGGGATCCTGACCACGTAGAACTCTGCTACCCGTATGTTCTGCCGTGGCCGAACGCTCGGGGAAGTAATGATGTGGTCTGCTGGTACTGTTTTCTGTACATGTGGGATACGAGTTCTCATGCAAGTCAGTGATGCCCAATAGTACCCCCCACACACCTTCTGTTTCACTTCACAGTGGGGGTTTCCTTGGATGCTCGCCAAAGGACCACTACCACGGTCCCATTCCCATGCTCCAGGTATGTAAGATACACACCTGTGGGGACGATTCCGTGCAAAAGCAGCTTTACAGACACATTCGTACGAATTCCCTCGCAAACAGTGTACATTTTTGGAGAATTTTCCGCAAATTATGGAGCACGACCAGCGCACACCAAGAGTATGCCTATCCTGCCGCCAGTGGCGTCAATCAGCCGTCGACAACAGCAAGAATGACTTTCCCTGGACGTGCTCCAAGCAGTCCATGCTTCTCGTTGAGGTGGCCCAGTGAAACCCTTGTTTTTGGTGGGTGGCAACATCCCACTGCAGTTGCCTGGTGATATCAATACACTCCCTTGCTGATACGACACCTGTGCAATCCTGTTCGTCTGTGGAACAAAGTCGGCGTCTATGTGTGCCGATTCTGTAACCGAAGGTGGGTGTACCAGTAACGAGCGGGGTGACAGTGGCCCCCGAGCACCTCGGAAGAGCAACGGACGGTTAGTTGCACTTGGGATCATTGAGCACCCCTTATGCATGCAGTGCAAGATGCAAGATGTTTTTGGTGTCTATTGTTGAGAGTCATGTCGCGTACCCATCACTTCAATCACTGGACCGCGGGGAAAGGAACTTTAAGCCGGCTGGCGAGGGGATGGAGATTCCAGCCCCCCCTCCCCCCCCCTCTCGCCTCACTTACCATGCACGTCCCAAACTCCTGGTGTATGGGGAGCGCCATGAATGCCTAGGCAGTGAGTACTGATCTTGTGATGTGGCAAACGGAGCGCTGACGCCACCACAGAGAACTGCTACATCTTGCCTGGTCTCACTTGGGCTCCAAACGATTTATCCTGCGTCATTTGCCACATGGTCTACCACCGGGTGCCCATTGACGTGCCGACGATCACGGTATCACAGTATTGAATACACTAGGTCTGTCCGTGACGGATCCAGGAGCATGCATTAGTTGCCCACAGTGTTCGCTTTGTTTAGGTAGTGGAGCCACCGAGCTTGTGCGGCAGTCGAACCCCCCAAAAGGGTCTCAGCCAGTGGTGCTTGCAACTGTGGCAGCCGATGTGGACAACACCAGCCTTTGACAGCCAAAATTGCTTGAAAGACCAAACTGGCGGGCACTAGCCCCATTCAATGTCGACTATGAAACACACCATCAGTTGCCTGCTAGGCGACGCTGCCCGCACCAGGGGTCAGACACGAGTGAACTTGAATCTTCGCTGCTCTGTTCGTCGTTTGCCTCCAACCACTTTCTCAGCACCTCCCTCATACAACACATGTCGTGGGTATTCAACTCTGTTTGTAAGGGCAACCCGGAGGCGGAGATGGGTAACCGTGGCAGTAAGTGCTTCCACTACTACGGATGCGAAAACTGACTCTGACTGTAGACCGGTGCTGGGCGGAAACCGCCCCGGAGTATTACGGAGTGACTCGCTGCGTCTATTGCCGTAGTATCTACTTTGAACGGTGAAGACTGGACGTATGAGTGGAGTAGAGGGTCTCCATACACAAGGATACGAATGCACTGTGTATCCTGGACAGATTAGGTCCCAATCGCGCGTAGTCACGGTTCATCACGTCCAAAGTGCCTAAAATGACCGAGTGGCCAAGTGACCGAGATCGCCGAATGCGGACCACGACACTCCCACAGGCACTTTGCCACACCCACCTCGACAGCAACAGCCTTGCTACACGGCATGGACAGACGAAGAGGATGAGGTTTGTGCATGGCCCGCACCCGATACGCCCTCTACAAACAAGAGATCATCGGCGTAACACCGATCGTATAAGGGTTATTATCTAAGTTTCCCATTTCACGATGGCGTTCGAGAGAGCGACACTAGTACTTAGGATACGGGTTCGAGTCCCGTTCGGTGTATAAGCTTGTCTTTTTGGGTACTCTGCATGTCCCGGACGTCTTATTTGGAGCTGCAGAACGTTGTAAAAGACGATTCGTATCGGAGACGGAAGAAGAAGCTTCTCACATACCTCGCCGATCACTGCGCCCTTTCCGATGAACAATTTGCCGATCGTCCTTGTTGGTCCATGGGGCGGCGCCCTGCCTGCATTTGGGGACCGTCGTGTAGCGCTCGCTCTCGCGAGACTCATTGTATGCTTTGCTTTTGGTTTCATTGTAAAATTAGAGCATAAATTGATGACAGTGTAGCACATTTGCCCCTCGCCATCAGACACCATCATAGCCATGTCCCTACCGAACCGTCAGTGGATGAAGAAAGGAGACTTAAAAGGCGTACATCTCCTCCGTCTACGTCGTCTCGCTCGCCCCACCCTCGATACCCACCGTGACTCCTGATACACCTACTGACAATGTTTCCTGGAAACTACACTCGTACCTGCAACGGTGACAGGGATGGCAAAAACATCTCCAGTACGTGTTCTCAAGCAGCCGCGTCCCGAAGCTGACATGCTACAGAGCCGTGCGTCTGGTGGGCTGGATTGTTCAGTTCTCAACCGCGCTGCATGTTCTGTGGTGCTACCATCGGGCAGTGATCGTCTTCTCTGCATACAAGTGTACAAGTGTGTAGCCACAAGTACCCGGCTACCGGTTGAGTGGCCATAGCTTGATCGCCGAGACTCGGACCATGGCGAACCCTATACATACCTATGAATCACTGTGATACTCTCATTACCACCTTGGCTACCTAGCAGAGGAAGGAGAAGAATGATGCAATCACTGTGATTCTGCGTGTGCCACATCCCTACCTTCTAGAGACGACTCGGTGTGTCATCAGTTGTGCGGATCGATCGGCTACTGGCTGCAATGTTCGGAACAAAAGACCCTGCCCCTCTGTCGGCTGAACACCCATACCATCACAACATTGGCGTATGTCGTCTCCATACTCCATCAGGGAATGTACAGGGGGTTACAGGGACAATCAAGGTCGTAGGTACCCACATGGAGTAGGCTCTGAGGCGGAACTGATACGCAGACCTGTGCTCTTGGGTCCAAGGCGTCAACACTGTTTGCCGTTATTGCGGTCGCCGCCCCGACTACATAGTGGGCTCACGCCCTGCTTCAGCATTCCAGTCGTGTTGTATCATCGGCTAGTAGATCTGTCATGAATCTCCGTTCTGTCCACATACCATCCACCCTGCCATGTTGTCAATCGCAGAGCACAATGGCCCCTGATGGGTTTCGCCATGAGGCCATCAGTCCTGCTCCCCACGCCCATACACTTATGCCCCCCCTCTCAGGCTCTCCTCATACTCTCGCATCAACATTATCCCATGCTTCCTCCACACATTCTGATTCCCCATCCAACGCGTAGGACGTGCAAGGGCGACATTGACGGCACGAATGAAGGACGTGAGTTATCGAGTGACTCGAAATCAAACAACGACGCTGCTTCACTAACAGACAGTGCTGTGTGCTTGGGTGAACCCCGTGTACTGTCACTGCTTTTACTGCGGGTTCCCACCCGGACCCGCTCGTTCGAACAACCCATCACCTTCGCACCAGTCTTGAGAAGCTTGCGCGATGGCGTATGGTTGATGGCCGATAAGAGCGGACGTTTGGGGTAGTGGCACCCCTGCCGAGGGGCGAAGCTCGGCCCTTCTTTTGCCATTGTCTCCCTCAAACCCCCGGTACACAGACAAGATGCGAGATGCAGAATTCGTTGCACACTGAGACACATCCTGGTGTTACATACGGTGCAGATCTTTCCATGTTACATGTCTACATAAAGGGAAGGAACCACCTGTGCTCGACCCGCCACTCTGTAACAAACAAAAAGCAACACTCCCGTTTCTCAAACTCTGCCCATTCTAGCAAAAAACACACACCCCCTTTGCTACAACGATGGAAGTTCTTGCTTTACAACGTAGATTGCGTGGAGATGCAACCAAACCTCCAGCCATGTGCTCGTCACTCGAGAACACTGGGCGTGAGTATACTCGATCGACGAGCCAGTGCTGATGGTGTAGGCCCATGCGAGGTTGAGTGGGAGGCCGACGCGAGCGTTTGGCAGTGTGGGTGGTGCGGACATGCCTGGGACGGAAACGGCCGTTCCGTCATGTGAGGGAGACAAAAACCCATACAGGGGTCACAACCGCAACGACAAAAAAACGCGTCGCGCTGGCGCGACCGACATTAGCATAATATCCTATCACTGTACATACTTGCATTCATGCCTCGCTCGCGATCGCTCGACCTTGTCCTCCTCGAGGTTGAAGAAATGGACCGACTTTTCGCCGACTTTTTCCAGCCACAAATTCCCAGAAAGTGCTTCTAGACCAGGAGCCCTAAAGTTCATGCAACTCGTTTCCCGCCAGCTGTGAGTCGCGCCAATGACCTGGGTGCAAAGAACCGCACGTTTCCTATCGGCCCAAGGCTGGCCAGGCTGGCGAGGCCCCTGGTCAAGTGATCAACAAGGGATACCTCGGCCGATCTGCGGTCCCACTTCGGCATGAGCAATTGAGTGACCTCTGTTCCTAGACGAGATCCTCCACCCTCCCCACACACACACACACACACACCGCCGCGTCGTCATACTGTTGGTTCCTCCGCAGCGCTGTATCTAAGATCTGACGACTTGTGCACGGTACTGTACATGCGGTATGCGCCGACTCTGGCCTGGATAATGAGAGATCCCATTCCACAGATGGGAGAAGAACTTTGTGCTCGAGCCTAAATGTCCACTCTGCACGGCCGGTATGTGAGGGCTGCTTTCACCTCGCACGGCCGCACTCGCTGCAACACAACAAACGGTGCCTCTTCGACATGCTTAAGGATCAGGGGCCGAAGACACCTCGAGCGAGGACCTGACGGAGAACCGTGGCCCAGGGATGTGCCGAAAGGGTTCGAACCCCGGCTGACGCTGGCCATTTGCCCCTCCTTTTTTTGTTTTGTTTTTGCGCGATTCCCTCTCTCGTTCCGTCCCCACGTTATTTCGACGGCCGCGGTTTTGGTGGAATTGGGTGTTTAGCATCCGTGCGTGGCGCATCGTCCCAAGTGGCCCCATGTGCTGGAGTTCCGGCACAGATTCCCACAGCTGGCAAGCTGACCGAGGTCAGTAGCTCCTTGATTGAACATGCGTGGTGTCTGCGTGGTCGGGCATCGACCCTGGGGCCCTCGTTTTTTGTGACGGGGCCGGGGGGGTGCGGGCCGGTATGCGGGGCTGAACGCCTCGCTGTCAGCAGTGGACGGACGCCTCCTGCGGACGGACTGCGGCCGCACGCCGGAACGTCGGTGGACTGGGGGTTGTTCACATCAACTGGGGTCTTTGGTGGCGTTCGGGCCGGGGGTTGGGGAGGAGAAGGAGGGCAGAGGGAGGTGCCAGCTCCACTCTGATCTACCATTCACTGCCAGCAAGCGTGACGAGAGTGGGGCAAGTCTTGAACAGTTTCGGCGGCACTGTCCGACGCGTCGTCCGCCCTCATGTTACTCGCGCTTCCCCTGGCTCATGTCGATATCGCGTATCCTTCGGCTAGGGCCCAATTGGCACACGCAGTCAGAAGAACGGGGTGGGCAAGATCCAGCCCTTGGAGGCTTTGAGGCGTGCCTTTACATCGCAGAGAGCGCTCGCGTGCTCTGTTCGCGCTGTCGCGCGAAATATTGGAATTGGGGGGCAGGAGGACCGTGGGCCACTGCCGGTTTCTTCTCTCCCACACAGACAACAACCTTCTCTGTACCTCTCATTAATCCCCCCCACCCATCCCCACGACCTGTGGGTGCAGCTGCATCCAAAACGGCGTGTCCGTGCCTTGACGCCGCGACCTGCCTACCTCTGGCGCGACACATTGAGGGGCGACACATATATCATCCATCCCCCCCGAGACAGGCTTCCCTCTCCCAATCGCATGCTTGGCTCCCGTTTCTTCATAACCTTCTTCTTTCGACAAGACGAGTGTTTGCAGTCATGTCCGGCTGCAAAGGAGACAAGCTGGGATCCAACGTCGGAGGTGAGTGGAAGCGGGGCCAACCACCCTGTCACACGAGATGTGTGACGATGGGTGTTGTCGTACGTACAGAACATATGCTGACGGCATGTTTCCCGTTTCCAGACGTTTGCGTCCCATTCAACATTGGCGGACGGTGGATCTGCTATTATTGCAAGCGCAAGCTTTAGGACGAGGCACGAAGAGACACACGGCCGGACAGGGACCGACAAGGGTTGTACAATGGTTGTACAAGGGCAGCATCGTGTAGGACGTGTAGGGACAACAAAAATGCATCAGCAGTCATCGGTTTATCGCAAAACGGGCAACTTTGGGGTGTGTCGTGTTCAGAAGTATGGAGTGGCCCTCCAGGTTCCAGTTTCGTTACCCGATGGGGGATGCTTCAGTTGCTTCAGAGTCTCTCCACGCACGTCACGTCAGTGGTGGGAACCCTAGGAGGGTGGGGGGGCTGAGATGGCGGCAGCTCACAACGCCTCACTCATTATGGGACTAGCGATACGAGTCCCCCGACAGAGGGGGCACGGCCAGCCGTATCTTGCGTGTAGCGATGTTTATCCGGGGACGGGTCGCGGCATGCAAGGCTGTCGCCACATTAACGCTTGGCTGTGCCTTGGAACTCACGCCAACATGTGCGGTTGGGAGATGCTTGTGACGAGCAGCATCGAGAGGCCAAGGTCAGTGGACGTCGTGGCGAATATCAATCAGCAGGGGAGAGACCAAGGGCCACGGGCCACGGGGCCACCGACGGACCGTCACGCTGTTGACACACAATACTCCAACTCGAGAAGCTGATGTCTGTTCCACAACAGCTCCACAATGTCCACAATGGTTCCCGAAGGGCTGCAGTACACGTCTCTAGATCCTGCGCAGCCCCCCCCCCCCCCCCCTTCGATCGAAATTCTGGGGGTGCAACGTGCCTTGCTTCTGACCCAAATCGGCCCCCGGCGCCGGTGCCCTTTCCGGTGACCGCTGCCACCGGTGGCGTCGAGCCCACTGCTCTTGCTTTCAAGGTTCCAAGGAGACAACACTATGTATGCTGCTGAGGACCCCGTTTGCATCCGTGGCCGGAACTGGACTTGGTTGTGCGCAGTACAACCCACCCTCGCACGAGCATCTCTACAGTCGGCGACCACACTTCTTGCAATAACCCGGGTTCTTGGAGTCGGGGACACAGCCAAAGACTACGGGCTGTTAACTGGTGGCACCTGCGTGACCCTGGGGCCTCGGCACAGGACCGAGACGACTCACAGCTGCAGGACATGGTTGAGCGACGTGTTGGAGCAGGGAGAGGGAGTGGCAAGTGGTTGAGGCGAGACAGGAGTGTCCAACAGACACTAAAACCACTTCGCACACTTCTGTTCACACCACACCACACGCGGCCGTTGTGTGCGTTTCGTTCTCATCACAACACCCCTCTCGAGGCGCCTGCTGCGCGCCGCTCGGTCCTGCGTTGTGATGTTTGGGAAGGGTTTTGCAAACCCACGCAACCCATGCATGCTTCTGACGGGGCCCCAGAGAGGCGTTATCCACCGGCCGATATGCGATGCGGGCCTCCCAGCGGCATCCCACTTCTCCACATTCAACCCCCCCCGGTGGCGTCCTCACGGCGTGCCGCGTGCCGGCGGTGACGCGGCGGCGGGTGGCGGCGGGGGACCTTTCGGGATCGCTGTGCGTGGCCTCACCGGGGGTCTGCTGGTAAGCTGGCAACGAGTGCGGGGAGGGAGGGAGGTTGTCATCCTCGTTTGGGTATGCACCCAGGCCGTTGTCAACAAAGGCAGCCTGTGCCGTGCATACTGTACTTGTACAACAGTGATTATATCCTAGTATCTTGAACAACCTAGTAGCTAGTAGTAGTGCAGTGCGTCTCCCGTCACGTCTCGTTGTTGGGTGCGTGGGTGTGATATGTGGTGGCAGCCGTCATGTCACTGTGATGCTTTTGCCACAGTTGTAGCAGTGGTTGGGGTACATGTCGTGCGGAACGTGGCCGAACGCTGATGCTTTAGCCACGCTCGTCTCGGCCCCCTGCCTAGCTTACATTCGCAGAACGGTGTGGACATGTGCTGGCCTCTGAGCAGAAGCGGCGGCGATGGGATTACGATGGGAGTAGAGAGAAAACAAAAAACAAAACAAGTGGTGGCGATGGAGACAGAGAGGAAAAAACGAGCGCGAAAAAACGTGGATTAGCGGGGGACAGCGGGGCCGGCGGGCCATACATGGCCGCACTCGTATATATATATGGTCGGCGAGGAATGCGGCTGGCCCACAGAATCCCCCGCATGTGCCGCCGCGTATGCGCTTTGCGCTTTGCCTTGCGCGGGCCCGATAAGACCTGTGCTTTGTCTCACATGAATTGGTCTCCTTTTGGTCGAACGTGTGTTTGGATTGGATTTTGGATTTGTAGAAGTCGGTTGTTTTCGAATCTGGCCGCGTCTCTTTCCTATCAATGCCGAAGCCCTGCACGGGGCCACATGTGGGTTCCGTACGTGTTCCGTCGCTTCGTCCGGGGTGACGCAGGCAGGCGGTGCTGACAAGCACAACAAAGAGGGCCAGTGCACGCCCAGCCAGCCAGCCAGCCATGGCCGCGCGCCCCCATGCGCTACTGCGCTTGTTGACAAGCGCCGTTCGCTGGCGCCACGGCGGCTGGAGTTGGCGGAGCACCACGCGCGGGGCAGAGATGCTGGCCGCTGGGTTTACGCTATAGCCAGCTACCGCGAATGCCACCCAAAACTTGGACTGAGGTTCTACCGATTGCGGCTGCGAGAAAGCCGCGATCCGGTGTGCGTGCATGCATGCATATATGGCTGTGGCGTGGGACAGCCGCAGTCGGGGGAACCCCCCAAGCTGCCACTCGGACACATTCCGATGTGGCACCGGTTTGATCCGATCCATGCCCTCCTTTCTCTGATTACCGGTTTCAGCACTAGACAGATGTAAGGGGACCAAGGAGGGCAACTGGCCAACTGTGAAGCATTCTGGCTCACGCTTGCCAACAGCCAGAACGTGCACACTCAGTACACGGACATCACCACGGAAATACATTGTCCAGGGCTTTGGGCATATATCCACTTTCCATACAACCCACTCCCCCCTTCGCCACCAACCCTCACACGCTCCCATCACCCGCACACAAGTGTCCGTCAACGCTAACACGTCCCCATTGTCCAACGTCCGAGGTTCAACTTTCTGTCTGTGGTTCTACACCGAGAGGGGGCTACTGGATGCGGTAGTGGCAGATGACACAGTAGCGCGGGTCACTGGGGTCGGGCTCGTGGCCTGGCATGTGGCGTCAGCGCAGGTGTTCTAGAAGGAGACGAGACGAGCCCCCGAGCTGACCGTGTGTGTTGACCGGGTACGAGAAGTGGGAGCAAGTGCAAGCCATTGCGGTCATGACGGTCAACGGTTTCGATGTTTCACAAGCTCGGTCTAGGCGATGGTGACGAGTTGTGGATGCCTGCTGGTGGGCTTGGAGACGGGTTGGCGACTCGAGCTCCAGAGCTTTTAAAAGCTGCGACACGAGTCGTTGGGGACGTCCGGTACATCAGTGCAAACACTTTCCCGGAAGCGAGGTCACAGGACCTGCGTTCGCTGACGAGTCACGTATCGCATCATTCAGATTCATCACTGCATCGGAGAGACGGGCAGATGAGGAGAGACGTGGTGAGGGAGAAAGATGATGAGGAAGGGCCAAGGCGTTTTTGTATAGAGGTGGGTTTAGGATCTCGATCCCCCCATGGCCTGCGGCCATTCGTCTTGGGCGTGAGTTCACATCTTGCCGCCGCAGAGCTTGCAGATGTTCGGGTTGAACGAGAGCGGGACGCAGGCTGGGTAGGTTGGAGGAGTGTGGTTGGTCTGGTCAGATCCAGATTCATGAGGTATGAGGAAGGTATAGTGTCATGTGGGGCTCACTGTGGTCGTTGGCCATTGGAAGGTTCAGTACAGGTGCTGTGTACCGAAAGAGGATGTTGTGGTAGTGTTCACCGGGGAAATGTGTCGGCTGCTGCGAGGGACACTGCTGGTGAGGATACTGATGATGTAGGAGGCGGTGACGGGTACATGAGCACCAAGAGTCCTTTTAAGTCTGACGGCCTCGTGTGAAGGAGGACTGGTACGCTGAAAAGTTGCACGTAACCCACACACCAGTGCGAGAAAAACGCAAACGAACATTGCCCCACGATCACACAGACACACTCCGTGTCTGCATCAATTGGCCTCGGATGGAGAGAGCAGCAATGTGGCACAAGCGACGTGCCGGCGTCCAACAACACAAGATCCTTGAGCCATTTGCCATCATCTTGACAGCAGGCGACTGTGCGGGCGGCGCTTGTGATGGTGGTACATCACTCTTATCAGGTGTACCCACAGTTCTAGGTAACCGTGGTGGACTGTCATTTGCATTGGGGAACAATGAGTGTGGCAACACGGCACAGTTTTCCATCAATCCCTCCGAACCGGATTGTGCAAGCCCTACGTAGAGTCCATGTGACAACCGTGTCCTGCGTACCTGCGTCCCATCAACCTACTTGGGTACCATGTCAAGATCTTGAAACGCAAGCGACATTACATGCCAAGCCAACAGATCAACCGACTCGCAGGAGAGCAGGAGACCGCATTAAGCATTCACTCGGAGAACCCCGCCGTCATCATTCCCCGACCGAGACGCGCCGACCCGGGACGCGGGGCCCTCAAATGTCCACATGTCCAATCTCTCTCGTCACCCAAATATACATTGTCCATGCATATGCATACGTCACACCGCAAGCCCATGAGAGTTACACGTACTGTACATCCCACGCTGCAGTTGTGCTGTTCCCTTTATTGGAATCCCGTTTGCCCGGTGTCCCCACACGCGTCCCGGCCTCGTGACCGCCATCAACGGGAGCCGGGCAGTCTCGGTCCTGCCCAGCTCTCAGTTATTCCCTTTGTGCCCTCCTCCGTTCTGGTCGGCCGTGCGTCAAAAGTGCTCGCCGCAGTGCCGGCAGATGTGGGGATACCAGAACCAGCCCTCGTGAGTCGCTGAGTTGGTCAGACGCACGGCGAGCACTGCAGAGTGCTGTCCCGGGAGCGCTTACAGTGTCCACGGCAATAGAGCGCCATATCCCGAAAGCTTGGATGGGGACGGGTCGGGAGGGGGTGAAGCGAGGTGTGCAGGAGCCTGCGGTGGGTTATGGGGGTGGAGAAGCAGGCGGTAACGGCGGTCGCAAGCCGTGATGTCCAATGTGGGATCCAAGAAGAGGGGGGTTGTGCAGGCAATGACTATACTTATGGACGTTGGATCGTGGGCGGGTGGGTGGGCAGAATCCCCGTGAAGCGTCACAAGCCACCGATCTCTGAGACATGGTGACGAGGAAGGGACGCGCTGGAATGCTGAATACGGAATTGAGACGCGGCTGTAGGGTTGCGCGCGGGTTGATACACCGTCCTTGTCTTATCTTGGAGAGCAGACTGTGTGGGGGTGTGAAGGTGACCGCTGAAGGTCACTTTCAGCCATTGTCTCTCGGCGGTTGTGACTGCTTTGGTGAATTGGTTACCACCTGCCTCCTGGTACCCAGTTCAGACGCCAACAGTCAATGAGATCGGCTGGCCATCTGGCGGCGAGTTGAGTGATCGCCCAGGTATAGGAAGGGGAGGGTAAGGAAGCAAGAGACCGTGTCATGTGTTGTTTTGAAAAGGACAATACCATTTCCTTGAGAACAATGTGGGTGAGCGCCACGAAGCGTCCTCGCGTCCTTGCAACCAGCAGCGACGTGGCCCGTGGTCAGCCACACCCAAATACAGCGCGTGCCAGAACGTCAAACAGAATGCCGCGGGCTTGCCCGCGGCTCCGTACGTAGCAGAGGTGAGGTCGGTCAGCTGCAGCTGGCCGCTGGCCAGCATGGACGGTGTGAGTGTGTGTCAGTCGACAGTGTCCATCGAGGGAAGAGGGTGGGGTATGCTGAAGAGGGCAAGCATTCTCGCCTCAGTATGCAATGTAGATGTGCAAGATGCAAGCGACATGCAGCATATGACACACGGCATCTTGCGGCTATTAACGACCACTTGCTGCGCGCGACGCACCAGTGCTCACATGACATGACGTCTTGGCCCGTACCTTGCTCTTTGCTCTTCTCTCGCATGGGTCGTCGTCGTCGTCCCCGTCGCCCAGCCAGGCCAGCCACGGCAGCGCGTCTGGGAGTGAGGCGGGACAACCTCCCCATGCATGCACATTGTGGGTGCGTGGTCATGTGTGTCATCTGACACGGATGGGCACAGGCTGCCGCACCAAGCGCGCGCGCGCCCACAGCCGTGTGCCCCGTACTTAAAAGGACGGTTGTGCATCCTCCCATTCCCACATCCGTCCGCTCTCTCTCTCTCTCTCTCAACAACACCCCTCCCACAACACCTCCCACAACACTCACTTCATCCACCATGGGTCGTCTTGCCGGTCACTGCGGTATGTCCCATCCACCCTCGCTGATGCGGATGCTGACCGCCTGCCTCGTCTAGACACTGCCACTCCTTGCGTTGCCAACCCCCAGCTCCCCACCTTTTGCCACCGCTGCGCGCACCCCATGAGGAAGCCCCACCCCAAGGGATGGAAGGCTAAGAAGGGCGAAGAGGAGACGGCCAGCACCGCCGACGCCGACGAGGACAACAAGAAGTGAGAGCGCGATCAGTAACGCCAAGCTACCGAGGCGAGAGGCGAGGCGAGGCGGGCCACCGCACGCAAGCACGACCCACCAGCCAAGCCCACGTCACGCGATCAAGCCCACCCGGTTCCGAGTCCCCAAGTCCACGATCGTCCGAAGTCAAAGAGTCGTTTAGCCCACTTGCTGTAGATGGGGCAGAGTATGCGAGAGACAAGCTGTGAAGTCCTCCACCACGCGTTGCAGCAGGGTTCAGAGGAGGTTGTGGATGGATGGCAAATGCGGCCCGAGACAGAGCAGTCAGGGCAAACCAACCAACCCCCCCTCACCCCCACAGCACCTGTTCCACACCCCGCAAACAACCCGCCGGCGCCGTCAAGCTCAGCCAACCACAGCAACCCACCGCGGACAGCGTCCAAAAAGGGAAACACCTTTGCAGATGCTTGCTTTGCCTTCTACCCGAATTGAACGGGTGACCCTTTCATCGTAGCAGTGGTCTTTGGAAGAGACCAGCGAATACTAGTGAAAAATTCTAACCACTGAACTAAGAAGGCGACGATGTTTGCTGTTTGAGAGTGAGCACACGGTCGGTGGTGGTCTCACGAGCGAGGCGGACATGGAGCAGTGCAGCTGAAGAGAACATGGTCAGTGCTGTCGCGCTGTCGGCAGCACTCGACCACCCACAACTAGTTGAATTCTAGAGATGTTACATTGCGTAGCTATCCAAAGCCTGCGAGATCCAGCGCGCTAATGTACTGCGACACGGATGGCTCGTCATCGTCGTCGTCTTCCTCATCTTCATCCTCGTCCTCATCGTCGTCGTCATCATCGTCCTCCTCTTCCTCGTCATCCTCCTCCTCCTCTTCACCTTCGCCGTCCTCTTCCTCTTCGTCCTCCTCCTCATTGGCAGGCTCGTCGTCGAGGTTTCCCAGCTCGTTTTCATCCTCGTCGTCGTCCGGGTCCATGACCAACTCGTCGTCGGCCGACGAGCTCGTCGTGCTCGACTTGTTGGGCGGGACCCAGCGTGTCGCGCTTGAGCCCATCATTGCGACAGGACTGCGGGTCATGACGCCGTTGATGTTGAAGGCATCGGTAAACGAGACCTTGGGCACAGGATGCCGGTCTGCCGAGGTCGATGCCGCTGGGCCTGCGCCGCCAACGCTGCCGGTACTGTCTTCCCGTGTTGTCGTCTCTCGCGGCGAGATGGTTCGGCGGTCCATAGTGTTGACCCGCGCGAGAGGCGCACTGGACGGGGTGCGCGCCGGTGGTGTCGTCCCCTTGGGGGTCGGGAGCGGCGCTGGGGGTGGTGGGGCGGCCGGGAAGGTGAGACGCATACTTGGGTGACGCCTTGCGGTGAGTGGGTTGGGGAAGGGGAGGGGACCGGTGGAGGAAGACAGGCATGTGGTGGCCGATTTGGATGTTGTCGAGCGTTCACGCTCGCGTTCGCGTTCGTTGGGTTGCGAAGGGGTTGTGCTGGGCGTCGCGGGCTGAGCGGGCCACAGCCATGATGGATACGGTGGTGGTGGGAGCGCGAGAACAGCTCCTGGGTCATCCTTGCTGGGTCCAGAGGTGGACAGGTAGGACGTGATGAAGGGAACGAGCGGAAAGTCATCGTGGTCCGGTTCGAAGCGATAGATTTCGCCCACAATCGACTCTGCATGCCAGCCCTGCAATTTGCGAAGACATGCGACGATGAGGGTCGTGTGGGAGTTGCCATTCGTATCTGCCAGGTAGATCGGATACGCGGCCGGGTTCAGTAGGACCTAGACGGTGAGCCCATGGGATCGCGCTTTGCCATGCGGAAGGGGACGTACCTTGAGAGCCTCGCTGACGTCTGCGCGCTCCATACCCAGTGTCTCTTCCCCATAGTCTCTGCTTTTATCCATTTGACGTCGATGCCTCGTCGTGTCGCCCAGCGGGTAAATGCGTCCTCTTCCTTGAGGGGCTTCTTGCGAAGACACACGAGGGTGCGGAGTCCCAGTCGACGGACAAAGGGAGCGTTGCGAACCGCTGGGAGTGCGCCGCGGTACAGGATCTGTGAAGTGTCGGCGGCGGCGGCGTCCTGACAGCCTTGACCCAAGGGTGAAGCGACAATGGCAAAATGGTATGGCGGGGTGAGCATGGCGCTCAACCGCGCCTGATGCTGGCGAGGACGAGAGACAGAGGGATATGGTTTGATTGTCGAACATATCACCCATCGGCTCTCTCTCCAAGATCCCAAGACGTCACCTTGGCAGAGAATGAAATGGATTACGTAAACATAAATGCCTCCCTTCTTGGCGTCGTCTGCCTCCCTGTTACCCTCTCTCATGTGCCCCCCCGCCTCTCCCTTCCCCGGCGGCGGCGGCGGCGGGTGTGGTGACGAAAGGATTATCCGCCCCGGTCAACAAAGCGTAGACCCGCGGACATCCTCTTCGGCTCGTTCACTCCACTTTTCGTTCTTTTCTCAAGACACACGTTGACCCACACATCGACGAGAGAGCTCTCACGGGCATACCTGGGCTCCCCCCCGCGTCGCCATACACCCCGGCCCCAGCCCACTCTCTCAATGCCTAAACCGACGTTCCTACAGAGCGTCCTCGGGCGGCCCTCTCGCTCGTACGCCCAGCACGCGCCGCCGTCGCCGTGGGACGAGTCCCCGACGCGCACTTCCTCGTACTCGTCCGCCATCCCTCGCGGCTACGCCGACCAGTATGCACATCAACATGACACCGACCCAGGCCCTAGTCGGCGGGCACGGCGTTCCCAGTTGGATGCCTACCAGGACGAGTACCATGGGAGCAACCTGGCTCCCCGGCCATTGCCGCCTCCCAGCCGCGAATTGGTCTACAGCGATGTCAGTCACCCACAGTACAGCGATAGCCTTGGCCAGGAGCGTACACCGCGACGTCTCTTGTCCGACAGCGCGCTGTATGACGATGCGACAGTGACAACGTCTTTACCACCGCCCCGCGTCGTGCACATTGTTCCTCCACAACCACCGCCCGAACATGACGACGACGATGAAGGCGAAATGTATTTGCGACAACCAGAGTACACACTACGGCCATCATCAAAACGTCATCATCTCACCCCCCATCCTCACGACCCGAGCTTGCCGCAAGATCACCATCCTCTCCAACCACCACGCCTCACTCCGCCAGGCTCTACATCCAGCTCGGACACGCCACCCAGTGTCTCGAGTACATTGTCCTCGTCCGTCTCCGCGCCCAAGTCTGTGTCGTTCAAGGGTGTGCCAGACTCTCCCAAAAATGACAGACGCGTGCTCCCTGCTCCAACAGCCGATGCCAGCAACGCACATGACGTCCATGTGCCTGCCTACCCGCCTCCGGCAATAGCGGTTCGCCAATTTGAGCCGGTAGTCGAGGACGACGACGAGCGTGTGGAAGACGCCGATTCCGACTCGGATACCCCCTTCTACACGCCTCGACAGTCACTCGATGTTATTGACGAACACAGCGACGAGGACGAGACGGACCAAGAGGAGACACCCGCAGCTCAAATATCTAGCCTGCCTGTTGTCCCCGTGTTGCAGCTCCAGCCGCCCACACCGGCGCCATACGCCGACCCGTCCGAGACTCCCTTCCACGCGCTGCAACATCATCGGGATTCGGACGAAATGTTGTCTCCAGACACCGACATTCGACCACGGGCAGTCCGTCAACCGGACTCCAAGCCGACACCTGCGCAGCCTGCGGCCGAGCCAAAATCGCGTCCGAGGCCAAAGCGAGCAACACCTGTGGACGACCTCCCACCACCATTACCGCCCAAGTCGTCACCGGACCGCAAGGGCCGTGTGCGACATGCACAAATGACTGTCCTCAACGACTCGCCCATCAAGCTAACTCGGTCCAAGAGTGTGACTGGCACGAACCTCACACGGTCCAAATCGACCAGGAGCGTGACGACTGCGTCTGACGGCGGCCTCACACGCTCAAAGTCAAGCAAGAGCGTAAAGTCGTTGAAGACAAAGTCGGTTACTTCTGCCTCGTCCGTGTACAGCGATGAGCCCAACGTCGTCCCACGAAGGGCCATGTCGGACATTGGTGGACGCAGCAGCGCACGACCTCTCTCGCGTGCGTCAACAACGCGGTCATCACGTACCATGTCGACCACACCTGCCCCTGTCGCCGAGCCGGAGAGGAGCTTCTCGCCGTCCTCGTCCCGTTCGACCTCCGAGGCGTCGTTTACTGCGCGTTCGGCAGACGGCGGTGTGCGTACCGCCGGTTATGGCAAGGGTGGATGGGCGGCCGCGTCTGCCGCTCCATTGGTCATGTATATGCCCTCTGGCGGCGACGGGTGGGCGGCTTTCCAACCCCTACCTCCTCGGTCGCGATACAGCACCCTCCCCGGTACACATCCAGGTTTCGAACGCGGCAGCGACTCTCGTGGCAACTCGATGGACGCATCTGGCAGCTTGAATCCCAGTGCGAGCGCGAGTGCGAGTGGCGACGGTCGGTACACCTCTTTTGCTGGTTCGCTGGCCTCGGCTGGCAGGCAGAGTCCCACGGCCTCGAGTTCAAGCGCGAGGTACCGTCCCCGTGACCACCGCACGTCCGTTGCCAGCTCGCTCCGCATTGGTATAACCCCGCCCGACACGCCGCCGATAGTCAGCCCCGTGTCAACCCCCGCCAATGCGAGCGATGACGAGTGGGAGGGCCCGGCACCCAGTCGGTCGTATGCCAGGCCTGGATCTGTCTCTGGCACCCAGACCCCGCCGACGCGCTTGTCCACCGACACTCGCGGTTCCAACGGGACGCCACGCCACTCGAACGACTTGGGCCGCGGATCGCTGCAGTACGACTATGCCTCTGAAGCTGGTCACAGTTCGTCGGGCCCTGGTAGCCGTAACCCCAGTCCTGTCAAGTATGATGGATCTGGACGCGAACATCGCTGGGTATCGGCCGAGTATGATCCTTATGTCGCACAGGACCTTGCTGGGAACCAGTCGGTACGTAACGCGCGCATGTCAATGCCGCTGCAACCACCACCACCAGCAGCCATGAGCGTCGCAGGATCCAACTACTCGGGTCGCTCGGCGCGCCACTCAGTCTACTCTTCTGCCCCCTCCGCTGTCCCATGGTCCATCTCCCCTCCGCCATCCGACAGCTCTTACCAGCCGACCACTCCTCGCCTCCCTGTTGTCCCGCGCGAGCTCCTACTCGACCCCGTTCTGGAAGGTGCGCTGAGGCCCATGTCCCCCACGTCATCAGTGTCCCCATACGACGCGGCCCTGCGCGCCCACCAGGCGCGTGTAGGCCTCGACCGCCCGTCATCGCTCAACCCGGACATGTTGACGTTCCTGCCGACCATGACGGAACAAGACTCGAACCGCCTCTACACCGTCAGCGAGGCGGGCGCCCCGCGCAGGAGCAAGAGCGTGAAGAGCATGGTGCGGTACGCCATGTCGGACGGTGGGCGTGAGCGCGAGCCCCGCGACACCCGCCCGGCTTCACGCATGTCGTTGTCGCGTTCGGCTTCTCGTGTTTCCCATGTCTCGGAAGCCTCCGACGCGCGCACCATCCGCCGCGCGACGTCGACGGGTCGTATCCAGCTCGATTCCAAGTTTGACACCAACATCGGTGTCGCACCGCCCATGGAGAGCCATGGCCGCGACCAACAGTTTGGTGGGTACACCAACCTCGTCCTGCCGACTGGTGGCGGCTACAAACCGTCACCAAACCCCCTCGGCGAATTGTCCAAGCTCAACTCGCGCGCACTCGGCATGCCCCACGGGTCCATGGCTGCCATCATGTTCAACGCGATTGCCCCTTGGAAAAAACGACCCGGCACCGACACCCGCCCACCTCCGTCACCAGCTGGCACCCCCCGTCGAGTTCACATCGCACGCCAAGCCGCCGACCAAGATTGGCAGCTCGCAGGTCATGGTCCAGGTGTACGCCGTTGCCGTTGACCAGCTCGACATTGACTGCCTGGAACACTTGAAAAAATCCAATGTCGGCAAGTATATTCCCGGCCGGTCCTTTGTGGGTCGTTGCCTAGCTGTCGGGGACAGCGAAAGGGATATAGCCCGCGGCGACATTGTTGTCGGTCTCCAGGACATCCGCAAGTCTGGTGCTTTGTGCGAGTACCTCCTCGTCGAGCGGCGGCGCGTCGCGCGTATCCCGCCGTCCACGACTATGAGCCTCGAGCAACTCGCCGCACTCCCTTTGCAGGGCGTGGCCTGCGTCCGCGCCCTCCGCGGCGTTGTCACTCGCAACACGCGCGCCCTCGTTATGGACGCCCACATGGGCATTCCTGCTCTCATGTGTCAGGAAATGGCCCGGCTGGGCGTCAGTGTCATGGCGGTCATCTCGGGTGGGGATGACCACGCCGCATCCCAGCACGCATGCATGGCGCACGGCGCCAAGGGTGTCCTGACCGGCTCGCCCGCGGCCGTGCTTCTTGGGCTGGAACCGGCCCAGTTTGACATCATCGTCGATACCCGCGGCGGTCCCAAGGTGGTCGAGGCAGCCAAGCGCGCGCTCGTGGACGGCGGCCGCGTCATCTCCCTCGTGCCGCCAGACCCGGCGGGGACCAAGCCCGAGGACTCGCCGCCGAAACGTAGCAAGAGCCTCAAGAACCTGCGCGCGTCGTTTGTCGGCGGGCGCAAGCACCAGAACGGCCGCGACGTCGTGTTCGAGTACATCCACGCTGCGGGCGCGGGCGAGCCCGAGGTCGACGCTTCGGGTCTGGACTGTCGCGACGTGCTCGAAGAGCCGCTCATGGGGATGCTCAGGCCCGTGGTGGACGGCCAGGTTGTGCCGTTTGAACGCGGGGTCAAGGTGTTCGAGACCATGAGCAGGTTGGAGGGCCTGGCTGGTGGTGTGCGTGTGGTGCGGCTTGTCAACTAGATACATATATATATTATAATTTCCACAGCCGTCGTTCTGACTCCCCCCCCACTGTATTTCTTAATACATCTGCATCTGCATTGTTATCATAACTCGCTGGCATCTGGGGTTTGGCGTGAACAACAGACTCTCGACGTTGTAGCCACGCAGAGACACCTTGTCATCTCGTCCGGTCTTCTGGAATGCTGCCCCCTGATCACATCATCTCGCCCATGTATATTATGTATTTGACCCCCCCTCGTTTGTTCTTTAATTACATCTCGTGCAACAACATGACTCCTAATGCAACCCCAATCGCCTAATCGTTTATTTCATCCACGTTGATACTGGTCGGCGATCATTTAGCGGGATCAAACGGCCCGACTCAACCGGAGATCCCTCCCCCCATCTGTCCAGTAAGATGAGATTCCTAAAACTCGGAGTCGATTGACATCGTCTTGGCCACACCACCCTCCACAAACTAGCACACGTTCTTGCACGACAGATTTACTCTTGTCGAATTTAACACCTCTTCACACACACACAAGGAAAAGGACATTTACCTTTAAAGAGTACTTTTTTGCGCTCTTGCCGTCTCTCCACCACTTTCTACGACTCCACTCCACCAACAACAACCCACGTTCCAACTCGAACCCACCCACAATGTCCGGCGCTGCTACCCCCGCTGGTGTCCCCGCTCCTGCCGTGGACCCCCTCGCGAGCTCCACCATCTCCCTCCCTCCCCAGGCCGCGAGCGGCAACGACCGTGCGCTCAAGTCGAGCTTTGGCGCCGAGTCGTCCATGTCCCTCCTTGTCGAGAGCCTCCAGGACCGCTTGTTGTTCGCCGTCCCCAAGAAGGGCCGTCTGTATGAGAAGGCTATCCAGCTCCTTGCCGGTGCCGACATCAAGTACAACCGCGCCCACCGCCTCGACGTCGCCCTCGTCCAGAACTACCCTATTGCTCTGTACGTCAGCCGCGAGATGCGACCTCTACCTCGCATCTCGCTCGAGTCAACCCTGCAACTTGTGCAACTCAACTTGTGTACTAACACACACCAGTGTCTTCCTCCCTGCCGCGGACATTCCCCGCTTTGTCGCCCTCGGTTCCGTCTCGCTCGGTATCACCGGCCAGGACGTGATCGCCGAGTCGACGCACGCCAGCCAGATCCAGGAGCTCCTCCCCCTCGGCTTTGGCAAGTGCAAGCTCCAGGTCCAGGTGCCCGTCACCGGCCCCGTCCAGACTGTCGAGCAGCTTTCGGGCAAGCGCGTGGCCACCTCGTTTGAGGTCCTCGCTGGCGAGCTGTTCAAGGACGTCGACGCCAAGGTCGGCGGTGGCAAGGCCACTTCGGTCGAGTACGTTGGTGGCTCGGTCGAGGCTGCCTGTGCTCTTGGCATGGCCGATGGTATTGGTGAGTTGAGAGCAATGTGTGGGAGTGTGTTGCCCATTACTGACTCTGTGCCTCCCCGCTCTTGTATGGCATGTTTTCACATACACAGTCGACCTCGTCGGTAAGTTTATGATGCCTGACATTCTGCTCCTCCGCTGACCCGTCTCCCAGAGTCTGGTGACACCATGCGCGCCGCTGGCCTCCACGCCATCCACACTCTCATGTCCTCCGAGGCCGTCCTGATCGCCCCCGCGACCCCGCACGCCTCGCTCACTCCCAACCTTGAGCCCCTCGTCGGTCTCCTCAAGTCGCGCATTGCCGGTGTCCTCGCCGCCAAGAAGTACGTCTATGTCTCGTACAACGTTCAGCGCGCAAATCTCGCCAATGCCCTCAAGATCACCCCCGGTCGTCGCGCCCCCACCGTCTCGCCTCTCGACGAGGAGGGATGGGTTGCCGTGTCGTCGATGGTTGAGCGCAGCAAGCTTGCCCTGACGATGGACGACCTCGAGAGGATTGGCGCCGAGGACATTCTTGTCATGGCGCTGGACAACTGCCGTGTGGGCGTTTAAAATACCGTGGTCCACCGCGTATATATCTGTGCATAGATGGGATGAGAGCGATCTGGATTTTAGTGAGAGGGAGCATGCATGGCCGATGAGACGAGCGCTGTGAACTGGTTTAGCCGTGCAGTGCGGTGGACACTACACTAAAGAGTGCCACACTGACGTTGTCGGCATTACCGGGCTCCCGGCGAGCGGATGTGGGCGACCCGGTCGCGAGCGTTCGCGTCATCGGTGGTTGCGTGGGGGGTGTGGGCGAGTTAAATGCCGCAGCCTGCCAATCGACTCCCACCACTCCTCCAAGTCCATCCACCACCTTCCAACCACCCCACACACACCCCCTCCAACCTCTTTATATCTTATCAAAATGGTCAAGGTGCGTACCACACAGGGCGGGGTGTCACTGCTTGCCGGCGACGACCCGTCCGGTCACCAACCCCCGTCCGACCACCTGGCACACTAGCGCTGACACATGCTCTCCTGTTTGCCCACGTTCACCAAATGCCGCTGTGCCTCCCGATTTAATGCCTCTAGGCTATCGCTGTCCTCAAGGGTGACTCTTCCGTCGCCGGTGTCATCACCTTCACCCAGGAGCAGGAGGGTGGCCCCGTCACCGTCTCGGGCAAGGTGAGTTGGGACTTGTTTCGTGTCTTCTAGATTACCTACCGGCTGGCCCGGAGAGGGGCTTGTGTATACACTGGAATCGTCTGCCTTTTGATTTCGGCCGAGCGGCCCGAGACTTGAATCGCCCGAGGTTGTGGTGACCACGTCCACTGTTACTCAGCAACTCCCGAGTAGCGTCCCCATCCATGCTGTGGCTTGACTCGGAAGTGAGGGGTGGTTTGCCCTGGATGTGATGGTGGAGGAACACAGGGGTTGGGGGACTGGTGTGGCGCTGGATCCGATATCGTTCCGGGTTGAGGAAGGTGGCCCAACTGGGGCTGGCTTTCCAACCGTTGCGACACCAGCGAGGCCCATGACATGGGTGGAGTTGTTACGAGTAGGCTGCTGAGGGTGTGTCGCCCATATGGGGCTGTGGTGTACCACCGCACCAACCCCCCAACAAGCTGTCTCTTTGTCGCAACCCGCGACTCATAGTCACTACCCTCTCATGCCTAGCTGTTTGCGACCCACTTGGGGACCACCTGAGCGACCTCGCTGTTGCGGACTGGCATATGGGTGTGGCGATGAGACGCTCGTCCATCACCCCTCCGCAAAAACGCCACAGACCACTAGAACCTTTATTCATTCCACCAACACACATCCTAACTTCACCAGATCGAGAACCTCGACGCCAACGCCCAGCGTGGCTTCCACATCCACGAGGTAAGTTGCATGCTTTGCTGTGGGCTTGGATATTGACACTTCGGTACAGCTTGGTGACAACTCCAACGGCTGCACCAGCGCCGGCGGCCACTTCAACCCCCACGGCCAGAACCACGGTGGCCCCACCGCTTCGGTCCGCCACGTCGGTGACCTCGGCAACGTTTCGACCGACGCTTCGGGCACTGCCACCATCTCGATCTCGGACAAGGAGATCTCGCTCATTGGCCCCTACTCGATCGTTGGCCGCAGCGTCGTTGTCGTGAGTTATCAGGAATCCCGATACCGGAAGTGAAAGGCCAGCAGCTGACAAACCCCTCAGCACGCCGGTGAGGACGACCTTGGCCTCGGTGGCCACGCCGACTCGCTCAAGACTGGTAACGCCGGTGGCCGCGCTGCCTGCGGTGTCATGTGAGTGTCCTGGGCCGTGTATAGCCGTCAATGGGGGTTCTAGAACGTCCTTTTTTGCGAGCAGCCACGGAAACACCGGTTCGGATTTCGCTGACAGTATCGCAGTGGCATTGCCGCTTAAACGCGACCAACTATTCTACGTACAAAAACTACGGAGAGACGGTTGAAGCTGGGGTGAAGTGAATGAATGCAGTAGTTGATTCAAATGCGTGGCAGGTTCTGGCAACTGCATGTAGTTGTCGAGGTGACCGGACGATGGTGAGAAAGGCGGGGACTGACCTGGTGACTGCACGATGAAGTCACAGGAACGAAGACCAGACATTGAGTTGCACGGGTGACTGGACTGTGGCCGGAAGCAAATCTGTCAGCCTGGACGCGACGACGCGACGCAGGCAGAGCGTAAATGACACACACCTCCACTCACCGCATCCACATCCTCTCATCCATCTCTCTTGCTCTCCTGTCTCTCTCTCTCTCTCTCTCTCTGCCGTATCCTGGTCTCTACCTACCCTCAGCCTAAAGGAGACACCACTATAAAACATCCTCCAACCCCGTTAGCGAAACAACGCAACAATGGGTATCAAGGGTACGCCGCTCGCCCCGCCCACAAACATTCCCCAGATGTATCCCCAGTCAACTGACCTTTCTCTCCAGGCCTCACGGGTCTCCTGTCGGAGCACGCTCCCAGGGCAATGAAGGATCACGAGATGAAGACTGTAAGCTAATCGCTTGTTCCCCGCACAGCTAACAGGCAGCTCTTTGGCCGCAAGGTCGCCATTGACGCGTCCATGTGAGTTGTCTCCTTCGGCATTGCTAGCGCGTCAGCTGACAGACCTCAGGTCGATCTACCAGTTCCTCATCGCCGTTCGCCAGCAAGACGGCCAGATGCTCATGAATGAGAATGGAGATGTAACAAGGTGGGTATGACCTTTCGGCCGTGACTGACCCGTGCAGTCACCTGATGGGCTTCTTCTACCGCACCATCCGCATGGTTGATCACGGTATCAAGCCCTGTTACGTGTTTGACGGCAAGCCTCCCGAGCTCAAGGCCGGTGTTGTAAGTCATCGTCTTTGCTGCTCGACATCAGATACAAGTGCTAAGCCGTTGCCCAGCTCAAGCAGCGTTTCGGACGTCGCGAAGAGGCCAAGGCCGCCGAGGAGGAGGCGCGCGAGACGGGTACGACCGAAGACGTTGACCGCATGTCGCGCCGTCAAGTGCGTGTCACCAGGGAGCACAATGAAGAGTGCAAGCGTCTGCTCTCGTTGATGGGTATCCCCGTTGTCACTGTAAGTTGTCCATCGTGCGTAAAATGACAACTGACAACAAAAGGCGCCAGGAGAGGCGGAGGCTCAGTGTGCCGAGCTCGCTCGTGCTGGCAAGGTGGGTTGCGACTACCGGACTATCTTCTAACCTGCACAGGTCTACGCCGCTGGATCAGAGGACATGGACACACTCACCTTCCACACGCCGATCCTCCTCCGCCACCTGACCTTCTCCGAGGCTAAGAAGATGCCCATCTCCGAGATCAACCTTGACGAAGCGCTCAAGGGTCTGGAGATGACCATGGACCAGGTGAGCTAAAAGTGCGTTCATCTCAGCTGACCCTGTCAGTTCATCGAGCTCTGTATCCTCCTCGGCTGCGACTACCTCGAGCCCGTCAAGGGTGTGGGCCCCAAGACCGCCCTCAAGCTCATGCGCGAGCACGGCTCCCTCGAGAACGTTGTCAAGTTTATCCACAGCAAGATGGCCGACAAGGCTGCCGAGGTTGCCGCTGCTGAAGCCGAGGCTGAGAGCGAGAGCGAGCCCGAGAGTGAGGAGGGCGGTATGATTGTCAACTCGGACGGCGAGGAGGAGCCCGCCCCGCCCAAGCCCAAGAAGAAGACTCCCAAGAAGAAGGGTCCCGGCGGCGGCGGCATGCAGCTGCCTGAGCACTGGCCTTGGGAGGAGGCCAAGAAGCTCTTCGTCACACCCGACGTGACCAAGGGCGACGACCTGGACGTGAGTAAAAGCTCCCAAGCTCCAAGCCCCCCGACCCCACGGCGGCCATCCACTGCCATACTGACGCACGCGCGCAGATCGACTGGAAGCAGCCCGACGTCGACGGTCTCGTCGAGTTCTTGGTGCGCGAAAAGGGATTCAAGGAGGACCGTGTGCGCGCCGGTGCTGCCAAGCTGTCCAAGATGCTCGCTGCCAAGCAGCAGGGTCGTCTGGACGGCTTCTTCACTGTCAAGCCCAAGGTCGACGACGGCAAGGGCAAGAAGCCGGACTCCAAGGCCAAGGGTGCCGCTGGAAAGCGCAAGGCCGACGACAAGAGCAAGGCTGGCGCCAAGAAGAAGAAGTAAACAGCGGGAGGGGGAGTTGGCAGCAGTGATTAGGTAGTAGTGCATGGCTGGAGACCAGAGTCGCGTAGCATGTATCATAATGACGTTGAAATGGGAACAAACCTGGACAGTGGTACCGTTGCTCAAAGGAACAGAGTACGTATAAAACCCCTGGGTATGCATATGACGCGTCCACGGCGTTTTTTTGGCTGTCTATCTAGATGAGATATCTACTGGCAACTCTTCAAACTTCCCATCCGATCAACGATCCGCCCCCAACAACTGCCCGCCTGGCGGCACCGTCTAAGCGGCAAAGTACTTGGCCATGGCGGCCTTGCGCATCTTGTCCGAGGGCGCGTGCTTGCCAGTCCAGAGCTCAAACTGCTTGAAGCCCTGGAGACAGAGCAGCTCAATGCCAGACACGGCCGTCCAGCCGGCAGCCTCACCGGCCTCGAGGAGGGCGGTCTTGTACGGCTTGTAGGCCATGTCAATAGCGACACCGCCCTTGGCCGCGAGGACCGAGGGAGGCAGGTAGATGGCCTCGTTACCGGGGACGGTGGTGAGGGAGGCTCCGGGGACGGTGGAGACGACGACGGCAGGCTGGGCCGGGAGGTTCTCGAGCGACTCGACAACGACGATGCCGTACTCCTCGGGGAAGGCGGCGGCGACCGCGTCGGCGTTGGGACGGGTGCGGTTGAAGAGCATGATGGTGCGCGCGCCAGCCTGGTGGAGAGCGTAGATGGCGGCGCGGGTGGTGCCGCCCGCACCGATCACGAGGGTGGTGAGACCGTCAGGGCCCGACGCGAGGGCCGGGTTGAGGTTCTCCTGCGTTGCCTGGCGGATAGCGCGCCAGTCGGTGTTGTCGCCGTGCAGCTCGCGCTGGCCATCGGCGCCAACACGCGGGATAATGGTGTTGACGGCACCAATGACCTTGACGTGGTCGCTGACCGCATGCAGCTGCGACATGATGTCGAGCTTCAGGGGGATAGTCACGGCGGCGCCGCCAAAGTCGGGGTCGGCGAGGACAGCCTCAAGCGCGTCATCGACAACGGCAGTCTCGTGCTTGTCAAAGACGTGGGGGAAGCCAAGAGTCTGGAAACCAGTGTTCTGGATCTCGGGGGAGCACGAGGCACCAACGGGCGAGCCAAAGAGCCAGAACTTTTTAGGTCGCTCCAGACCAACAAGGGCACGCGCCTGGATAAGCTCGTACGAAGTCAGCTGACCGGGAGCGGCGCGCAATGGGAGAGCCGAGTGGGTGACCGGGGTCATGACGGGGTTGAGGACACGTGAAAGCTGGCCAATGGGGCCCATGTTGATAGCGAGGAGCGGCTTGTTGGTGGGGTCGGCACGCTTGCGCTCGGCAAAGAGAGCAAGGGCAATGTTGTCCTGAGTGCTGAGGGGAGTGCCCACAATCTTGACAATGTCGCCAATCTTGGAGCCCTCGGCAAACTTGGCGGCCACCTCGGGGCCGTCCCACTTCATCTTGCCAGTCCAGTCGTGCCACGAGGCAATAATGGCACTCTCGCCCTTGGCGGCGTGGACTGCCGCAAGGACCTCACCGGGCCACGCCAGCTCAAGGTCAACGTACTCGGCCGCCATGCGGAGGCCAAGCTGAACGAGGTCGGCGTAGCCCTTGGGGTCATTCGAAGGGACGAAGCCGCCCTGGTTCTTGGAGCGGACGGCGTAGACGATGGGCAGGTCCGACACAAGACGGAGCTTGGCCAGCTGCTTGGCAACAAAGTCCGCAGGCGGGATGGTAGGGGTGGTGGGGGAAACGCCGTCGGGCGAGAGGAGGTCGACACGGAGCTCGATGGCATCGGCGCCCTCGGTGAGCTCGTCCATGTTGAAGTAAGCGAACTCGAGGTCGGGGTAGGTGAGCGACAGGAAGGACGTCGGCTTGGCGTTGGGGCCCGCGATGAGTGGGCGGTTGGTCGCACGGCCGGTCACAAACTTGAAGAAGCGCTCACACTCGTTGCGCATAGCGCGGTGGTGGTCGTCCTGAGTCTGGCCACCGAGGGGTTCCAGAATGTTCATAAACTCGTGCGAGCGGCACCCAGCGAACCAGGGCATGCGACGGCGGTACACGTCGGCAAACTCCTCACCCCACTGGGGACGCTGAGCCGTGCCACCAATCTTGTCGAGGTAGGCCGCAATGTCCTCGAGGTCACGCTGGATGTGGACGACGATACCGCCGCTGGCGACATGGGATGCCAGCATCTTGCGGGCAGCCTCAGTCTCGACGACACCGCCACCAAGCGAGATAACGTGGTTGCCACGCGTCTCCTTGATGAAGTCGGCGAGGATCCTGGTCTCGGTCTCGCGGAACGCGGGCCAACCGTTGTCTGCCACATACTCGGCGACGGTCTGGCCAACCTTCTCAATGAAAACGGCGTCGGCGTCCGAGTACTCGCCACCAAGGGCCTCGGCGGCAATCTGGCCAATGTACGTCTTGCCGGCGCCGCGCATACCAATCAGGAAGACGGGCTTGTTCTGCGCCACGGGGCCGCCCGAGGTCGACGCCTGGTTGTGGGTGTCTAGCTCGACACCGTCAAACTGGATACCAATCTTGTTCTGGAGGTCGTCCCAGAAGTTGGGCCACGTCTTCTCGACACAGCGCTTCTCCTCGAGGATGGTGCCGTCGATGAGGCAGCCAAGAACGGCGTGGGCCATGGCGACGCGGTGGTCGTCGTAGCAGTGGACGGAGACACCGGTGTTGAGCGACTCCCACTTCTTGCCAAAGAGGATGATTCCGTCGTCAAACTCGTCGCTCTCCACTCCAAACTTGGCCAGCTCGTCGCGCATGGCCTTGATGCGGTTGCACTCCTTGACACGCTGGTTGGCAATGCCGTAGATGCGCGAGCCGTTGGCGGGGAGACCCTCAACCTCGCGGCCGGGGAGGCATGGGAGTGTGGCGACAGCAGCGAGAACCGAAGCAGTCAAGAAGGCGTCGGTCATGGGCTCCATGTCGACGTTGCCGAGGGCACGGAGCTGGCCAACAGGGGGACCAGTGACCTTTGTGCTGGTCGCAGTCTGCTCCACGATGCAGCCCATGGGCTCGAGAACCTCCTTGGCGAAACGAGCATCACCCTGGAGCGAAGCCGAGCCAATGTTGGAGATGGTGCAGGTAGTGCCGGTAATGGCAGCAATGGCGAGAGGGTAGGTAGCGCTCGAGGCATCCGACTCGACGTTGTACTCGGCGGGGTTGACGTAGACAGCCTTGGGGATGACGTAGACGTCGAGGAGCTTGCCGCTGGCATCCTTCTGGCGCTCGACGTGAACACCAAACTGAGCCATCATGGCAATGGTCATGTCAATGTAGAGCTGCGAGATGACCTGGCCGCCGATGAGCTCGAGAGTAATCTGCTCGCGAGCGTAGGGAGCGCAGAGGAGGATCGACGAGACATACTGGCTCGAGACCGAAGCGGCGAGCTGAATGTGGCCACCCTTGAGGCCGTCGACGCCAATCATAAGCGGAAGGCAGCCGGCGCCCTCGAGGTACTGAACCTCGGCACCGTTGGCCTTGAGAGCGTCGACAAGAGGACCAATTGGGCGCTGCTTCATGCGAGCGTTACCGGTAATCACGGTCTGCTTATCCTCAGTGGGCTGCACAATGGCACACACGGTGGTAAGGAAACGAGCAGCGGTACCGGCGTTGCCGAGGTAGAGCTCCTTGCCGTTGGGGGGAGGCGAGAGCTTGCCCTCGCCGCCTTCGACGACAATGGTCTCACCTCCGTCCTCCCACGAAAACTTGGCACCCTTGAGGTCGGAGAGCGCGTTCATCATGACGGCAGTGTCGTCCGAGTGGAGGAGGTTCTTAACGCGACATGTACCCTTGCCAAGAGCGGCGAGGACAAGCGCACGGTTCGAGAGCGACTTGGAGCCGGGCGTGGCCATGGTCACGGGCGACTTGGTAGGGATACCGGCGATGACGGTGGCCGACTCGCAAAGGACCTTGCGGATAACCTCGTCGGCAACAACTGTAGCCTTCTCCTCGTAGGTCTTGCCGATACGGCTAAGAATAACAATCTTCTTGGCGGGGCCCGAGTTCTTCTTGTCAATGCGCATAATGTCAAGGAGACGGTCGACTGTCAGCTGCGAAGCAGCGGGGAGTGAGGCAATGCGGCGGTCCGACATTGAGACGGGGAGACCGTAGGCCGCACAAGCGCGAGTAAGGCGGCCAACAGCCACCTGCGAGAGGACACCCAGCTGGCGGGCAACCTCGGCCTCGAGGATCATACCGATGGCGACGCACTCGCCGTGGAGAATGGTGGGAGTGAGGACGGCCTCGATGGCGTGACCAATAGTGTGGCCAAAGTTGACGAGGTTACGGAGACCAGTCTCGCGCTCGTCAATGGTGACAATGTGGGCCTTTACGTAGATCGAGCCCGAGACGACCTTGAGAAGGAGCGCCTGGGGCACTGAACGGTCCTTCTCAAAGCGGCCGTTGACACCCTCAGCCTTGGTAACAACCGCCGACGAGATCTCGGCAGCACGCGACTCGAGGTCGGCAAAGTCGTCGGCCTTCCAGATGGCGGCAGTCTTGACGACCTCGGCCATACCGTTCGAGAACTCGCGCTGATTCAACGTAGAGAGGAACGCCAGGTCGACAAAGATGTACGACGGCTGCCAGAAGGCGCCGATGAGGTTCTTGCCGTGCGGGGTGTCAATGGCAGTCTTGCCGCCGACCGACGAGTCGACCATGGCCAGGAGGGTGGTCGGGATCTGGACAACCTTGACGCCACGCATGCTTTTGGTAGGTGCACGGTTAGCCACACGTTCGTGGGTGTCGGACCACAGTGCGCCACTTGGACGACGCGTCCGTTTTTTTCAAGAGCTACTTACAAGGTGGCAGCCACAAAGCCGGTCAGGTCGCCGATAACACCACCGCCAAACGCGAGGATGACAGTGTCACGGGTGCACTTTTCGTCGAGCAGCCAGTCCTCGATCTCCGCCTTGACCTGGCGGGACTTGGCACCCTCGCCAGGCGCGACCTGGTGGGTCAGGAAGCGGGCCTTGGAGCCAGTCTCGGCGGCAGCGACGTTGAAGGCCTCCTCCAGCTGAGGGAGGTAGAGGCGGGCGAGGTTGGTGTCGGTGATCAACGCATAGGTGCTCGAGGGGAGGGTGGTGAGGACCTGGTTGAAGATGTAAGGAATGAGATGGAAGCCGACGTGGATCGACTCGTTTCCAAGAATGGAGATCTTGAGCACGTCGGCGAGGTCAGACATCTTGGGCTGATGTCTGCGTACGCGCGAGACTGATGCTCTTTCGGTGAGAGAGGGGAGGGGGGAGGTGGGGGAGGTGGGGAGGAGAGAGAGAATGGACGAGGAGGGAGAGATGGAGGACGGTCGAGCCCATTGGCTTTTTTCAAACAGCCAGAGCCCCGGGCCAGTGGGCCGGCCACTGCGCACGCAACAGACTCTTGAGATTGACTCGACCGTCCCTGTCCTGCGGGTGGGTTTTGGGTGGGGAAATCCGGGGGTAGGTTCCTGGCGGAGGGAACGGGACACGGACACCATGTGTATCTCCGCTGCCCCGTAACAGTGCCACCCAACATTTCCTAATTGCCTAATAGACTGTTTGTAATCAGGCATGGTGTCTAGTCCGGTGTCCCGGCTGGGCGGAGAAAACGGGCCGACAACGTGGGGGGGCAGTCGCCAGTCGCGGCCAGTCGCCGCGTGTGCTGCCTGGCGGCAGACATTACCATTCCAGTACTTTGTTACTCCGTTTGCCCTTGTCGCCCATACGTCGTGCTTGTCCATCCATCCAGTCACCATGCCCATCCGCAAGCTCTCCATCTCGCGCAAGGGCTCCTCAAACGACATGCGCGCCCTCAACGGCAGCCTTCGCGGCGACAAGCCCCCAGTCTCCATCGGCTCCCGCGCAAGCTCGACCGTCGGCGACGACGTGGACGGGCAGGCATCCGGGTCGTCGTCGCCGCGTCGAAAGCAGTCACTGGCGTAAGTTGCCCCCTCCAACACTGTGCTCTCTTTTCTTTTGGTCTTTTCTTTTTTGGCTGACTGCTCCCAGGGTTAAGAGCAAGCGTCGTCTCTCGGCAATCTTCAACTCTGGATCGCAGCACAGCAAGGCCGACCGTTCCAGGGAGGAATCGCCAGTGTTGGCGTCATCTGGCGCGAACGGAGCGTCCGGCGCGTCGACCCCGACACTCGATACAGTGGCCAGCAAGTACTCCACCCTCGACTCCAAGGGGCTCCCCTCAGTCCCCTCGGTGACAAGTGAGACCAGCGACGCCCTCTCGTCTGGCATAAAAGGTCTCAACGTCGATGCATCCACGCCCCAGCCCATTGCTCTGCCTGTGGCTTCTGCCCCGGTTAGTCTCTCGCCCGAGCCGACGCTAGTGGACTCGCCCGACCGCACTCGCCCCATCTCCACCTTGTCTACCCCGCAACGTGCTGCTCGTGTTCACAGCTTGTACACGCAGTGGGCCGAGTACTCGGACAGTGAATCGGAGGACGATGGAGCTGGCTATGCCACTCCGTCCGAGGGTCTCAGTGACCTCGAGGAGGAGGACGAGGACGAGGAAGGGACCGGGACGGCTGCTTCAAAGGCCAACGGTAATGGCTCAGCCACTAAGAGCACTCGCCTCAAGCTCTACCGTAGCGAGGCCGGCGCGGCCAAAGTGACTCATCAGCCATTCAAGCGTGGTGACCCTCTCGCCATTAACCAGACGGCTGCCCTTGCGCCCGATCTAGACGTGTGTCGTGCCGTCATCACACTCTTCCTTTCGAGTAAAATGCGTGAGGCTGAGGACCTCCTCGTTGCCAAGGACGCCGACAACAACCACCTCTACTTGCAGATGGGTCACAGTCTCATCCAGTGCCTCAAGGGCATGATGACCTTTGACTCGGAAGACCTCACCACCGCTCTGGACATTGCCAAGGCTACTTCGCTCACCGCAACGACACTCCGTCGTCCTACCGAGTCTGTTCTGAGCAAGATTGGCGGTCTCGTCCGGTCTGGCCATGGCGTTGCGCGTGTTCGCCAGATGTCGGCTCTCGAGCGCCACGCCGAGCTCGTCTATGCCGAGACTGTCCTCATCAAGGCCATGGTGGCGATCGTTGCGGGAGGGGACTGGCTCGGCCTCATCAAAGAGGCCCTCAACATGCGCACTGCCCATGGCATTTACCGCAACCTCCAGCAATATTTGGACGAGTCGGATAAGGACGGTTACGACGACGATATCGACATGGACTTCCGATCGGGTGTGCTGCTGGGCACGGGTACTTCGTCCCTCATGCTGTCCCTCTTGCCAGGCAAGGTTCTGAAGCTGGCGGAAGTGTTCGGTTACGCGGGTGACCGCACGATCGCACTCAAGACTCTCATGTCTGCCGGCGGTTGGAGCGACGACTCGGAACTTCCAGCGTTCAACCAGACCAACGAGGGCATCCGTCGTCCTGTCTGTGACATGATTCTGCTGACATTCCACCTTGTCATCTCGGTCCTGATGCCTGTCTCTGGAGTGGACATTCCCGCCGCGCGCAAGATTCTGGCCTACAACATGAAGCGGTACCCCGATGGTGAGTCGGAAAGGTTAAGAAACGGTGCGGGGTGGCTCACTTCTTCAGGTGTCTTCTTCCTGTACTTCCAGGCCCGCCTGTTCACCAACCAATGCGAGCCTGAGCTCTCGAACGAGAGCTTGCAACACGCACTCAACCTGCCGCTTGAGTATGTCCAGTTGCAGCACATGTGTCTGTGGGACTATGGCTGCAACTACTTGCAACTCAACAACTGGGACGGCGCGCGTCAATGCTTTGAGATTCTGCGTGCCGAGTCCAACTGGAGTCGTGCAGTTTACACCTAGTGAGTCAAAGCCTGAAGGTTGATCCGCTGACAATGATCAGCGCCACCGCTGTCAGCATCATGGAGCTTATCTCGTGCGAGGAGCATCCCGAGGCCACCCCAGAGGCTGTCGTCGAGCTTGTGCAGCTTATCCCCAAGCTCACCAAGAAGATTGCCGGCAAGTCGCTCCCCATCGAAAAGCTTGTTGCTCGCAAGTCGCGCAAGTTTGCTTCGCAGGGCAACCGTCTCTTCCTCCCGGCCATGGAGCTGGCATATGTGTTTGGCTCTCTGGGTTTCACACCCCGCCGTGTCCTCTTGTCCAAGTGGCTCCCACACATCAACGCCGAGCTGGCAAAGCTCGAGGCTTCCACTCCGGAAGCGTGGGGCAGCGGCGTCGAGTACTGGGACGACGCTGTGCTCGGCCACTTCCTCCGTGCCATGGTTCAGTTCATCTCCCGTTACCAGCCGGCGGATGCTGCCGACAGCGCACGTGTCCACCAGCCTGGCGAGCCCAGTGACGAGGACCTGGATGCTGGTGCTGAACGCGACTTCCAGTTTGTCATTGACCACTCGACCGACGTGCGACTCGACCACTACATCCTGTTCCACAACCACTACGAGATGGGCCGCCTGTACGCTCGCCGCGGCGACAAGGCCAACGCACGGATCCACTTTGACGTTGTCATGAACAACAAGCTGCCAGTGCCCAACCCGCACATTGGCAAGACGGCTGGAAAGTACTCGCTCGAGGGCGCGTTGCAGATCAAGACGCACGCAGCCATGCAGGGTCTGAAGGAGTCTGCGTAATAGATATTTATGAGGAGGCTGTGGGTCGTGGGCTGTAGCCATTCTTGCTTTTGTAGTTGGTATATGGGGATGGAGTTGTTATAGACGCGAGCGATTATGTGGGCCGTGGGCCGGGTGCCACACTCGCATGGCTGTGGGCGGCGTTATTTGCGCGCCTAACAGCGCGGAATCAAAAAATGGTTACCGACGCTTGACCTCCACCCCACACGGCCCACACACCACCCCGCGCACCGCCCACGCGGTTACTGCCGAGAGACCGCAGACACGCAGGGTTCCACCTGAAGAGAAGGGTTTGCTGCAAACGTCTTTCTTCTCCATACCATCTCTCCCCATCGTTTTGGTATCCGGTCTCGCCATCGGGCTCATTTGCCCCGCCGTCGTCTCCCCTCTCTCGCGTCGCACGTGTGGATAAACCGCACGGCACCCTGACTGTGAGTTGTTGAACAAAAGTCGTCGAGCACCAAGGCAATGTTTTGAGTCAGCCTCCAAGTGTTCCTTGACAGTTTCGGTGGCGCACGCGACCCCGACTTATTTGGGACGACAACGAACGAGTCTCAAGCAACAGCGCTGACTCCTCTTTTCAGGTGGCCTGGTCTCCTCACCCGAGACGGCGGCCGATCCGACAACCCCCTCATACAAAAAGTGCCAGTATGAGCACCACTGTGACTGAAACGCTGCGTCTTCGGACCGGTGTCGTCCACGCGCAGGCGTGGAACGACCGCGCCAACGCCACTTCGGTGGCGCAAACCCGGCCAGCTGTGTCTACTACGGCTGAGTTGTCGCGTGCGCTTGACAACTCTGTCGAGGGTGCGCGTCTCCCAACTGTTCCCCAGCGCGCTGCCCGTCTCCAGCTCCAGCCCCAGCTGCCGCACCCGGCCCTCACCACGCCGGTGTCTGATGCCAGCATTCACGCCCTGGTTGATGCTGTGGTCGCCGCTCGCGACTCGGGCAACCTCGCCGGCCACTCGGACGAGTCGGCATTCTTCGCTGCCGACCTCTCGGCGGTGTACGACTCGGTCATGACCTGGCGCAACTCGCCCATTGGCGAGCGTGTGGAGATCTTCTACGCGGTCAAGTGCAACCCTTCGCCCATGGTTCTGCACCTGCTCTCGCTCATGGGCACGTCGTTTGACTGTGCCTCGACCGCCGAGATCCAGCAGGTGCTTGCGCTGCCCTCGGCGCCCGACGCCGACCGCATCATCTTTGCCAACCCTTGCAAGCCGCCTAGCTTTATCCGCAACGCGCAGCAGAACGGTGTCCAGATGATGACGTTTGACAACGCCGACGAGCTCCACAAGATCAAGCGCATCCACCCCAACGCCAAGCTCGTCATCCGCGTCCTGACTGACGACTCCAAGTCGCTCTGCCGTCTTGGCCTCAAGTTTGGTGCTCCCGTGGACACCTGCTCTGGCCTTCTCCAGCTCGCCAAGGAACTCGGCCTGAACGTTGTCGGCGTCAGCTTCCACGTTGGCTCGGGATGCAAGGAGCCCGAGCAGTTTGCCGACGCCATCTGGCGCGCTCGCCGCGTCTTTGACATGGGCGCTGCTGCTGGCTACAACTTTGAGCTCCTCGACATTGGTGGCGGTTTCGAGCGCGAGACGTTTGCCCAGATGTCGGATGTCATCAAGCAGAACCTCGACCTGTACTTCCCCCTCGAGGAGGGTGTGCGCGTGATTGCCGAGCCGGGACGTTTCCTCGTCTCGTCGGCCTTTACGCTCGCCACGAGCATCATTGCCCGCCGTCGCGCTCTCGACGCCGCGGCTGCCCCGGCTCCCACCGAGGGCGAGGCCGAGGGCGCCGACGTCATGTACTACATCAACGACGGCGTCTACGGCTCGTTCAACTGCATCATCTTCGACCACCAGATTGTGCACCCTTACCCTCTCACCATTGGCAACACCCCGGCCCCCTCGGCCGCCCGCCCGGCGTTCCCCCCTCCCCCCAACGTCGAGATGCCCACCGACCTCACTGTCCAGCTGGGCTACAACTCCACCGAGCGCGCTTCGGTTTGGGGCCCTACCTGCGACTCGATCGACTGCGTTCGCTCCATCGTCAACCTGCCCCGTGGTGTCGATGTTGGTGACTGGCTTGGCTGGGGTGAGATGGGTGCCTACACCCTCTGTGCTGCGAGCACTTTCAACGGCTTTGACCGCTCCCCTGTCCACTGGACCACTGGCGGCGATGCCCCCCACTCGGCCCAGGTTCGCGCTGTGCTTGACTCGTTCCAGCCTAGCGCATAAACTACCTAGCCCATACATAGATAATGAATCACGTTTGGTACTGGCATGCGTGCGTGCGTTGTTGCAGGATGATAAGGGGCGAGCGGAGCGTTGCGATGGTTGGTTTTGTGACGGCTGGGCAATGGATGTATTTTCAGGAACGACGCGTCAATATGACTGACCGAAGACGCGTCCAGTCAACTGCAACTAACACTCGCTCAACCCGGTGATACACATTGCTTTCACTGTATTTGCACAACGACCACAGCCAATTCACTTTATTTCCTCCATCACGACCTCATGATAGCATAGAACGCCAAGTAAGCGCCCCCTCACGATGAACAGCTCTGACAGCAGCATGCCTGACCAGCCTGCCGCTGGGCCATCTTCCACCACCCCCTCTGATCCGCCCCAACCACCCTCGTCTTCCTCCCTCGACCCCCCTGGACAGCCCTCGTCGAGCCGTACACTTTCAGCATTATGGGGCGCCCCATCTTCATCTGCTGCCGCTCTCCAGCGCTCAGCGTCTAATACCTCCAACCCGCCTCCAGCTCGTAAGAGGAAGAAGAATGACGCCGCTCCAACACAGGCCCGCCTTACCTTTAGTGTCGACGGCGTTGGCGTCACTGCTCCTCCCCCGCCCCCTCCAGCTCCTCCACCAGCTCCAGCGAACGGCGACAGGAAGCGCAAGCCCAGGGCAAAGCGCAAGCCTGACGGTGAGTTGGGGGGTTCCCTTGTTGGGCAGTGCTGATCACCAAGGCGACACAACAACGAACGCTTCGCCAAAGAAGCGTGGCCGTCAACCAGCTGCCACCTCGAGCGCAGTGACTCCCGACCCTGCACCAGCGTTTGGGGGTCTCCCCATGTCGCCCGACTCGCCCGAGATCATTGTCCTCTCATCTGACATGCCGGAGATTGTGGTCACTGGCTCGTCGGATGCCGACATTATCGTGACGGGCGGAACGGCGCGCAAGCGGTCCAGTGACGGAAGGCGCCGGGTCACCGCCGATCCGTCCTTGCCTACACACTCGTTCTTCTCGCGCCGTGCAGACCCCGATCCTACAGCTCCTCTTCCCGCTACCGCGTCCGTAGCCACCTCGAGGTCGACCACTGCAACTGCTCAGCCCAGCGACGCGGCATCGGGCACCACCACGCCAGCGGCTCCGAAGCAAGTCCACTCGTTTTTCAACCTCGCTGCTCGCGACGAGCCAGGAAAGCTCAAGAATGGCTGGGGATGCTGCAAGGAGGGCGAGGAGCCGGCTGCACCCTGGCCTGGAGGCGAGTGGCCAGCGCACGTTGACGCTCCGACCGCCGAGCCGGCAGAGGGCCGGCCAAGGATGTTCGCCCTGCGTGCACCTCAGTCCCACGCCGACACCAACGGTGTCCACGATCACAACGATCACATGTGGATCTCGCGTGACCCCGGGCCATCCAGGTCTCGCCCTAGCGAGACCGTTGTCACGGCCCCGCCGTTCATCATGGCCCATCCCGCAATCACTGCCGTGTCCGGTACGACTTTGGACGGGCGCGAGTCGTGGTGCGAAGCCCATCGCCCGCGGACAGCCGCTGCTGTCCTAGGAAACGAGGTGGAGGCAACATACCTGCGCGACTGGCTCTCTGCGCTTTCTGTCGGCGGACATGAGGGACGCCGCGTGATCAGACGCATGCCCCGTGGCCGTGCCGTGGATCCGGACAAGTCCTGGATTGTGGACGATATCGGCATGTTTGGCGAGCCATTCACAAACGATGTGTACGCCAACGACGACGAGGAGGTTCCCGAGCCCGTCGAGGAACCCATCTTGCCCCTTGGTGCGCGTCCAGATGCCTATCCACCCATCGGCAAGTGGATCGGAAACTCGATTCTCCTCTCTGGCCCTAGTGGATGCGGCAAGACAGCAGCAGTGTACGCCGCAGCAAACGAGCTGGGCTGGGATGTGTTCGAGGTGTATCCGGGCATCGGCAGGCGTACCGGCACCAACCTCCTAGCACTCGTTGGTGATGTTGGCAAGAACCACATGGTCACGGAGAAGAAGGAGAAGCCGAAGAGCACCGCCGAAGCTGCCACGGCCTCCTTCTTTGGAAAGGTCCAGCCGAAACCCAAGGTCCTCCCCATGCCCAGCAGCCAGGGCAGTGCCAATGACCCGATCTCGCTGGACGACGAAAGCGACCCCCAGTCTGCCATTGAGGTTCAGCAGCCCACGCCTGAACTGGTGCCCGAGCCCAAGACGGAAGTCAAGACGAAGCAGTCACTCATTCTGATTGACGAGGCAGACATTCTCTTTGAGGAGGAAAACACATTCTGGCCAGCAGTGATCTCACTCATTGCCGAGTCGCGCCGTCCAGTGGTCATCACTTGCAACGGTGAGTAGTTTCCGGAATGGCAGGACCGTTTGAGCTAAACCTTCAGACCCCGGCCGCATACGCGACAATGTTCCGCTGCAGACGACGCTCCACTTCTTCCCTGCACCAGGGTATCTCGCACAACCGTATTTGGACTCGATCGCAAAGCACCACGGGGTCCACACAGACGTCGCCACGCTGTACGCCCAGTGTAGCCACGAGCCTCTCGACCTCGTGGACCAGCCGTTGCCTCCCAACGGAAACGAGCCCGCAGCCAACTTTGACTTGCGTGCTGCGATTACGCAAATGCAGCTTGACCGCAGCAAGCCTGCGGAGCGTCGTGAACCAGCATCCGAAGTGGAACCTCGCGGCGACTTTGCCGACGTCGTGCGCCGTCTCGAGTCGGTGTCATTCGCCGATGCGTTCGTCGCCCCACGCGCGTGGGCTCGGATGGAGGTTGCAGACGTTGACCATCTTGAGCACGGCCCCGACGACCAGGAAGGCCTCGCTCAGCTTCTCAAGCTCGACGTACAGGAATTGCACCCTACGCTGGCTGCCTATGACTACTCTGCGGACATGGCGGCCACGCTTGTCGCCCTCGGCGGTGGTCCATTCACGGACGACCACAAACTGCAGCTCACGCAGACGGCCTATGTGCGCAGCCTCCTCCCAGTCCTCGACCCACTCGTCAATCTCTCCATGCGCCTCCTGCCCGATCCGACTCTATTCCTCGAGACTGTCCCGGTGGTGTCCAGCCTGGTCCGCGCCGACGACTTGGCCGAAGTGGCATTCTACGCAGACATTGCCGCGGGGAAGCGACCCTTGAACCGCCGTGGTCGGGCGATGCGCATAACGCAATACATGGAGACACGCACCTACGAGCGTTACCTGGGTACCATTCCGCCCGATGGACTGGAAACCGCACGCACGATGAGCTTGGAGTGGAGGGCGTGACTGAGAGTGGATTCGAACGAGACGGGGCTTGGTAACGAGCGTGTGTAGATTGGTTGGAGAAAGCAGACAAGCAACGAGTTCCAGCAGGGCAGTGCCATTTCATCAGGTACCAATACATTTTTACCACGGTAACCAGGCCGTGTCCCATGCATGCATGCATATCATCATTGTACACCAAACAGACAACAATAGCAAACACGAGCCGGCGGCACAGTGTTGCGACGCGCCTTGTTTTTGCGTCACACAGACGCGCCACGAGTGCACCCACCCTTGAATCTCACTCAACGGCCAGGCACCAACTCTGTCGGTGCGCGCACCACACTTGATTGCAACTGTTTCCCACCTGCTCTTGTCCCATCGTTCGTCCATCGCGCCATGCTTCATCAACGTCGCCGTCAACCAGAAGGGGGTGCCGCGCCTCCCCCTCCGGTCTCCACCTCCAAGCCCTCCAACAACGCCTACGTGCCGCTGCGCCGTCCCAGCGGCTCCGCACTGCCCCCTCCACCTGTCCCCGGCGAGCCCAACGGCTTTGACAGCTACAACGGCGGGAGCTACGGCCACCTCGCGTCTGGAAGCTACCACAACCCATCGGTAGCTTCCGCGCCCTCGCTCCCAAGGGTGGTGGGGCAAGGACAAGGATACACGCCGAGCCACGGCAGGGGCATGTCCCTCGGTCTGGGCGGCGGTCCGTTCAGCCCCGCCGTCGAGTTTACCGACGACACGGACGCGTCCGCCGTGGGCCAGGCGCGGCGCGCTATCGAGGCCGTGAGGAGCGGTGTACGCGATGCGGTGCGGCTGGACAGGAGCATGGGGCTCGTGTGGGGGTGAGTACTGCGCGACGACGTGGGAACGTCTGCGGAAACGATCACTGTTCCCCGGTTCTCGACGGCGGGCAGATGCAGCGCTGACGCAGTAGCGACATGGAGCTCCGCAGCCTCGTGCTCAAGGTGACGTGAGTGCCATATCGGGTAGGCGCAAGACTCGGTCCAGCTGTTCGCTTGGTCGGGCCAGCTGGCTGCAGCTGGCGAGCAACTTGACGGAGCCGACGCATACGAGCTCACTCGGCGGCTAGTTGGCTTACTCTCCAGGCTCATCAACCTTCTGTCCTTGCTCCTGTTGTCAATGTTCCCTCTCGTCCTCTCACCCATCTTCCAAAGCCAGGGTATTGCGGATGGTGCAGCTACGCGGACCCGCGAGATTGGATTCTGGTACAATGTCCTTCTTAGCTGGCCGACGTTTGCCGTGTGTTTCTGGATCAACGCGATCTGGGGTCCAGACGTGGCGAGGAGGGCCCAGGCGATGCTGCATCCTGCGTGAGTGTGAAGTGTGACTGTTTGGCCGTAGGCGGTTCGGAGAGCTACGAAGCCGACCAGTCAGCCAGCTCGTCGGCGGCTCTCGCCCTTGGCAGAGGGCTTAGGCCCGTTGCTGCCCGGAGGCTGACGCACCACCAGATACCGCCTCTCGTCGTCGACGGCGCCTCAAAACCCCGCGCCGACAGTCTTCTCCGATCCTGTGGCCTGGGCTTGGGTCACGGTCATGCGTCTCCTCCTCATTGCGGACTTTACACTCGTTGGTCGCACCATTGCTCTCGTCCCCGTGCTCGGTGTGCCAATTGGGCTCGCGTACATGTCGCTCATCAACTGTTACTACCCCTACGAGTGAGTCCTGGGTGCTGGTGACTGGCGTATCTCCACACCAGCGTAATACCAGTTCAAGTGCTGATACCTACAGGTGGATCTTCACTGCTCGCGGATGGTCACTTGACACGCGTTGCAGCTATATTAGCGACCGCTCAGCCTACATGCTCGGCTTCGGTGAGTGTTAAGCCGATTTTGTCGCCGTCTAACACACAGGTCTTCCTGCCACACTACTCACCTCGTTCGGGCCGCCTCTGGTCAACATGGCCGTCTTCGCGCTCATTTACCCTTTCGTAAGCTGTTGTGAGGGGGGATAGGTGGCTCCTATGCTCGGTCCCCCACGCCTCATCCATATATTTATACCAACTCACACCTCTCAGCTTCTTATCCAGGCCCTCCAGTCTCGCCCGCCTAGCGTCCACTCGCTGCTCCCCGCGACCCCCAGCCCAGGCTCGTCCAACCCCACCACGCCGACCAGCGAGTTGCCCCCTTCGCTCCTCACCATGGGGCACGTTGGTGGGAATGGCGGTGGCCTTGGAGCGGCGTCATACACCAGCGGTCCCATTGTTCGAGTTCCCGTATTTTTCTTTGCGCGTCATGCGCTTTCGGGCCTGCAGTGGCTCGCGGACGCCGTCGCCAGGGAAAGGGGAGGTTACGCGGCCAGCCGGCGTCGTGGACCGAAGCGTGCGTTTTGAGAACCGCACAGCTTTTCACGGGGCAAACTGGGACATTAGAGGAACGACGGTAGTTAAGGAGTGTGCAGTAGTAATGTCCAGGACATTGGAGGAACGTCGCCTGGAGCGTGGCCGTGGAGATGGTCTGTCAAAATCTACAATATGGGCGTTATAGAGGCAATGTTCATGAAGTCGTCTAGTCGTCTAATTGGGGATGATGCGAAGCCTGATTTCGAAGCCTGATTTTTTCATCGCGACCAGGGCCACCAACAGACCTGGTCATCGACATGGCAGTACCATGCTTTCTGCAGTGACGATAGTGGTAGCCTCTCGTTTGCTCGTGAACGTGACTGTTAATGGGGATGGTTACACGCGGGCCTTCTTATACCGATTGCGCTAAACTCAGTCTCAATGTCCCAGGAAGAAGAGTATACTAACTTCTCGGTCGTGCGGGTTCTTTGGTGTCGTCCTCAGCCAGTGGAGTGGGAGCAACTAGTGGCCGCAGTGAGCATGCAACGTGAATAATGGCCCAAATGTCGAACAACGGAAACGTCCGCCGGCATGTAGTTAGGCAATGAGAGGGACGAGGAAAAGAGACATGCAGCTGTGCGCCGGTATTGCAAAAGCCTGGTTGTTTGTCTGGGCCTCCTCCGGGCCTATGTGCCTCCGGCAAGCTGGTTTCCACAAAGTTCTGCATTGGACAAACGCAGAGGAGGGCGACAAAGGTACGGGGGTGCTCGTACTACACGTTGCGCTCAAGATTGCTATTGCACCACAGTACGTACTACGTAAGGTTCGAGGAACTGTGCCGTGATTGCGTAGGGTTGCCCGCAATCACGCATGCGCGCGTCTCGGTCACAGATGCAGCGCGGCAGCAGCGAGGACGTTCTCCTGTTGTTTCTTGTGAATCTCGGTGTTGGTGGCTCCTGGTTCCTCGTGTCGTATTATTAAGGATTCATCCCCATCCCCCTCCGTCTCACGGTAACACACCCACTTGGTGTCTGACGCCAGTGCCTCGCATGACTAACGCGTACCCCAATATGTCTTGAAATGAAAGCCTCGTGGCAGGTTGCGAGCGAGAGGTGTGTGGACAAAGAGCTCCTTACCCACGTCTTCCCTGCCCATTTCTTCCGGGCGCTCCTAGCGACGAGACCGTTGGGTGGACGGGCAACCGTTGTGGCACTTGTGCACAGTGTGCGGGCCACCGCGCATCCAATTACCTCGCCCATGACTTGGCGTGGGGACTCTTGGTACACTATTTTCGCTCATGGTCACTCTCGCATTCTGGACTTTGGCGTTTTGGGGGCATCACGACGCTTGGACTCCCGAAGGCTACGTCCAGACGCCAGCCATGGGCATCGCCATCTTTACACCACCGCCTATAGTGGCGCCGCAGTGGTACGGCTGGGCTGTTCGAAAGCAGGACAATGGGGCAGGCGGAAGGACGGCCCATAGAGCCTGGCTATGCCGGTGCGAAGGCCGAACATGGCTTGTAGCCACCCGATTCGGTCGGCGAAGACCGCATATACGCCCCCGGTCAGGCCGGTCTGTTCACTGTCCACACCAGCGCCGTGCGACCCAGACCTCCTCTCACCCACAGAGGTTTACAGCTGTGGATAGGAGATGCCGGGCACACAGGGAACTGAATTCAGAGCAAGGAGCAACAGAGCCAATGAAATGGAGCCATATAAACCGCCACAGTGCACTTTTAGCACGGCCACGGTGCCCTGTTTGACCCAGTGTACCCTGTCGTTGCGTGCATCCATACCGTCCATAGAGATGCGCATTCCCATTTCCTGTGTCACCCCCCGCGTGTGCGCCGCATACCGCGAGCCACCATGTCCCCAACGGCTTTGGCTCCAGTGCTCTGGCCATTCCTTCGCACCCACGGAATCGACCCTTATTCCCGTCCGTTCCAGTTTGGGTTCAATCTTGAATGTGGCTGTGGACGCCTGACGAAGCCGTAAGCGAGACGCGCCGCGCCTCGTATAGCCTTCTGGTGCGGCCTGGCGCTGGGCGTGGCGCCGCTGCTTGAGCGCGCTGGCGCCGGCGCTTCCGCCACGCCCAGGCCTGTGCGTATGGGAGTACAGTCGCGACTGAAACCTTGTGTGGGAGAGATCCACAGAACAAACGCGACGACGACTGACACTGGGACACACAGCCTGTGGGCTTGTGGCGGCGTGTATTGCCAGCAGATCGGTAGGCGCTTGAGACCCCATTCCCCATTCATCATCCCTCGATTGCTGGTGCATGTCCAGCAGGAGGTGATTGCAAAGACATGCATCTGCGCCTCCAGAAGGGTTCACCCAAGTGCGTCCACACGGTGCACAGTCGTCCTCAGGCAAAGTTGCTCCGCAACTCCGTAAAACCCGTCCAGCCCGGACCCTTTGCAACACGTTTGGCTGACTCTCCGAGTAATCCGGGAATCAACCACTCCTCCCTGTCGGCGCAACCTGCAGGCTGCAGGGTGTGCAGGCTGACAGCCCCCCTCTCCCGGCCGACACCTTTTGCATATATCCAATATCCTTTGTGCATGCCCCCAGTTGCCGGTGTAGGGCCCTGACGATCCGATGATCACCCGTAGCGCTGGCGTTGGCGCTCGTCCGCAGTTGCAGGACATACGATGTTTGCCTTTTCGATACCCTTTGGGCTGCGCATCGGACCCCAAATATCAGCGACCGCCTACGTGAAGGTCCCCGGGGGGGGGGGGGGGCGAGAGCATCATGGCGCCGCTGGCGTGGCCCGCCAACATGTTGCGGGTTTTCGGGTGGCTTTGTGTGGCACGAACGTGGCCATGCGCCGCGTGGGTGAGTTTCGCTGGGACTGTGCATTGCCTGAATGCTGACATGATGGACGGTGGCCGGTGGGTGTGGGGGTAATGGCAAGCATGCCGCGGAACAACCTATGCCCAGGAACAGGTTCATTATGTCGCGATCATTTGCGGGCTCCTGCCGTGTAAGGCTATACTTGTTTACAAAAAATCCAGCAAACGGGCGGTCGGAGTATACCAATGTTCTGGGTGCCTCCTGCAATTAGCCTTAATAAACCCCTTTGTGCTGTTCGGACGTCGGAAGAGGGCATCTCCGGGTGACTGAATGGCCAATACATACAATGCAAACCACACACCCAATGTGGGCAAGGAAGCAATATATTAAGGTCGCGGGACGGGAGGAAGGTGGGTGCCCTATCCTGCAAACTGTACAGAGGCTAATGTTGCGCCTTCTGCATCGGCATTGCGAAACGTGATGCATATGGTTTTGGATGGGCAGGTAATTGGAAAACGTTTTCTCCGCGGCAAAATGGCAATTGCTGGCGCAGTTGTGCCACATACCTCTCTCGACACGGTACGGTACTCGTACATCCTTTCTGGGCACAGACCTCCATGCGATGGTCTGCTTTGATCTCTTGTGGGCTCTCCAAAGCATACACCGGGTGGCTGCCACGCCATGTTCATGCTTTCCACAAGATGCAGGCACGAGGCACTCCCCGCTCAGCCCGGCCGGATGCCCGACGTGCTATCTGCGAAAGGGCGATCGACAGGCTCGTGAATGGACAGTCCGTCTCCCCGTGCAGCGCTGTGGTGGACAGGAAGGTGTCTCCCTCTACTGTGCTGACGATTGTACTCTGCCGTGTGTGTGTACAAAGAAGGGTGGGTGCCTGTGTCAGAGCTGTGATCACCCGCGACTGGCACGCCTGGTATTGTGTGATGCCCGCAAAACGCCCAGCGCCACTTTGGGGGACCCACTCTTTTTTTTGGGCGGGCTGTGGTGGCACCAGCTGCGGGCACTCTGGAGAGACACCTCTGGGTGGGGGGTGAGACTGATTGCTAATCTCACAGCCCCAGGGCCGGTCTTGACCGCTTCTGTGCACGGGATTGTGCTGCTCCTGTGGTTTGAGCGACACGCCACGAAGAGGCAGTTGCGACGCTTCGACGCAGGCGAAGATGATCGCCGGATCGACGCTTTCACCGCGCTTCCCATGAAAGGTGTCTACCCTGTAGCACGCGTCCCATGTCCGATACAGTCGGACCACGCGCACAACACAGTGGACGACAAACGCAAGCCACGTCGTATTCCAAAGAGCGGTGTCCTCGTTGTCATTCCCCAGGATGTCAGGAAGTCTTCGGGACAGACAGAGCCGAGTTGCGGCAAGATAGCTAAATAACAATCACCCTGGAGGCCAGCTCGGAGGCCAATGACGACCAGCGGAGTCTCCGACAGGACACGAATCATGCACAACCGCCGTCGCGACAGTCCTCGGGTCGCTAAAATTCGGCCCGAATAACTGAGTCGCGCACGGGTCCGGGCGGGCGTCTGCTCACGGTGCGCATGTGTGTCTGACCCGCCTGAGACATATCATCACCATGGCGACACGCACAGCTCGTCTGGTCCTTGGATACCCAGGCGTTTTTCTGCGCAGCGCGCACAGGACTTATGGCGCTTTGTTTCCATTCAGTGCTAGTATAGAACAGGGTGGCGTGACGGGATCCGGAAGGGTAAGAAACTTTGTTCCGTACACGCGGTTGTGCACGGTTGAACACGATGCGTGTTATCTTGCGCGGGGGTTCCCGCCTGGCCACAGGTGTGTTGTTGCAGCTTGCTGCACTGTTGCACAGGGACCTCAAACACCGTTCGGCCGTCCACTTGCTGAATCCGACTCTATTGAAGGGGCAAGACCGGTCGGTATGAAAGCGACAGAAGCGACGCAGGGCCCGACTGATCCGCGCCGGACCCTATGCCAGATAGCGTGACCGACCAAGTTACTGACCTTTCCTGGACAACAAAGACCAAAACAACAAAGGAAAAGAAGAGTCTCTGCCACAGGCCACAGAACACTATTCGCTTCACTGGTGCCCGGTTGGATGATCGGACGGGTGTAAATTGATAATGGGCAGAGGTCACACGATCACACGACAGACCTGTCAGAAGCTTTAGCGAACCCATGTGTTAGAGAGACCGGCCACCGGGCACCGGGCACCGACTGAATGGCAGACAGAGTGGAACGAATGAGAACGCCTCACAATCGGGACGGACTGTTAGGTTCAGGTGGTTTGGCCCCTCGGACAAGTGGACGGAGAGCGGACGGACACACGCAGCCAGGGCCTGGACGTGACTTTTCAGATCCCGGGTGATTTGCATATATGTGTGGATCGCATGCACGGTGTGGCACCCTCTCGACACTGGCGCACGACGGGTGCCGCCGAGGCGTCGAGGGAATGTGAGGGAGTATAAACGGCGCCGGCGATGGCGTGGTCTTGGAGGCGTTCTGGAGGAGGCGGCAAAGGGTGTGAGGCTGGTGCTGGAGCTTTGCATGTTTGGCCTCGCAACCACCGCTTTGGCTTGTTGCATTGCCAGATCACCGTCGTGTATCGTGCTGTCCCTCAGAGTTAATCGTCCAGCCCCCCCACCCTTCGGTCATGGAAGGGGTGCCGGTCTTTTCATCTCCGACGTGTTCGTGCGTTATTAGGTCTAGCACCTAAAAAGTGGCAGATCGTGTTGCTCATCAGAGAAGGGTGACTACCTCTCTGTAGTTCCCTGATGCCCTCACTGGAAGCTGGCAGAATTCCAGACAGCCTCAGAGCTCCGACCTCTGGCTGGCCACGAATACAGGGTACCGCCACGCCGAGCAACGGCGTTCCCATTCCACAGGGAACAGTGACGCTGCTGCACCTGAGAGAGAGAGGGAGAAAAAGTAATGGGGAGTTTACATGGATCACAGGCCACGTCCATGGATCTATGGCCTATGGGCCAGCTGACGAAGCCGCAAGGCGACGACGACGTCTGCCAGTGGGATCAGTGCATGATGCGACGGAGACGCCGACGCAACGGCTCAACTCAATGGCACCATGACCATGAGCCCCTGGGACCAGAGACAGAAAGAGTCGCACTTCCAAAAAGCTCAGGCATTTGACCTCGCAGACTCCGACTCCGCCGAGTTCGCTTGGATAGCTGCCCCCCCCCCCTGCAGCCGAGTCACTTGAGAGAGTGTGTGAAGAGACGATTGCAGCCACGAAAGAACAGGGCAGGTGGGGGATATAGGAGCGGCCTTGGATTGCCCGAGGTTTCGGCGGGCTCATGACGAACAGGAACGCGACGGCTCGAAGCGAAGGCGACCGCACACCCCTCAACAGTCTCTGGATCTCTGGGCCGTTGCTGCTCGCGCTGCTCACAGCCGCCAGAATCCGGCTCTCGCCGCCGGCCTGCCCTCCCGACTCCCCGTCCCTGTTCCCCATAACCCCTCTTCCACACCCCGGTCCAGCAACTTGCCCCGCGCATGGCCTACCGCGTACCTCTTCACCCCCCTCCCCCCCTTTGCCTGCTGTACTGCTGTCCCTAATCGTGTGTGCTCACGACACCCGCGCGGGCCCGGCCCTTTGCCGCACCTTGGCCTTCGAGCTGTCCAGGTGGGTCCGAAGTAGCGTCAGCCGCCTCCTGACCCCGCCCCAGCCTCCTCTTCGTCCTCCTCATTGTGCTGTCCCCCCCCCCCCCCCCCCCCCCCCCCCCCAAACCCCACCCGCGCCTGCCCGGCTGCCGAGCATGTCGTGTCCAGATGTACAGAGACAGACAAAGCATGAGCGATCCCGCCTTTAAGCCCCTATCTATACCCTGCGCGCAACGGCGGACGCAACGCGCTGCGCCGCCGCCGCCCGTTGGAGGCGCGCCTTCGCCTCATCCCAGGCCCCGACCCATCACGGGCGGGCTGCCTTGAACTGCGATGCCTGCCATGCCAGCCTGCTGCCAATCTACCTGGAGCGCAAAACCTTGTCCTGGTGCCCGGTCTGCCAAGCACAGATCCGCCTCCACTCTGCACCTCCGCCCTCAAGCGCAGGTGCACGCAAGTGCCTGCACCCACACACCGCGTAGAGCGCCGAACGTCCGGTCGACTGTCTCTGGCTGACGTCCCACAAATCGAGCCCGACGGCTCGTACAACTCTGTGTCTCTCTCCTCTTTGTTTCTCCTCGCTTTTGCCCTCCACCACCCACCAAATATCGGGATTCGTTCAACAACCATCCCGACGATCCCTCCCCTCCCTACATATCCTGCATATCATCGACTGATCGACATACACAGCAACAGACCTTCTGTCGATCCCTCGCCGAAACACAACAACCCCCGTGGACGTGTTGAGCCGCGCATGCCTCGCTTGGGCATATCTCCTCCACACATATAGCACAGCAGCCTGTCCCCTCCCCCTGGTTCGGAGCAAGGCAAACCCCTTACGGACAACTCACACCCATTCCCTTCGCATCTTCGGTTCCACTAGCACAGCTACCCGTCCGAACACCATCACCCACCCACCAACCCACCAACCCACACCGTCGTCTTGCCCCGTCGCGGCAGGTGTCTAGCTGCTGTCCCTTCGTGTAGTACGCCAGCACACCCCCTCCTCCCTACCCCTCATCCGGCACCCGCCTCACACAGGGCCAACTACTCCTTTAATCGTGTATCTTGAGGTGGTGGCACCGTCGATCCTCGGTGCGTCGATCCATTCCTCAGCGACTTGTTGTTTCCTTGGCAGTGGCAATCATTTATCGTTATTTGGACGCGGTGAGTATTGTCCCCCCGCCGCTTTCTCCACAACGCCATCACCCAACAGAGCTTGGTCCTCCACCAAGTCATTTGTACCTCACACAGCGCCCCACCCCGCCTTGGCCGTCCATTTTACAGTCTCCTTCCACACTTTACATCAACCTTGTTTCTGTGGCTGACGTTTGTCCGTCTTCTTCGTAGCCCACGCCGCGCGTCCACCTCCCTTTTCACCCCAACAACCCACATCGATCGTGTCCACGGTGCTCTGTCTAATGGCCAACCCCCACCACCACGGGTCTACGGATCCGCTGCACCGGCAACATGGCCTTCCGCCAGTCTCGCCGATGCAGTCCGACTACCCCATGCCTCCAGTTTACCAGTCACACCCTCACCATTTCGTCTACGATAACGGGTCTGGTCCTCACGGCCCCGGATCGGCAGTCGACCCTTCCCCTCCCCACCACTACACCCCTCAGCTCATGCCTATCGAACAACGCCGGCCGCAGCTTAATGTCAACATGCCCATGGAACCCGTAGCTCCCACCATCACCTTTGGGTACCCCCAACCACCCCAGCAGTCCGACCAGGTGCATCATTCCTACTACAGCAGCGGCAGTTTTGATGGCGGTGCCGGTCCTTCGAGCGTCAGCCAGGAGAGTGGCACCTTTGGGTCCTTCCAGACCACCCCTATTGAAGGTCCCCATGCATACCTTCACCCGCAACCCCAAGAATGGCCCGCGCCAGGTCAACAAGCATCATCATCCAACAAGCGCCCCAACAAGCGCGTGAGCGGCAGTGCGGCGAGTCCGGGCAAGGCCACTCGTGCACAGTACACGGCGTGCGGCGCCTGTCGCCACCGCCGAGTCAAGTGCGACCTTCGAGCCAGACAAGAAGACGCTGAGCGCGAAGCCCGACTCGAGGAGGCAAAGGGCGGTGGGCCAGTGAGACGCCGTCAACCTAGTTGCTCGAATTGTGTGGAAAGGGGAACCAACTGCGTGTGCGTATTCTCCCACCCTGTAACGCTGGGAATTCCGCTGACAACCGAAAAGGGATGAATATGCTCCGATGAAGGCGGCCAAGCAGCTGCGTCGCGGTAAACGCATATCAGAAATCGAGCAGCTGTATGGCAAGTCGGCCACGGATGCTGCCCTCGCATCCCAGGCAGAGGACTCGGACACTGCCACCAGCCCAACCACACGCACTGCCGAGCGCCTACCAGAACTGACAAGAGAGTTCTTTGACTCGCCATTTTTTCGCCGCTTCCACGTCCAGCGTATGTTGAAGGATGGAAGACCAGGAAACGGTTGGCGCGCGGGTTGCTGACCCTATTTAACAGGCCCCATCGTCGATCCCCTCGAGTTTGTCACTCGTTATCTCTCCAAGCCCATTCCATGTGCAACTGCCATGGGTCACGCGGGGTCGGTACTTTGCCACTGCCTTTACGCTTGGGCGGTGTCATACGGCCTAGATGAGAGAGGAATGTACGACGGTCCCGACCTCAGTCGTGGACCGATCGGGCCGGTCAACCTCATGAGCCCAGGCGAGAACGAGACACGCCGTGAGCGCGACCGCCAGCGCCAAACAGAAAAGTTGCACTCTGTGATACGCACCATTCTGCGCGAGATCGACGAGTTTGCGATCATGCGTCGGCCGTCGTGGGATGGTGTGCGCGCGTTGCTGTTGATCCTGCCACTCACTGAGGGTACGTTTCATATATTTGTTACTTTTTCTTTTTTTCTTTTTTCTCTAACATCGACAGGCGTCTGCTCCGCACTTGAGCGCAAGATCATGTACCAGGCCGCCCTTTCCCAGGTTTTCACTCTATGCTCGACCCAGGGAATTGGCTATGACGGTCGCCCAGCAGAGCTTCCACCTTCCCCTATGAAGGACGACGAGGAGCGACGCGAGGTTATTCGCATGCGCATCTATTGGTACGCCTTTGTGCACGAGTCCATCCAGATGGGCCTCGCTGGCGGCAATCTCACTCTTGTCGAGGACGAGGACACTGCAGCCATCACCGAGGCCGTGAAAAAGCAACCCATTGTCGCAGCACCAGGACATGTCCACACAACTGTCAAGATTGCTCTCGCACCGATTCACCTGGCAGTAAGTCCTTGTAAAATACCGTCTTGTTTTTTTTTTTGGTCTCACACACCCAGCTCGCTTGTCGCATGATTCACAGAGTTCTCACGGGCAAGGAGGCTCGGAAGCGTGAGCCTAATTTCGAACAAATGCAAGAGCTCTGGACGACTCTCGACCAGTCATGGGAAGAGTTTGAGGCCTGCAAGCACGAGGATTCGGCCGAGCCATTCCGCCAACACTCGGAGGCCGTGCACTTTGCAGATGGCTGGGTTAGTATCTCTCCTTTTCTCACCTATCCGTGTACCAAGATCTGACACCTCAGAAAATCTATCTCTTCGAGGCCCACAATGTCATTCGTCGCGTTCTCGAAGGCCGTCTCGCTCACAAAGAGGCCGCCCTTGGTGCCCAGGACTCGCGCTCGCGCTCCGTTTCGCCGGTGACTGCCACCAACGCTCAACACAGCGATCTGACGCGTCTGCGCCATCTGGTGGAGATTGCCCGCAACCAGTGCGATGTCAAGGCACGCCAAATTGTGGACATTGTGCAGACACATCTGGGATCAGAGTTCTTCGAGTGGGACGCCAACCTTGTTCGAGACGGCACCTACTATGCCGCCCAGATTCTCGCACGCGAAGGTGGCACAGACGAGGAAGTAGCGATTTGCCTGCAGGCCCTCAACGAGCCCCGATGGGCGTTTTCCAAAAGTGTTGAGCGCAGCCACGAGTGAGTCGGGCCTGTTTTTTTTTATATCTTTGTCGCCCAGCCACATACTGACGTACAAGCCTTCGCAAAGCGTGGTTTGAATCTCGTCACGGTGCCATGTCCTCTCCTCAAGAGAACATGATGGATGCCTCTGCCTCGGGTGGGCCGATTTCGCAGTCGGAGTCGCCGTCGTTTACCTCGTCGACCTTCGACACAGGTGCCACTGAGCAACAGCAACACATGCCCGGTTCTGCGTCATGGCCATCGACAGCCAACGTTCCCTCATCTGCTCGGTTCAGCCCCTCGCAACAACCGGAACGCGGTTTGCGCTCGCCTGTGCACGCACCTCAAGGCTCGCCATATGCCATGTACCACCAGGGCAGCCCGACCATGCAACAGGCTCAGCAGCAGCAGCAGCACCTTCATCACCCCCCTCTTCCGCATGTGCACTCCCAGCAACACCAGCCACCACCACCCCAAGGGCAACTCCCCCAAGGCATGGTGTTCAACCCCGCTGGTCAAGTCGTGATCCAACCGGACGGCTCGCAAATGTTTGTACCTTACGCCTCTATGCCGTAAACCCCGCCACGCCCGCCGCAGCGCCACACTTGGGGTACGGGATCACGATTATGGCGTCCGAGTGGTCATGGGCAACAACTAGATCCCAGGCTGCACGTCACACATCCAGGAGACGACCGGAGTCAGCCGGCCGGTGCTGACCTGTCGGTGGGCAAGCTTTGCGACGAGTAACTTCCAACCCCATCCACAACGTACCGCGCGGATTCCCACTCCACTCGAGGTCCAGATCCATTTTCATTGTACTACTAGTCTATGCCCTGGCCTGTTGGTCTTGTCTACGGGAAATGCAGCTCCTAGCCCTCTTGCGCTCGGCAAAACCTTTTTGCAGTCACGGTTGATCCGTCAAGGTGACGTTTGGTGGGTGTTAGCTGGGTCGCAAAGAGGCGCTACTGGCGATGGTTGCTGCCGGGCCTACAGGGAGCAAACTTCAGATCCTGATCACGAGGATGGTGGGATGAGAGGGTGTGCCCCGGAAATAGGCCTTGTTTCCTAGCACAGTATGGTCCAAACGAATACCACGGGCGCATGGTATCGCGGTGCCCTCGGAGATGTGTTGCGGGTTTGTGGAGCAGGGCAGGCGGTGATGCGCTTTTGGCGTCATCGCAAAGGCAGCTGACAGACACCGTACACCGTGCTGTTCCTCTTTCACCCCGGCCGGCTCCGGTAAACTGAGTCTGAGTCTGTTATCCAATTGACCAGTTTCCAATCTCCTTTCCGCTGCAGCATAAAGCCGTTTCGGGACCAGGGGCGAGGATGGGATGGGTGTGAGCGGTGGGCCCTTGCCCAGTCTGTAGTTGGTTTGGGGTACCGCGGAGTATCTGCCGTGCGGGGGGGATCTGCCACCGAGGCCCCGTCGCGCAAGGTAGCGCGATACTTGCCGGCCAGGTTTACGTAGTGCGTTCAGGTGGGCTATCCGGAAATCGGCTTGGGGCTTTGGCGGTGCCACCTTCCACCACTGGTATCTAATGTAACATGTCTTGACCGTGTGGGTACAAGTGTAAATGTCTACGAGATAGAGAACTGTGGCAGGAAGAAGGACGTCCATGTCAACGACTCCACGCACACACAAGTATTTGTTGCATGGGAGCTCAAGTGCACGGGCAATCCAGGCTAAACGTGACGTCAGTCGGAGAGGATAATGGACGACTTGCCCAGGTTCTAGATGGGATAGCACAGGACAGCCATCAGGTAACCTCAGGTAGTTGGATCAAGCACTGTAGCAGCTGTCGCGGAATAGGAACAGCTAATAACATCTCCTATGTCTCAGTGTTGCTCGCTTACAACGAGGTAGCATAGGATGTCTTCCCGTGTTCCACTGTCCCTTGTGTGATCGGCCTCTGATGTGCGGACTTCGGAGTTCGGTTCCCCCATTTTGGTGAAGATCGGGTATGTTGCTGCGTGGAATGACCATACCTTCACTTCCGTCATGGCATGTCAGATCCTCATACCTGGCTTTGCTTTCCGACGTTTCCCAGCGTTTAGAACTTTGTTGTCAGCAAGAGCAACAAACAGCTGCAGAAGACGCAAGGGTCCCATGGTCAGTCAGGTTTGGTCAACGCGCAGGGCATCACCGACAGGCACGCGCTTGCACTTCGGGATTAACTATAGAGACTTGCGTTGGCCGGATTGACGTACGCACTTCTTCACCTGTGGAGTTCACTCGTTCATTGTGCCAGGCTCAGCGGGCCGCCTAGATATTCAGTGTGAGGGAGGTGACCTTCGCGGAGGTGGGCACGCCAAGTGGCGGTGCCGTGGGTGTCGTAGGGGTCTTAGGTGCGGGGATACGACAGCTGCACATGAGTTGGACCGTGTGTGGCGGAAGGAGCTGCACGGGCTTTGAACGACACGGCCAGCGAAGGCAGCGGCCTGCCTTTCATCTCAAGAGAGATTTCTTAGTGTGACGAGAGCAGCGGGTGTGGCAGTCTGACGTGAGGCGGCGGATAGCTGAACAGAAAGGGTCTCCCTCGATGATAGATTGGACCACAACATCGTTTCCATTCCTTTCAATACCTCTGAGTCTGGCCGACGATAAAAATACGTAGAGACCAGAATCGCTGGAGGCATTGTATGTACTTCATCTGCATTGCGAGCCCACTGCACGGTTTTGCATAAATGATGCTGGGAGACGCCGCAGCCCGTCGTCCGCCGGCCAAGGGTGCACCCCTCCACCCCAGGTCCGGAACGCTGCTCGGAAGCGACAACCGTCTCACGCAACGTATGTCTTGGGCATTGCGACGTGTAACATCGTGACTCGCGTAAGGCTCTTGATACAGCACACCATGCGGTCCCGCACAAACAACCACGTGAATCAAGGCCCTTCCTCGCGTTACAGAACGGCGAGTGGCATGGTTTGAACAGTAGCACTTTTCGTCGAGTTTTGGGTCTTTTCTGGTCACGCTCGCAGCTGAGACCCCAGGAATCACTCTGTTCATACTGGAATTGCAATCAAACACTGTAAGTACCCTTCAGATCCGACCTTGTACACGGTTCGACGGGGCGTCGCAGCCCACAATACAACCAGGATGACGACTGATGTCTTGTTGCTCCGACGTCGATACACTTTGACCAGCCACTGTGTTCCTTGTTCTCTGCCTTGAAGCTGCGGCTTCTATGAGACCGTGGACGCCATGTCGCTCGGAGATCGACCACTGCATACGCCGTCGGGAAGGGGCGGCGGGTGTTTAAGGAATGGGGTGGCGCCCCGTGGCCACAGCAAAGAGGTACAAGCCGAGACAATGACACCTTGTCTGCGCAAACAATCCTGTCCACCTTTTCCCGTCCACCATGCCTCTTACACCTTTCAGTAGTAGGTTCACTCAAGACAGTCCGCGTTATATCGACAAGCCACCACGAACGCAACGAGTGGCGCCACCAGCGGCATGGCCCCTTACTGAAGGACGCGCTGCATCAGCAGCAACTTGAATGTTAATTCGATTGGTGAAAGAAAACGACCTCGTCGCCTGGCTTACTCTCTGACCTGAGTGTCCCTCGAATCGTCCAAGTCAGTGGCGGTGGCGCCAAGCCCCTCCCCCGGTCGGCGTACTCTACGCCTCTCTGCGTCTCCCGCGACCTTGGGCACGCGTCCGATCGCACGTTTACTGGGGTGCGTGCAGCTCAAACGAGACCTCACACGGCCCCTCAGCCTCTCCCTTGCGTTGGCCCTGTGGTGGATGACACAGTTCACACCGTTCACACACATCCTGCCCACCTATTGCTGTACTGTACTAGGCACGACCGTGCAAGCTGACGGAGGTCTTCTTCTCTGCCACGCACACGATGAACGCCAAAAGAAACTGACCAGAAGTCGACTGCCTCGATTGTAAGCCAAGTGGACAGACTGGATACAAGACCAAGTGGACGTTCAAGGCCGTGGATCAGCTTCGCATTCCGATGAGTGTCCTGTACATACCGCAAAGTGGCGCCAACATCGGTGGCTGCACCAGTAGTGGTACACATCCAGGAGCATTCCACATCAAACACAGCCAGGACGATCTCATCTGCAGGTTATCCGACACCGCTGGCCTTTGACGCCTTTATACCTCAGCGTCCACCTGGGTCGTGATGTTCAGTCAGTCTACCCATCGCCAGGGGTCACTCAGAGACCTTTGTGGAAAGTGCCCTGCACTCACTGCGGAATAGGGCACTGGAATGCAAAAAGGACGGCTTGCATCACTTATGAGTCCTGAGCACCTCCTCACCCAAGTCCTCAAACTTGACATGAGCTTCACAACAAGTTGCAGGCAGTTCGCCAACATCCATACCTCCTCGGATGACGCTCAACTACAACTTGTCTCATCAGGTGTCTCCGGATGTCCCCCCCTGCACTGCGCACAGCGACAGCGGCATTCCCACATCGTGCGAAATGCCATTACCTGACTTGTCCGGTCGTTCATCTCGGCCTGCTCCCATCATGCGAACACGTCAATCCGGTTGACGCCAAACAACCCACGCCTGACAATGGTGGAGGACTGAAACCCAACAGCTGTCAAACAATGCAAGAGGAAAGCGGTCCTGGGACAACTGCGAGGCAGACGACCAATCGCGCTCACTAAATGATGGACAGGCCGTGCTACCATGGCAGGGAGATGACGATCGGACGCTGAGGAGACTTTGACGGGTGGCGCTGGGGCGCTCGGCGCCGCATGCTCTCGCTCGCCGCCGTCACACTACTCTGGCACGTACTCTGGGTACTCTAGTGGCTGATTCCCGGTACAGTACATTCCCGCCACTTCCTCTTGATTCCAGTAAAGAAAAGTGGAATGCGTCTCTGGTGCGCGTTCTGCGCACCGCGAGAAACGCATGCCTTGAAAGACGCACATCGTGGAACCGTTGGCATGTGCGTTGGCGATTGGGCTTGCGGGCAGCCTTTGGCCGACCACGGTGCCACCACTGGGCCACCGTTTTCCTGCTAATGAGTACTGAGATCGTCAGCTTCCGCCACGTCCAGTGTGGGGGTGGTCTCTCTTGATATTGAGGCTAGTCGTCTTTCTGGAGAGACCACTAGGTCCACGATCCTTTTGGTTTCTTGTGACGTGTTTCGACGGCCGCAAGGCTCGGTATGGCCCGGCGACGGACGGAGATACGGATGGGACGAGAGGGTTTCGGCGACGCGCGCGGCAATCAAAACCCGTTTTTGCGTTATCTGTACGCAAAATCGTCCAGTGGGGACACGTCCTGATATGGGAGATTTGATAGCACTAGTGGTACCTGATCAGCTATGTCCTCGCCAGTATCTGCTGGGTGTCCTCATTGGCAGGCAACCCGCATTGATAACTGGCATGGGCGCCCACTATTGACATGGTTGAAGAAAGACGCATCGGGGTGGGGGGAGGGGTTATCTCGTCCGATGTCTCGTATCTTTTCTCCACACTGCCCCCATTGGGGCGCCAGCCGACCGCGCGGCCAGGTCCGCGTGGGCCGACTAGCCACCATGCGGCTGGTGCCAAGACTGCTGGGCAAAGCATCCAATATGAATTGACCACATGGTGGTGGTAGTAGCGAGCGATACGAGGAAACGATACAGAAAGAGAAGGAGAACGGACGGCTGGTTGCCTCTCCCCTCTCCCTCCCCCTTCCTCGTCGCGTTTGCCCAACGACATTTCGACCGCCTTTTGGTCCTTTTTCCTTCACCTGCCGCCTCGAATCCGAACACTCGACGGGCACCGCCTAGTCATTCAGACTGTTCCATTCTGCTCTCTACTGCGACGTATATCCTGCTACCACCTCACATCTTGTTCGGCTTCCTGGACAGATGTGCGCGGCGATCAAAGCGACTCTCGCGGACGGACATACTACGACACAGCAGGCCGTTGTTGTTTCCCCTTCCCCACCTTTGGGTCTGGAGGTGCTCAACAAGCGTAGGTGACACCCATCGTCTGTTGACTTTGCAGGTGAGCGTCCGGTGTGGGCGAGACGAGGGACTCCAAAACGGCCCATAGAGGCACATTGGGCCTGGCGACAACGGTGTTTTGCTCCATCCAAAGTGGATGATATACACGGCCCTCTCTCACTTCACGCTTAGTCTCACCGAGTTCCGTCTCAGTAGTAGCGCACACCTGATCCAGCGCGACGAGCACGGGGGGTACAGACGAACGGCTACAAACGTCAGTGTGCTGTGCCCATCCATCCATGTGTTGGAAGAGTTTCCTGTGCGTGTGACGCGGGCCGCTGTCGCGCCCACGCCCACCCACGCCCACGCTCACGCTCTTGACAACAGATACATGCCCAAACCTCTATCTATATTCACTACTAGTGCGTACAGGCGCAAGGCCGATGCGTTGCTTTGCCTTTTGGATGGAGATGGAGGAGCTGGAGCTGGGCAGCAGCACAGCGGCCATCGCCATCTCCATCCATCCAGGCGGGGGGGAGGGGAGGGGTTGGTGCGGGGAGGGCAAGGGTAAAGGAGCAATAGACTAAAAATGGTGATGAGGCAGGCCAGCGGGGGTTGGGGTGCGATTCCGTGTGGGGAAGGGGACCGACCCCGTTTCTATAGTTGCTGTGTGGGTCGGGAGCGAGAGTACACACATATGCGCACGCACATAGTTGTGCAATGCGGCGTCTTGAGGGGGGCGAGGGAGAGGGGGGGATGCGTGATGCGTAATCCTCCAGAGCGTCCACGTCCAGCTTACAGCCTCGTCATTGTCAAACCGCTTCCCAGGCTGCTAGACAATGATGCCGAGCCGCTATCGGGGGCATCGCTCTGGCGACGCTGGCGCTTGGGGATGGCAGTGGACGGGGCGGCGCCCTCTGCTTGGGGACTCGACGGCTTGGAGCGCGACGACGACTTGCTGCCCTTGCGGCCAGACTCCTTGGACAATGGTGCGGTGCGGTTACTAACAAGTCAGTACGAGCGAACATACGGGAAAGATCCAGCACTGTTACTCACCGCTTCTTGATCACATCCGTCTTGAGCGAGAGGGGTCGCACGACGCCGTGGAGCTTGTAGAACAGGCCACAGGCATTACACAGCGGCTGGCCTTCGGGATCGCGACGCCACAAGGGCGTGTTGGTCGTCTGGCAGTTGGTGCACATTGTCGGCGTCTCGCCGCCCAGCGGGTCGGCCACTTCCGAGGTGGGTGTGGCTTCGCCGCTGCGCGGGTTCTTGGGGCGGCTCGTGGTCGAGCCCTGTCGACTGTGTCCCTTGGCCGCCGACGACATCATCTTGAGCGACTGGAGGTTGGGCGACGAGTTGGACCGTTGCGGGCCAGCACCAGGGAGAGAGAGACGCTCGCCGTTAGATTTGGGTGGCGGGGCAGTGGGGGTGTGGCCGTTCGCCTGGGGCGAGTCCTGGGGCGAGAACGACTCGGACGGGAGGCGCAGGACATCCGAGGGGTTGACGTGTGTGAGAGGCAGCTGAACGCCTGGGTCGTTGAGGTAGAGGTGCATGAGCTGCTGGAAGTCGAACGGCGACTCGGAGGTCTGCGGCGGCATGACCAAGCTGGGGTCGAGCGCGTTAGGGAACAGAGTCGATGTCGCGTCGAACCCGGGACCACCGGCGGCGAGCTGTCCTTGGGACCACTCGATCGAGGTGTTGGGGCCCTGTGCGTCCTCGGCGTCGCCGTTGGCAGGAGTGGCAGCTGCCGACCCGCCGGCCGCAGCGTTGAGGTCGAAGAAGTTGTCATACGACTGCATGTTGAACGTGAATGGCGCCGTAGGGAACCCGCTGCCGCCATCGGGGAGGGGGTTGTGGTGTCCGCCATGGGGCGACTCCTCGGCCTGGCGCTTGCGGTTGAACAGTGGTGGTGCCATCTCGTCGGCGCCGGGACGGACCGTGTGGTCAAAGCTAGTCTTGCGGACGCGGCGAGGTAACAGTCCGTACTGGGGATGGAAGTTCTCTGGAATCGCACCGTACAGCCCGGGGCCGTTGATGCCAGGCAGCGAGTTGTACTTGGACTTTGAAGAGCTGGTGCTTCCCTCCGAGGCGGCGACGTGAGATCCGGGTTCCTGCTTGATGCTGCTGCTCAAGGAGATGGAGAGGTGGTGGTTGAGCGCCTCGGCCTGGTCGGCGTTGGGTCCGCTGGCAGAGAACATGTCGTAGGCCTCGGCGGCACGGATGGCGTCCCACACGTCGCCCTGGCCCTCTGCGCTGCGGCCCGATCCCTCTGCCTCCTTCTCGTAGCTGAACGATTCGCGCGAGTCCTTGCCGCCGCCGTTGACAAACTGCTCCATGTTGAGCTCGGAATGCAAGGGCTGCGACATGGCCATCTCGACACCGGGGGCGACCCAGCCAGGGAAGTTGTTGGGCATGGACCGTGCGACGGCGCCAAACGATGCAGGCGAAGGGTTCATGCTGGCAGTCGAGTTGGAGTGTGTGCCTCCTTGCGCCAACAGGTTGTGTGCGTGCTGCTCATTGACGGCTTCAAATGAACTGTAGCCACCCATAAAGGTCGAGCGGGAACGAGAGCGCGACGCCGCACGCCAGTCGACGGCCATGCGGGAGCGCGAACGTGATGCCGCGCGCCAGTCAATGTCCATCGCACTGCCCGCGTTAGCGCTTTGTAGCCGGGGGTGGGAATAGTGGTTTGGAGTGGTGGATGTGGTGGTATGGGAAGAAGGAACATACCTAGAGTCGCGGTTACCGGCACTGAATCCAACCACGCGTGACTTTCCCTTCCGGCGACCACGTTCGCCCTCTCCTTCCTCCATTTCCGGCACTGTCCGCAATGCCGCCGGCTCGGGAGGTGGAGGCATGGCCGTCCGGTCCTCCTGGGGCTGCTGCAGCTGCTGCTGTTGAGCCAGCAGCATCTGCTGCTGCTGCAGGGGGGTCAGAGGGACACCGTTCTCATCCTTCTTCATGGTGAGGTGCATCATGCGCCAGGTCAAATTCTCCATGCGGTGACCGTGCGGGAGCGTGTTCTTTGCGCGTGCATAGGCCTTCCAGACCTGGGTGGCGAGGGGGTCCTTCTTGGCCATCTCTTCTGGGTGGTGAACCTCGGGCAGCGGACTTCCAGGGTCTCCAGACTGGGAAGGTCGGCGACCGGAAGCAAATATTGGCAGTGCCGACGTGGGACTCGTGCTCAGTGGCGAACGTGCGGCAAAGAAGTCGTCATTGAGGATTTCGGACACGACATCCCCGCTCCGCTGGCGCGATGTCACCGAACCGCCTTCGGGAGAAGGCGGGTTGGTCGAGCCTGCGGAGCGCAGGTTGGTAGACGAGTCCTGCCTTGCAGACAGGCCGGCAGAGTTGGGTTGCTGCAAACTCATTGCGATTCCCATACCCATCCGGATCGCCATTTCAAGGCCAGCAGGACCATACTGAGAGAGGTGGGCGATACTCATGCCAGCTGGCAAGGGAGGGAGGTTGGACATGTCCAGCCTCTGCTGCCAGTCCTCGGCGCTCTCGGGCTCCTTGGACGGCTGGCGCGACTGGGGACGCGAGACCGTCGCCACTGGCGTGGCAAACGACAGCGACTTGGGCGACGGCTTGACGGGCGGAGGATGGGGAGTGGCCTCGGGGCGACGAGGCTTGATTGGGCGGAACGACTTGACTGACAGAGTCGTCTGCAAACGCGTGAGCACTGCACTAAATTCCACGCTTTTGCTTACCTCTGCTGGGCTGCTAACTGCGTCGCTGGAACCGCCGGGAGTCGTCGCCGGGGTCTCGTTGGCGCGGTCGCTCGTCCAGGACTGGGCCGTAGCCGCCTTGGGACGCTGGGAAGGGGTGAAGCCAAAGCCACCCGCGAACGCCTGCTGGGCGAGGTTCATGCTGGGACTGGAGGGCTGGCTGCTAGACTGCTCAGCCTGCGCCTGTTGCATGCGACGCGTCAGAAGACTGGCGTTGGAGCGGGGCACACTGCCGCCCTGGGCGATCGCTGTCGCTTGAGCGTGAGCCTGCGCTTGAGCTTGCGCCTGAGCCTGAGCTTGCTGGTTGACCATGGCTGCCTGCGCCTGCGCCTGCTGGACCTGCTGAATCATCTGTGCAAGAGATTGCGGGACGGTTGGCTGGGGCTGGAACTGGGGCGGAGGGGGAGTCTGCGCTGACATTTGCATGTGACCGGCAGGCGATGACATCTGCGAGCTGGGGTCGAGGGCGCCCATCAAATTGACAGGCATTGTGCCAGCGTTCTTCTGGCTCTGGGCAATCATCTCGGCGAGGTTCGCGAGCATGTTCTGGTCGAGTCCTTCGAGTGTCGCTTGAGCCTCGTTGACCTGCTGCTGCAGTTGCTGCTGCTGCTGCTGCTGAGCCTGTTGTTGCTGCTGCTGTTGCTGGGCGAGGTGTTGTTGTTGCGCCTGCTGCGGGTTCCAGTCGAGACCAGTAAAGTCAAACGACTGAGACTGGTCGACGCCCCAAGGCGATGGAGGTTGCTCGAGGGGAGTCGTCGAGCCATGGGGACCAGCAGTCGATCCGCGGGCAGCACGGGCAGCGGCATACTGAGCCGCAAAGCCCTGAGCGTGTGCGTTGGGAGTGAAGCTAGATGCCGAGGTACCAAAGACGGAGGCGGGGCTGTTAAAGTCGCCAGCTGTGGGCGTCGTCGAGAGGTCGAGGAGGAATCCCTCACCGCCCTGCAACTGCGCAGGAGGGACAAAGGGCCAGTTGTTACCCGGGGCAGCCTGCTGGGGCAGCATGTTGGAGCCCGGAGATGCAGCGATTACTGGTCTGCCACCTGTAGACGGACGGCTAGAAGGTGTGGGAGCGGGCTTGACCGGTTGAGGGGCCAGTGCTGGCTGCGTCTGCTGCTGCTGCTGCATTCCGGTGGCGACTCCGCCTCCGCTGTCGACAGTGAATCTACCCTTCTTGGACCCGGTTGGGGGTCTCCATGCCTTGGAGGCCATCTTTGACGCCGGTCCGTTGCTACTAGGGGCGCCGCTGCCGCTTGCAGTAGCGGTTGGGGACTGCGTCGCCGACCCAGAACCGCTCGCGCTCGCCGCACCTGGCCTCGGCGCGATTGGCCGGGGAAGGATAGGTCTGAGGCGAGCCGAGGCTGTCGACGAGGTTGTAGACTGCGGGCTGCCCTTTGAGCTTGTAGTCGAGCGGGGAGATGGGCCGGCGAAGGGCGGGGATGGAGTGTTGGCCGAAATGGTGAATGAGTTCACTTTGCGGCTGGGCAAGGGTGTTAGCAGAGTGAGCTGACAAAACGCGCTTGCGATCACACACAAAGGCTGCTCTCGCGGTAAAGGAACTAGGAGGGGAGGGATGAGGAGGGGATATAGATAGGGTGCACGCGGGAATGAGCAAGGACGAGGAGAGGCAAGGCAACGGTGGGCGCCGCTGATGGAGAACGAATCAACAGGCGGCGAAGGCGGCGGCAAGGATGCGACACGATCCTCGCGCGACCACTTCGCACGTCGACTCGGACAGAAGCCCCGGCTGTAGCGTGGATGCTCTGTAGCTGTGTGTGTGTGTGTGTATGTGACTTGCTTGAACTACCCACCTTTGTGGCAGCGGCGAGATCTAGACCTCGCGCAGGATGGATGCACAGGAAGGGGGGTGTTGAAAGACGGGATGGACCACGTCTTACGGTGGTGCGGAGCAAAAGGGGGTGGGGCGCCGTGCTGTGTGTTGTGGATCTGCCCAGCAGTGCTCCAAGACTGTGACGACGAGAGTGTGTGTGTGTGGGAATACACCGAGTGTATGCAGCAAGGGCGGCGATGCTGTAGCGTGGATGTTCTGGCCAACGTGGATGGACGAAGGCAAGGGGGGATGGTGGTGTGTAGGGGGGCCAAAATGTTGGGTGTTGGCCAAGACGCGAGAGAGAGAGAGTGGTGTTGAGCGAAGAGTGCCGAGGCGGGGGGAGGGGAGGGTGACGGGGGACACGAGGTGGCTAAGCGATCTAAGAGTGTGAGGAGGAGGAGGGGGATGAGTGTGGGTGTGTGTGTGTGTGGATGTGTGGCGGTTGGGAGAGAGGGGACAGGCAGTCTCTAGTTAGTGGCGAGGAAGCGTGTGTGGGTGTGGGTGGTGTGTGGTGTCTGTGGTGAGACTTGAAAGTGCACGGCGTGCGGGCGGCGGCGGGTGATGGTGTGTGTGGGTTTGGCGCGGCGGGCCTGCACCGTCCGCTTGCGGCGGCATCGGCCAGAGCCACCAGGCCACCAGCCAGCAGTGCCTCGGAGCATCACGGCGGCATGCCCAGCGCGGAACAGAGCCCCGGAGGAGTCAAGAGAGAGGGAGACCTTCTGGCTCTTCTGGCCCCCACCCAGGCCCCCACCCACCCTCTCGCTCTCGCTCTCTCTACCCGGGTATCCCTTTCGGCACGCTCTGGCGCTCTGGGCTGCCTTTTTTCAGGGCCATCATCACAGACTGCTGCTGCTGCATCATCTCTCTCATGCCATTCCCTCACCACCACCCTTGCTTGCGTGGCATCCCCGGCGTCTTTTTCTGGCGCTCACCCTCGTCGTCCTCCCTCCCCCCCCCCTCTCATCAGTCACACAAGAGGCACTCTCTTTACATGCATGCACAGGCATGGATGACATCCTAGGCGGTCCAAAGTGGGTCCACGGCCTTGCTGCCACTCAGGGGCATCAGACCTTTTGGCACAGGCCGTTCCACTCCATATTTCCGGCCCACGGACCCATGTTTGCCGTCCGTCCTCTCGGCCTCTAGAGAGACCGTCAAAGGCGCCCGCTTGTCCAGATCCCTCATTCCTGCCCCCCTCTCTCCCTCCCTTCTCCTTGCACACGCTCGGCTCTTCTGAGCGCCCGGCCCAGAGGTCAGAGGTCAGAGGCCGGCCAGTGGCGGTCGAGGCGGTCTCGGTTTTTCCCTTCATTTCCTGTTTAAACCTCCACGCACGACAGACACCTATACCCACACCCCTGAGACTGCCGCGAGGTTATCGGCACATTACTGACCGCCAGCCAACCAGCGACGGCCACTGATGGCAAGGCTCATCCAATAGACGCGTCCCGCATCACCGCAAGCCCATTCCGCCACTCGTACTGGTCCGCACGTGCCATTCTCTTATCGGAGCATGCGAGAGCGCCTCGAAAGGACATCACAGATCACAAACCCAAGACAGCCCGGAAACCCCGTTTGTCCCTGTCGCCTTTTTTCGTCCCGCAGGCCGTATTCGTCCTTTGGGCGTGGCCAGCTGTTCAAGTTTCTCCTGCCTTTCTCCGCCCTTACTACTGCATTGCATGCACGCACATTCGCCCGGGTATGCAGACAGAAAAACAAGAAAACCAGACAGCCGTCTCCTGCGGCTCAGACCCCACACCCTTCTCTCTGTGCCTCTGTCGAAGCCTGTGTTTTGCACACGAGGCCGGCAAGAGGCGCCACCATATCTTTTGCCTGACACACAGACGCCAGGCAGCCACCACCACCTCCACTGCGCCGTACCGTCCATAAGCGCCAAACAGAGCTTGGCCACTCGTTCTTAAAAGGTCCTAACAAGGTGGAGCGTTGAGCGTGGAGCGCGTGGGGGTGGCAAAAGGTGGGGGGGGGGGGGGTCGGGGGACCGCCGAGGGCCGCAAAGAAGCCCACTACCGTCACAGTCAGAGAGTCCTTTGGGCGCGTACGTAAGTACTGTACACTCGTCGGATCCGCTGTTCCTCGAACGCGCAGTTGTCCATCTCGTCGTCATACCTTTGGTCGCCGACCCATATCAACCACGTCGTCCCCGCTCGCAACCAGCAGGGAGAGACGGTAACAGACGGCCATGGCCGCGGGGTGTGTGTGGAGTTGTTTCAACTTCTTTTTTTTTCATTTCATTTTTCCTTTTCTTCCTTTCTGTCTTTTTTTTTTTTTTTGACCTTTTCGACCTGTTTTTGACTTTGCGACTTTTATTCCGTCCTGTTATTTACGAAGAGGTGGGACAAGACGAGCCCGGGAGGGGGCGAACCGTCGCGCGTTTCTCGGCCACTCATCTATCTGAAAGAGCCCGACCCGGCCGAGTCCGCGGTCCAAATCAGAAACGCCCGACAACGCCGGACACGGTCGGCCTCCCTGCCCACCCGTCGCTATCGGGCATTACAGCCAGTCGTCAGCGAACCACATTGGCTGGACGCGCAACGCCGCGCCCAACAGTCCTCCGAGGTCGGCCCCCGGACGGACGGGACTGTGCGTTGGCCACGGGGCACGGCGCTACTGCCGCACAGCAGCCGCATCGCAGCCCGTGCCCCGCCGAGGCACCACGGATGCCTGGTCGCGTTCCGTTTGCGTGTTGTGGTTTCCTGGCCCGCGTCGCGCGCCGCCCTCCCTGTCCAAACAGCACTCAACAGCGACAACAGCGCCGCCGCCGCCGAACCTGCTGCCGAACCTGCCGCCGAACCTGGCACCGGACGACGGGCGAGCAGGCAGGTCCCGGCTGCGCGAAAGGATAGAGAAGGGGGGGTTGTACAGGGCGGTTTTTCCGGGCGTGTGCACTGACAATGTCCATCGGGCAAGTCGGTGCATCGGTCCAGTGTTCAGGAGTTGCGGGACTGGTGGCCGACGCCCCATTCATGCTGAATGCTTCTCTACCTCTACTAGAGGAGACCGCGGTCAAAAGGTGCGGATGGTATGCATGCAAATGGCGGTAGGAAGGGGTCAAGTCAGCTATACAACAGCGGCGCACAGCCGCTTACGGCCGGCCACGGACGACGGACGCCGCCGGTAGAGAGAGAGAGAGAGAGAGAGCAAGAGAGAGCGAGAGATCTCGCGATCCTGGGTCTCCGGCGAGTAGTCGTAGTAGTGTCGACGAGTACGAGATTTACTGGGGGATGTGACGTTGGCATTCATCGGACTCGGGCGACCTCGAGAGCTTCGGCGCGACGCCGCTCGGCTTTGCTGTGTGCGCCCATCGCCTGCGACCCAGACGCCAGCTTGGACAACATGGTCGAAAGACGGTGTGGCTTGACCGCAGTGTACGACAGCTGCCGAATGGACGTTTCCAGGAACGCATGGACGGCGTCGCTCAGAATCACATTGATGGACTGTGGGTGGGTGGTTAGTTGGTTATATCAGTCGCGTGCGCGCGCTTGACAACAGGCGTTCGGGGCGGGCGCCAGGAACCAGGGAGAAAGTACTCACCAGCTTGACTTCATCAAAGACGTGATCCAACCCGGGCCGGCCGAGCCGCTGGATCTCCGTCTCGATAAAGGTCACGTCGGCAAGAACCAAGGTAAGCGCCGCTTCGTTGTACCGCTGCACGTCTCGACCCGTGAGCGTTTCCTGTCACAGTCAGTCCCATAGCTCCACACGTGTTGCGCAACGTACCATAAACCATTGGTTGATCCTCTTCAACGCGTTCTCGTACGCGCGCGTCTTGGTCTCGTCCGGCAAGCCAATGAGGACAGAGTCGACGTAGGCCGTGAGGAAAGTGATCATCTCAAACACATAGGTGCTTGGCTCAATGTTGGCAGAAGCAGACTTTGGCAGCCAGTTGTACTCGGACAGCTCAAAGAACGACTCGAGCTTGGACGCAATGACGGCATCGATGCGAGTCTGGGCGATGCGCAGCGTGTCGGCGAACGAGTTGGCTGCAGACAGTGTGATGGGGCCACCACGCTGTGACGCACTGTGTGGGTGAGCAATGTGCAGACACTCGATGTGACCCACCGAAGGTTCATGAGCACGCCCTCAAGCTCCTCGACGGCGATGCTAAAGTAGCCCAAGTTGATAACAATCTGGGCAATCTGGGACAGGTTGCTCGTCGTCCGCAGCCGGTGGGCAGTCTGCTTGCTGACATGGACCGTGAGGAGGTCGTCGAGGGACTGTGGTCAGTCTTGTATCTACTGGCGAGGAGCTCACCTTGCGCAACACCTCATCAATGTCGACGTGGTGCTGAGTGACGCCGTCGGCAAACTGGTAAAACTGCTCCACAAAGTCGCGAATGTTGATGCAGCACATGGGGTATGTCTGCGAGAACGGCATGGGTTGAGGGAATCCCTGCCTGTGGAGGACGTCAGACGAGGCGGCCAAGCTTGTTCAACTTACATTGCCAACGACTCCATCTCGCCTGTTGCCAGCCAGCACACGCCCGACACCTGGTCAAACTCAGTCTGGTCGTTGACCATCATGGGCAAGTTGTCGTCGTCGCGAACGATCTGTACAGTGTCAGTTACGAAGCGAGTACCGAAACTCACATGGTCAAAGTCGGCGCTGAACTTGCGAATGAGAAGCTCCGAGTAGCGCTCGAACAAGGTGATGAGCAGACCGTTGAGCTCAGAAATGTCATAGCCGTAGCCCTGCGAGATTAGATTGTGCTACATGCTCTAAACTCACCTCAAGGGTCTGAACAAAGAGGAGAATGTTCGTCTTGCTCTCGAGGAAGACGTTGAGGTCACTGCAGCCCTTGAGGCCGAGAGACACGACGCCAATGATACGACGGCACATCTCGTCCCACAGGTCGTCGACGTCGCGCTGCGAGCGGAAATCAGTCACACTCTTGAGCACGTGCGCCTCGATGATGAAGAAGCCCACAAGCTCCTGCATCAGGTGAGGAAGCGTGGTCATGAGCGTGTCCGGGTTGGTGGCCGAGCGCGCGGCCATGATCAGGTCGGCTTGGGTCTGGTTTGTGTTAGCTCTCGTTTTAAGTGTTACACACACCTTTCGGTCCTCTTGGTAGTTGCGCTGCAGCTCGGCCTTGGAGTCGAGAGCCTCGTGGATGTGTACACACTGGTACAGGGGACGGAAGTCGATCTTGATCTGGTCGTTATCGAGAGCGTTAACTGAGAGGTCAGCACAGCCGAGCCGGCAGTTCACACCCACATTCCACGCGCTCGTTGCTGACAATCTCGAGGGAGCCGCCTATCCTGGCAAGACGGATTCCACCATCCTTCTCTCTCTTTGCGCGCCACTTCTTGATACGCGCACCCATCTGCTCGAGAGCGAGCTTGCCAACGAGGGCACTAGACTCGCGAATGTCAAACAGCCAGGACTTGGTCGAGGCCGTGACTGCGTCCTTGATGGACAAGCGGAGAGACGGCAGGGACGAGATAAGGTGTAGATAAAAGGGAGTGTTTGAGATGGATGGTGGGGGGAGGTGCGAGAGGTCTTCGATCATCTGGCTGGTCAGCACGGCTCCGTCATGAAATGAGGACCCACCCTCAGTGCACCCCAGTATTTGCCCTCGCGAATCATGTCACCAACGCGGTGGACAAGGTCCAGAAGACGGAGACAAGTCTGAAGCGTCTCGATCGCGTCGTCCATGTTCCTCGCGACCTTCTTCTGCTCTAACAGAGTGCGTTTCTGGACGTCAGTATGGGTAAAGCCAGTCGGCACCAAACCCACCTTCTCTCCGAGAGCGCGGCCGACATCGCCCATCTGGCCGTCCAGCTCGCCGATGCGCTTTCGCAAGTGGCCCGTACCTTGCCTCACCGTAGATAAGGTAAGGACAGACGATACAAAGTCCTGCCAGGTCAGTCAACTCGAACAGGGGAGGGGAGGGACGCCGGCGCACCTCATAGTTGCTCCCACAGATCTTTTCAATCTCGTGCTCCTTCTCCTCGACGAAGCGGTCGAGACTGCGCAGGTACAGCTGCTCGGTGTCCGTCTCCTGTATGGACTTGATGAGCGGCGTGAGTGCCTCGAGGTTCTCGGCGGTCGCAGACGTTGGGTCGAGGGATATCTGATGGGGCAACGTGTGAGCGTTCAAGTTCAAACAAACACAACACAGGTCTAGCGCACCTGTTGGAGCTGGAGCTCGAGCTCGGCGCTCGTAAACGTTGGGCGCTGCCGGCGCATCATCGTGCTCCAGTATACGACGTTGGGTGACTTCAGCTGCTGCTGGGTGCCGTGCAAACTGTCTGGCGCGTGGATGTTATTGACTTGGTGTACGACCCGTCGTCATGAAACTGGGGGGGGGACATCTCCGACGCGTGGAGGCGTGCAGGGTGGCGACGATTTGATTCCGTCCGTGGCGATGACGACCGGTGGAGGTGGTCCTCCTTGTGTGTTGACAAGTTGTGGGCGGCAAAAAACGATGTGGTGCACACTGGTTGCCCTCATTTGCGTGGGAGTGCAGCGGACAGTGTGAATAATAGAGCATGAGAGCAATTAGGGCACTCTCTGCTCTCTGGTTCTCTCTCTTCTTCTTCTCTCACCTTCTCCAGCAAGACCAAAACGCGACCGTCTTGTACACCCTCGTCTTGTTCACGGTGGTCCGTGCGTCGACAAGATCAACCTCGACGTGTGTTACTTCTTTTGATTCCGCACCCACTCCAGACCATCATCTTTCCCCCCTCTGGGTGCCCCGTGTCTTTCTGTTTTGCTCTTCACCCCATTCTTCCTTCCGTCACTCCATTCTCTAGGTCGTTGCCATCTCAACCCCAGCCTGGGCATCGACCTCGCCCTTGTTCATCTTCCAGTCCCCCTCTTGCCCGATCTCCTGTGTTCTCAGGCTTCACCGACTCACAGACCACCTCTTCCCTCCACTCTCCGTAAGAGTCCCTTGACCTGCCTTCCCCGCTCGCCGCTGACACCTTCCTTCCTCTCCAGGCCCATCACTGTTCTTCTTCTTCCTTCTTCTCCATTCACCAAGTTCATGGACTCTTAAGACTCAAAAGTCGCTCCAATGACTGCTCCAGCTTCGCCTCCACTCTCCACCGTGAGTATCATCTCGCCCCGGTACACGACGTAACCCGGGAGACACGCGCACACCCAGGTGGGCGGCCCATACCGGGCAACCGGATGGCTGGCTACATCGGTGCTCGCACCTCATCCTTGTCGTCACGGGCCTCTCCTTGCACTGGGTAACTGCTAACTGAGCCCAGAGCCATGCCAGTACGCCTTCACCCACCCTGGAGGAAGGCCGTCGCCACCAGGTGCCCTCCACTCTGTACGTTACCAGTGACTTGCCTCCTTCCTTCCCCGCCTTCCCTCCCACCTTCCCTCGGGACTGACACGCAACAGTGTGACCACCTCGACTGGGCCCAAGGTTTCCTCCTCGCCTCTCACCACCTTGGAGATGGCCAAAAGCACTGACACGGGATCGCCCGTTAAGCCGATCCCCACGGTGAGCCAGCAACCCCGACGCAAACACGCACTGATGAACAGCTTGATCCCCGTTCCACCGTCTTCAAACCTCTTAGACCCATAGAAACCCCGGCCGCCAAGGTGTCCACTCAGTGGGACAGTGTTACCAAGGACCTTGTACGTTGCTTCTCTCCTGGTCTTAAAGCTCTGAGCACTGACTCACCCACCCACAGGCGGCCAACGGGGACCAGTTTGTCCGCGGCAGTGCGTTGCACGTCTTGATCCCGCTGACGGTCGCAGCTCCCCCGCGTGCCCGCCTGTCTCTTCAGTCCGCTGCGAGCACCGTCATCGACACTCCTCGTTCTCAGCGTTCCCTGGACGTTCACACGCCTTCCACCGACTTGACCTGGGCCTCGTCGGCCTTTACCGGTCGCACCTTGTTCACGCCGCCGAGCAATCTCGGCTTTGACTCGCCACGCAACAACCTCGGCGCGCCGATGGCGTTCAAAACCGATGCGCCTGCCCAGGAAGAGCTTGGCCGTTTCCTCATGGTAAGCATGCAAGATTCCAACGCCACCCATCAAAGGCTAAGCCCCATCAGATCAACAACGTTCCGCGTGGGGCCAACGGCGAGGACATCAGGCAGATCATCAAGGTGCGGTTGCTGTCACGAACCACTCACTCGGTGCTAACGGTCCCATCAGAACATTGCTCCGTACAGAGCCATCATCGTCAAGCACCTGCGCACCAAGGGCTGGGTGGGTGGAAACAACTCATAGAAACATCGCTCATTCTCACAGGTCATTGCTTCATTCTACGACCCCGCGACGCCATGAAGGTCTACGAGAAGCTCCAAGTCAGCAGTATTCGCTTCGGAGCCAACGACCCACTGGTTCAGCTCCACTGTAGCACCATCTCGTCCGACGTCGTCCGCCAGGTAGGTCCCCAGGCTTCGCCACCGAGAATACTGCTGACCATTAGATCACTGGGTCCGGCGAGGAGTGGGATCAGGTGTGGCAGGCCTCTGAGGCAACGGTTAGGGTTCAGATTCACGGCCCGCACGGAGTGTCCATCGTTGGCATGGAGGTGAGTGGCTACGTTGGCGTCTCTGAAGGCCTAGCTGACGGGTTTAGAAATGCCTCTCGACCATTGGTGACCTCAAGACCTTTGCCCCTCACGACGCCAGTGGCAAAGTGAGTCGCATGTCTGTTGGGTGCTCAATAGCTGACAGCTCCATCACCAGTCTTTCTCTGCCGAGTATTATGACACGCGTCGCGCCGCCGACGCCATTCGCGTTCTGAACAACCAGGCCATTGAGGACGGTGTTCTCTCGGTTCGCTATGCCAGTGATGACCCCTTCCAGAGCGAACCCCTTGGCGGTCGTCGCGACTACCAGTCGCCTTCCGCATACACTCTCGGCTCGGCGGCGTACAGCCACAGCCGCACCAGCAGTGGAGCCTACCTGCCTCCCTCAAGCAACAACCCTACGTTCAATGCGTCCGAGCCGTCCTCGCCGTCAGCTCGCCACGACCTCGCGTCCCGCTTTGATGGTCTCCGTGTCCAGAGTGATGTTTCGCAAGTGAGGAACGCTCTTGCTTGGGCTCCACCTACCGGGCCCGAGGTCGACGACATGTACCCTCATGAGGCTCCGCCCAAGGTTAGCCCCATCTCCCGTCACCTTTCCGACCCCGGAGCTCTTCAAGGCATGCTCAACCAGATGGACCACAATGCTCGCGCTCGCCGGCGCCAGAGTGTTGGCTGGAGCACCCCCGACCGCCAGGCTATCCCTCCTGAGAACCGCGTCTTCCCTGAACGCATCGTTGCTGGTGAGTGCAACATCGTAGAAGGGCAATTCACTCACCGCCCAGGCTTCGATACTCGTACCACTGTCATGGTGAAGGATGTGCCGGTGAGTGCAAAGCAGCTCACGCCGTCGCTGATCCGCAGAACAAGCTCTCCCGTCAGGAACTGATCAACATCCTGAGCGAGGTAAGTCAAGTTGAAAATGCAACAAGCTGACGTGCCGAGGTGGTTCCGAACGAGTTTGATTTCGTGTACCTCCGTTTCGACTTCAACAACCACTGCAATGTGAGGTCCCAACCGTCGTTTACATACTGATGCGCGCAGGTCGGCTACGCCTTTGTCAACTTTACGTCTGTCAAGGCGCTCTACACTTTCATCCAGTCCAAGGTCGGCAAAAAGTGGAACATGTTCTCGAGCGAAAAGGTCCTTCAGGTATGGCGATTGAGTGTTTTACCTGCAGTCGTTGACGTCGTTCACAGGTGTCGTATGCCAACATTCAAGGAAAGGTGTCGCTTGTCAACAAGTTTAGGTGAGTGAAGCAGGTATGGAGTCGACAGTAGCTAACCTGCAACAGAAACTCTGCTGTCATGGACGTCATTGAAGAGTGGCGTCCCCAGATCTTTTAGTACGCTAAGGCGCGGAGGACCATGTGCTAACCAGATTCAGCTCCAATGGTGCTCTCAAGGGCAAGCCTGTACGTTTCACGCTCTCACTATGTTGGCAATCACTAACACGTCGCAGGAGCCATTCCCTGAGGTAAGCGTTCGATGTCAGCCTCGCTCACTGTTCTATCAGGCCGACAACCCTTCGGCGCGCAACAGATCCACGGCGGCGCGTCTGTCGTTCCTTTCAGGTGAGATCCCAGTTCACTCCCGCGGTCCCGCTACATGTTCGGTAGCCCTAACCGAGACCAGGCTCCGTGACCCGCGAGTCGCTCAGCAACGACCCTTCCGCATATGACTACTCGGCTTCCTCGTCCCACCACGGCTTCTGAAGCAAGTCCCGGTGGCGCCAGATTGTCGTCCCTTCCTCCGTTCTCTCTCACTCTCTCTCTCTCGTCTTCTCCCCGTCTTCTATCCTGTGTTTGTTTTCATCATGTTGCCTCGTCTTATCATTCCCGACCTCGAACCCCAAAACGAAACGTTGGCCTCAAACTGAGGCGGCCCTCATCTCTCCGACCTCGATCATTTTCAACGACCCCCACATCCCATGCCCCCGCCGGCCATCTCATGCTGTACAACATGTAAATATGTAATAAATGCGCGCCTGCGCCCCCATGCACCCCAAGTTGAGAATCCAAGGCTTGTCTTTAGCATACAGAGGCAAATCCGTAGGGCGATGTGGCAGAGTGCAATTAGCGATGGGGCAGCCCACCAACAGCGGCACAAGTGGCAGAGGCAGCATGAACGGCAGAACCAGAGGACAACGGTGAAAACACCCCGCGAAGACACGGTACGGCCACCGCGAGCTCACGACACACTAGACGTTTGGGAAGAGGGAGGGAGACATGGCAAAACTGTAGCATCATGTTAGGTGCGCAAATATACAACAAATCCGTATATATATCTTGATTCTCTGCACAGCGGTCGTTGCTAAATTTATGACTGCGTGTGCTTTATGTGTGTGTTGTTGTGTTTTTTGCTTCTTTCGCGTATATATAATTTAGCACAGCAGGACCTTGAGTCCGAGGTCGTCGCACACGGCCTTCCACTCTGCGCGGGGCTCGCCAGTGTCGACGCGGCGCCAGACTTCCTGGATGATCCGGCTGGCCGTCTCGACGTCGAAGCAGCACTGGGCCTTGAACCCCTCGAGCAGGGTCAGGAGCCACTGGCGGCTGCCGCCGTCCACCTCGCAGCCGGCAATGACCGCGGGCCACATGAGGTCGATGCTCATGCCGAGCGCGGCCGTGCTCACGCTGCAGTGCTGGAGGACCTCCTGCGCGGCCTCTTGCACCTCGGGGTCGCCCCGGCGGCGGCCGTAGGCCATGCGCAGGAGGAGGATCTTCATCGTGCTGGCGTACGCCTTGTTGCCCACCTGGACACGCTCGTGCTCGACGGGCACGACCTGCGTGTTCTGCAGGCTCTGGATCCACGCGTCAATGTCCGTGTTGAGGTTGGCCGCCTCGGTGTGCAGGGCACCGTCGTCGAGCGGGCTGCCTACGCGCGACGCCTGTGGCGGGGCGGCGGTGCCAGTCGGCGACTGGAAAATGTTGGGGAGGACATTGGCGGGCAGCAGGCCGGTCGAGGACGAGTCGATGTGGATAAAGCCCTCGGGCCCAATGTTTGCCGAGCGCGTCGTCGTCTTGGGCGGCTCTTCGAGGTAACGACCCTGCTTGGCCACGCGGGCCAAGAGGCGCGAGATGCGCGAGAAGAGGTGGACCATGACCTTGCTCATACCGAACAAGGTCTCCACCGAGTGCTCGTCGTACGTGCTCGAGCTCTTCTCAAACCACCAGTTCTCAGACTCGGAAATGAGCTCTGGCTCCTGGCCAAGGGTGAGGCATCCTGCGAGTTTGTCAGTGCCTCGTTCTAAAAAAACTGGAGGAAATGGTGATATTCGGTTCAAGTCGGACAATGCTGCCCATCATGGTATACCCGACGTTTTTTTTTTTGACAAGGTCGGGTGCCACTTCCAAACAGCTTCAACCGCGCAAGGCGGTCCAGCGTGTGGGGCTCACATGCCAACACCCATTGTCAAGATGCCACACTCCAACACAGGCACACACGCACGAGGGTGCAGTGGAGCTCGTCATAGAGACGGGTAAGGGAAGTTGTTTTGGGGAGGAAGGCGCATGCGGGATGCCGTAACGTCACGAGGCACATGACGACGGATGGGGAATGTGGCATTTTGGCAGATTCGAGAATAAACTCACCTAGCGTCTCGTAAATGGCCAGCATCTCAAGGAGAAGTCGCGCAGGGGTAGCCGTTACACCGTCGGCGAGCTGAGTCGGGGTCGAGGCCTTGAGCATGCGCGCGGGTCCACCTCGCTGGGCGACGAGGCGCTTGGCGACGGCAAAGTTGTCCAGCCAGTGCTCGCCGCCAAAGAAGATGTCAATGGTCGCCAGGGAGGTGGCGGCGCTCAACGCAGCGTCGCTGGCAGCTGCGGCGGGGTCATCGAGGGCACGGCAGACCATCTGCTTGGCCATGTCGCGAAGGTTGGCGGCATACTGAAACGTGGCGGTGGTCTGGACAGTGTTCATTCCGGAACGGGCGAGCAGAAAAGCCTGGTGCACAGCCCCGATACCGAGAAGGGTGACACGGAGGGCGTCGGCGGCCGGGTTCATGCCCCTCGGAGACTCGAGGGCCAGCGGCAAGTTGATGGCCAGCATGGGGTTGAGAGAGGACGGAATCGCCATCATGAGGTCTGCGGCGTTTGCGCAGTAGTGAAGGATGAGACTCTGTTCCTGCGCCGTGGGGAACCATGGCAGGAGAACTAGTGGACGTGTAAGTGACGTGCTTTCACCGTGTCGACGGGCCGTGCATTGCATTGTTGTGGTGGTAACTCACAGTTGGGAGTGCTGAGCAGCGGAGTCTCACCGTCCGCCCACTTGTCCTTGCCTTCAACCAAGGACGCCAAGGCACCAGCAGTGGGAGCTGCAGCGATGAGATCGAGACCCGCGGCAATGGGATCGAAGCCCATGGCTGACGGGCTCAGGCCCCGGGAAAAAGCACGGTCCCAGCCCAGCGGCTCGCCACCGATGCCAAACCCCTCGGGGACAGCTTGGCTGAGCTCAAACGTCAAGTCGGTGGTGGCGGTGGGCGGTGTGGTGTTCTCCACCGAGCCTGAGCCGTCGTACTTGTCGTCGTCGTTGTCCGACTCGGACTGCTGTCCGTTACGTTTCGGCTTCTTGGCCTCGTTCGGGTCGGGAAAGCAGCACTGAAAAAAAAACAGACGTTAGCGTCGGACTCCGATGGCTTTGTGGCGCAACGTCCATGCGCACGCATGGACATTGTTGTGTCCCTGCTGTTCCATAACAACAGGAGTTGGTTGGCACAGCCCGACTGGCCGCTGGAGTCACTCACCTCGCGCTTGGCCACCTGGCATCGGCGGCAAACTGGGCGGCCCTCATCGCACTTGATGCGACGAGCGCGACAGCCCAGGCATCCTGTACGGGAGCGAGTGTACTTTTGACGACGCTTGACGCCCAGACGCCCCGACTTTGGAGGTGCAGGCGGACGTTGGTCGTCCGCCCCCATCCGGAGGCCGCCGGGCCCCATGGAGGAAGCACCGACAGCTGCACCTGCCAGTGCTCGACGGTGGGCATCCATCGACGACTCTGCGAGGTACGGGTGGTGCCTCGAGGCGGTGGGGTACTGTTCGCTGCTGCTGCATATGCCTGTCAGCCACCAGTCGCGCATGACAAGGAGAAGGAAGTGACGCGGTCATGACTAGGCTTCGGAGGCGTCGCGCCACTTTTTGACAGCACGACCCGAGGGGCTGAGAAATGGGTGTTTGTGTGGATTGGAACCAACAGCGAGCGGGCCGGTGTTGGCCGCTCGCGCGTGTGTCTGTAGCACATGTGTGTGATCCGCGGGCGGTAAAGTCGGCGGACCGGTCGCCGGAGACGGGAGTGTCCCCCCAGGACAGAAGAAGCACAGCGACCAACAGGCAGCAGGATAATCGCCGCGCCCGATAGGTATCACCGCCACGTTTAGCGGACGCATGTTGGTGGTATACGCCACCATCACGCCCCACAAGGTATCAAGGTGTTGCGCAGCGGACAGTCAACTCCGTTACCAGGGACTCACGTTTGGTCTTCAAACTCGTTGTGCCAGATGTTTGAGGCCGCCATCGGTGGCGGAATAGGAGGGGGCATGCCGTCAAAACCGCCGTCGTAGGCTGCTGCTGCTGCTGCCTGCTGCTGGACAGGAGGGAACCACGGAGCTTGCTGCTGGGGGGGAGTCGGCACGGTCCAGCGGTGACGAGGAGGGAGGAGGGACTGGATGTCGGGGCTCGAGGCCGACGACGAGTCCGACGTGGCAGAGTACGAGTTACCGAACCCGGCGTACATCGGGGGTGTGAGCTCCTGTGGAGGAACACGAAGAGGAGGAGCGACGAGGTAGGGAGGGGAGCGTCCGTATCCGAAGAGTGCGGACTCGGGAACGGCAGTGAGGACTGGATGGAGTTGGAACGCCATGTGAACGTTGGTGTGCAGAGTACCGCTGCGACGCGTTGATCCGGACGATCAAAAAAAGTAGGAGCGTGGGTGTGTTGGGAGGAGAAACGCAAGATGCCGTCAGCCGTGGAAGGCTCTTGAGCGATTGCGTCGAGGAGAGGGAGAGAGAGAGGAATATGGGGTTGAGCCCAGATGGCCAGCTCCGTTGCGCTAGAAGGATGGGATGGAGGGGTGTGGTGTGAAAGAGGGGTGGGGGGGGGGGGGGGGGGGGGCAGCTATCACGCTTCCAGGCGTGCGGGGAGAAACGGCAGCGCGTCTGTGTGGGCGATACGACTGATATTAAAGTGGACGACCGAAATGAGACGATACGGGGGGGATCGACGAATGTACCAACGACCTGGTTCGAGACTGTGCCCGGGGTTGGGCGCTCGGGGGGCGTTTGGGGATGGCGGCAGGCGGCGCTTGCGTCTTTCAGGCCGTTCAGGTTGTTGGTGCAGGTATGCAAGCGACTGGTGCGTCTCGCTGGATCTCTAGCACAGTCGTCTCGTTTGCTCTCTGTCTCTCTCGACCGATTGCAAGTGAGGCGGACACTCGGGGGCGTCTTCAAAGGCGTTTTGTGGGCGTTTGGGCTTCTGTACCGGGCGGGGCAGTGAGACACCGTATGGACCAGGAACCAAAAAGCAAACACAGAGAGAGACCCAAAGGGCAAACGACGGAGAAACCAAACTTGGCGATGGGAAACGCAGGGAGGGCGATGGAGAGACAGCGCTTAGTCACAGCGGGGTGTGTGTGTGTGTTGTGTGTGTGTGTACGTAGGTATATATGTGTTTTTGTGTGTGTGAGAGAGAGTGCTCTGTGTGTCGAGAAATGAGAGCGCGACGTTGACGGAGAGGGGTGGGGGGGATGGGCGTTGGAAGGGTCAAAGGGGATAGCTAAGGGGGATGAGAAGGGGTTGGGATGGGGATCTATCTTCTTGTGTCTTTCTCAGGATAACCCGCGTGCTGTTGATGAACGCTACTGATTGCGCTGTTTTTGGAGATGGACCTCTGTCCAGAGGCCAGAGGCCAGACCCATGGGGCGGAGAGAACGATCTCCCATATCGTCACACACGGCGCGCTTGCTGCCCTCTTTGCTGCTCTGTTGCCCTTGTCGTCTGCGTCGCCCTCACGGTCTTGTGCCGTCGCCATGCCTTGCGCGGGCAAACGCGCGGCCAACTCGAGAGAGAGACGTCTGTCAGTTTGCCTCTGCAAAGGGGTGTGCACCGTGCTGTGATCAAGGGGGGGCCTGGGGTACGCCTGGTCCTGCAAAAGAGATCTGGACCCAACCCCGTGTTGCGGGTTGCTGGGTCTGATGCCCGGCGGCCCCCCTCCCCCCCTCCTCTCGACGACCCCGAATGCCGTCGTCGCTCCTCTCATGCGGTGCACAGGCTGCGCGCGCGCTGGGTTGCATAATGTATTTCGAACTTTTGGGTGGCCAATATTTCCCGATGTGATTTGTCCTGGGAGGTTATTCCCTCTCTTGCCTCTGCTGCCCATGTCCGGCCGACCGGCCTCCGGTCCCAGCTCTTTTCTTCTTTTGCGTCAAGCGGCCTGACCTTCGGAGGCGAAAAGGCGGCCACAACTGGCCAACAGGCTCTCACTCCTGGTCGGCCACTGGAGCCCGGGGCATGCGGGACGATGACTCTCGCCCCTGGCCCGCCCTGGTCCATGTGCTGGCTAAACGGCAGTGGCCGGCAGTGGGCGGCCGTTTCCCATTCGACAGGTTTCCTACCCCACGGCGCTGGGACGGGATTCCTGCAATGCGTTTCGACCAGGCCACACAGCAAAACATCGGCGTCCATCGTCCCCTCCCTTTTTTCCCCTCCACCCCCTCCCCCCCCCCTCTGGCCTCTGGGTGCACCCCCTTGCTAACCGGAGAGGGTGAGGGGGGAGAGGTCGTCATACCGTACTAAAATCTCGCCTCAGCACAGGCTGCAACTCGTGTCTGCCACACGCTTGTCCACCATGATGCCCCCCCCCGCGGTCAACCCCAGCTGCCCCATTCTGCTACCAACTTCTTCCCCGCACACATCGCACACACTACGCATATGGCAAACGCACAAACGTACGCACATAGAGACATACGCACGACCAGTCATTCCATGACGATCACCGTCTCGTCCGGCCAGGACCCAGACCGCACTCCGTTGTACCTAGATCCGTTTTCTAGCAGCAAGCTCAAGGACGGACCATTGAGTTTCTGGCGCAGCATTCTGTGACATCGTGTTCAAGCTCGGTCGTACGAGCTGTGCGTCAAGGCGGCGGCGGTGACTGTGAGGTTTCCCGGCCCGCTTTCAGTTTCAGTTTCGGCGCGTCTACTTGAGACTGCCCTCCTTGTGACTCCTTGTCACCTGCGCACCCCCCTCCGCGACTCTGCAGGTGACGACTGTGACTGTCACTCCCATGTCCGCTATCGTTGACCGTTGACACACACTTGACACTGCTCTTTGTGGGGTACGGGTGGGGGGTCGCAGTAGTGTCTCACGCCGAGACAAATGTCACTTTGGCACAGGCTTTGGTTTGCTTCCCCCTGTTTACCCGTCCATTCAACCGCACGGCAGATCCCCCCAGGCCGCCCTGTTCCTATCAGTGACCCCCAGCGTTGCCTCGTTCTGGCTAGCGCATGTACGCAACACACTACCGAACAGAAAAGAGAGCCTGGCCTGAGTCTCGCCCTCAATGTCTCCCCTGAGAGACCTTTTCTTTCACCCGTGTCGTGCGCGGCACATGCCTTGTCCCGCGCAATCACCCTGACGATCATGAAGGCACCGAGGCACGGCCCAACCATTCTCTCGGCGCTTCCAACCCGAATCAAGGAGAGAGCAAGAGACAGAGAGAGAAATGCCCCACAGGATGCCAGCACAGGCCGTGGGCAAACAGCACATCATACGCAGGGGATGGCGGCTCGTGCGCGTCACACACCCCCTTTGCGCTCGGAACCTGTCACTGCTGGTGCGCAATAAATTGAATAAAATAGATGATAAATAAATAAACCGTCCCTCCAACGTATGGGTGGTGCGGTGCATACGCTCTCACGCACCCGACAGTACACACACCATCACATACCGCAAAGGCAATAACAACATCAGAGCGGTGACTCCCCACGTCTCTTCTTTGGGAGTTTCCGCGGCAGGCTGCGTCGCACGGAGACCTTGGGCTGCGGCCCCCCCCCCTCTCCTACTGTCACGAACACGTTTAGGTTAACCCATTCCCTGGCAAAAGTCACTTTTCCCGCCCCTTGTAGCAGCTTTCGTCCACTTGGAGGAGCACGGAATAAACCTTTGAAATTCCGCCCCCCTAGCCTCCGTACGTCCAACGTATGCCGGCAGATGACTGTGTATGTACAGCTACAGGTCACACTTGCGCGGGACACGCCGCCTGCCTGACGACCATCATCTGCCGTACCGGGAACACCCATGTGGCTATCGACACGGGAGATCGACGGCCGTACGTACCCTATTCGCTTTAGTAAACGCCAACGCACGCACGCACACACGCACGTCTTGTCCTGTTTTCCCATTTTCCCCAGACCTGCCCAAGGTGGTGGGTGGGACCGGGGAGGCGTGCGCTAGTTCCATCTATCTATAGTTTCATCTTGCGGAAATCAAAAACGCGAAATCAATTTCGAATGCTCCATCCATCCGACAACGCGGTGGTACTGAAAGCTTGTAAAGGTCCGCAAGACCACTGGAAAAGCACTCTACTCTGGGAACTGCTGCCCACCATGGCCCTGCTTCTTCGGGACACGTACAGCAGTTGAACTGAGCAGTCGCGCGGGAGCCTGAACGGGTGTGTTGGTTGTGTCACGGGTCTGCAGGTCATTGTCTCCAAACGCGTGGCTGTTTCTTTTTCTGACACAAAACGGCTGACGCGACCGATAGATACGCATGGCAAGCATGCGCCCACATGCACAGCTCGACAGTCCGTGTGATCTTTTTGCAGCCCACATCCCTGCTGTTTACAGCGGGTGGCTTCGGATGGTGAGTCATTGGGTTCCGGACAATGTGGGACATTGTTACGCGAAAGCGACTCCCGTGAGTAATTCCTCTGCTCAACACCTGAGGCCCAGGTCCTTGGAATCATACGTGCGATCGAGAGATGTACGGCACAGGCGCACGACCCACAGTGACGTGCCGCTCCCCCAAATGCCAACGATCAAAATCCGGGAAAGTGGGCAGGTCAATGACGCACAGGTGTGGTGGAAGGTAAGGTTGCGATGGGAAACCACCAATACAACATTCCTGGGCGATCCATTCCATCACCTCTTACGGCTCGTAACCGCCTGAAAGCAAGGCCATGTGTCTGCTAAGCGCAGACTTCCGCGGTGGCGCGAAGAGCCCTGCCTGCCTTGCCAGCCACAGACAAACGTCTGCTCTAGTCTCGACCCAACTGTCCAGGCCGAGGCACAAGATATCCCGCCTCTGGCGCAACCGAGCAAGTGCTTTCAGGATTGGATCCGGCAGGCCGGAGAGTCTACTGTTACGTGTTGATCCTGACATCCCGTGGTGCAGGAAACAGCAAAAGGAAATGTGTGATGTGTGCAGGATCGAGTCGCAGTTGGCTGTGGGTAGAGAGGAACGACGAGTGCCTCCCAGTGTGCCGTGTTTAGGAGCGATCTTCCCACGGCGAATGTGCCAATTATCGTTTAATCTGCCATGCTCATTCGCACCTCAAAAAAAAAACACAAGTCTGTCCGTGTCCTCGTTATTCTCATGAAGATCTGGCACGAGCACACGCGTCGCGTCGTCCTGAATTAACCCGGCATTTCAGCAACAGGCGGCAAATGGAGTAGCTTCCTCACTGGAGAGGAAGCTGTTGAGAAAGGACACCTATTTGTGGATTTGGATTCCCATGGATCGTTGCCCACCTCGAACGAGGCGAGTGCTAGAGGACGCGAGCTCGCGATTGACCGCGGGGTAACCAAAAGCTACGCGAAGACGCGCGTCGTCGTCCACCACCATAAAACGCCTCTTTAACGTTTGTTTAATGGTCACCTTTACTGCGATCTGCACTAGCCGGACCTTGGTCGCAGATCTTGGGCACAAACGGACCTCCGTCCACGCAGCTTGTCACATCCACCGGGTCTTGCATCCTATGGGCAACAATTCCCAACTCCTTTGGGGAGGGGAGTCTCTACTTGGACACACACACAAAGGGTCGAGACGTCGCGAACGGCCCTAGCGTCAGCTGCTTCTCGTCACCACAAACGGTCTCATTGGCCCATTGTGTTCGCTCCGTGCTTATGAAGCATTGTACTCTGCAGTGGTCCGTGTCATTGCAGTGTCTCCGAAGTCACCCTCTCACCTGAGTTTGTGCTGTGCCAACCGTGCCAAGCGTTTTGGTACTGGTCCTTCACATCCCTAACACGGGCCCCGGGTGCGCACCGCTCAGCCCCGCCCTGGCCAGCGCCCGCGCCTGAGATCGTGCCACTTTCCTGGTAGAAGGGGCCAGTTTCCGCACAACAGGGGGCACACACTGGCCGCTCACCGTTGTGTAACCACTACTCACGCCCACGAGCATGCGTACGCAATATCGTTTCATGCACACAGCAGCGCCCATGAAGACCAAAAAAAAAAAAGGAGTAAAAAAAAAATAGATGCCAGCCGCGCAAGTGTGTTGTGCCTCTCGCCCTGTCTGCTGTCTGCCCGATCGTGTGTTCGAAACTCACATGCTGCATGGCATGTGGCATGTGTCCACACATGTGCACAGCCACCAACACCGGGTCTGGAACACGGAATAGCTTCCTGCGCCGGGAAAGTGGTACAAGTGTGATACGCATAGGCAAAGAAGCTTCAACCTGAGCGCGCCTGGCGCAACGTGGCGGAGATCTCAGGCCTTCAGGTGTGTATTTCGAGACTTGTGTCGGGAGCAGTGGGATCTGCATCGTCAGTCCCCGTTCTGATCTTAGTCCAGGATTCAGTAAGCGACGCGGATCACAGAGCACAGAGACTTCGTTCTGAGATCGACGTGCCCCCCCTCCCCCCGGATATCGTCACCAGCAGGCGCGGCGTCGGACGCCGCGCTGTCCGATCGTCCGACCTTCTCCGAGCAATCGTCGCAATCGTCGCACCCCTCGCCAAGTGAAAGCGAACAAGACGCCCCCTCTAGCTTACCTCCCACCCCACCCATCCCTCTCTACACGCCCATCGTTGCCTAGGTCGCAGATCGGAGTAGCAGCATCAAGTAGCCGCCAGAAAACGCACACTGCGTGACGCCCATCTGACTGACAGAGCGAATACCCGGCGCCGAAGAGTGCCTCGTACGAGCGCGCGGAGCTTGTTGCCAAACTTGTCCCCATGACTAGCGAGGCACAAGCACACAGCATGGTGCCCTCTCACAGACACCGGGAGCCATGCATTGCCCAAGTGCTCGATCGCAATTCACTTACGCCGCATGCTCACAACTCACTCTTGGGGGACTTGGAGCGACAAAATGGCGATGGATGGACAGACGCAGCCCGCTGTCTAGGTCTGTGAACGGGGTCTGCCACCGACGTCCGAAAGTGTCCATTGCACCGCCGTCGCGGCAGCGTGTGGTACACATGTTACCAAAAGGGCAAGATGGACACCTCGTTTGTTCTATTCATGGACATTGAAGAAACTGGAGGCGAGTGACGACCCACTGAGCACGGTAAGCCCAATTACCCAGCCAAAGGTCTCGGAGGGACGGCGCGTCGTCCAGAGGCATCGCAAAACGTTCCTCCTCCCGGCCACCTCGTCTCTGTAAACGACGGCAACAGCCCACCCAGAAACGGTGTGATCCCAGCCACGATACCACGAGGCGACATGGTTAAACCGGAGAGAGAGGCTGTGCAGCTGTCACGCAGCGAAGCCAAGTCGGGTTGTCGGTGAGAACGAGTGCCCGAATCGGTTGTACGCAAAGCAACGGAGTTCGGGTTCCGTCCCATTAACTGGTGTTTTCGTCTTCATTTTCTCCACGTCCCGTGATCCGCTGACCATCAACCCACCGTTCCACATCGTCTGACTTACAACAAGCTTGTTTCCTGTGGCTCCCAATCCAGGACCCGTCCTGCAGCTGTGCAGCGGTATATTCCGAACCAAGAGGGTGAAGCTGCCAGAGCGCGCGAGTTTCCGTCGTTGGCGAGTGGCGAGCCCCTGCTCAAGTCACCCGGACACGAGGCTCGAGCCGCTCGCCGTTCGTTCCTTGCTGGCTCCATCTCTCAACCAACGAATTCGAGTTTGATTATCCATTCAAAGTGCTTCTCACTTTACAGCTCAACCGCTACTTCCCGTTGGTCAGAGAACAGGGCGAGGGTATCTTGACACCCAGGTACGCACGCAGAATTGCGAGCTTTGGACCTCAGCGTATTATCCTCCAAGAACGGCGGCGTTGTGGATCGGTATCGCGCCATTACTGACACCAAAACTGTCGTGGAGCATCCTGACTGCGTCACTGTCACTTCTCTGCGATGTTCCTTCCTGTCACCTTCAGCGTCACTGCATCCCACGCCACCGGCCACACTTGGACACATGGGTACTCGTTCTCTGATTGACGGCAGGTTTGCCTGGTCACCGCGTCTTCTCCCTTCCGCTTGCCGACTTGTTCTAATCTTATGCCTGCATGCCAGAACATCTGTATTCTCTCCAGCTTCAGGCATCCCCGGTCCTCCAGAATGGGCGGGGGGCTTCCCCCAACGAACGAGTTGACGAGACCATGGCAAGGTGAAGCCGCCGCCTTCATTGCAAGGCAGTGAGACCGGTGTCACCTCGTCGCGTACAAGGGGAAAACGTGGATCGACCACTTAGTGCAACGAAGCCGAAGCAGTTTCCCGTCATGCTGCAACATGCGTGGTCACCCCACTCAGCAACACGACGAGCCATCCCTCAGTGTCCACACCTACGTCGTGACCGCCAAGCGCCAGTGGCCAGTGGGGTTCACCACCACCTATGCCGTTGTCCCCATCCCCGACCTTCTTATGGATATGGCCCGTCTCGGTCCTCGACCTGTGAACACTTTGTGTCCCGAGCAGAGAATTCAGATAACGCAACAGGTTGGACTCTCCCCGTGGCCGATATCCAACATACCTGGGCGGGGTGGGTAAGGGTTAGCGCCTGCTTGATAAAACTGGACGAGTGCTTCTGCTTCCTCGTGTGAATAACTAAGCGTATGTACCCTCGCTGACTCGTGGGTGGCTTTGCTCGATGGTACATACCTTGTGCCATTCGTGTCCTTCACGCCTCTCTTTCCCCCACCTTCCGCTCGCCTCCCCGTTCATTGACCAGTCCAAGCCCCCCCCCCCCATGTTGACCCAAGCTCATCGGCGTGCGTCTCACAAGGCCGGCCGTCCCGGTGCCACAGAGCGTCGCATAGACAGTGGCCACTGGCCGAGTGGGAGACGAGGAGCACTCACGAGGATGTCGTGGACGCGTGGAGGGGATGCCCAGGCCAGGCTGTACTGTCGGAGAACCAAACAGGACAAAGCGGTATTGACCATCGGCCCAACGATAACGGGACGCCGCTGGGGCTGCTCGAGTCCGCTAGAGACCCTCTGGTGTGATCATCAGCACATTAGCATTTGGCATGGTCCCGTGGCGTGAACAAGCGTCAAAGGCTGCTGACCCACATGTCTGCCAAGCGACCGTTGGACGACAAGGAAAGTGCCCAGGCGTGTACTCACATCCCCAAGGCATAACATGTCTGCCACACCACGCATCAACTCGTTTCCACCCGGGCAGCCGGACCCATGGACGAGAGGAAGGCATGCCCCATGCGGGCTTTATCCAGCCACATACAATCGCCAACGGTGGCCTGGACCAGACGTACATATGTACACGGTACACGCCCAGCGCGCATTGACCGGCGACCGGCTGGTCGACGCGTGCGCTCCTCCTCCATTCACTGCAGCGGCGCAGCGGCCAGCTACCTCCCAAGCCGTCCACTGTTGCCGTGTACAGCCAACCATGGGTACGGCCTGTCATGCGCGCGCTCTTGATAAGACTGACCTCATCAACGCGCCGCGGGAGCGAGCGCTCAAACTCCGTCTTGCGTCGCCTGTTCGTTCGGGTCGTGTAGCCCTCGCCCGGCTGGATGCAAGGGAAGACATCGACATGCACAGTGGGGGGAGCCATACATGTCCATGGTCAGCCACGGCCCAAGTCCCAAGGCCCAAGGCCTGCTTTCCAGCTTGTGAGACTTGTCCCTCGACTTGTCCCTCGTGACGACGACGGCGAGGACGCGGCAGACGCCAGACGCGGCAGACGCCGTAGACGCGCCAGACGCAGCACGAGACCGACTTGTTGATCACTGGATCACTGGCGAGCCGGTACACTCGACTGCGCAGCGCGACACGAAGGTTGACAGACGGACACACGACCGAAACGAGGTCGGGCACGAGGCCACGCGGTCTTCTCAAAACGATCACGAGCACGAGCACGAAGCACGAAGCAGGCTGCGTGCCAAGCCAACCTGCCTGCTCGTATAGCAAGTGATGGATTTGGATGTGCACAAGAGGCGCCGGTGGCGCCCGACGCGTCATTGGCGTTTTGGGCATGTATGTAGTCATTTCACGAAGCACGCAGTGTGGGGTGTGTGTTGGTGGTGCGGGGTTCTCTGGTTTCACACGCGTCTGTCTGGTCTGGTCTATTCAATGTTCAGTCTCGGGAGCCAACGCCATGGTCCTCGTCGCGCCTCCTCGGTTGATCCATCCCGTACACCCGTTCCGTATGTTCAGCATGTACACCCCCCCCAGTGCGGTTTCCATATGCCAGTGGGCCTCCACGGCCGCACCGTCGCGTTCAAATCAACTTGTGGCAGTCACTCTCGCATCACACTCGTACACGTCACTTCTATGCCTGGCTGGGATTCTCTTTGTGTTTCTCTTCCCTCTGGGTGGTTTCCCCTTCAAGTCTGTTGTTTGTTTTCGTTTTCCACAGGCAGGCAGGCGGGCACATGTGCGCGCGGCGCGCGCGCACGCACACAATCACCCATCAAGTAAAGGGGGGAAACCCCGTCGGTCGGTATAAAAATTGGAGTAGAATCGCATCCCCGCATCCCCCATCGCCCCGCGCACACCATCGTTCCTATCCCGAGGGGGAAGACTGGAGACGGACTCTTTGTGTCGAAAGGGGGGGTGGGGGTTGTTTACTGACGCCGTCCACCGCCGCCGTAGCCGTACTTTGGCGCCTTCTTCTCAGCGGGTTTCAGGATCTGGGAATGTCAGCTATCTGCGTTGGGTAAGGGGGACTGGATAGCTTACCTGGAAGGAGCATAGCAGGGTGTCATCGACCGACATCATCGCACCGGCATTGTCAAACTGGGAAACGTCAGCTGACCGTTCTGACGAACCTCACGACCTAGCTATACTCACTTCGCCACAGTAATTAGGAGCCGAGAAGAGGGTGACCAGCTGGCGCTTGGCGAAGAACTCGTAGCCGTCCTCGACGACCTGGTGCGCGCGACAGATGAGGTCCATGTCGTGCTTCTGGAGGAAGCGGGAGACGACGTCGGGGCCGAAAGTAAACGACACACCCCTGTCGTTCTCGCTCCAGCCGGTGATGTCCTTGTCCGGGTCGGACCAGAGGAGGTCACAGAGGAGACCAGTGTCGGGCACGTCGGTGGGGCGCATGACTCGCCTGATCTGCTCCATGGACTGGAGGTCGGGGCTGAGGCCGCCGTGCATGGTGAAGATCTTCTCGTCAATGATGGCGGCAATGGGAAGGCAGTTGAAGCAGTCGGTGAACGTCTTCCACAGCTTGATGTTGTAGCGGCGCTTGCACTCGTCGTAGAAGCCGTAGATACGGTTGATGGACGCGCACTCGTGGTTGCCGCGGAGGATGAAGAAGTTCTCGGGGTACTTGATCTTGTACGCGAGGAGCAGACAGATGGTCTCGAGCGACTGCTTGCCGCGGTCCACATAGTCGCCGAGGAAGAGGTAGTTGGCTTCTGGGGGGAAGCCGCCGTACTCGAACAGGCGGAGAAGGTCGTAATATTGGCCGTGGATGTCGCCTGAATCCTTGGTCAGCGGACTGTACAGTTTTTGTGTGCTTCTCATTGTCTTCCGTGTCTCCGCCGTCCCCACATCTGGGTGGCGCGGATTTTGATGTGGTTCGGGGGAAAACCACTTGGAAATGGGACGACACCGGCAGTACGACTTACCGCAAATCTTAATCGGCGCCTCGAGCTCGAGGAGGATGGGCTGGCCGATGAAAATCTCGCGAGCCTTGGTGCAGAGGTACTTGATCTCGTACTCCTGGAGCTGGACGGCCCTGCCGGGGCGGTTTCCACGGACTGTGGGGTGTCGTCAGTAGTTGTCCGCAGAATTCTCACGCGCGGGGGGGGCGGCGGCGGTACTCACCTTCAAGGAGGCGGTCAATGACCGAGTCGAGGTCGATCTCAGTCGAGGGGTCAGCCATGGTGGGCGGGATGGGGTGGGAGGGATGTGAGGGAGGAAGGAAGCTGTAGCCTTGTCAGCGGACCTGTGATGTAACTGATCGGTGGAGTGGACAGAGAGAGACACAGAAAGGGCGAGAAGGCGTGGTGTTTTGCCCCTCGGCGGCCAGAGCCCGTGCGGGCGGCGGCGCGCGTCTGACGTCGGCGCGCGGACTCTCGGCGTGCAAAGGACACACCACAGTGCACAACCCCATGCCAACGCGCGCGCGCGCGCGAGGGTGGTTGGACAGACACCAGTCGACAAAGGATACGACAGGAGCGCGCATTGTGATTACGTCTGCGCGCCGCGTAAACGCCCGCCGACGTTTGGGAACAGGTTTCCTTTTGACCGTCGCACTGCTCTGTCCAACCACCTGCAATCCCCCCCTGTGCGCAGTCTCGCTGCCCAAACAGTCTCTCTATCCTCTGCTCTACACCTCTCGCGACGAAGCGGGGGCGTGTACTAACACTTGGCGCGTGCACCGGCGGTCTTTATTTGCGGCGCGTCACCAGGCCGGGGACTGGGAAGGGCCTTATCGGGTCGCGGCTACGAACGCGGGGCCGGCGCGGCGAGGAGATGAGAAGAGGAGGTGGCCTGGTGTTCGCTGGGGATGGGGCCGAGGTTGGAGGAGGAGTGATGGGTGTGGGGGGTGGTTGGTAATGGCGTAGAAATGGGACACGGAGGAGGGAGGTAGGAGGAGGGAGTGGAGGAGGGGGACACGATCAGTAAGGCGAGTAAAGGATTGCGCGCGAGCGGGGCCAGAGCGGGGCGGGGGCGGGTACCGCTCTGGAGGGGGTTCGTCGGGAGTGGAGGCTCACCTATGCAGAGTGACCTGAGAGGTGCGCGCGAGGGCTTTGGGTGTGGGTGGATGAGAAGGGGGGGGGGAGGAGGCTTTGGGGGTTGGATGAGGGAGGGGGAGGGAGGTGGAATATGGATGTGGGTGGATGGGATGGGTGGGTTGCAGGTCTGTTTCCGCGCGCCTGGCTGGCAGGTATTAGGTGTGTGTGTGTTGGGTTGGTTTTGCTGGCTGGGCTGGCTGGGCTTTGGCTGGGCGGTGCGCGCACGCTGTTTTTGCGTCTGGGTGTGTGTGGTGGCCCCGGTGTGCGGGCTGCGGGCGGCGGGCTGTCTCTCTCGTCCAGCGCGTGTCCCCAAAGGGTCCGCACTCTCTGCCTGGCGGGCTCACCCACCAGCGACCCGCCCTCCGCGCACACCCGTGGGCCATCCCACCCAAAACGTTAATCCCGAAACCCCGATCCAGTGGCACCCATCCATCCTGTTCGAGGTGAGTTGTGGTGTGGTTCTTGGCTGCTGCAGTCGGACGTGTATACATATGGGCATCACAAAACAGAGCACTACAACCGGGGTATATCTCGTTCACTGGCCTACTGGGCCTCGTCGCCGGCCTCGTCATTGTGCGGCACACTGTTCGTTGTCGTCATCACCGCAGGCCTGGAAGTCACAGGAGCAGGAGCAGTGACAGGAGCAGTGGCAGTGACCGGAGCGGTGACGGGAACGGTGACAGCCGCGGCAGGGGCCGCAGCTTGAGCAGGAACAGCAGAAACGTGCTCTGCACCCCCAACGGTCGTCGCAGTCGTTGCAGTCGTTGCAGCAGCGGCACCACCGGCAGGCTGGAGAGAATCACAACGTCAGCATCGTTCTACACTGTCCCCTTGCTAAAGAGAAGCTTGGAACGTTGATGAGAGAGGAGAGGGCTGGGGGACCGGGTAGCCGGCAGAGCACACACGCGGCACGCGGGCACGCGGGGGCCCAACGTCTCGTTTCGCGGGTATCATAACGCGCAGTGCGCACGGGCCAGGTGCTGCAGGTGATGATGGACACCACCACCAGACACATGAAACGCGAACCCGGCTGGCTGGACAGCATTGGAGGAACACGATGACACTTACGGGACCGACAGCCTTCTCGACCTGCGCCACGCCACGCTGCACGGCGCTCGACATCTGGGTGAAGAGGCCAGGCTTCTCTGGGGTCGCCGTCTTGGCGTCGAGCTGCGCGCCGAGCGTGTTGAACGTCGACTGCAAAAGTGTCAATGACGCGTTGACGCAGCAAAAGGACAAACGAAGCTCAAAGCTTATCGGGGCAGGCATGCCTGGTCGCCGACGACGAACCCGTCGCTCGGCCCGTCCACACCACTCATGACTCACCTTCATAGACGCCAGACCGTACCCGAACGCGTTCTGAGCGCGCTCCGTAGCCGTGCCCTGGGAAGCACCCGTACCCGTACCCGTAGCTGTACCCGTCGCGACATGGTGGCTGGCACCCGGGTTGTTGATAGCGGCCGCGTTGAAGCCGGCCCCAGCGCCGCCAGCAGCGTGCTCGGCGCCACCACTGGCAGGGACGTCCTTACCCTTCTTTGGGTCGATCAGCATCCCATCCATCCATGCTCATGTCCATGCACTCCCCCTACCCCCCTCTCCGTCGACGCAACTCAACTCACATCGATGTACTGCGCCTTCAAGGCCTGGCCCTTGGCGAGCGCCGCGTCCGCGTACGGCCGGGCCTGCTGGTGCGCCTTGTCAATGTACGGCTTGGCCTGGTCAATGTACTAAAAGGGGCCACACGACGTCATGTTAGCACAAGTGCTTTCCTTTCTTCTCTGCGATCTCGCATCTCTGCGCGCATGCCGTGCCGGTTTGAAACAACACGACACGACACGACGCGACACGCAGAAACGTACAGGCTTGGCCATCTCCTGCGCGCGGGTGAGGAACGACTCGCCGCCCGCGCCAGCACCAGCACCAGCGCCAGCGTGGGTGGCGGGTGCGGCTCCGGTGGTGGGAACCGCCGCTGGCGCGCTGGGAACGGCGGCGTCGGCGGCCGGAGTGGCCAGCGCAGCGGCCGTGGCTGGGTGAGCGGCCGGGGCGGCGACGGGGTCGGTGGATGGGTTGGGAGCGGCCATGTTGAGACTTTGAGGACTGGTTGCGACGAAGAGAGCGATGGAGAGAGTTAGAGGTACGAGTTACAGATACAGATGGGAGAGCGCCTGTATACCGCTACTGCTCAATTAAGCGCGTGCGCGGGAGAGGCGAAAGAAGACAGAGACGATCGGGGCAGTGGGGGGAAGACAGAGCCTGACGACGAACCCCCGTTCTCAGCCAAGGACGTCATATCCCGCCGCCGCCCGCCATATCGCGCCCCATATCGCTCCGCAAGAAGCAAAAACAAAAAAAGTGCCACTCAATACATGCTACTCGATAACACTGGTTTACACGTCTCTCGTCTCTCTTTGCACGCCTGGCCTCGTCGATTTGGGCCATTCCGCACCCACCCCAGCTAGGTTCTCTTCTGCCTTTGCCCGTCTGCCACATATACTGAATGCTTTACTGTCCGGGATCCAGGCCGACCCAGCTTCCCTCGAGGCCGGAACCGCTGTCGGCCGAGCTCTGTGTGGTGCCGGCCGTGTGGATACTGGACATGAGGTCCTCGCCACCTTCGTGGTCGCTGCTCGAGGCCGAGTGCGATGCGCTCGAGCTGCGGGCCTGGGGCGACAGCGCCTTGGGAGGCGGGGCGGGGGCCGGGCCCGTCTCGGCCAGCGGGGGCAGAGCCGAGAGGACGCGCGGCAGCACGCTCGGCGGCACGATCACGAGCGAGCGCGTGAGCAGCGCGCGCTGGCCGACATAGTAGCTGGTGCGCTGGGCGCACGACGACTTGAGGATGCAGAGCATGTTGTTCTCAAACATGCCATAGTCGCGAGCCGGAGCGCCAATGCCGAGACGGTACAGGACGCGGTTGTAGATGCCCTTGAACCCACACGAAACCAAGTCGCGGAGGATCGACAAGGTCTGCGTCGGCGACGAAACGCTGTCACGCAGCCGCTGGCGGGCCTGTTCACGGCGCGACAGCGTACGCTTCTCGGTGATGATGGCTGGCAGCGATGGGAGGGTGATCTGGCCGAGGAAGACGGACACGACGCGCGCACCGGACGCCGCCTCGAGGTTGTCGCCCAAAAGGCGGTGGTTGCTCGTGAGGAGCTGCGACGCAAACGTGTCGGGCGTGGTGAGGACCGCTGCCGAAGGGTACAGGGTCACCAGCATCGGCATGTGGCCAGTGGCGCCCGGTGCAATGAGCGTGGGCAAGGCCGGGAGCGCGCCTGGCTGGGCTGGCGGCGATGGGTTGAGTGGGTACAGCGACACAAACGCGTGAATGTGCGGAATGTGCGCCGGCTGCGGGTTGTACGGGTCACCACCAGTGGCGTAGCCTGCCTTGCCCGTCGCGGGGAAACGGAGGGTGAGCGTGGCCAGCAAGCTGCGGTGGAAGGCCGGGAAGGTGGCGCTGTCCTCTGGGTCGTAGATGAGCACGCGAAGGGCAGCCTTCTCGCCGAGACCGGAGAGGCGGCGCTCGAGTGCCTCGGCCTCCTTGACGTGTGGCACAGCAACGACCACGACGTAGCCCGCCTTGAGCAGCGAAGCGGCCAGCGGGACAAGAACAGGTGGAGTGGGGGATGGAGCGAGGATCACTGCGAGGTCGAGTTGTGTCAGTTATATACATGAACCTTATCGTCATTGCGGTTGCAGCTCACCGATGGCCTCCTTGAGCATGCCGTCCTCTACGACACCGCGGGTACCAAACTTGCGCCGCAGGCGAAAGTCTTTACCGTATGCTCCAAACGGTCCGGCACCCGTCAAGAGACCGACGCTGCCGACAGTTACTGTGAGTGCAATGCCCGCGATAGCCGTGACGGCGAGTGGGTGGGACCTGGCAAAGCCGCCGGCACGGACACAAGCCCGGCTGGCGAGGGCGGGTGGAGGGGGAGGAGGGGGAGGGGGCACTGCGTCCTTGCCGAAGGGAGGGAAGGGAATGGAGATGCTGGGAGGGCCATGCATGTTGAGCGAATCAACTGGGACATGTTAGCAATTAGGGCGGTGGGGGGGACCTGGTCGTGGCTTGCGCGTCGCGGAGCGGCAACCACACATGGGGTGGCTCCGCAGGTTGTTGATGGGGGGGCGGGACTACTCACTTATCTCGTTTGACACCCGTTCCACAGTCTCGAGCATCTTGCCGGGCAGCTCGTGAATGTTGGAGGGCACCTGCGCCTCGAGCCACTCCTCGAGCTGGTCTAGCATCTGGTGGAGGTCGACGGGCATTGTTGCAAAGGGAAAGGGAGGGTGGGAGCGTTAAGAGCAAAGGCGCCGATAATCACCTTGCACCCGTTTTAAGGACGAGCTGTGGTGCGACGCGCGTGCGATAGAGGAGCTGGATGAGCCGGTGGACTGGGTTCTTGTGCGGGGTGTGCGGTGTTCGAGGGGGGGTTAGATGGTGATGATGGAGAGTGTTCGGCAAGGATGCCGGACGGACGAGGACGGGGTTGTGTCGGGTGGGTGCGAACGCGCGCAGAGGAGAGCGATGTCGTAGGCGCCTCGGCAGCAGCAGTGATGGAATGGTGCAGTGGTGGTGCTCACACTGTACGTCGGTGGCAAATCCCACCCCACCCTATGCAATATGGCTCTCGTGTGATACGGCGTGCACCGCTGGGTGTGGGTCTCGATTCAGTTGACAAAATATAACACACGTAATAAATATGTGTGGAGGAGAGCAGTGACGTCACCGGCTGCAGCCCATATGCACCCACACACCCCATCATCACTCCCGCGCTTCGTCCAGGTATAGAAACCCACACATGCAAAAGGCACAACAGACAGTCTGAACTCTCTCTCCATTACCTCACTCAACGCGTCTTGCCCCATCTCCAACCCCCTGCGACATCCGCTCCCATCTCAAATGGCTTCTCCAGCACCCAGAGCCGACGACGAGCGTCAGTCGGCCAACCCGTAAGTTTCAATGTGGCGCCGTGGCGCCCTTAGCAACAGCGGTCATTGCCGACACACCCAACGTCCCCCGCACACGCCCCCTCGTCTGGTCGAAGCCATCATGTTTTTTGGCATGTTTGTTGACGAGCAGGGCGTCTCTCTCGATGGACCCCAACAAAAGGGTGGCCAGAAACAAGCCTGCCATCAAGCCGCCTCTCAAGGACGTGCCCATGGGACGGTTGTGAGTGGAAACATGTCAAGTGTGGAGCGAGGACCCCCAAGTCCCCAGTCCCAAGTCCCGCCCCGCCGGTAACAGGGTCCCCGCAGCTTCCATGGCCATGTCGCGCATACAGTACACTGACACTTGACTCGCGCCGCTCTCTAGCCTGACGTACCTCTCCCTCGGTCTCCTCGCGCTTGTCGTATTCTACAGTTGGCGCTTTACGGTCTGGGCCGACAATGTCGGGGGATACTGGAACCTCATGACTGGACGCCGGCCGCATCCGCAGGACCCAGGGGCCGCAGGCGTCGCGGCGGGCATGGCTGCGAATGGCCGGTCGGGGGATGACCGTGGCGGCGACTCGCAGGCGCGCGGCCATGCGGCTGCGGCAGCGTCTGCTGTAAAGTCTGCCGGCGCTGGAGGCGACGTGAGTGGACCGCCGCTTACCATTGTCAGAAAAAACCCAATGACTCCTTGAGCTAAACATTTGCAGGACACCGACGCCCAGCTCGCCGAGGTGGCTGACAAGCTCGGCTACACGCCCGAACAGCTGAAGGAGGCCCTCAAGATGCTCAAGATCCTCGACCCCAAGGGCGAGGGAGCAGCTGTGCACGCCGATGCAGACGCTGCTGCAGCAGCTGCGGCTGCGGCTGCCGCCGCTGCTGAATCCTCGGCCGAGCCAAAGGAGGACGGGCCCAGCATCCTCAGTGTCGTGGGCGAGGCGCTGCTCGACTAGCTGCCATACAAACCGAGAACAATGACACATTGATATCCATCTCGTCTGGATTCCCTACTCTGCCTACCTTGTGTACATGATACATTGATCCACGAGCCGAAGAAAATGTGAAAAAAATATCCCCAGGAAACCCCAACCCACAACCAAACTAACCCTTCACGTCCACCATGTCGCCGTCCTCGAGATCCAGGTCGTTGACCGTCGAGTCGCCCGTAAACTGCTCCCCGTCGAGGTCGAGGTACATGCCCGCAGCGCGGTCGGCAGCAATGTTAAACTTGGTGCAATAGTACTTGATAAGGGTCGAAACCTTGGTTTCCTTGGTTGCACGCGTGTTGAGCTCGCCGGCGGCGCCTCGCAACTTCATCTTGACCTTGTTTTCGTCCTCGACCGGTTCGGGGACAGACGCGGCCGCCGTGTCGGGTGCGGGAGACCCGGCCTTGGACTTGGAAGGAGACCCGGTGGGGGACGCGCCAAAGTCGTCGTCGTCGCCAAACAGGCGTTCGCGCTCGGCCTTTCGTTGCAGCTCCTGCACCTTTTCCCAGACCACCTTTTCGTATGCCACTGCTTGCGTTAGCCAAATGCCGAGCACGGATGACACCCACCCATAGTCGCCGAGTACATGATCCCGAGCTGCCCAGGAGTCTGGGTCATGGCATACAGGCGCTTGTCCTCGTAGACGAGCAACAGGTCCTGTGGCCTCTTCTGAATCCTCTCAGCCAAAACTTCCACCACGTCAGACAACGGGCTGTTCTGCGGGGACCATTAGCGACCTGTTTGCTACAGTTGGCGTGCCCTGTACCCACTCGGAGAACGTGGTAGATTTGCGGACGCTCATAGTGAACAATGGCCTTTGCGCTCGCGGTCGCCTTCCTGTCCGGGTCGGCAACCATCGAGATTGTGATCATGACAGTGGGGACGGTAGGGACCGAGGAGCCATTAGCGGCCGGCGGCGGGCTGGACGGCACGTCCTCGTCCTCGTCGTCCTCTTCTTCGGTTTCTTTCCAGTGCGCACTGGTCGTCAGTTTTCGCTCTTAAGAGGCATGGGATAAACTCACAAGAGACGCTCTTTCAGACGAGCCTGGACGTCGGCGCTGAGTTGGGGCGGTGGGGTGAGCTCGACCGTCTTGCGCGCTGGTGCCTTCTCTTTGCCCTTGCCCTTGCCCTTGCCTGGGCTGGCGGACTTCTTCGACGTCGAAGGCTCGTCGTCGTCCGTCAACACGCTCCTGGTCAGGGGGTAAGCTCATGCTCGAACGGCTCGCACACGTCCACTCACAGAGGGTCGTTGCTCCCTCCCCTTGCGCTTGCGCTGTTGTCCTCGGAGCTCTCACACTTCTTGCGGCTGCGATCACTGCGAGCCCACTCGGGAAGGTGGGTCGTCGTCTTGGGCAAAGCCTTCTTCCGGCGCTTCTTTTGGGACCCGCCGTCAGAGTCCGAGTCTGAAATGACAATGGGCTCGGTGACGGCCCCACGGGTGGTGGCTGGAGGAGGTCAGTGACCGTGCTTGGGAGGGAGGAAGGGAACCGAGCAAACAAAGGGGGACGACGGTTGATCGCCGCCGAGATGTGATGTACTCACGCAGCGGCTTGGCGTAGGTCCGCTTCTTTGCGGTGAAGAACTCGGTGTCACTGTCGGTATCGGATAACTCGATGACCTCGTTACCCTTGCCCTTGGAGGACATGGTGGATGGT